>NC_052314.1:45526649-46178316 GCF_016432855.1 Salvelinus namaycush | reverse complement strand
ACCCATGTACTTGATTGACTAATTAAGGTCACTAATTAGTAAGGAACTCCCCTTACCTAGTTGTCTTAAGTCTTAATTGAAAGGAAAAAACAAAAACATGCAAACACTGCTTTCGTGGAATGAGTTTGTCAGCCCTGCATTATATTGACCAGATACTCAAGTGGCCGCTGTTGTGGAAATTCAGTACTGAGAGAGACTTGGTCATTTCTTCAAACAATCATCTTTATTTCGTATCGATTAATTATTGCAATAATGAAACCAGGTAACTCAACAGTCTTGACTAACTGAAAATGAAAAAACAGACACGAGAGGTATGTGGCAGGGTCTACAGTCAATCACGGACTACAAAAAGAAAACCTGCGGGATCTCCTTCACTGCAGCCAACGTGAGTAAAACATTTAAACGTGTTAACCCTCGCAAGGCTGCCGGCCCAGACGGCATCCCTAGCCGCGTCCTCAGAGCATGCGCAGACCAGCTGGCTGGTGTGTTTACGGACATATTCAATCAATCCTTATCCCAGTCTGCTGTTCCCAGGTGCTTCAAGAGGGCCACCATTGTTCTTGTTCCCAAGGAAGCTAAGGTAACTGAGCTAAATGACTATCGCCCCGTAGCACTCACTTCCGTCATCATGAAGTGCTTTGAGAGACTAGTCAAGGACCATATCACTTCCACCCTACCTGACACCCTAGACCCACTCCAATTTGCTTACCGCCCCAATAGGTCCACAGACGATGCAAATCGCAATCACACTGCACACTACCCAAAAACCCATCTGGACAAGAGGAATGCCTATGTAAGAATGCTGTTCATCGACTACAGCTCAGCATTTAACATCATAGTACCCTCCAAACTCGTCATTAAGCTTGAGACCCTGGGTCCTGGCCTGTGCAACTGGGTCCTGGACTTCCTGAAGGGCTGCCCCCAGGTGGTGAGGGTAGGAAACAACATCTCCACCCCGCTGATCCTCAACACTGGGGCCCCACAAAGGTGCGTTCTCAGCCCTCTCCTGTACTCCCTGTTCACCCATGACTGCGTGGCCATGCACGCCTCCAACTCAATCATCAAGTTTGCAGACGACACAACAGTGGTAGGCTTGATTACCAACAACGACAAGACGGCCTACAGGGAGGAGGTGAGGGCCCTTGGAGTGGGGTGTCAGGAAAATAACCTCACACTCAATGTCAACAAAACAAAGGAGATGATCGTGGACTTCAGGAAACGGTAGAGGGAGCAGAACCCTATCCACATCAACGGGAGAAAGTGGAAAGTTAAGTTCCTCAGCGTACACATCACGGACAAACTGAAATGGTCCACCCACACAGATGCACAATCGAGAGCATCCTGTCGGGCTGTATCACCGCTTGGTATGGCAACTGCTCTGCCCACAACCGTAAGGCTCTCCAGAAGGTAGTGAGGTCTGCACAACGCATCACCAGGGGCAATCTGCCTGCCCTCCAGGACACCTACACCACCCGATGTCACAGGAAGGCCAAAAAGATCATCAAGGACAACAACCATCCAAGCCACTGCCTGTTCACCCCGCTATCATCCAAAAGGCGAGGTCAGTACAGGTGCATCAAAGCGGGGACCGAGAAACTGAAAAACAGCTTCTATCTCAAGGCCATCAGACTGTTAAACAGCCATCATTAACATTGAGTGGCTGCTGCCAACATACTGACTCAACTCTAGCCACTTTAATAATGGAAAAATTGATGTAATAAATGTATCACTAGCCACTTTAAACAATGCCACTTTATATAATGTTTACATACCCTATATTACTCATCTCATATGTATATACTGTACTCTATACCGTCTACTGCATCTTGCCTATGACGTTCGGCCATCGCTCATCCATATATTTTTATGTACATATTCTTATTCATTGCTTTACAATTGTGTGTATAAGGTAGTTGTTGTGAAAGTGTTAGATTACTTGTTTAATATTACTGCATGGTCAGAACTAGAAGCACAAGCATTTCGCTATAATCGCATTAACATCTGCTAATCATGTGTATGTGACAAATAAAATTTGATTTGATTTGAAATTATGATAAGTGTACTATTTTACGTATTGGATCACAAAAAAATTCAACTTTTACATTACCGTGTAGTTTACCAATAAAATGGTCTGACGGGGATGTGGACATACTCAATATACAAATCGCGAAAGAAAGAAGGAAATTTTTATAGAAAGTTAGCAAAAATAGATAAGATCTTGCTACCATGGAAAGGAAAATACCTGTCTATTTGTGAAAAATTACCCTGGTTAACTTTTTTGTCATATCACAGTTTACCTATTTGCTTATGGTTTTGCCTACACCTAGTGACCTGCTTTTTAAATTACATGAACAAAAAATATTACATTTTATTTGGAAAGGCAAGCCAGACAAAATTAAAAGGGCCTATTTATATAACGAATATGAATTTGGAGGCCAGAAATGATTAAATATTAAAGCATTAGAGCTCTCAACGAAAGGCAACAGTCATAGAAAAGTTATACTTAAATCCGAAATGGTTCTCTAGTAAATTGGTAGGCATGTCTCACCTCATGTTCAAGAATGGCCTTTTTCCCTTTATTCAGATTACAACTGCTCACTTTCGGTTGTTTTAAATATCGTTATTTTTTAAACAAGCCTTAGAAGGTTGGTTGCAATTTCAGTTTAATCCACCTGAAAAGACAGAACAAATAATACAACAAATATTGTGGTTAAACTCAAATATATTAATTGATCAAAAAAACATATTTTTCGATGTTTTTTTTTACAAAGGTATCATTTTTGTAAATTATGTCATAAACGGGACTGGTGGAGTTGTCACACATGCAGCTAACACAGACATATGGAAATGTCTGCTCTACCCCAAATTACAACCAACTAATTGCAGCATTACCACAAAAATGGAAGAAGCAAGTAGAAAGGGGAAAAAGTAAGGAACTTGTCTGAGTGCCTTACATTAAAGAACATAAATGGTTAAAGAAAATTGTGATGAGTAAAAACATGCACCAATTTCATTTAAGGACCAACAAATTGACAGCTGAGCCATATAAATTGCAAAATAGTTGGGAAGAGATTTGCGATATACCCATTCCATGGCACATGGTTTATGAATTGACACGCAAAACAACGCCGGATTCAAAAAAAATTCACTTTAAATTATTATACAAAATTCTTGCCACCAACAGAATGTTATATATATGGGGGATACAATCTTCCCAGCTCTGCAGATTTTGCTGTGAGGAGGCAGAGTAATTAGATCATTTATTTTGGTACTGTCCATATGTAGCTAGATTTTGGTCACAGGTCCAGGAATGGCTGAAGAATTGCAACATTTACCATTTACCTAGAACTAACACAGACTGGGTGATTTGAAAAGTCAGTCAATCAATCAATAATATATTAAATATTTTTGCAAAAATGTTTATCTTTAATTTACAATCTGTAGAAGCTAGAAAAATATAACTATTGCAAAATAGATTGTGTCTGTAAAATGTGTATAATATGGATAAACTGAAGGTAGAAGCCTAAGTGTTATTGTTTATTAGTTTATTCCAATTGGGGGAGAGATGGTAGGGTTTGCTGGGAATAATAAATTATATTCTAAAAAAAGTATGTATATATATATATATATATATGAATACATAAACATTCATACATATATACATACATACTTTTTTATATATATATACAGTTGAAGTCGGAAGTTTACATACACCTTAGCCAAATACATTTAAACTCAGTTTTTCACAATTCCTGACATTTAATCCACGTAAAAAATCCCTGTCTTAGGTCAGTTAGGATCACCACTTTATTTAAAGAATGGGAAATGTCAGAATAATAGTAGAGAGAATGATTTATTTCAGCTTTTATTTCTTTCAGCACATTCCCAGTGGGTCAGAAGTTTACATACACTCAATTAGTATGTGGTAGCATTGCCTTTAAATTGTTTAACTTGGGTCAAACGTTTTGGGTAGCCTTCCACAAGCTTCCCACAATAAGTTGGGTGAATTTTGGCCCATTCCTCCTGACAGAGCTGGTGTAACTGAGTCAAGTTTGTAGGCCTCCTTGCTCGCACACGCTTTTTCAGTTCTGCCCACAAATTTTCTGTAGGATTGAGGTCAGAGCTTTGTGACGGCCACTCCAATACCTTGACCTTGTTGTCCTTAAGCCATTTTGCCACAACTTTGGAAGTATGCTTGGGGTCATTGTCCGTTTGGAAGACTCATTTGCGACTTTTTTATGGTGGTTTTGGAGCAGTGGCTTCTTCCTTGCTGAGAGGCCTTTCAGGTTATGTCGATATAGGACTCGTTTTACTATGTTTCCTCCAGCATCTTTACAAGGTCCTTTGCTGTTGTTCTGGGATTGATTTGCACTTTTTGACCAAAGTACTTTCATCTCATCAGAACGCGTCTCCTTCCTGAGCGGTATGACGGCTGCGTGGTCCCATGGTGTTTATACTTGCGTGCTATTGTTTGTACAGATGAACGTGGTACCTTCAGGCGTTTGGAAATTGCTCCCAAGGATGAACCAGACTTGTGGAGGTCTACAATTTATTTTCTGAGGTTTTGGCTGATTTCTTTTGATTGTCTCATGTCAAGCAAAAAGGCACTGAGTTTGACGGTAGCCTTGAAATGCATCCACAGGTACACCTCCAATTGACTCAAATGATGTCAATTAGCCTATCAGAAGCTTCTAAAGCCATGACATAATTTTCTGGAATTTTCCAAGCTGGTTAAAGGCACAGTCAACTTAGTGTATGTAAACTTCTGATCCACTGGAATTGTGATACAGTGAATTATAAGTGAAATAATCTGTCTGTAAACAATTGTTGGAAAAATTACTTGTGTCATGCATAAAGTAGATGTCCTAACCAACTTGCCTAAACTATAGTTTGTTTACAAGAAATGGTGGTTGAAAAACGAGTGGTTGAAAAATGAGTTTTAATGACTACAACCTACAATAGTATTGTAATGTTTTAAAACATTTATAACTGCCTTAATTTTGCTGGACCCAAGGAAAGAGCAGTTGCTGCCTCGGCAGCAGCTAATGGGGATCCATAATAAATACAAAACCTGTAGTGCGCTAGGGGAGTGATTCGTGCCAAAATTAAGCCTTGGCAACAGCACCACCTGCGGCTATCTCTACCTTTGAACATCTGACTGAAATTAAGTGATATCAACGCCTTACTAACATCTGTGGGACGCCTGCATGTTAATAAAAGTCATAAGGTGCATTGTTTATATTTATATTAATTAAATATCAACCACAAATGTTAGAAATGTACAGTTTTTCCTTACATTCCGATATATCTTGCCACATTGAGCTGTGTTGCCAACAGCTTGTGTATTTGTGATTCACCACCTCGATTCGGTCTTATATAGCAAAATGTTTAAAACATTTTTTTTTACATTGGATAAAGGTAGAGACTCAGAGCTACAAAATGGTATATCATACACTGCATTTGAGGAACAATGGGAAAGTAATTCTGCTTTGAAAGTTGATCAACTTGTAAACTCACTTTTGAGAAAATCGCTTTTCAATGTTTTGGTATCTAGTGAAAAGCTCTTCTTTGTCTACTCCCATTCAGCATCGTTCACACCCTCTTAAGCTTTAGCCCCACCCATCTCGTTTCGCTCTCGGAGCGCACACTTGACGCTCTAACCGATGATTTGTTTACCTCTGGATAACATGAAAACAGCCTATCCAGCTCTGCTGGCAACAATTTCATAAAAAAATATTTGCGGACGGTTACTGACAGCGGACATATTCAACGGGTGTTGTACACACGTCACGTAACGTTAGCTAACGAACCAGCCAGCTAACGTTGGCTAGTTAAACAACAATGAACAAAGTGCCAACAATGCCACAGTGCTGGGAGCTAACCAACCAGGTCCAATGTTAGCTAGCTAACATTAGGCTCTAACTAGAAAAGCAAACGGCTCTGGGAAACAATTAATAACATCAGCTAGGGAGCCAGCCAACTAACATTAGCTAGCTAGCTAACAGTACACTTTAGCTTAAAATGAAACCACTTTCTGTCAAAAGTAGAAACGTATGATATCTGAAGAATTAGCTAGCTAATGCTAGACTATCTTACCTGTATACATCATCATGCATGATGGACGTGTCTCCCTGTCAGGAATGCCATACAACGGTTGCCCTTAGGTGGAGATGTAATCCGGAGACAGGTGTTTTCTCCATCTCTTTAGCTGTCATACTCTATTTCCACTGATTTCAAAACTTGATCCTCCAGAAAGTGCAGGAAGTGCAGCTCCACTACACAAAACATTTTTTTTAAAGCCGTGTTCAATAGGATTACCAACACAGACTGACGAGCTCAAATAGACAGCAGCCTTCAATATGGCAGACCAATCCTCTCTCCTCTCTCGGCATGTCCAGCCCACTCATTATCTCAGCCAATCATGGTTATTGGGAAGGTTGCTAACTTTTTCTGTGGCTTAACCAACAAGGCTTGTGATTTAACACTTTTATTTGTATTTACAGATGGCATACAAGTTTGTTATTAAGGCACATGAAAGTTCACATGTTCGAGAAGGCATGCCCCCCAAAAAATGTACGTTCAAACGGCTCTCCTGTGAAGTTGTGACTTGCGACATACACCTAGTTTCCTGAATCGGGTCACATTTCTGGTTATTATGGCCTAGAAAAGATGACGTCAAATCTATAGGTAATCTTGCTTTCCCTCAACACCTCATGGTGTATGTTATCTTATCTCGCTGTATACAGATCTAAACATTGTTAGCCAATCACAGACTGTGTTGTTACAAGTTCCCAGTATGTCAGTAGGAGTTGTGTCCATGACTTTCAGTAGAGTAGAGGAGTTTAGGATAGGATTTCCCAGAGGGTCCATGCTATCTGGGATCCTTATATGTCCCTACCTCAATCAAGTAGAAATGTAAAATGGTTAAGGAAAGGGTTAAGTTTAGTGTTAGGTAAGGATTATGATTATAGTTGAGTTATAGGGTTTGGTTCAGGATAGGGACGTCCCAAGGAATCCGGATAGCAGTGACCGTTCATAGAGTGAGAGACGGGCAAGGTATTTGAAAGCTTGGTTTTCTTACAGAAAAAACTATGGCAAAGAAATGGTATACCACACAACAATTTTCGAGTGTCTGCCCAGATAGTTTCCTTAGAGAAGATGAAAATAATTCACAAGATGTCCTTGATCCGATTGAGGAGTAAATATATTTAAGTTATAATATTGTTAGGAAATATTTAGGTCTACTGTGTTGATAAGGGAAACTGGTTTATTTGAAAATAATTACTTTTTGCTGAGTTGATAACGTATTGTCGAAGGCACGTAGGCAATATTAATTACTGTGTTGATAGGGGAGAAGGCCTGTGTACAACAATAACGTAATTTGATGTGATAATATTATTTATTTCATGGATTAATTAAATTGTAAATGAAAATATACAAACTTGTGCTATAGATATATAAAAATGGTATGTTGCAACATGCCATTGTATGCTGGAGCTATGGGACATTCACACCTGCACTGAATTGAATGGGGGATGCATAACTACTTTTCACTGAAGGACGAAAACGAGGTACAACATACATCTTAGATTGAAGACCTAAAATTATGCCAGTATCATAACGGTATCCTATTATAGTGTGGATACAGGAGTAGCCTATTCTACAATATTATTACTATAGCATTATTTATCTAATTGATACATTTAATTTAAAATGTGGATGGATACCCTACTTCATTCAATGATTACAGTATTGTACAAGGTAGATGCAGGAGTAGCCTATAGTCTACAATAATAATCATGAGTCATTGAATGTCTTGCTGTCTTTGGGAGCATGTTAATGAAGGCTTTCAGCTGTTGAACTATGGCAATGTTGAACTAATTCCTAAATCTGTATTTCTTTTAGTCAAGAAGATGTGATAGCCAGAGCAACCAATCAGCTTCACTGCAGCTGTTCATCCCACCACCCCCACCGCTCTCCCTCCACAAGCAATCACATCCTCTTCTCCCTTTCAACTAATTTTCCACCACACAGAAAATAACTGTACATACATCTGTGCCCTAGTCAGAGGATGCCTAAATTTGAGAAATGTAACAAGATGCTACTGTGTGTGTGTGTGTGTGTGTGTGTGCGTGCGTGCGTGCGTGCGTGCGTGTGGACGTGTTTAACTATTCTTGTGGGGACCAGAAGTCCCTACAAGAATAGTAAACGAACAAAAAGTTGACCAGCTGGGGACATTTTGTTATGTCCCCACAAGGTCAAATGCTATTTCTAGGGGGTTTAGGGTTAAGGTTAGAATTAGTGTTAGGGTTAGAATTAAGTTAAATATTAAGGTTAGGAGCTAGGGTTAGTTGTAGGGTTAGGGTTAGGAGCTAGGGTTAGGTTTAGGGTTAGGATAAAGTTTAGGTTTTTGGGTTAGGGTTAGGGTTAAGGTTAGGGTAAGAGTACGGGTTAGGATTAGGGTTAGGGGTTAGGGAAAATAGGATTTTGAATGGGACTGAATTGTATGTCAAGAAAAGACATGAGTGTGATGTTCCCAAAGGAGATATTGATGTGAGTGATAGCATATGGCAGTGCTTAATTTGTAAATTGGGAGGTGCTGGAACAAAAAGTGAGCCAGATAGGGGGGTGACCCGTGGTACACTGAGGTACCAGAACACATGAGAACAAAAAAAACGTTATAATAAAACACTGCATGCATTATCATTTATTTTGCATACCGACATAGATCAGTAGAAGTTGCTTGCAGAAGTTGCACACATTTTTGTAGCCTAGGGTTCGGAAAAAATGTGACCTTCATAAATGCATTTCATGCAATTTTATATAATTGTAGATGACTGGAGACTTTTACTACCTCACAAATGATTGAAATGACAAAGCTACTTTGACACTGACAAACTGAGAATCTGAGATCAATAAAAACGACCTTGTCCTCAATCCATCCATAGCCTAGCCCTAGACCTACTGTAGGTGTGTGGAGACACACATATTGTACAGTATGAGGAGGAAATTATACCCATTGATGCTCAGCTTACTCACCGGCGATGGCCAATGTGCTCGTGCCAAAAGCTTATCTCTCTTGTTTTACTTGGTAAAAGCCTGTTTTGGCTGCATGCTGTTCACTGACAGACTTGCCGCGTGTTCCCGACTTTAGGCATGCCTCATGATTGGGCTACACACAATCCACAGCTAGGCAATTAAAAAAAAAAAAATCATTGATAATCTGTGGCTAAGTTATATGCCTACTCCTGGTGCACTATTATAAGGTATTTCAGTTGTTTCTGAACAGACAGCAGTAATTCTATATGTATGTATTCTTTTTTTATGGTAGGGTACCTGTTGTACCTGTTGTATTCGGCGCATGTGACAAATAACATCAAATAACATTTGATTTGATTTAAATTTATCAGGAGTGCTGCTGCGGCACCTCCAGAACCCTTCACGTGGCTATGATTCTATTAGGAAATAAATGATGAGAGTTGCAGGCTCATGTCTATCAGAGTAGAAAGAGGGAGAGATATAGAAAGTGAATATCATTCTAGTTCTGTGCAAGATACAGGCGCGCTTCTTTCTCAACACAGCAATGGCCATGCATTGGTCTATACAGGCTACAATGTTGGGCAAAACATAAACCGGTCCAGCCCAACACGAATCAATTATTCACATTACGTTTTTTAGGGGGCAACCAGGAGAATTACAAAGCAGTCAACTTGAATTAGCCTAACTCTAATTGCTTTTATTTTTACATTGCAAACAGTGAAAAGTATTTTTCATGTCACGAGAGGTACCAGATCTTGGCAAATGGGTTCCGCAACGAAACAAGTCCAAAACTGAGAGGTGCCGGATCCTGTTCCGGCAGGATCTGGCTCAAATCAAGCACTGCTCCTTGGTATCTAAAGTTAGTGTCGGCCTGACTCCTGTGTCTCCTTTTTGTTTGTTTGTGGATGCTACAGTCACCCCTGGTGGAGGTTCTTGAACCTGCTATTTAAGTCTGAGCAGAGGTTGATGAAAACCTTCAAAGGTGGTGGTGCTATGTTGTGTGTTAACTTGAATCCCAGGCAGAGAGTATTCATCCACCTGAGTCAATACATGTTAGAATCAACTTTGGCAGCGATTACAGCAGTGAGTCTTTCTGGGTAAGTCTCTAAGAGCTTTGCACACCTGGATTGTACAATATTTGCACAGTATTCTTAAAAAACTCTTCAAGCGCTGTCAGGTTGGTTGTTGATCATTTCTAGACAGCTATTTTCAAGTCTTGCCATAAATTTTCAAGCAGATTTAAGTGAAAACTGTAACTAGGCCACTCAGGAACATTCAATGTTGTCTTGGTAAGCAACTCCATTCCCTTCAGAAAGTATTCACACCCCTTTTTCCACATTTTGTTGTTACAGCCTGAAATTAACATTGATTAAATTGAGATTGTGTCACTGGCCTACACACAATACCCCATAATGTCAAAGTGGAATTATGTATATATATATGTTTTTACACATTAATAGTTTAAAAGCCAAATTGTTTTGAGTCAATAAGTATTCAACCCCTTTGTTATGGCAAGCCTAAATAAGTTCAGAAGTAAAAATGTGCTAATCAAGTCTCACAAGTTGCATGGACACACGCTGTGTGCAATAATAGTGTTTAACATTATTTTTGAATGACTACCTCATCGTTGTACCCCACACATATCTCTAAGGTCCATCAGTCCACCAGTGAATTTCAAACAGATTTAACCACAAAGACCAGGGAGGTTTTTCAAAGCATTGCAAAGAAGGGAACCTATTGGTATGCCTTTGAGCATGGTATAGTTATGAATTACATTTTGGATGTAATTCTGACTTTAAACCAGTTACAGCATTAAATGGCTATGATAGGAGAAAACTGAAGATGGAGCAACAACATATTAATTACTCCACAATACTAAACGAAATGAAAGAGTAAGAAGAAGGAAGCCTGTGCACAGTAAAATATGTCAAAACATACATTTGACTAAAGTAAAACTGCAAAAAATGTGGAAATTAACTAATACAAAGCGTTATGTTTGAGGCAAATCCAACACAACGCATTACGGAGTACCACTTCATATTTTCAAGCATGGTGGTGGCTGCATCATGTTATGGCTATGCTTGTCATCGGCAAGGACTAAGGAGTTTTTTAGGATAAAAAGACACGGAATAGAGCTAAGCACAGGCAAAATCCTAGAGCAAAACTTGGTTCAGTCTGCTTTCCAACAGACACTGGGAAACAAAGTCACCTTTCAGCAGGACAATAACCTGAAACACAAGGCCAAATATACACTGAAGTTGCTTACCAAGACGACGTTGAATGTTCCTGAGTGGCCTAGTTACAGTTTTGACTTAAATCAGAAAATCTATAACAAGATTTGAAAATGTCTGTCTAGCAATGATCAACAACCAACTTGACAGAGCTTGAAGAATTTTTTAAATAATAATATTGTGCAAATATTGTACAATCCAGGTATGCAAAGGGGGTAGGGCCCGGATCCGATCCGAGTTAGGCGAGCTTAAATGGAATGGAATTAACTTTTTACGCACGTTTCTCTCTGCTTATTCTAACCTTGAACTTAAAGGAAAACTCCACCAAAAAACAATGTTTTGGTATTTTAACCTTTATTTAACTAGGCAAGTCAGTTAAGAACATATTCTTATTTACAATGACGTCCTACCCCGGCAAAACCCTTCCCTAACCCGGACGACTCTGGGCCAATTGTGCGCCGCCTGGGACTCCCGATCACGGCCGGTTGTGATACAGCCCGGGATCGAACCAGAGTCTTTAGTAACGCCTCCAGCACTGTGATGCAGTGCCTTAGACCGCTGCGCCACTTTACTTACTTACTTTATTGTGCCAATGGGGAAATTTTGTTGCAGTGTCATGTACACATTTAAAGTGGAGTTTAAATACAGAACAAAAATCACAATACAACTTTCATAACAGTTACATACCAGTAATAAAAAAAATATATATATAATCATAATAAATAAAGAAATCCATTTTTTTTTTTAGACTAGCCTGCTGGCCTTACGGAGTCGATAGGAACATTAGCCCAAGCTATTTATGGATATCACACCTGGCACAAATTATTGTCTAGTTCTGTTTTTCCTGCTGAGGGGTACCCTATACCTGCGCCCAGAGGGGAGTAGTTCAAAGTCCAGGTACAGGGGGTGGCTTGGGTCTAAAATGATTTTGTGAGCCTCACGGAGGGCCCTGACCTTAAAGATCTCATCCAGGCCTGACTGTTTGACTCCAAGTACCTTGCTTGCTGTGGTAATAATCCTTCTCAACATATTTCTCTGGCTGACAGTGGCATTGCCAAACCAACAAACAATACAAAAAGTTAAAATACTCTCAATAAAAGATTTGTAAAACAGAGTCAATATAGTACAGTCTACATTAAAAGATCCCAGCTTTTTGAGAAAGTACAGTCTCTTGGCTCTTTTTGTAGATCAGGTCTGTACATTTACTCCACTGAAGCTTATTGTCCAAAAGGACACCCAGATATTTGTATTCCTCTACAATTTCTATATTCTGACCTCTGATAGATGTTGCAGAGGTAGGTGTTGTACGCTTCCTGAAGTCTATGCACATCTCTTTGGTCTTGTTGGTATTGAGGACCAAGTGTGATTCCTCACACCACTCTACAAAGTCATCTAGGACCGGGCCATGATGTTCCTCGTCATCATGCAACAAGCTGATCAAGGCAGTGTCATCAGCGAACTTAACGAGGTGTCGGTCAGTATGGGAACTAGTACAACTATTAGTGTACAAGATGTACAGGAGTGGGGACAAAACACATCCCTGAGGAGAGCCTGTGTTGGTATTGCGTATGTAACAGTATAACTTTACGTCGTCCCCTCGCCCCGACACGGGCGCGAACCAGGGACCCTCTGCACACATCAACAACTGACACCCACGAAGCGTCGTTACCCATCGCTCCACAAAAGCCGCGGCCCTTGCAGAGCAAGGGGCAACACTACTTCTAGGTTTCAGAGTAAGTGACGTAACTGATTGAAACGCTACTAGCGCGTACCCGCTAACTAGCTAGCCATTTCACATCCGTTACACGTATATCCGACACGTGGGAACCTATTTTGACTCGCTGTGAGCGTTGGCTCAGGAAGTCCAACAGCCACAAAACCAGCCCCCCATCTAAGGAGAAGTCCCGAATGAGTCTGTGCCAGAATGTAAGGCTGGATTGTGTTGAAGGCAGAAGAAAAGTCAACAAACAGAACCCTGACATGGGATTTGGCACCCTCTAGATGTCTTTGGAGCTTTTCCCCTTGTACATAGACATCTGTCTCAGGGGCATCAGTTGTTTTCTTTGTGAAGAACATGCAGACTGTTTTCTATTTTATTTATTTATTGAGATGCAAACATGAGTCCCTGAGCAACTTTGTCATCTGAACCATTACAGTAGTGAGTTCTTGTGTAGCTTGTTGTTTACTATTTGCATGCATTTATCACTGTATCATCTGCATACATTGGAACTTCAGACCCTGTACAGACAGAAGGAAGATCATTAATGTACGATCTGAAAAGTATTGACCTTTGGGGAATGCAAACATTGTAGATATGAGTGGAAAAAAGTTAGTTTTGACTCTTTACGCTGATGAGACAGCACCAACTTTTGAAAGGTTTTAGATTTGTTAAAAATCAGGATTGTTTTTACTAAATTTATGCAACAGGTTGAAATGATTAGATTGCTGGAAAGGGGTTATGGGTTTGTTTATTGTTTACTGTTTATTGGTTATTTTAGGTGTTGATTTTACTTAATTAAACATTGTATTATCTGATGTGTTTGAGTAGGATTCTTTCTTCCGGGATGGATGGAAGTCACCTAAAGTATGTATGTTTAAGGAGACATAGGAGAACACGTCTACATTTTTATTAAATGCCTGGGATTAAATATAGCTGATTCCTTATGCTGAGAAATTTACTACATTTGCGATAGAGGATAATTGTGTCTAAGGGTAGCGCATGCTAAATTAAGTACATATAAATATTGAGGAAGTTTAAAACTAATGATTAATGATTTGAGGGAGTACAGTGGAAATATTATTATTATTAGGTTTTGTTTGTAGTTAACTTTTGGGTTTCTGAATCGGTGTAGTATAATGAATGCTAACGAAGTGTTTTTTTCTGGGAAAATGGGTGTTTCATTGTCTCTCTTTGAAATGTTTCCTGGAACTATAAACTTGGGGAGATTGAGTGAGATTGAGGCCGTAAACTACCCAATTGAAAAGGCCTGGAAATGTTTTGTTTGTTTTTATCTTAAGGTTTGCAAATACCCACACACACAACACATTTGTTATGACTATTTGTTGGTGTTTTTAAAATACTGTTTGATTTGTGTGTTTTATTTCCTTTGGGTTTGGTGAGTTTTACATTTGATATCCCTTTAAGATATCTTTAAGAATCTTAAATGGGCACGCACACATGGAATTTTTATACGTTTTTATTTTCTGAGTTTTAATTAATCACGTGAATTCTTTTGATAAAGGAATGTTCTGGGAACCTGGGATAGAACATGTAGGAAATGTTTGACTTTTTTTAATTTTATTTGTCTAATATAGTAAGAAACACTTCTTTGAAGGGTTTGTATGACCTATGACCCGTATCATGACTTTTCATTGTGGCTTGATCACCCCCATTTGGATAATGAATTTCAGGTCATTTGTAATACTGATTTCAAGGTAATTTGTGTAATTGATAATTATTGTGGAGTTCTTTTATAGTTCTTAGCCATATTTGTAATTTGGACCAATGTGAAGGAGAGGGCATTGCCTTTAACTAAGGGTAGGCTGCTTTAAGTCTATTTTCCTATGACCATATGGGTACAATATTTTTTCTTTGTGGAGTTTTTCAGAGTAGTGATTTTAATTTGATTATGTTATTTGAAATTTTGTTTTATCTTTTGACCAGTAGTAGTGTTGTTTTATACATTACTCTCATGAGCGAGTACATTACTCTCTCACACTGTCAACTCATGAGAGTTATGTGTTAAAAATGGGGGAGGATTCAGTTCTTTGAGGTTTTGGATTGAAGTTTACACACCTTGAGTGATATGTGAAGGAGTGTATTGTTGTGTTGTTTGTTTTGTTCTATTCCCGATGGGTTATAGGTCTAACTTCCTGATCCTTTGGCTCTGTGATGGAGTTGACAGTGTGATGGGGAGTATAAGCCAATTTGAAATAATAGTTTCAATAGAATGTGTTATTCTCTTTAACATATGTTTAGACATTTGTATTAAGAATAATTGGTAAAAGTAATCATTTATCATGTAGTTAATGAACTGAACTAAACTGTTGTTCTGATCTGTTCTTTCGAGGTTATCATGAAAAGTGACATCAGACGGTATCTTAATGCATGGAAGAGATAATTGGACCGAACAGTGTGTGTACTTCAAAACCCCCTCTAACTGGCTGAAGAAGAGTGACAAAGACGTTGAATAAGGCCCTGTCCGAACCACTTCTACCGAGAGAAAGGAGCCGAGACAGAAATCGGTGTACAGCATCAGATCTGTTCTCTATCAACCACTTTTCTCTCATGTTTTTCTCAGGAGTGTGAGAGGAGTCCACGTGGAGTGAGCATGGAGAGAAATCTGTTCTAAACTTCTCTCATGTTGCTCGTATACTGGTTGATGAATGGACAAGACATAATGGGTGGTAAAGGTGATGGCGTCTAAGGTGAAACATTGAAATTGGAACATTATCATGGGCCATCTACTTTGAACTGTAAAGCTATCTGAAGAAGTATGAAAAGGACGCCAGAAGAATCACTGCCTGAAGGAGGGGGTTGGTCAACTTTGCCCCAAAAATTGTTTTAGACTTTTGGGGTATCAGGTTGATTGTACAGGTCTACACCACGTAAAATTATAGTAATTTAGATTAAGAATGCATTGAGATACTGATCTGTATTATAATCGTGATAAAAAAGTTAATAGTAGAATTATGGGATAATTATACTGGATGTTATTATAAATGTACATTCTGCCAATGTCGATGTGTGTTAAATTTAGTTTTTTACTTTGAGTGATAGGACCAATTTGAATCATTGAGCAATGTCATTCTAAATTTTGGTTGGATAATTAGTTGGGTTTTTAATTATGATTTGGAATATGAATGATTTCCCTGACCTATTATCTATTCCTGACTACATCTCTGATGGTGAGGACCCCAATTCTGAGCATGAGGACTCAGAGAGATGACTGTCCTATATGTTGTGATGAGGCCTGTGTTTAGAAACTGATTCTCCTGTAATTTAGTGAGCATTTATGTTTTTTTTTTTTTTTTACTCAACAATGTATTATTCTGTATGATTAAACATGTGCAAGTCTGTCTTGTGGTATAAAGGTTGTAAACTCAGTTTCCGAAGGGAGAAAGCTTACATATAAGCTAAGGTACTCGACATTGAAGGGATTTGATTCTTTATTTTCTTTTAAATATTGATTATGTATTTTTTTCATAATTCATATACTCTGCAACTACTGTTAGTAAGGTGTAATGTTACTGTTCTGATTCTCCAGAAGGGACGGAGTCCCTTGAGAGGGGAATGTGGCGGATGAATCAGAATTAGTTGGGTAACATAGATAATTAAGATGTTTTATTTGCATAATATGCTTATGTGAGATACTTGTCATTAGAATGTATCCCTTTGGACTCTAGTGTTGGCAGTTGCAATTCTTCCCTCAGCTGGGGCTCAGTCACTTGGGGCCCAGAGAGGGGAGAGGTCAGGCTTGTCTTTTAAATGTCTCTGGTGCTATGCATAATATCAGAAAGGGAAGAGGACAGGATGGAACATTGTCTTCATATGTGAATGTATCTGTTTAACCATGTGAAGGGATGGCGTGATTAAGGGGGAACCAATTACTTGTCTCCACAATGTCTGTGCGCAAGTCACTCCCTCCTTTGGCATTGGGGGGAGGTGTATGGCAGTATCTGGAACCATTGTATGTCCTCTCTGATGTTGCACATATCCTGGGATAGTGTATGACATAGAAGCTCACTCCCCTCAGTGAGTTTGTCCAGGAGAGGGGTCAAGAAGGGGTTTACTTGAGATGGGAGTATCTAGAGTTTACAATTGATTTATGCCATTGGATGAGATGGTGTTTTTGTGCTATAAAGTACGAGGAACGGGATTAGAACTTCGTCTTAGGGACCAAACTGAACGATAATTTATAGCGAATGTTATCTGGCTAAGGGATACTCCTTTCTCAATTATAAAGTCCCTTTGTGAACTGTTCCTAAGATCTGTGGTTCATCATGTAGGTTGAGAGGGGTGTATCTTGGCTATAAAAGATCTTTGTACTTTTCTGTTGTCACTTTCAATGGTTCATTAGAGATGGCGCATCATTGAAAGTCAAATGCTATTGCAAAGCTCTTATTATTATTAAAAATGTAGTTTAAGTATAACTCTGACTGGTGTGTGAAGTTTGTTTTTCCTCATTTGGTAAAGCAGAAATATGCCACCACAGGTATTGTATGTAGACCGGTGACACAAATTCTAAATAGAATCAATTTTAAATTCAGGCTGTAACACAAAATGTGGAAAAAGTCAAGGGGTGTGAATACTTTCTGAAGGCACTATACTTATCAATGTAGGTCTACTTTTATGGCCACTGATCATACCCACTCACCCTCTTCACAGACACTTAAAACACACACTGATACAAAATCTCTTTGCGGCTTTCTGTAGCAGGCAGTTGTACTGTAGGTGATAGGAGTGATGTTGCTGCTTTGATTAAATATTTATTGAATGAATGAATGACAACGCACATCTTCTCTGCTACAGTTACTTACAGAAGATAACATTGAGATTAAATTGCAAGGTGCAAGATTTACAGCGAGTTAACTTTAAGATTGAACTCACACTGCATGGAGAATCCTTGTACTGTAGGTTCTTTAGTATTATATCTGCTGCTGCTCTCTGTATGTACTGGACAGTCATGTATGTAGAATGCAATTGTGCTCTCTCTGAAACTTAGAAATAACCCCTGACAAAGAGAGAAAGGCGAACATAGGGCACATTTCTCTAATCTCATGAATGAATTGTGATTTATTGTGTTTTAATCTGAAGGCACACATTCACAGTTCGGTCAGTGTCGTTATTTAATTCATTTTAGCAGTTTTAAAGATGTCGTCTATAACATAACACCTCTTGGTTTTTGAAGAATATGTCTAAAAAATGCTTGAAGCTGTGTACTGCTTTCTTACCTGATCATAATCCAAAAACACTCTTCAACTTCCGAGGAGAACCAACAGTGAAGAAGGAAGGCGCTGCAGTTTGTAAACACTGAATGTGGTCGGACAGCCAACTGTATAGCTTCAAATAAATTTGGATGAATTTGCATTTATTTTCTCAATGAATTTCATTCCTTTATTGTTACAGGTATATCATAGGCATTAAGGGTGGTTGTATGTGTGATAGACTTTGTACTGTACTCAATGCACCTTTAACCAGGATCTAAAATGTAACGTAATGTCCGCTGTGCAACATGAACGTCTATAGTACCTAAAGTTTTAGAGGTGCCTAAAGTTGACAGGGTATGATCCAAATCGACTTGACTCTTCTGAATCTGAACCACTGTCCTTGTTACTTAAAGTGGGTTTGGTCTTACAGGATGCCATTTCATACATTCTTTATATACCTTCAATTCAATCCGTATCGCGGAAGTTCCGCGCTATAGCATAATTGAAACTTAAAGGCAATGTTCCCGCGTTAGTGGAGACTGCAAAGGCTCATGGCTCAATCGGAAATTACCTTTAAATTTCAATCACACAATCTGTGATACAGATTAAATCGAGTCCTTAATCCGATCGCGTTTTGTCGGCTATGCATCTTTTAAAGGTAATGTTCGCGGAGACCGTATTCACGGCAAACGCAAATAGTAAATTACCTTTAAATGCGGCATAGGTTGGCCTTGAAATCAGATTGAATCCTGGTCCTAATTCAAAAAGTAAAAAAGTTTTTTTTTAAACGACAAAAAAACACAAAAAAGGTTGAAAATAAGTCAACCAACAGAGAAGAGAACGACAGACAACATGGCCTCTGGTTTTCAGCGCACACTAGGTTTAATATTTAATCCACACAGATAGAGATATGAGTTACATACTGAACAAGAGGGGAAGGGGCCCTGGGCATGTCTGGAGAGTTACAGAATCCTCAATGACAGCTGTCACTCAAAACAGGCGACCAAGCACAAACCTCACTGTCCAACTGTCAGTCTGGGAACAGCGAATTAGAGCAGTGGGTGGTTGGTGAATCAGTTATGAACCAATCAGCTCACAGCTCGAGGATATGCCTGGCTCTCTCTCTCTCCTTCCACTATTTGGCACAGTTACATTTCGGCACGGTTACTTTCCCCTACGCCCTTACCCATTTGGTGTTCACAGACCTGAGAGGAGATAGGTTTTTACAAAGGCTGAAATAGAACTGAGACTCTTTACCTGTCCATTTTCTCTACAGGAGAGTTTGGGTTTGATCGACAGTGCAGCCGACTGACTGATCTACAAATCACCTTGCATCATAAATAACTACTCATTATTATTTGTAGATCAATCAGTCAGTTCCAACTTACCCACAATGCATCACATATTTGATGCGCTCAAACACAGCCAATCTATGTCCATAAGGCTGTCTGGAAACTTGCTTCTAACGTGGAACAATTACAATCCCTGTTCATCCTCTGATGCCAAATCAAGAGTTTCTCTTTACTCCACTACACCTGACTTACTGGCCATCCCCCATGAATTTTACTACATCTGTACCCCAAATGGCACCCTATTCCCTATATAGTACACTACTTTTGACAAAGAACCATAGGGCTCTAGTCAAAAGTAGTGCATTATAAAGGGAGGGCGTAGGGTGCCATTTGGGATGCATCCTGAGTCTGCACACCTCCTGATCAAACTTCACTGTATTTACAGGCCAATGCATTCAAGACTGATCTTGTTTTTTCCACGTACATTCAACAACGTCTCCTCACCTAACAGCTGGCTGAGGTAAAATCACCCTGAACCAACCAATCAACTGTCAGTCTCTCTCTCTCTACATTTAACTCACCAATGAGCGGCTAGTTGACTGTGTCACTCACTCCGACCAATAGCTGCCTGTCTCTGAATCCCTCTTGACCAATCAGCTGTCTCTGTTTCCAGCGTGGTTCAGTGAGCTGAAAGCTGATTGGAGGTGGGGGGTTTTAGTAAGTCATACCATAAATAGTTTTGGGATTACTGGTTGGCTGTTGCTGCAAATCTTGGGTAATTTCTGGAGAGGCGTTATATTACGCAGTAGTCTTTAATGTTCCTGTACTTGTGTTGTTGGTAAGATGCAGGTGGGCAAGGTGAGAAAGGGAGGAGTTAGGGGTGATTGTAGGTATCAGGGAATAGCTTGGGGGCAGATGCAGGCCGTTACAAGTCAAAGGTCAATACAGGAGAGATACAGATGTACTTCCAGGGGAAATAAATACAGGTATGTCTGAAACGGCACTCTATTCCCAATATAGTGCATTAGTTTTGTCCAGCACCATATGGGCCCTGATCAAAAGTAATGCACCATATGGACTAGGGTGCCATTTAAGACACACTCCAGGCTTTAGGGAGTAGATACAGGGTAGCGGAGGTAGTTAGGAGGCAGGGGTAGTTACAAGGCTCATGGTGGGGGGAAATAATTACATTGGTAGAAGCGGCAAAAAACAGGGCGGGGAAGGGGGTAGTCATAGTCAAGGTATTTGGAAAGTTACTGGACTGGGGGAGTGATACTTACAAGGCAATAGGTAGTTACAAGGTTTTTGGGGGGATATCGATAGTTTAAAGGGGTGTAATAGTACATACAGGGGCTGAGGGGTCATTCCCAAGCCTAGGGATAGTTACAGCATGACCAGGGGTAGATACAGGGGCAGGGAGGGGTGGGGTGGGTAGGGTGGGTTAGTTTTAGGATGGGGGAAGGGGGTGATAATCTGGGCGCAAGAAGGGGGGACAGGGGGATGCAAGGTAACCCTTGAGGGTGGGAGTGTCAAACGGGGATGTAGGACACCTGCCACACAATAATATGGCTCCGCTCGGCTTTGCACACGGCAGGCTTCATCTGCGGGGCGCCCCCCGGCACCTCCCCTTCCTCTGTCTCGTCGTCCTCGCCATCACCTGACACACAGATGAAGTGAGAGAGCCAGTCAGCATGAACAGACATGCCCGGTGTCTGTCACCTTTGTACTGAAGTGTTTCTGCACATCCACACATATAAAAGCATTGGATTGGTATTTTAAATCCATAAAGTGAAATGAACAAGTGCACAACTAGGGCAGAAGGGTAGAGAATCTGGAGACGAATTCGATTAGGAATTCAAAAGAGCACCACATGAACTTGGGTGTATGGCAGTGTGTGTGTGCATGAGTGAGTGTGTGGTTTTCCTCACCGATGCGGAAGTCGATGTAGCCCTCCCCTCCACTCAGCACCAGAACGTTCTGTATGCTCTGAGCCTCAGCCTCCGGCTGTGCCGAGGACCCCTGACCCTCTGACGGGCTGTCCAGCACACTACCATTTAGGGTGGCCAACACATTGCCTGACAGAAAAACAGAAAAATGTAATATTATATATTATTATTATATTATTATATACAACTGTGTGTGTATATAAATATATATTCACACACACACAGTTGTGGCCAAAAGTTGAGAATGACACAAATATTAATTTTCACAAAGTCTGCTGCCTCAGTTTGTATGATGGTAATTTGCATATACTCCAGAATGTTATGAAGAGTGATCAGATGAATTGCAATTAATTGCAAAGTCCCTCTTTGCCATGCAAATTAACTGAATCCCCCAAAAACCTTTCCACTGCATTTCAGCCCTGCCACAAAAGGACCAGCTGACATCATGTCAGTGATTCTCTTGTTAACACAGGTGTGAGTGTTGACGAGGACAAGGCTGGAGATCACTCCGTCATGCTGATTGAGTTCGAATAACAGACGGGAAGCTTCAGAAAGAGGGTGGTGCTTGGAATCATTGTTCTTCCTCTGTCAATCATGGTTACCTGCAAGGAAACACGTGCCACCATCATCGCTTTGCACAAGAAAGTCCAGCAAGCTCCAGGACCATCTCCTAAAGTTGATTCAGCTGCGGGATCGGGGCACCACCAGTACAGAGCTTGCTCAGGAATGGCAGCAGGCAGATGTGAGTGCATCTGCACGCACAGTGAGGCGAAGACTTTTGGAGGATGGCCTGGTGTCAAGAAGGGCAGCAAAGAAGCCACTTCTCTCCAGGAAAAACATCAGGGACAGACTGATATTCTGCAAAAGGTACAGGGATTGGACTGCTGAGGACTGGGGTAAAGTCATTTTCTCTGATGAATCCCCTTTCCGATTGTTTGAGGAATCCGGAAAAAAGCTTTTCCGGAGAAGACAAGTTGAGCGCTACCATCAGTCCTGTGTCATGCCAACAGTAAAGCATCCTGAGACCATTCATGTGTGGGGTTGCTTCTTCAATTTTGCCTAAGAACACAGCCATGAATAAAGAATGGTACCAACACATCCTCCGAGAACAACTTCTCCCAACTATCCAGGAACAGTTTGGTGACAAACAATGCTGTTTCCAGCATGATGGAGCACCTTGCCATAAGGGAAAAGTGATAACTAAGTGGCGTGGGGAACAAAACATTGATATTTTGGGTCCATGACCAGGAAACTCCCCAGACCTTAATCCCATTGAGAACTTGTGGTCAATCCTCAAGAGGTGGGTGGACAAACAAAAACCCACAAATTCTGACAAACTCCAAGCATTGATTATGCAAGAATGGGCTGCCATCAGTCAGGATGTGGCCCAGAAGTTAATTGACAGCATGCCAGGGCGGATTGCAGAGGTCTTGAAAAAGAAGGGTCAACACTGCAAATATTGACTCTTTGCATCAACTTCATGTCATTGTCAATAAAAGCTTTTGACACTTATGAAATGCTTGTAATTATACTTCAGTATCCCATAGTAACATCTGACAAAAATATCTAAAGACACTGAAGCAGCAAACTTTGTGAAAATTAATATTTGTGTCATTCTCAAAACTTTTGGCCACGACTGTACACAGTACAAGTCAAACATTTGGACACACCTACTCATTCAATGATTTTTTAAAACTATTTTCTAAATGTAGAATAATAATGAAGACATCAAATATATGAAATAGCACATATGGAATCATGCAGTAACCAAAAAAGTGTTCAACAAATTATAAGAATATTTTGAAGATAAATACACAATGCAGAGGATGAAAGGACGAGAGTACTAAAAACTAAATAGAGTACTAATGGTCAATAGGGAATTATCAATGTAAATAGGAGTTGGTTTTTAGTTCAACAGCTGTTTAGAATCTGTGGAATGTCAGTCCTGAACTCAGATCTACATGTGCTATGTGTGCTACGTTCTGTACATTGAGTCTGGAGCAGGATACTTGTTATTTGGCCATTGTCCCAGTTGTACTGCAAGGACTTCTGATTGGTCAACCCCAGGCTAGGGTGGGGGGTTATAAATTACATCCTGTTTCTTTATTCTGTGGAGAAAAGCTGAGGACAGGGGAGACTGAACATCTACCTCCCAGCATAAAATCAATGATTTGTCCTTCTCAAACAAAATCTAATTTTATCCCTCTGATTTGCTTTGGGGTTTGTGTTATTTTAGAATAACATCAACTGCTAACAAAATCAAAATATGTTTTATATTTGAGATTCTTCAAAGTAGCCACCCTTTGCCTTGATGACAGCTTTGCACACTCTTGGCATTCTCTCAACCAGCTTCATGAGCTAGTCACTTGGAATGCATTTCAATTAATAGGTGTGCCTTGTTAAAAGTTAATTTGTGGAATTTCTTTCCTTTCCTTCTTAATGTGTTTTTTGACAATCAGTTGCGTTGTGACAAGGTAGGGGTGGTATACAGAAGATAGCCCTACTGAATAAAAGACCACGTCCATATTATGGCAAGAACAGCTCAAATAAGCAAAGAGAAATGACAGTCCATCATTACATTAAGACATGAAGGTCAGTCAATCCGGAATATTTCAAGAACTTTGAAAGTTTCTAGAAGTGCAGTTGCAAAAAACCATCAAGCGCTATGATGAAACTGGCTCTCATGAGGACCGCCACAGGAAAGGAAGACCCAGAGGATAAGTTCATTAGAGTTAACTGCACCTCAGATTGCAGCCCAAATAAATGCTTCACAGATTTAAAGTAACAGACACATCTCAACAGCAACTGTTCAGAGGAGACTGCGGGAATCAAGCCTTCATGGTCGAATTGCTGCAAAGACACCACTACTAAAGGACACCAATAAGAATAAGAGACTTGCTTGGGCCAAGAAACACGAGCAATTGACATTAGATCGGTGGAAATCTGTCCTTTGGTTTGATGAGTCCAAATTATATATTTTTTGGTTCCAACCGCCGTGTGTGATGGTGCTTTGCTGGTGACACTGTCAGTGATTTATTTAGAATTCAAGGCACATTTAACCAGCATGGCTACCACAGCATTCTGCAGCAATACGCCATCCTATCTGGTTTGCGCTTAGTGGAACTATCATTTGTTTTTCAACGGACAATGACCCAAAACACACCTCCAGGCTGTGTAAGGGCTATTTGACCAAGGAGAGTGATGGAGTGCTGCATCAGATGACCTGGCCTCCACAATCCCTCAACCTCAAACCAATTGAGATGGTTTGGGATGAGTTGGACCGCAGAGTGAAGGAAAAGCAGCCAACAATTGCTCAACATATGTGGGAACTCCTTCAAGACTGTTGGAAAAGCATTCCTCTTACACTTTTTTGGTTACTACATTAATCCATATGTGTTATTTCATAGTTTTGCTGTCTTCACTATTATTCTACAATTTAGAAAATACTAAAAAATAAAGAAAAACCCTTGAATGTGTAGGTGTGTCCAAACCTTTGACTGGTACTGTATATATATATATTTGTTAAACAGGTAACGAGAAACAGATCAGTCAATCAACTGTATTTATAATACCCTTTTTACATCAGCTGTTGTCACATAGTACTAAAGGACCTTACCAATAGATACCCACAAATTAAACACTGTGAACCACTTTTGCATTTTAGTGCCCAGTTGACAACCTAGTCCATCCTCACAGTCCTCAAATACATCAAGTTGAGAGTATTGACAGTAGGTATAATACTTTTTTAGTTAGTCAAGAACTACACATTTGATTTAATGCATTTAAGGGGATAATTAACTTTATCAAATTATGATTACTAACTGACCTGGCACAGAGACAAAGAACTTGACGGCATCTCGGTGTCCATGGAAACAGAGCTGAGCCTGGGCCATGGAGCAGTATGGAATGAAGCTGCCGCTGCTTTTCTCTGGGTTGTCGTCCGCATACACATGAATAACACCCCCGGCCACGCCGCCGGACGACGTCGGGGACACCTTATTGGCTATCGGGATGGGAGTGGAGTCAATAGCCAATCAGAACAGCTGACATCTGACAGACCAGCGAATAGGACAAGGACATTGATGCATGAGACCATCCAATCACAATAGTACACACAGAGCAGGCTTGCCAATAAGACCCATCAATTGGGTATGCTACATCGTTACAGAGCATTTAAAATAGAAATGTGCAAAATAGAACAGACCCCTCTCAGTCATGCAGAATAGGAAACTGTGTCGGCTGGCTCTATACATAACATTTCTACGTGAAATTCTCTGTACGTGGCAACCAATTGAATAACCCTGTGGTCATTCACTTATGAATTTGCAGATAGTGAAAAATAAAAAAATCTGAATACTGAAATAGGAGCAATACTAAAACATGCCATCAACATGCAATAATGAAGAGACAAGGCATCCCCAAAACCTCAAACCTAATATATTGACTACGTCACTGAAATGATCAATATTCATCACACAAATGGCATACAAATGACTCATACATATACATACATTAACACCATACTCTACATATATGTGTGCCAATGCATTATATACAGTACTTTACAACACCTGAAGATAGCATGCAGAGTTACACATGAACAAAAGTGATTTCCCTGAATCAGATCCAGACCACCGGACCACTGTTTCTGTCTCTGTTCCATTTCGATCCCTAGCCCCTCATCCCCTTTGTGGTTGATACATCTGAAATGACTGGATAGGTGGCAGGCAGCTTTATGAACTTGTCCTGTTGCTTATCCTGTTGGTGGGCTATCTAATCCTCTCAGATCTCAAAAAGTGCTATATACTGTACCTTACTCCGGTCCAATCACTATACTGCTCACACCTATCCAGTCTATCAGATATGTGAACATTAGGGTAATAAGGGTGCTTAGGACTGAAACTGAACCAGGCTTATGTTGGAGACCGATAAAGGGGAGATGGAGGTAAGACAGGCAGAGAGAGGTATGTGACATCATCCCTGTGGGACAGAGGGAGTCCTAACTTACCCCTCAGACCTAGGAGCTGTCCCCGATGAAGGACTACCGCTAAGGAAGGGAAGGAGGGAGGAGAGGAGAAGGAGGAGTGGAGAGAGTGAGGAGAGAGGGAGGGAGGAGAGGAGAGAGTGGACAAGAGTGATATCAGGACAGGGAGGACAAGTACAGGGATACCAGCCATAAAATAGAGAGAAAGAGAAAAAACAAAGAGAAACCATTAAGGAATAAGAGAAGACAGAAAAATAGACAGACTGATATACACTGAACAAAAATATAAACGCAACATGTAAAGTGTTGGTCCCATGTTTCATGAGCTGAAAAAAAGATCCCAGAAATGTCCATATACACAAAAAGTTTATTTCTCTCAAATTTTGTGCACAAATGTGTTTATATCCCTGTTAGTGAGCATTTCTCCTTTGCCAAGATAATTCATCCACCTGACAGGTGTGTCATAACAAGAAACTAATTAAACAGCATGATCATTACACAGGTGCATCTTGTGCTGGGGACAATAAAAGCCCACTCTAAAATGAGCAGTTTTGTCATACAACATAATGCCACAAGTTTTGAGGGAGCGTGCAATTGGCATGCCACAATCAATAGCCTGATCAACTCTATGAGAAGGAGATGTGTCGCGCTGCATGAGGCAAATGTTGGTCACACCAGATACTGACTGGTTTTCTGACCCACGGCCCAACTTTTTTTTAAGGTATCTGTGACCAACAGATGCATTTCTGTATTCCCAGTCATGTGAAATCCATAGATTAGGGCCTAATGAATTTATTTAAATTGACTGATTTCCTAATATGAACTGTAACTCAGTAAAAACGTTGAAATGGTTGCGAAATATTTTTGTTCAGTATAGAAAGGGAAAGTAAAAGACAGAAGCACAGAATAGTGAAATCAAAGAGGTAGGGTTAAAGCGCGTGTGCGCACCACTCAAACTCACTCTCTGTCAGTGGTATGGAGATGACCACACCATTCCCAGTCCCCACCCACAGGCGGTTTCCACCAATAAGAAGGGCTGTTATTCGCACAAAGGAGAAGCCCAGCTTGCCAGTACCTGTCAATCAGAGCGAGAGAAAGGAGAGAGAGAGAGAGAGAACACAGGTCAATCCATACATTGGATGCATCTCAATAGACTAAAGTGGGGTCAAATAATATGGTGTCCTATCAATGAGTCGGCCGAAGCTTAGCCTGCTGGTCCCAGATCTGTCTTGCCAACTCCTACAGTCATGGTCTTGATATGACAAGAAACATAAAAAGTGTCTATACAACACAAACATATCTTGGACAACCAGCCTAGCCAGAGCTAGATAGCATGGTTGGGGTCAATTCCATTTCAATTCAGTCAATTCAGGAAGTAAACTGCAATTCCATTTCCACATCTTTCTCTTAGAGGATAATGCTAAGACAGTATAATTTCTAAATTGACTGAATTGAAATGGAAATAGACCCCATTCCTGCTGTTAAGCTTAGGTTTTCCCTACCCAACATCTTGCTGACGTATGGTTCGATATCGACATCCTGTAGGTGCTGGTGTGTGAGGGCATGGTAGAGACGCAGCGTGGAGTCCAGACGGATTGACACCCACACCCCATCCCCGATCCACGCCAGCTGCCTCACCTGGCTCTCCCTGCGAGGGTGGGCGTCAAAGGACTTCTGATGTGGGAGAGGGGGTAGGGGGGGTGATGGGTGGAGAAGGGAGGATTGGTTGATTGATAATATTCTGAAATAAATCAAAGTAAATCAATGTGGAGCGACATTACATGACCTCTCCCCAACCCGTCTCAATCTGCGACATAACTGGGGATAGACTCAAGACTGCTAGTCCACTGAGCTAATGTCTTGACATTATGTCTGGGAGCTAACGTGAGTCTCCAGGTCTCAGAAAAGGTTACTTTGCAACTTCCTCTACTATACAAACAGTCCCTTCCCTGCTGTGACCAACCTCTATCTGCATGCTCTTGGGCTGGATGACGTGGATCTTGTTCTTGTAGCCACACCACACCTTGTCATGGACCATGGCCATGCAGCGGATAGAGTGGTGCGGTCTACCCAGGTCCATCAGGTGGTAGTTTGACAGGTCCCACTGCCCATCTGGAGATAAAGAGAGAGAGACACACACACACACACACACACACACACACACACACACACATGGACACACGCACGCACATGAAAAAGTAATGTTGCTTTCATGGAATGTCATTTTTTGAGCACAACAGACAGTTAATGGTTAAGGTTCATAGGTGAGAGCTCAGAATAATTAGGTAGGTTAGGGTTAAGTTTAAGTTACCCTCAGATCTGTGGAAGATAGCCAGTGTCCCGTCTGCCAGAGCCACCAGCACACGACCCTTCACATGCCTGAAGCAGAAACAGTCAAGCCAACGTTACACAAAGCAACATGCACCCATTTACTACAACATAAATCAAGGACTGCTAAAAATGGCCATTCTAAAAGCAGACAGTGGTCAGTAGTGGGGGACTTACACTAGACTGAGCACAGAGTCCTTCAGTTTGATGGAGTGGAGACACTTCTTCCAGTTGGCCACTGCCGAATGGACGTAAAGCCTGAAGAAAGGAGGTAAAGCTTAGTTAGGACATAGACAGATATAGGGTTTTATGGGTTAGGGTTATGGGTTGGGAGACATATGCAGGCAAAACTGGTTGGCAAAAAAATAATGACGTTTTTTGTGACATCGTGGTCAATGACATTTTTTGCACCTTTTTAGAAAACCAGAAAACAACATCACTATGATACATTCCCGCCACTAGCTAGCCATTTAGTGATTAGTTACCCACCAGCCATTTTGTGCTCCCAGCCACATGGTGGGGACGACGCTGGTGCCAGCTTTGGGGTCGTCGTTTCCATCCTCCGTCTCCTGGGGTGGGGAGTTAGACTCCTCTTTTAACTGACCTGCACACCTGACAGGTGACACAAACAGAGAGTTGTCTTGAAGTCCACTATAGACTACCACAGTCCACACGGTGGAAAATCCAACTACTGTAGCATGTTAGCATTATTGTCTCTGCAGAAATGTTTAGACTAAAACTAAATCAAATCAAACTAAAGTGTATGTAAATACACTTTCAGTAAACATTTGAAAACTGACATTTTTTTAAAGTTTCAATGACAACTTTTCAAAAATGTCCTGGCAATACTTCCTCTCTTTACAACTACTAGCAATTCAAATCTGGTCAAATCCTGTGTCTTACCGGTCGTATTTGCCAGCATCAACCACCGGAGGCTGGGGGTCTGTGAAGACGTGCTCCATGAAGGGCCCTGGAGGTCCCAAGGTGCCGCCTGTCTCGCTGGCGGCCGGCCCAGCCACCTCTGTAGCCTCTGTGGCCTCCTCTGCTGACTGGGCCGGATGCAGCTTCCCACTGAGTGGTGGAGCCATGGGGGCTGAGGCGACAGGGACACAAGGAGAGACATTATACACTATATACTACTATAACTATACCAACTATACCTATTAACTAGAGATGGGCACTAATATGAAAAGTCCCTATCAATATCAGTTGAAATGTATTTTATTTGCTATCGATATCATATCGGAATTTTAAAAACATGTGAAGGCCTATTAACTATACTTATAACTCTTCAACTGACTGGGCTGGGTGCAGCTTCCCAATGAGAGGGGGAGATACCGGGGCTGGGGGGGGGACAGGGACACAGGAAAAGACATATCAGCACTTCGTGTCAACTTCGAAACAACGTTTAGTGGTGGTAGTATGTTTGCTGGGATATATACACCAAAATATATAGCAGAGGTCCCCAACTAGATTCAGCTGAAATCAGCCTCCCACAGAGAGGGGGAGCCACGTCAGCGACACAAGGATGAGGGACAAGAAGAAGAATTGTGCCGCAGTTAAAGCCTATTATTTTTGCAAGTCCGATGATACATATACAGTTTAATGTACAGTGCCTTCAGAAAGTATTCACACCCCTTTGTTAAGGCAAGCCTAAATAAGTTCATAAGTAATTTGGTTAACAAGTCACACAATAAGTTACATGGACTCACTCTGTGTGCAATAATAGTTTAACATGATTTTTGAATGACTACCTCATCTATGTACCCCACACATACAATTACAATATGTGAGGTCCCTCAGGTGAGCATTGCATTTCAAACACAGATTCAACCACAAAGACCAGGGAGGTTTTCCCATGCCTCACAAAGAAGGGCACGTATTGGTAGACAAAATATTTTTAAAAAGCAGACATTGAATATCCCTTTGAGCATGGTGAAGTTATTAATTACAACACACCCAGTCACTACAAAGGCCTCCTTCCTAACTGAGTTGCTGGAGACGAAGGAAATCGCTCAGGGATTTCACCATGAAGCCAATGGGGACCATAAAACAGTTAAAGAGTTTAATGGCTATGATAGGAGAAAACTGAGGATGGATCAACAACATTGTCGTTACTCCACAATACTAACCTAATTGAGGAAAAAGATGTAAGCCTGTACAGCAGGGATCATCAACTAGATTTAGCCGCGGGCCGATTTTTTCTTGAGTGGATGGTCAAGGGGCCAGAACATAATTATGAATAATTTGTAGACCGCAAATTGACCGCAAAAAGACCAAACAGGTATAATATTTGATTCTTGCTTACATTTGACAAGAAAAAGTATGTGAACCTTTTGGAATTACCTGAACTTCTGCATAAATTGGTCATCAAATTTCATCTGCTCTTCATCTAAGTCACAACAATAGACAAACATAACGTGCTTCAACTAACAACACACAAATTATATAATTTTTCTTGTCTATACTGAATACATCATTTAAACATGGAAAAAACATGTGAACCCCTAGGCTAGTGACTTCTGCAAACACTAATTGGAGTCAGGAGTCACCTAACCTGGAGTCCAATCAATGAGACGAGATTGGAGATGTTGGATAGAGTTGCCTTGCCCTATAAAAAACACTGACAAAATTTGAGTTTGCTATTCACAAGAAGCATTGCCTGATGTGAACCATGCCTTGAACAAAAGATATCTCAGAAGACCTAAGATTAAGAACTGTTGACTTGCATAAAGCTGGAAAGGGTTACAAAAGTATCTCTAAAAGCCTTGATGTTCATCAGTCCACGGTAAGACAAATTGTCTATAAATGAAGAAAGTTCAGCACTGTTGCTACTCTCCCTAGGAGTGGCTGTCCTGCAAAGATGACTGCAAGAGCACAGCGCAGAATGCTCAATGAGGTTAAGAAGAATCCTAGAGTGTCAGCTAAAGACTTACAGAAATCTCTGGAACATGCTAACATCTCTTTTGACGAGTCTACAATACGTAAAACACTAAACAAGAATGGTTTCATGGGAGAACACCATGGAAGAAGCCACTGCTGTCCAAAAAAAACATTGCTGCACGTCTGAAGTTTGCAAAAGCGCACCTGGATGTTCCACAGCGCTACTGGCAAAATATTTTGTGTACAGATGAAACTACAGTTGAGTTGTTTGGAAGGAACACACACAACACTATGTGTGGAGAAAAAAAAGGCACAGCACACCGACATCAAAACCTCATCCCAACTGTAAAGTATGGTGGAGGGAGCATCATGGTTTGGGGCTGATTTGCTACCTCAGGGCCTGGACAGCTTGCTATCATCGACGGAAAAATGAATTCCCAAGTTTATCAAAACATTTTGCAGGAGAATGTTAGGCTCTCTGTCCGCCAATTGAAGCTCAACAGAAGTTGGGTGATGCAACAGGACAACGAACCAAAACACAGAAGTAAATCAACAGCAGAATGGCTTCAACAGAAGAAAATACGCCTTCTGGAGTGGCCCAGTCAGAGTCCTGACCTCAAGCCAATTTGAGATGCTGTGGCATGACCTTGAGAGCGGTTCACACCAGACAGCCCTAGAATATTGCTGAACAGAAACCGTTTTGTAAAGAGGAATTGTCCGAAATTCCTCCTGACCGTTGTGCAGCTCTTATCCGCAACTACAGAAAACATTTGGTTGAGGTTATTGCTGCCAAAGGAGGGTCAACCAGTTATAAATCCAAGGGTTCACATACTTTTCCCACCCTGCACTGTGAATGTTTACTTGGTGATTTCAATAAAGACATGAAAATGTATAATTGTTTGTGTGTTATTAGTTTAAGCAGACTGTGTTTGTCTATTGTTGTGACCTAGATGAAGATCAGACCAAATTTTATGACCAATTTATGCAGAAATCCAGGTATTTCCAAAGGGTTCACATACTTTTTCTTGCCACTGTATATGATCACATAGATGGGTTAGCTGATTTGATTGATTTGACAACGTCACGAAAACAATGTGAACACTTACATGGAGCGTGTTGTTGTGATTCTGGATGGCCAGATTGCTAGCAAGAATGACAAGAAACTGCCATGTGGGAAATCATAAGTGGCTCGTTTCATCTTGTTCTTGATACCATGTCTTGTTTTGAGGTGTTTTAACTGATTTCATGTCAATGCTTATATGGCAAAAAAATTGCTAGCTAGCTAACCAACAACTGTAACGATGTATTTGAGAGACAAGAAGTGCTCATTCTACAAATTTATTTATGTTTTCAATAAACATTGGAGACGAAATATAGTTTACATGTTATCAACAATCTAAGCCAACCCCATCTGATTGTGTCGGGTTTGGTGCTAAAAAAAAAATTGCTTGGAGCTGATTTGCTGGCGTTTTAAAAGTCTTACATCCAACAAAAAAAAGACAAAAAATTAAATGCTCAGAAAACTTGGGGGGCCAAATAAAATCACCCGCGGGTCAAAATCAGCCCATGGGCCGCCAGTTGGGGAACCCTGCTGTACAGAATAAAAATATGCCAAAACTTGCATCCTGTTTGCAACAAGGCACTAAAGTAATACTGCAAAAAATGTGGCAAAGTTATTAACTTTTTGTCCAGAAAACAAAGTGTTACATGTTTGGGGTAAATCCAATACAACCCATTCTGAATACCACTCTCCATAAGCATAGTGGTGGCTGCATCATGTTATGGATATGCTTGTAATAGTTAAGGACTGGGAAGTTTTTCAGGTTAAAAAGAAACAGAATGGAGCTAAGCACAGGCAAAATCCTAGTTGAAAACCTGGTTCAGTTTGCTTTCCGCCAGACACTGGGAGATGAATTAATCTCTCAGCAGGAAAATAACCTAAAACACAAGGACAATCTACACTGGTTCCTTACCAAGAAGACAGTGAATGTTTCTGAGTGGCCGAGTTACAGTTTTGACTTAAATCCTAATGAAAATCTATGGCAAGACCTGAAAATAGTTGTCTAGCAACAATCAACAACTAATTTGACAGAGCTTTAAGAATTTTGAAAAGAATAATGGGCAAATGTTGCACAATCCAGATGTGGAAAGCTCTTAGAGACTTACCCAGACAGACTCACAGCTGTTATAGCTGCCAAAGGATCTTCTACAAAGTATTGACCCAGGGGTGTGAATACTTATGTAAAGGAGATATTTCTGTAAAATTGCTAACATTTCTAAAAACATGTTTTCATTTTCAAATTCTGGGTTATTGTGTGTAGATGGGTGAGAAAAAAATAATATTTAATCCATTTTGAAATTAGGATGTAACAACAAAGTCACGGGGTATGAAAACTTTCTGAAGGCACTGTAGATAAATCTCTCGGATTCTCACCTTGTCCCCGGTCCAGTACGGGTGTGTCAGTGCGCGAGGAGCAGTTGCTGCGGACCACGCTACAGTTGGTGGCACAGCCCACCAGGGTGATGCCTGCTAGCATGCCCTCCACCCCGCCTGTCTCCTCACCACCACCCTCCCCAGGGTCCAGCACGATCTCACCCGCCGGGTAGTCACTCTCACTGGCCGCTGCAGACAGACACACAGAAACGCACACACAGACATGCACATATGTAAACACAGAAACAAGCAAGCACACACAGAAATACACACCCATACACACAGAGACACATGTACACGCACACACAGAAAAATCACAAACAGAGGTGATTCTAGTTCAGTAGATGTGGAAGTACAGTGCATTCGGAAAGTATTCAGACCCTTTCCCCACATTCTGTTACGATACAGCCTTATTCTAAAATGTATGGAATTATTCCCCCCCCCCATTAATCTATACACAAAATTCTCCATTATGACAAAGCAAAAAAAGGTTTTTAGAAATTATTGCAAATTTCTATTTAAAAAACCACAACAGAAATACCTTATTTATGTAAGTATTCCTTTGCTATGAGATTCAAAATTGAGCTCAGATGCATCCCTTTTCCATTGATCATCCTTGAGACATTTTTACAACTTGATTGGAGTCCACCTGTGGAAAATTCAATTGATTGGACATGACTTGGAAAGGCACACACCTGTCTATATAAGGTCCCACAGTTGACAGTGCATGTCAGAGCAAAAACCAAGCCATGAGGACGAAGGAATTGTCCGTAGAGACAGGATTGTGTAGAGGCACAGATCTGGGGAAGGGTACTAAAACATTTCTGCAGCATTGAAGGTCCCAAGAGCACAGTGAACTCCATCAGTCTTAACTGGAAGAAGTTTGGAACCACCAAGAAAGACTCTTCCTAGAGCTGGCCGCCTGGCCAAACTGAGCAATCGAAGGAGAAGGGCCTTGGTCAGGAAGGTGCCCAAGAACCGGATGGTCACTCTGACAGAGCTCCAGAGTTCCTCTGTGGAGATGGGAGAACCTTCCAGATGGAAGACACTCCTATTGCCAACTACTTTAATTACTTTTTCATTGGCAAGATTTGCAAACTTAGGGATGACATGCCAGCAACAAACGCTGACACTACACATCCAAGCTTATCGGACCAAATTATGAAAGACAAGAATTGTACTTTTGAATTCTGTAAAGTCCGTTTGGAAGAGGTGAAAAAAATATTGTTGTCGATCAACAATGACAAGCCACTGGTGTCTGACAATCTGCATGGAAAATTACTGAGGATAATACGGACGATATTGCCACATCTTCAATTTAAGCCTAATAGAAAGTGTGTGCCCTCAAGCCTGGAGGGAAGTTAAAGTCCCAAGAATAGTAAAGTCCCCTTTACTGGCTCAAATAGCCGACCAATCAGCCTGTTACCAACCCTTAGTAAACCTCTGGAAAAAGTTGTGTTCGACCAGATACAATGCTATTTCACAGTAAACAAATTGACAACAGACTTTCAGCACACACATAGAGAAGGACACTCAACAAGCACAGCACTTAAACAAATGACTGATGATTGGCTGAGAGAAATGTATGATAAAATGATTGAGGGGGCTGTCTTGTTAGACTTCAGTGCAGCTTTTGACATTATCGATCATAGTCTGCTGCTGGAAAAACTGATGTGTTATGGCTTTACACCCCCTGCTATAATGTGGATAAAGAGTTACTTGTCTGACAGAACACAGAACTAACAGTTACTTGTACTTTAATGGAAGCCTCTCAAACATAATCCAGGTAGAAGCAGGAATTCCCCAGGGTAGCTGTTTTGGCCCCTTGCTTTTTTCAATCTTTACTAACGACATGCCACTGGCTTTGAGTAACGCCAGTGTGTCTATGCATGCGGATGCCTCAACACTATACACATCAGCTACTACAGCAACTGAAATGACTGCAACACTTAACAAATAGCTGCAGGTAGTTTTGGAATGGGTAGCAAGGAATAAGTTTGTCCTAAATATTTCCAAAACTAAAAGCATTGTATTTGGGACAAATCATTCACTAAACCCTAAACCTCAACTACATCTCGTAATTATTAATGTGGAAATTGAGCAAGTTGAGGTGACTAAACTGCTTGGAGTAATCCTGGATTGTGAACTGCCATGGTCAAAACATATTGATACAACAGTAGCTAAGATGGGGAGAAGTCTGTCCATAATAAAGCACTGCTCTGCATTCTTAACAACACTATCAACAAGGCAGGTCCTACAGGCCTGGTTTTGTCACACCTGGACTAATGTTCAGTAGTGTGGTCAGGTGCCACAAAGAGGGACTTGGGAAAATGCAGTTGGCTCAGAACAGATCAGCACAGCTGGCCCTTAAAAATACATGGAGAGCTAACATTAATGACATGCATGTCAATCTCTCATGGCTCAAAATTGGAAGAGAGGTGTTGACAAGCTGAAGGTACTGAGACACATGCATACACACACATGATAACATATGTACTATACACACACATACACATGGATTTTGTGTTGTAGATATGTGGTAGTGGAGAATGGGCCTGAGGGCACACACTTACTGTTTTGTGAATTCTGTAATAAATGTATTGTAACGTTTTGAAAATTGTGTAACTGCCGTAATTTTGCTGAACCCCAGGAAGAGTAGCTGCTGCCTTACTCCTCAGTAACAAATAGTCCTCAGTAAAAGGCACATGACAGCCCCCTTGGAGTTTGCCAAAAGGCACTTAAAGAACTCTTAGACCATGAGAAACAAGATTCTCTGGTCTGATGAAACCAAGATTGAGCTCTTTGGCCTGACTGCCAAGCGTCACGTCTGGAGGAAACCAGGCACCGCTCATCACCTGGCCAATACCATCCCTACGGTGAAGCATGGTGGTGGCAGCATCATGCTGTGGGGATGTTTTTCAGCAGTAGGGACTGGGAGACTAGTCAGGCTCGAAGAAAAGATGAACGGAGCAAAGTACAAAGAGATCCTTGATGAAAACCTGCTCCAGAGCGCTCAGGACTTCAGAGTGGTGCGAAGGTTCACCTTCCAACAGGACAACCACCCTAAGCACACAGCCAAGACAACGCAGGAGTGGCTTAGGAACAAGTCTCTGAATGTCCTTGAGTGGCCCAGTCAGAGCCCGGACTTGAACCCGATCGAACATCTTTGGAGAGACTTGAAAATAGCTGTGCAGCGACACTCCCCATCTAACCTGACAAAGCTTGAAAGTATCTGCAGAGAAGAATGGGAGAAACTCCCCAAATGCAGGTGTGCCAAGCTTGTAGCGTTATACCAAAGAAGACTCGAAGCTGTAATTGCTGCCAAAGGTGATTCAACAAAGTACCAAGTAAAGGGTCTGAATAAATGTGGGGTAAATGTGATATTTCCGGGGGGGGGGGGGGGGGGGGGGTTATACATTTGCAACATTTTCTAAAAACCTGTTTCTGCTTTGTCATTATGGGGTATTGTGTGTAGATTGATGAGGGAAAAAAACAATTGAATCAATTTTAGAATAAGGCTGTAACGTACTTTCCGAATGTTGCTTTGATCTGAATACTATGGTCATGTTATGGTAGTAGATTTGGTTCAGGTGGAGACTGCTATATGGTCGTGTTGCGTTAATAGATAGGGTGTAAGATAGGTGATCGGTAGTCATGTTATTATGGCAGTAGATTCCTTAGTGGTCAAGTTGCAGTAGATTTGGTCCAGATGGTGAGTACTACTGTATGTGGTCATGTTGTGGTAGTAGATATGGTTGTGTTAATTTAGTAGTAGGGTGCTAAGTCGTCAAGTTGCGGTAGAGTTGGTCTAACAGGTGAGTACTATGTGTTTGTGTTATGGTTTGACCGCTAACCTGGCACACTGGAGATGCAGAGAACATGGGGTCTAGGTGGTCAGTAATTGTGTTATGGTAGTTGAGTACAATGGTCATGTTACAGTAGATTTGATCCAGGTGAGGAATGCTAATTTATGTGGTCGTGTTATGGTTTGACCACTAACCTGGCACGCTGGAGATGCAGAGCACGTGGGCATTGCAGACGTTGAACTGGTCGACCAACGAGCCGGGCTGGTTGGCATCAATGATGACCACCTTGATGATGATAACGATAATGTTTTTTCATTATTTGACAAATTGTACGAATGGCAGCAACACTGAATTACAAGTACAACTTACAATGAAATGATTAGATACAAAAAAGTACTATTTAACACCTTGCTGGCCGAGTGGGTACTGGTCAGGATCCAGACTCTGCTACTCATAGTGTCTGTTTCATGGAGCTCCTTAGACTAGGGGACGGAAAAGGAGGGAGAGGTGGGGGTGAGAAAAGGAAGAAGGGACAATAAGTATGTTTTCAAACTAAAACAAATAGCTTAATTAACTAACAAACCAACTAGATCAAGTACCTTTCTCTTCTCTGGTGAGCTGTGGTTGCTCTTGCCGTCTCCTCCCTCTCCCTCCTCAATGGCTAGAGGATTCGTAACGCTGTTGCCGGGGCCAGCCTTAACTGTCATCACTTCCTGAGTGCACGTCTTCCATCCCGTCAGGTCCACGCCCGCCGCACACCACAACTACACACATCGTTACACACATCGTTAACACCACTCTCGAGCGGCTAGATGTTTTTTCCCATTCGGCCATCAGATTTGAAACCAATGTTCCTTATAGGACACATCACTGCACTCTATACTACTCTGTAAATTGGTCTGAATACCCGCTGCAAAACCCACTGGTTGATACTTATTTATAAAACCCTCTTAGGCCTCACTCCCCCCTATCTGAGATACCTACTGCAGCCCTCATCCTCCACACACGGTCTGCCAGTCCCATTCTGTTAAAGGTCCCCAAAGCACACACATCCCTGGGTTGCTCGTCTTTTCAGTTCGCTGCAGCTAGCGACTGGAACGAGCTCCAAAAAACACTCAAACTGGACTGTTTTATCTCTATCTCTTCATTCAAAGACTCAATCATGGACACACTTACTGACAGTTGTGGCTGCTTCGTGTGATGTATTGTTGTCTCTACCTTCTTGCCCTTTGTGCTGTTGTCTGTGCCCAATAATGTTTGTACCATGTTTTGTGCTGTTACCATGTTGTGCTGCTGCCAAGTTGTGTTGCTGTCTTGGGTCACTCTTTATGTAGTGTTGTGGTGTCTCTCTTGTTGTGATGTGTGTTTTGTCCTATATTTTTATTTTTTAATCCCAGCCCCCATCCCCACAGGAGGCCTTTTGCCTTTTGGTAGGCCGTCATTGTAAATACAAATGTGTTCTTAACTGACTTGCCTAGTTAAATAAAGGTAAAAATAAAATAAAAACATTGGAGTAAAACAACTTTTTGGTTATGATGGGCTAAGTTCTTGAAGCAGTTATAGTAATATTCTTCAATAATCAATGGGTATATATAATTAATTAACATGACGATTGATTGAACAGCGGTAAAAATTGCAGATTGTGGCTTTAACCAAGTACATATTTGTTTGTTTTTTTACCTTCCTGTTGGGGTCCTTCTCTACTAGGGGGCGACAGTAGACAGGAACAGGGACATTCTTCATGCGGTTGTCCTCCTTCTCATTGGCCTGGGGGAAGACAGACAGACAAACCCTCCAATCACAAAACTGCATGGAGTAGACCATTTAAGAAGTTGGTCTGATGGTGCCCTCGGATGTCATAGGCTTCCCCCTTGCTTGCGGGAACAATGAAATTCCACCATACCTAACGTCATTATTTAACTTTTAATGTACGAATGACCAAACCCTGTCTCAGGGATGGCTAACTCTGGAGATCCCTTCGGTCTCCACAGAGTTGGGTAAATCTGCTTTTAGTTTCTTTGCACCCCATGTATGGAACAAATCTAAAGAGCTCCCTGCAACTAAATGTAATGGTGCCTCTCAGGCAGTTGAAATTGTTGATTGGGGACCTCTATGCTGTGGAATGTGATCCGTCCTCTTGAGTATGTTTTGTAATTTTGTATTATGTTGTATTTATAAATTGTGTATATGCAAGTGTCGTGGAATTATTCTAATCAAAGGAGAGACTTAGATTTCCTCAAAACAATCAAACTTTATTAGTAATTACTGCATTAGTAATGGAACTTTATTAGTAATGGAACATTTAACAATCACCCAATGGTGTAGAGTTAAAAGCCCAAATAAACAGGATTTGGTTACAACTCTTTATAGTCTTCCTGAGTCCCTGTGAACGATGAACAGATATGTTGAAATTATACAAAAGGTACATTTTGCTCTCAAGCAACAGACATCAAGATGCTCTCAAGCAACAGACATTTACATGGCGCAAATATCTGTCTCTAGTTCATTTACTGCTTGCTTATACAAAAATACTAATGCAACCTAGAATACTAAACTGGTGGTTGGTTCTCCCTGTTACCGACAGACAGGCACACAGACACTAATCATGGATTGGAATGCAAAGCAGTCTTTAGGTTATCACCAGGCCATTGTAAATCTACTTGTCAGCGTTAAATCTCAGGCATCTCTCCACACACAGACACATGAAAGTTCTAACAATCCTATTCTGTTGCCTGTAAGAAAAACATACCATGTGAGTACTAATATAGGATTACATTCTAATTTAAGAGTAATGTGATTAACATAATGTTGTAATTCTACGACACAAGGCTCCCTTGTAAGAGAGATCTAAATCTCAATGGGACTCCTGCTACAAAATAAAGGTGAAATAAAAATAGAGAACAAAAGAGGAAAGCCCCCTGTGCCTCGACACAATCCTGTCTTGGGAGCTCTATGGACAATTCCTTCGAACTCATGGCTTAGTTTTTAAATTTTTTATAAATTTGCTAAAATGTGTCAATATGGGGTATTGTGTGTAGATTGATGGGGAAAAATATTTGTTTAATCCATTTTAGAATAAGGCTGTAACGTAACAAAATGTGGAAAAAGTGAAGGGGTCTGAATACTTTCCGAATGCACTGTAGGTGTTGTGTCAGACTGTGGTGTCTGTTGATGTGTCTTGTGACATGTCTTTGGGGTAACTAAGAGCGGCTCATGCTAGGTTAGGGAGGGACTCTGTGGGTGTCACTTACCTGTTGTTTCTTCAGCGGGCCTTCCAGTGCACTGTCCAGCTGAGCACCAGTCTATGGGAGAAATAGTTAGAGAGACACCGCCCTATATGCTGTATTTTCACTGCTACATGGATGGCATTTTTATTTATATTTATTTTTATTTATTTGGGGGTAGATCAGCTTTAATATTGCAGATAGATTGTAGCTTCCATCAATGTAATTGTCGGCATCATTTCCAATCCTTGTCACGTCTACTCCCGCTCCTCCTCTCTGGCGCTCATTGTCGCCATTTTATTCATTATTACGCACACGTGCCACCATCGTTACACGCACCTGTACCTCATGAGACTCACCTGGACTACATCACCTTCCTGATTATCTCCCCTATATCTGTCACTCCCTTTGGTTCTTACCCCAGGCGTTATTGTTTCTGTTTATACATTTCATGTCTGAGCGCTACTCGTGTTTCTTGTTATGTTCCATGTACGTTTATTTATTGAATTCACTCCCTGTACATGCTTCCCGACTATTCGCGTACACGTTACAATACCACATATATTTTTTTGTAAATATAATATTTAAAAAATAAATAATCCTTTATTATTTCCCCTAAACCTACCACCCCTCCCCTAATTGGAGAAAACTAATAGACAACAAGACATAGGCTTCTACTTCCAGCTTACAGTGTATTCGGGAAAGTATTCAGACCCCTTCACTTCTATACATTTTGTTATGTTACAGCCTTATTCTAAAATGGATCCAATTGTTTGTTTTTCATTAATCTACACCAGTGGTTCTTAACCTGGGTTCGATCGAACCCCAGGGGTTCGGTGAGTCAGTCTCAGGGGTTTGGCGGAGGTCAAGACACACATCCGACTCATATGATTCGTGATGACACGCCCCGCTTGGCCATCATTGGCTGCAGGTGATCACGCTACATCGCTTGGCCTATCTGTGCTGCAGGGAATTTGGTGCGGTCAGTAGTCGACTTGTGACTGTCGTGATGGTACGTCTTGTGATTTCTTTCTTAATATTTTAATCCCTTCATACTTACTATGTCGAGCAAAAAAAGAAAGTGGTCGGACGAATATGTACAATATGGATTCACATGTATAACGGAACGTGATGGGAGTCAGCGTCCTAACTGCATGATTTGCAATGCCAAGTTGAGCAATTCTAGTCTAGCACCGGCAAAACTAAGAGAACACTTCCTTAAGCTGCATGGAGATGGAAAATACAAGAACACAACGCTCGCTGAATTCAAGGTGAAGAGAGCCAGATTCGATGAAAAGGCTACTCTGCCTGTTCTCGGCTTTGTACCCATCAACAAACCGATCCTCACAGCATCGTACGAAGTTGCTTACCTGATTGCAAAGCAGGGCAAACCACACACCATTGGTGAAACACTCATAAAACCAGCTGTGTTGAAGATGGCAAATATCATGCTGGGAAAAGAGGCTGAAGTTAAGTTATCCCAAATTCCTCTTTCAAATGACACCATCAGCGACAGAATAGAGGACATGAGCAAAGACATCTTGGCTCAAGTAGTTGCAGATCTGATTTCAAGCCCGGCAAAATTCAGCCTTCAACTCGACGAGACCACAGACGTTTCCAATCTAAGCCAGCTTGCTGTATTCGTGCGCTATGTGAAAGACGACGTGATAAAGGAAGATTTTTTATTTTGTAAGCCTCTTACAACAACAACTAAGGCAGCCGATGTGAAGAAACTTGTGGATGACTTCTTCAAAGACAACAATCTTTCGTGGGATATGGTTTCTGCAGTTTGTTCGGACGGAGCTCCAGTCATGCTGGGAAGAAAGTCTGGTTTTGTTGCGCTAGTGAAAGCCGATGCACCACACATCATTGTTACGCATTGTATTCTGCACAGGCATGCGTTGGCAACAAAAACCTTGCCTCCAAAACTGGCAGAAGTATTAAAAATTGTAGTGGAATGTGTGAACTATGTGCGAACTAGTGCTCTGAGGCACCGCATCTTCAGTGAGCTGTGTAAAGAAATGGGCTCTGAATTCGAGGTACTTCTGTACCATTCTAACGTTCGGTGGTTATCCCGGGGACAGGTGCTGAATCGTGTTTTTGCCGTGCGTGTGGAATTAGCCCTGTTTTTGCAAGAGCACCAACATTGTCATGCAGGTTGCTTCAAAAATCCTGAGTTCATTCTCATTTTAGCGTACATGGCTGATATCTTCGCAGCTCTCAATCATCTCAATCAAAAGATGCAGGGTGGTGGAGTCAACATCATCGAAGCGGAGGAAAACCTGAAGGCTTTTCAAAAAAAGCTACCGTTATGGAAACGACAAACAGAGAACGATAACTTCGCAAACTTTCCCCTGCTGGACGACTGTGTAAGTAAGATCGAAGATGTATCTGGAATCGGAGACATTTCTGTACCCACGGAACTGAAGCAAGCAATTGCCACACACTTAGATGAGCTTGCAAAGTCTCTCGACGGATACTTCCCTACAAGAGAGTCATATCCAGCATGGGTGAGACAGCCGTTCACGTTTAGTGTTGAGACAACAGATGTCAATGATGAATACCTCGATGAAATCATTGAAATTCAGCAGAGCCAGGTTCAACAGCAACTCTTCAGAACAACAACGCTTTCAACGTTTTGGTGTCAACAAATGGTAACGTACCCTGTTATTGCTAAGAAAGCTCTGGAGATTTTCATACCGTTTGTTACAACATATCTTTGCGAGCAATCCTTTTCGAGGATGCTGGACATAAAAACGAAGAAAAGGAACAGACTTTGTTGAGAAAATGACATGAGAGTGGCACTTGCCAAGGTGAAGCCGCGCATTTCTGAACTGGTCTCTGAAAGGCAACAGCAGAAGTCACACTGATTTGCAGTAAATATTCATTATTATGTTTTTGTTTTTGTGTGAAAATCATGTTTTGATGATTTTGTTCTTTGAACACACGGTGTTGATGTTGATGCACGGTTCATTTTGTGCACCAGTAAAATATATACCTATGTTTTGAATTTGAAAAAATCATATTTTATTTTTCCAATTAAGAAGGGTTCGGTGAATGCGCATATGAAACTGGTGGGGTTCAGTACCTCCAACAAGGTTAAGAACCACTGATCTACACACAATACCCCATAATGACAAAGCAAAAACACGTTTTTATCATTTTTGGCAAATGTATAAAAATACGAATTCAGACACTTTACTCAGTACTTTGCTGAAGCACCTTTGGCAGCAATTACAGCCTCGAGTCTTCTTGGTTATAACGCAACAAGATAGACACACCTGTATTTGGGGAGTTTTTCCCATTCTTCTATGCGGATCAGGTTGGATGCACAGCTATTTTCAGGTTTCTCCAGAGATGTTTTATTGGGTTCAAGTCCAAGCTCTGGCTGGGCCACTCAAGGACATTCAGAGACTTGTTCTTAAGCCACTCCTGCTTCTCTTGGCTGTATGCTTAGAGTTGTTGTCCTTTTGGAAGGTGAACCTTCACCCCAGTCTGAGGTCCTGAGCGCTCTGGAGCAGGTTCTCATCAAGGATCTCTCTGTACTTTGCTCCGTTCATCTTTGCCTCAATTCTGACTAATCTCTCAGTCCCTGCTGCTGAAAAACATCCCCACAGCATGATGCTGCCACCACCATGCATCACCGTAGGGATGGTATTGGCCAGGTGATGAGCGGTGCATGGTTTCCTCCAGTTCAATCAGTTCATCAGACCAGAGAATCTTGTTTCTCATATTCTGAGAGTCCTTTAGGTGCCTTTTGGAAAACTCCAAGCTGGCTGTCATGTGCCTTTTACTGAGGAGTGGCTTCCGTCTGGCCACTTTACCATTAAGGCCTGATTGGTGGAGTGCTGCAGAGATGGTTGTCCTTCTGAAAGGTTCTCCCATCTCCACAGAGGAACTCTGGAGCTCTGTCAGAGTGACCATTGGGTTCTTGGTCACCTCCCTGACCAAGGCCCTTCCTTCCCCGATTGCTCAGTTTGGCCGGGCGGCCAGCTCTAGGAAGAGTCTTGGTGGTTCCAAACATCTTCCATTTATGAATGATGGAGGCCACTGTGTTCTTGGGGACCTTCAATGCTACAGAAACGTTTTGGCACCCTTCCACAGATCTGTACCTCAACACAATCCTGATCAATGGAAACAGGATGCATCTGAGCTCAATTTAGAGTATCATAGCAAAGGGCCTGCATACTTATGTACAGTTGAAGTCAGAAGTTTACATACACTTAGGTTGGAGTTATTAAAACTCGTTTTTCAACCACTCCACAAATTTCTTCTTAACAAACTATAGTTTTGGCAAGTCGTTTAGGACATCTACTTTGTGCATGACACAAGTAATTATTCCAACAATTGTTTACAGACAGATTATTTCACTTACTTCACTGTATCACAATTCCAGTGGGTCAGAAGTTTACACACACTAAGTTGACTGTGCTTTTAACCAGCTTGGAAAATTCCAGAAAATTATGCCATGGCTTTAGAAGCTACTGATAGGCTAAGCTTCTGATTTCAAGACCTACCTTGAAACTCTGTCACGATCGTCGTCAAGGAAATGACCGGACCAAGGTGCAGCGTGGTAAGCGTACATTCTTTTATTTTAAATGTCGCCAACAAAAACAATAAACAACAAAACGAACATGAAGCTCTGTAAGGCTATACATGCCAGTAACAAAGACAACAACCCTCAAATGAGAAAAGGAAAAAAGGCTGCCTAAGTCTGATTCCCAATCAGAGACAACGATAGACAGCTGTCCCTGATTGAGAATCATACCCGGCCAAAAACAAAGAACCAGAAAGCATAGACTTTCCCACCTGAGTCACACCCTGACCAAACAAACATAGAGAATAAAAGGATCTCTACGGTCAGGGCGTGACAAACTCAGTGCATCTTTGTTTGACATCATGGGAAAACCAAAAGAAATCAGCCAAGACCTTGGAAAAATAATTGTAGACCTCCACAAGTCTGGTTCATCCTTGGGAGCAATTTCCAAATGCCTGAAGGTACAATGTTTATCTGTACAAACAATAGTACGCAAGTATAACCACCATGAGACCACGCAGCCGTCATACCGCTCAGGAAGGAGACACGTTCTGTCTCCTAGAGATTAATGTACTTTGGAGCAAAAAGTGCAAATCAATCCCAGAACAACAGCAAAGGACCTTGTGAAGATGCTGGAGGAAACAGGTACAAAGGTATCTATATCCACAGTAAAACGAGTTCTATATTGACATAAACTGAAAGGCCGCTCAGCAAGGAAGAAGCCACTGCTCCAAAACCGCCATAAAAAAGCCAGACTACGGTTTGCAACTGCACATGGGGACAAAGATCGTACTTTTTGGAGAAATGTCCTCTGGTCTGATGAAACAAAAATAGAACTGTTTGGCCATAATGACCATCGTTATGTTTGGAGGAAAAAGGGGGATGCTTGCAAGCCGAAGAACACCATCCCAACCGTGAAGCACGGGGGTGGCAGCATCATGTTGTGGGGATGCTGTGCAGCAGGAGGGACTGGTGCATTCACAAAATAGATGGCTACCTGAGGAAGGAAAATGATGTGGATATATTGAAGTAACATCTCAAGACATCAGTCAGGAAGTTAAAGCTTGGTCGCAAATGGGTCTTCCAAATGGAGAATGACCTCAAGCATACTTCCAAAGTTGTGGCAAAATGGCTTAAGGACAACAAAGTCAAGGTATTGGAGTGGCCGTCACAAAGCCCTGACCTCAATCCTATAGAAAATATGTGGGCAGAACTGAAAAAGTGTGTGCGAGCAAGGAGGCCTACAAACCTGACTCAGTTACACCAGCTCTGTCAGTGGGAATGGGCCACAATTCACCCAACTTATTGTGGGAAGCTTGTGGAAGGCTACCCAAAATGTTTGACCCAAGTTAAACAATTTAAAGGCAATGCTACCAAATACTAATTGAGTGTATGTAAACTTCTGACCCACTGGGAATGTGATGAAAGAAATAAAAGCTGAAATAAATCATTCTCTCTACTATTATTCTGACATTTCACATTCTTAAAATAAAGTGGTGATCCTAACTGACCTAAGACAGGGATTTTTTTTACTAGGATTAAATGTCAGGAATTGTGAAAAACTGTGTTTAAATGTATTTGGCTAATGTCACGTTCTGACCATAACTCTTGTGTGTTTTGCTTGTTTTAGTGTTGGTCAGGACGTGAGCTGGGTGGGCATTCTATGTTGTGTGTCTAGTTTGTCTGTTTCTATGTTTGGCCTAATATGGTTCTCAATCAGAGGCAGGTGTTTTGTGTTGTCTCTGATTGGGAATCATATATAGGTGGCTTGTTTTGTGTTGGGGTTTGTGGGTGGATGTTTCCTGTCTTTGTGTTTTCTCTGCACCAGATAGGGCTGTATCGGTTTGCCACATTTGTTATTTTGTATTCGTTGTAAGTGTTCACTGTTTATCGTTTTATTAAACATGTTGAGCACTGGCTACGCTGCGTGTTGGTCCGATCCCTGTTACACCCTCTCTTCTCGTGAAGAGGAGGAAGGCTGCCGTTACAGCTAAGGTGTATGTAAACTTTCGTCTTCAACTGTAGATTGAGGGGGAAAAATTATTTTATCCATTTTAGAACAAGGCTGTAACATAAAATGTGGAAAAAGTGAAGGGGTCTGAATACTTTCTGAATGCACTGTATACATACTATATACATTTTACGGACAAAATGTATTTTACCAATAGTTATTTATTTGTTTTCAATCCCATCCTTCAGCTACTCTCAACCCCTCCCATCTATCTCTGAAGACCATCCAGTTTGATTTCTATTCACCATATATTTTTAACTGTGCTGTTTCACAAAAGTTCTGAACCTACAGTATTATACATTTTACGGACACAATATATTTTACATTAGTTATCTTGTTGTTTTAGTCCCACCATTCAGCTCCACTCAACCCCTCCCATCCATTTTTTTATTTCTATTTTCCATATATTTTTCAACTGTGCTGTGATGTTTCACAAAAGTTCTGAACCTTTCTATTCTCATAGTTTCTACAGATCTGCAGAGCTAGGATGGCATTATGGACGCTGAATGCTTGCTAAACACTCAGATTGGTGGGCAAGCGGCCGGACAGACGGATAGGTGGATGAGAGACGGTACCTGTTTGAAGCGTGGCGGTACGCTCCAGCCGCAGGCCTGCATGATGCCGTCATCGCGGCGCATGTGCTCTCGGACCTGCCGGTACTGTTCCCGGCGCTGCTCACGACGAGCCGACAGCGCAGAGTCGCTAAGGAGAGACGCAACACCATTACTGGCCAGTCTAGACCAGAGGGTGGAGAGAAAGAAAGAAATGCGCAGAGAGAGAGAGAGAGGCAGAGAGAGAGAAGCGAAGCGTTAGCAAGCGCAGCCAGGCTGCTGCAAAGAAAGAGAGAAGCTACAGCAGCATTGTGTGTTTTTAAGCAGTTAAGATACAGCCAGCTCAAAAGCCAGGAGAAAATGAATGGAAAACAGAAGAACAGGAGTAGAGCTCAAAATAAGAAGCAATCACAATATGTGATCTGCACTTAACACTAATCATTACGAACAATGCACAAAGCAGTGATATTAACTAGCAACCATACTTACATCCTTTTGCACTTTAACATGAAGGCACGTGCAGGAACACTACTAACTGACTCAAAATATGTTCGTTTTTCTGCTTATTATCATTTCACTCAAAAATATGAGGGGTAAAATGACATCACACATACACATACTGTAGGATTACACTTACGACAGTGCAACCCCAACCTCTCCCCTACACATGCATAAACAACTAACTAACTACAATGTTAGAGGGTGGACAAGGGAGGGATGGAGGGAGGAAGGGATAGAGGGACGGAGAGATAAGAGGGATGGACGGAGGGAGAGGGATGGGAAGGGATGGAGACAGAGTGAGGGAAGAATGTAAATTAAAAGGTTGGTGTGTGTTTTTCTCTCACTCTTCTGGGAAAAACTCCAGGGTTCGGTTTGAGGTGGAGATCTGACACATGGTGTGGCTGCGTCTCTGGGGGAAGCCTGCAGGGGACGGGGACTTGTAGTGGATGTTGACGCTGTAGTACGGACGCTTGACTGGCGGAGGACTGGCCGAGGAACTGAACAGACGGGCGAAACTGGAAGGAGAGAAGAGAGAGGGATGAACAGTCAGAAAGTTTAGTAACAATTTCATTAACTGTACATTACAAAGCATACAGTACACAGCCTTAAGGTGTCCGAATGCTTCCCAGCCGAAACAGTTCGGAAGAGTTTCTGCATATATTTTGACAACATTTGGTGACGTTTTTGTTTGTTTTGGACTTCGGGTAAGGGTTTTTCAAAGATATCCTCTGCAAAAACGTCAAAATAAATGACAGATTTCTTGAGTTATCTTAGATTAATTCGGACTATTTTGAGTCGTCTCAAAATTGACAAACAGTACTATTGCCGCTTTTTTCTCGTTTTTCAAGCGCACATCTTTTAAGGGAGTAAGCGAGCACACTCATTCGGTTCCAGCCGAACTAGGTGCTAGCAGAACTGAAGCATGATGACACCGTTATAATATATGGCACTGATAACAACTCACAACTGCCAGATGGTGGATTTCTTCTTCTCCTGCATCTGAGGACTCTCCCTGGATGCCCTGAGGAGACAGAGATTTTGATTTGAATTTGATTTGAATTTATTTGGATCTCTTTTAGTCCTCATTTGGACTAATCTTCCAAAAGTACTTAAATAGAGAGAGGCATGTTTGTGCAGGAATAAAGCATGGGAGCAGCATATACCTAGCCTGGTCGCAGATCTGTTTGTCTTGCCAACTTCTATGGTCATTGTCATGCTAAACATAGGAGATAAGGCCTGCCTCTCCTGATCATCTCTGTCCACCAGACGGCCTACAGCATCTCCATCAGCCTCTCCTTGTACTGGTTTCTCTCTCCTCACCCCTCACACCTTCCCCCCTCCACCCTCACTCCTCCCCCCTCTTCCCCACCTCACCTGATCATCTCTGTCCACCGGACGGCCTCCTGTAGTTCCATTAGTCTCTCCTTGTACTGGTTCCTCTCCATCAGGACCCTGGCCATCTCCACCCGTGTGAAACGCCGACGCTGCGTCATGGTCACATCCCCATCCACCATCGGAGACGAGTACTGAGAAAGAAAAGGAGGAGGCGAGAAGGGAGGAGGCGAGAAGGGAGGAGAGAGGGGAGGAGGAGAGAAGAGAGGAAGAGAAAGGGAAGGATGATAAGAGAAGAAGAGAGAAGGGGGGGAAGAGAGAGGGCACAAGTTGCATTCATACCCTTTTACACTGTCGTGCCTGCCGACCCCAAACTGTTCTTTGCTGGCTATCAGATATTTTATTTTTCACAACATTTTCAGAAGGCTATAAGCAAACTATTCACTGCCAAAACGAGAGGCATAGTTAGCTCAACATGCCCCTAGATCAGCGTTTCCCAAAATAGGGGTCACCTGATTTGAAAATGGGGTAACGAGAGAATTTCCGGTAGCCGCTAGATGTGGTTGTAATAAACAGAGTGGTTTCTGTTTTCTTCCTACAAATGTCTTTTGAACGATTTAAACTCCAAAATATTTTGACCCCATCACTTAAAGATAAGACTCTAAGGAACACATACAGTGCATTCGGAAAGTATTCAGACCTCTTCCCTTTCTCAAAATGCTGTTATGTTATAGCCTTATTCTAAATTTCATGAAGTTATTTTTTTCCCTCATCAACCAATAATACCCCATAATGACAAAGTGAAAACAGGATTTTACATTTTTTTGCAAATATATTACAAATAAAAAACAGAAACAACTATTCACATAAGTATTCAGACCTTTTGCTATGAAACTCGAAATTGAGCTTAGGTACATCCTATTTCCATTGATAATCCTTGACATGTTTCTTCAACTCGATTGGAGTCCACCTGTGGTACATTCAATTGATTGGACATGATTTGGAAAGGCACATATCTGTCTATATAAGGTCCCAAAGTTGACAGTGCATGTCAGAGCAAAAACTAAGCCATGAGGTTGAAGGAAATGTCCATAGAGCTCCAAGACAGGATTGAGGCACAGATCTGGGGAAGGGTACCAAAACATTTCTGCAGTATTGAAGGTCCCCAAGAAAACAGTGGCCTACATCATTCTTAAATGGAAGCAGTTTGGAACCACCAAGACTCTACCTAGAGCTCGCCGCCCGGCCAAACTGAGAAATCGCAGGAGAAAGGCCTTGGTCAGGGAGGATGACCAAGAACCCGGTGGTCACTCTGACAGAGCTCCAGAGTTCCTCTGTGGTGATGAGAGAACCTTCCAGAAGGACAACTATCTCTGCAGCACTCCGCCAATCAGGCCTTTATGGTATTGTGGCCAGATGGAAGCCAATCCTCAGTAAAAGGCACATGACAGCCAGCTTGGAGTTTGCCAAAATGTACCTAAAGGACTCTCAGATCATGACAAACAAGATTCTCTGGTCTGATGAAACCAAGATTGAACTCTTTGTCCTGAATGCCAAGAGTCAAGTCTGGAGGAAACCATGCACCGCCCATCACCTGGCCAATACCCTCCCTACGGTGAAGCATGGTGGTGGCAGCATCATGCTGTGGGGATATTTTTCAACGGCAGGGACTGGGAGAGAAAAGTACAGAGAGATCCTTGATGAAAACCTGCTCCAGAGCGCTCAGGCAGGTAGCCTAGTGGTTAGAGCGTTGGGCCAGTAACCGAAAGGTTGCTAGATTGAATCCCCGAGCTGACAAGGTAAAAATCTGTAATTTTGCCCCTGAACAAGGCAGTTAACCCACCATTCCTAGGCCGTCTTGTAAATAGGAATTTGTTCTTAACTGACTAATAAAAAATATATATATAAAAAGGACCTCAGACTGGGGCGAAGGTTCACTTTCCAACAGGACAATGACCCTAAACACACAGTCAAGACAACGCAGGAGTGGCATTGGGACAAGTCTCTGAATGTCCTTGAGTGGCCCAGCCAGAGCCCGGACTTGAACTCGATTGAACATTTCTGGAGAGACCTAAAAATAGCTGTGCAGTGACGCTCCCCATCCAACATGACAGAGCTTGAGAAGTTCTGCAGAGAAGAATGGGAGAAACTCCCCAAATACAGGTCTGCTAAGCTTATAGCATCATATCCAAGAAGGCTTTAATCGCTGCCAAAGATGCTTCAACAAAGTACTGAGTAAAGGATCTGAATACTTATGTAAATGTGATATAATTATTTATATTTTTTTATGTATTTGCAAAATATTCTAAAAACCTGTTTTTACTTTGTCATTATGGGGTATTGTGTGTAGATTGATGAGGGGAAAAAACTGTTGAATCCATTTTAGAATAAGCCTGTAACATAAGTAGGGCTGTTACGATGGCCATATTTCCGCCACACTGGCGGTCACGAGTTATGATGGCAGTCAAATTCCATGTGACAGTTTAGTCACGGTAATTAGGCTTCTCCAAGCTCTAATGCTGCTGATGGTCATTTGTACACTACCAAACTTGCTAACTGCCTGGTACTCTGCACTTCATTGTCTTTCTAATTACGCTGACATCAATGCAAATGTGTTCGAAAATCTAATCAAAACACTTCATGAGAGCCCATGAGCTCACAACATTTCTATAGGCTATGCAATTGCGTGAGAAAACAGAGTGATGGCTTCTATTAAAAAGAGGAGGTTCCTAACAGCTTTCTATAGGCTAGGCCTACTATATTTATGTCTCAACCTTCCTAATATTACGCACATTGCTTCACTTTAAAACAGGAATATAGTCTACCTGGCTGGCATGAAAATGAACCACAGAAAAAGCGTCCTCCATTCGCTATTTAAGTGCATAGACGACATGTACTTTTTTTCCCGCTGCCCGTTTCGAGACAGGTGCATGATAATGGTTCATTCTAAATCAAAACAAATTTCACACATATATTACTTAGTATATATAAAGACAAGATTAAATCAAGAAAAGTGTGATGGGTGACAATATTACCCTATCATTTGTGAATGATATATTATCACTTTTGAATGATGCCCAGCTGAAGGCAAACAGCGCATGCTTTTTTTTGCGACTTCTTCAAATCATTTTCGCACACCTCATGTAGCCTAGCCCATAGGCCTATCTGTTTTGATAAGGTTTGTATCACAACTAAAGTGGCCAAATAACTTCTTAAAATGAAGCAGATTAATCTGCTTTACAATGGGTGTGGAGCATAACTGGCATACATACGCAGCACGTGAGTTTCAAGTTTGCGAAGGATAATTTTCACCATAAAAATGCACCTTTATAATAAAAGCATTACATGCATAATCGCATTTGTGGTCACTTTTGAGACTGGTGTTTTCCTGCAAATGGAACATTCTCCTCGCTTATAGCCTACTGCCGTGTGCACATTGCTGCGCTTATAATGTGAAGAAATAGCCTAATAGTTTATCAACATTTTAAGCTAAATGTTCTCATCTGTGGTTGTATTCATTTGGGATCTATTGCATCCCACAACTGTCCCGGACTACGTTTGGAATATTTATTTCTCACACAGAATAGGTCAATTGACATAGGCTAGTGCTTTTGCTGTTCATTATGCCTACTCATAATGTTGGCTGACGAAAAGTAAATGTGGACAGTTCTTCCAATATCTTCAATATGCGCCTCGGAATTGGATAAGGACGCGCGCAGTTGCGTCCCCGATGTGTCTGTTCTCACTTATAGCCTGTGAGAAAGACCCAATCACGTGACTGAGAGCCATGTGAGTGAGAGGTGCTTCGGCATGCAGGGTGGAGAAGGGAGTTATAATTTTCAGCCCAAGGGCATAACAGCCACAAAAGGCATGGATTCTTTAAAGGGGATTATGGCCAGACAAAGGGGATGCAGCCGGGTAGTTCGAGGCATTATCAAGTGTTTGTGAAATTGTGAATGAGAGACTGATGAAGTGTGTACAGCCTGCGCAAAAAACTAAGCAGAGCTCAGACCTTTCCTGCGACTTTTTTCAAATCATCATCAGAGTTGCATCATGCAGCCTTAGGATGTATTAAAAATCAAAACCTATAGCCCAACATTTCTATCACAACTAAAGTTACATAAATAACTCTAAATTAAGCATATAGGAGTACCTTTTTCTTTGTTAACCGCTCAACACAGAATAGCAGCATGTGCACACTCCCTCAAATCGCTTGGAGAAAATATTCTGTCTATTTTATTCAGCTATGTTCAATTGTATTCTTCATACTATAAAATAATATAAATAATGCTATGGAATTCTATGCAAATCTTGTCTGTTAAAAATGAACTAGTGTAGCCCACAGCCATACGGCATAGCCAGATCAAGGCCTAACATAAGGAAAATGCAGAGTATGCTACTCTGTTCTTCTGAAACTGACTACATTTTCTTAATATCATGTTTCCTTAGACCCGTCTAAAATAAATAATGGATTTATTGTGATGGTGTATATTACATGTTCCAAAGGTCTGCGTCAGTGACTTGTAGGCTATGCGTGGAAAAATTAGATGCTAAATGTGTTTATGTTAATTAACAATCAATTAACGTGAAACCGGCAGTTATTTGCCTGACAATCACTGGCTGACAAAATGTCATGACCGCCACACCCCTAAACGTAACAAAATGTGGAAAAAGTGAAGGGGTCTGAATACTTTCCGAATGCACTGTATGTGTCTTCTGTTTCCCTCTACAATGCTCAGAAGCCACATAGGACCCATCAGAACAGAGTGGATAAGACCAGGCACTAAATCAGACTGGGGGAAAAAGAACAATTAAGATCATACAAAATTATAGCCTGATGATCTTCTGAACTTCCCAATACCTTTCTGATGCATTTCAGTCACTTCTAACCATACTTCCTTCAGATTGAAATACTGTCAAATGTATAATCAGACTGATTTGTAATAGACTGTCATAACCCCAATTAAAAAAGTAAACTGACTGTTAATTACATCACTTTGTTTACATGGTGGGGTTGCAAAACATTTTTTATATCAAAATGAGGTCGTGGGCCAAAAAAGTTTGGGAACCCCTGCCCTAGCCAATTTTAGTTGAGTAGGTATGTGAAATGCGGTTGTGAATTGCATATGAGCTCAATTAGGATTGAGGGCTCCTGCAAAGGCATTTCTGTCAAACTAGCAAGGTCAGCTCTACGGAGAAAGCTGGCACAATAGTAATTTGGCAGGTGGCATTCTCCCAGGATTAACCCATATACAACAAATCTACCAACTACAGTAATTCGACATTTGAAAAAAACTAAAAAACACTTTTGTACTTGCCTTTCTTGTTATGCAATAAAAGGTGCCTTTAAGAACAAAAATATTGATATATAGTGAACAGAAATATAAACGCAACATGTAAAGCTTTTTTCTCTCAAGTTCTATTCAAAAATGTGGTTATATCCCTGTTAGTGAGCATTTCTCCTTTGCTAAAAGAATCCATCCAACTGACAGGTGTGGCATATCAAGAAGCTGATTAAACAGCATGATCATTACACAGGTGCACCTTGTACTGAGGACTGGGGACAATAAAAGGCCAATCTAAAATGTGCAGTTTTGTCACACGACACAAGGCCACAGATGTCTCAAGTTTTGAGGGAGCGTGCAATTGGCATGCTGACTGCAGGAATGTCCACTAGAGCTGTTGCCAGAGGATTGAATGTTCATTTCTCTATCATAAACTGCCTCCAAAGTTGTTTGCTGATGTCAATGTTGTGACCAGAGTGCCCCATGGTGGTGGTGGGGTTATGGTATGGGCAGGCATAAGCTATGGACAATGAACACAATTGCATTTTATCGATGACAATTTGAATGCAGAGATACCGTTCCGAGATCCTGAGTCCCATTGTCATGCCATTCATCCGCCGACATCACCTCATGTTTCAGCATGACAATGCATGTCGCAAGGATCTGTACACAATTTCTGGAAGCTGAAAATGTCCCAGTTCTTCCATGGCCTGCATACTCACCAGACGTGTCACTCATTTAGCATGTTTGGGACAGCGTGTTCCAATTCCCGTCAATATCCAGCCACTTCGCACAGCCATTGAAGAGGAGTGGAAGAACATTCCACAAGCCACAATCAACAGCCTGATCAACTGACTGATTTCCTAATATGAACTGTAACTCAGTAAAATCTTTGAAATTGTTGCATGTTGCGTTTATATTCGTTCAGTATATTAACCATCATATCAAAGTAAACTTGGAGTCAAGCGGGGATGTGTTGTGTGGTCCTCCCACCACGACTCGGGAAAGCATGCAGTTTATTAGGATACAAATGAAATAAGTTATAAACTTCAGAGTGGTGAAAGTCCACAGTGATGAGCTTAATGCTCCTTTCCAATAAATATCTAGAGTCTTATTCTGGTGACATGATGATCGATGCTTGGCTGCTGTTTGACAAGTAAAAATAATCTCACTCTTTTGTTCATAATAATCTCATCATGTAGTATAGTAGGCTATTCCCGAACTGTATCTGTGAGGTATTGGCTTGAGCGCATATGCCAAGACCAGAGTGGGCACATTCGCTATATAACAAAAATAAAATTGTGACAAAACCATCAGTAGAGTTGAAAATGCAATGGAAACCCATTTATATTGTATTTTTATTTGGTACATAGAAATTTAACTGCATTTTTTTTTTAATGTGCACTAAGTCAACAAGCACAGCCTTTTATCAGCAACAAGTCAATTTGATGGAAACAAATCTCTGATGGAAATACATTTTAGAATATTTTCATGAAAATCTGTTGTCAATTGGATGGAAACCTAGCTTATGACTCTATGACTGTGATATGTGGTTGTTGTATCTAGTTACTAATGCACTGACTAAGTCGCTCTGGATAAGCGTGTCTGCTATATGATTAAATGTAAATGTAAAATGTTTATTATTTTGGTTGTTTGACTCACATCTTCTCCTCCTTCATCCTTGGAGTCCTGAGATGCTCCCAGCGTCAGAGCCTCTGCTCTCAACCTGAGGAGGCAAAGAGTCATAAGAGTCACAAGTCACACACACTATGTCCGCACGCACGCACGCACACCCTCCCACAACCCCTCACCTCTTCAGCTCTTCTTCCAGTTCTTTAACCTTTGTGTCTACTTTGTTCTTGGCGGTCCTAAGGGCCTCCAGTTCCTCTCTCAGCACCTCATGGTCCCCTGAGAGCTCGTCCACTTTGGCTATCAGGTCATTCTTCACAATGTTCAGAGCATTTCTGCATGGGGAGAAATGGGAATCTAATTGTACTGCTTTACTCAATAATCCTTCAACAAAAGTCTTCGGGTGCCAACCGAAAGGCATTTCAACTGGAAAAGGAAAACCTGTTGTGGGGGAGGGCGGGGGGGGGCATGGTTTCCGGGTGAGGAGGGAGGACACGGGCAGGTGGATGGGGACTGATGGGGGTAATGGGTTGGGGTTATCTTGGATTCATTTCTTTGATTGTTTTTTTGTACCTGTTACCTGGCCTCAAAAGAAAACTGACAAAACTAAATAAAAACACAATAAAAAAACACTTTCTCTCCGTGTCTTACTATCACTCTCAACACACACACACACACACACACACACACACACACACACACACACACACACACACACACACACACACACACACACACACACACACACACACACACACACACGTTTGCGTGCTCTCTCTATTCATTTAAAAAAAATCCTTTTTACTCAACCCTTACAAAAGAACAGCCCCGCTAGTAAATCTATCTTGCACCAAACCATCTTTAATGTGGAGCAGCACAACAAACAAGTGTAAGTTTACAACACACACACACACACACACACACACACACACACACACACACACACACACACACACACACACACACACACACACACACACACACACACACACACACACACACACACACACACACTTACTTGGTCTCCAGAAGATGTTTGTTCTCTGTCAGCAGATTCTCCACCTCCTTGCCCATCCCTGTGACATATTAACATTAGTGTTAGCATTGATTAGCACTAACAACACTCTTTCTAGCCTGGTCCCAGATCTGTCTGAGAGCACAAACAGACCTGGGACCAGGCTACACTCATTCTATAGCTCTATAAACACTTCATGAACTCTCCAACTGTTCATTAACTATACATTTAGTTGACTTTTTTTCATTAACAGATTAATCGTCTTTGAATGTGAATTCTGGGGCTATTCATGGGTTAATTCTACTTCAGTAATGCATGAACGTTTGGAGGTTTGGGGGAGCATCATGGTGTTTAAACCAACTCCCGCAAGCTGAAATGAAACCAAGAAAAGACCAAAAGATTTCCCAAAATAAAAACAGATACACTAATGATGTGTTTGCTGTGACATGCTCAAATAAAAGGGGAATGGATCTCTGAAATTAAGTCATTCAACTGAAGGTTTTTTCATCCGCTTTGTGACGGCCCTGAATTTGTCTGAACCATATCCGTGATTCTCCTGCCAATAGGGCGATTCCCCTTTAATTCCCTATTAAATAGCCAGGATTAGCTGCGCAAAAGTAGGTTGTGACAGTGGCGCGAGAGACGAAGTGTTCTACCCTCAGCTTGGAAGCTCGTTGAGACCCAGTTTGTTTTGTTTGTAGTAAAAAGTGTGTACTGTAACCGTGTGGCAGGATCAATCAGTATTGGCTCTACTTAGGTCTATTGTTCGACTACCAATCTACGTTGGTCTCCGCTGTTTCTTCGTGGCCTTTCCCCGCCGGAGATCTGTTGGCGGATTGGATTGTCTGACTGACCGATTGACTACAACTTTTTGCATACGGTATTTCATTTGTATTGGTGTGATGTATAAGGTGATGATTTATGTGTTCAGTTCAGGGTCGGCCCTCCCATTAGGCAAGATTAGGCCACCGCCTATGGCAGCATTTTGACAATTGGCTGCCGCCCTCCAGCACCCCTTATCGGCTTCTACACCGCCCGCGGCACCCCAGCCACCAGCTCATAGCGTTGCTGCAATCCATTCCCGCTTCTCCCGAAGTTCACTAAAACTATCATTGGTAGCTATGGTGATGTGTGTGTTTATATGAGATTTTCCAATTGTGAAACATTAATAAAAATGTATCTGCCAATTAAATGATTGTATTTTTTTTTTTTTTTTTATGTTTGTGTGTGACGAAGACGATTAGTGATTAAAGTGATTAGTGAACAACTATCAGGAAGCGAATATTTTTTTTAAACAATGAGAAAAGAGGCACAATCTTTAAACCAAAGTAATTCTCTGGTGAAATGTATCAGCGTGCAGCACTGTCCATCAGCTGGTGTGGAGAATGACAAGCCTACTTGGACAGGTCACTCATTCGCCGACAACGACGAGCCCCCGTTCGCTGAGCTTAGAGAGCAAACCGGAGGAGTCCGAGCCATGCAATTCCACCGAAGATGAAAGCTCTCTGGCTGGACACGAACAGGTGGTCGCACCAGGCCTAGCCACACCTCCATACAATGCCAGTGAAGACCCTACTATCTTGGACCCAGACTCAGATTCGTCGCTCCCCGTCCCGGATGACAGTGGTGCTGCTGATAAATCCGACTCCCACACAAAAAACATAAAATATCCCGGTGAGTGGCCAAAATATAGGAATGGATCTTTACGAGATATGTTAGTGCAGCCTGGGCCACATCATGATAAGGAGGGGAATTTCCCAAGAGATGAGGGGCAACGAAACATTTCGGTGGCCCACGGGAAGAGAGTGAAGAGACCAAGGTTTTTTCTGCAAACTTTTTTCACACGAGTGCAAATCTGCGCTGGTCAGGGATGGAACCAGGGACTGGAAGAATCTGTGCCACCTCCTTAGCTCGCATAAGAAGTCACATGACCACCTAGATAGTTCCCAAAGGTGGAAGGAGCTGGAGATCAGACTGGTGTCCAAGCAAACTCAAGATGATTTGATTTCAGGACCATGGACAGCTTCGAGAGAAGACATCGCTGACTGCAATGCAGCACCACAGCAGAGGAAAGAGGCCACTCTAGGTGGAGACAAAATCAATAAATTGTTTAAACTGATGTTAGACAATCAAATTCGGTATGTAAATAAACGAAATTCGTTTAGGCTGGGTCATTGACATAAAGCTTATTTTACACTGCGCCAGCGAAACGAGGCCCACCATGCATTTATGACAGCAGTTGTTTCCAACGCTCAAATGATCTTACTCTGTTTTACAGTTCTACATAAATATTAAAATATATGTTAAATATGTTAGTGTTCTTTTTTTTTGTAATTGTAACAATTATGGGGTCCGTGCCATGTGTGATAACAGGTGGGATATTATTAATAAGTAACTTGTTTTCCTACTATAGGTAGTAGGTTGCATAGTGATAGCAACATTGTAACTCTCCAATGCAGGGGTTAAATATAATTGGAGCTTATTTCTTCATCTTCCAAAAAATAAGTGGTGAGCCTACCTGTTTGACAGACACAATTATCCTATCCATTGATGACGGTATAGCCAAATACTCCAACACTGTCGCATGCACTGATTAAATACCTCCATGTCTGAGAAGGGCTTGGTGTGTTTGACTAAAACAAGTGCTCGAATTGAGTGATGGTATCACATACCATTTGTTAAAGAAAAGGGCAAAAATTATATCTATTGTTTGCTTTATATTTTGAAATAAATACATAAAACGTATCCAGATTATATCAAGAGTTCTATAACAATGCTTAACTCCGTGACGCCTTATGGTAGAAACAAGCTCTAAAATGCCCGCGAAAGACGTGACTCCGATGCATATGGGGATATATTAATTCCTGTCTATGACAATCTGAAGCTAAACTGCAGCCTATAATATTCGAGGAGATGAAAAAATGACTTTGCTATTCTGTCCCTATTAATTGAGCTTTTCTCTTTCTGAAAAGAGAAGATGTTTGTTTAAACCCAGGCAGCTTTTAGGGAAGCACTTCTGTTGTTGGGTTATACAACGGACTATTAGCCAGCAGTTGAAGCTTACAGTTTTCTGTGTCAGTAGAGCCTCTGTCTGGGTGGAAAGGTAACTTTTGAAAGTGCCATGCTTAGATTCATGACTAAGATGTAATTATTTTTGTCTCACCTAGGGCAGCAGAATGTCCAGGGCATTGGTGATTTTATCAATGTAATCAGATTGAAAATATTAGGCTATGCTATTGACATTGAACTGATTATATAGCCTACTAACCAGATGTGTTAAAAATTGTGTTTAATTTGCAGCATAGGCCTATTAATTGGGCTGCTATCATGTTCTGTTCCTCTGATTTTTGTCTTGCCTAGGGCAGCAGAACGTCCAGGACCGGCCCTGATTCAGTTGTAGTGAAGACTACAGAGATGTGACACTTTATAGGTGTGTGGTAAAACTGTTTCTTGCAATCTGATTGTATTAATGAGACAGGGTTTAGAATCACTTTATGAAAGGAAAATTGTGTGACTGAGGTCACTTGGGTTCACTGAACTCCTTTACCGGGCTGGACTCCTTTAGGCCCGAAGTACAGGACTTTTCTTGAGGTACCAGAGCTCATTGTTTGTTATATTTATTATGTGTGTAATCATTTATTTTGGTAATACAACCAACACAAAAGAACACCATTGTTTTGAAGTTATTTCCAAAGTTTTAAGGGTTTATGAAAAGTGTATGTCCACACTGACTTTTACATGAGTCCTTTGTAGACTTGACGGACAGGACGGGACTCATTCCCTCTCAACCAAAAAGGAGAAATCAATATTTTCTCCGGTAGGCACAACCTACCTGGCAACCCTACAAACAATAACCTCATGTCAAAACCGTTAGAGCTTTCGCAGTGTCAAATATGAGGATGAAGCAATGGATTAAAAATCAAAATAAAAGGTGAAAAACAAATACAAAAAGAAAAGGCTTGCCAGACTCAAATAACAGCCAACAGGAAACGGGTGGAAGTGACATCACAGCAGAGGAACAGGTAGGAAATGGCATCACAACATGGAACGCAGAAAAGACAAGACATCACAGACAGACACAACAACATGGGAGGATGAACAACAGCCAGAGATGCTGAATAAGGCTAGAGGAAGCCTTACCGAAAAAATCATCACGGACTGGGAGACAGGAAGAGAAACGGGGAGAGAGAAGGAAGAGGGAGGGGGGCACAGGCCAGAGAAAGAGAGAAAGAGGGATGGGGTGAGACAAAAAAGAGAGAGAATGCTGATAAACACTTGTTATATACAAAAGCTTGAGAGAGTAAAAAGAGAGCTTGGATCTGTCCAAGACCAGAGAACACTGTCAGTTTAGACTCAGAGATTCACCTTCATTGACCACAGGGTTCAGTTGAGCTTTGTAACGTTATGACCAACCAATCAAAGAGAGCATTATCTGGACAATATCAACATTTAAAACAACTGTTGTAGCATGTAATGCCAGCATCATGCCATTGGGTAAAGCCTACAGGCACACAGTGGTAATTTGTGTCTTGGAAGGTGTGTGTGTGTGCGTGCGTGCGTGTGTGTGTGTGAGAAAGAGAGGGTTCAGATACACACCTGAGAACTCCCCTAGAGGTGTATCCAGCATACACAGGAAGGGAGAGAGGAAGCACAGAGAAGGGTCATGGGTCAATAAACTAATATGATCGCAATTAAATAAACCACTCATAAAGCTCTGTCAACTAAACCTGGTAAAAGAAAGTAAACCAAGACTAAATCAAGAATAATTTAGCTTGCCCTGTAAAATCAACCACTCAAATATATCAAATAAATGGGAACTGCAGCCATGGCGCAAGTGATATCCTTGGGTGCTTTGCGGTGCAGTGGAGGATGGGGGAGCTGCCGGGAATGTGAGGTGGTGGTGATGAACATTCCGCTGTGTGCAGGGTCAAAGTTCAGAGCTAGCCAGTGCTATGGCAATGGTGACACAGCTGGTGCACTAAGCACCGCAGCTTACATTCCCAATGACTCTTTGCTTAGTGCAGACAGAGGTCAGGTTCCAGGGTGACTACATTTCAGACGCATGCCAGACCTCACAATGCTCGATAGGTGTTTAACATATCAGCTAAACACCTTATTTGAAATAGCAATCTGACACCCGACTGTGCAGTCGATAACATGACACACAACCATTGGTTAATGCAATGCAACGTTTGCAATGTAGACAGCCTGGAACACGACCAGAGACTGGCCTAGGCTGCCTTCCAATAGCGAATTTGCATATACCCCACCCAATGCCCCTCTGATTGGCTTACCTAAAAGCTCAGCCCCGGCGTCAACATCCCCGATGATGTCAGACTTGGCATCCTTGATCTCATGGTAGAGAGAGTCTGTGTTGATACCGAATGCCTCGTTCACGATGCCCTGGGAAGGACTGACACACACTGATATTTAATCATCGCTGTGTGTGTGTGTGTGTGTGTGCGTGTGTGTGTGCGTGTGTTACCTGTTTCCTCCACCATAGAGACGGGGGTCCACACACATATCCAGCTCTGGTGTGGAATCGATGATCTCTTGGAATTCTGACCACTCGTCACTGCTACCCATACCTGAGTACAGATAGAATATCATACACACTCAATACCGTATTCACAAAGCATCTCAGAATAGGAGTGATGATCTAGGATCAGTTTAGCCTTTTAGATCATAATGAATAAGATTGCATGGACAGGGGGGGACCTGATCCTAGATCAGTACTCCTTCTCTGAGGGACTTTATGAATACATGCCCTGATCACACAATGATCGACTCATGTTAACGTGTGTGTGTGTGCATGGGTGTGTGTGTAACAGCACGTTACACTCACCGATGCTGACATTCCTGGTTTTCTGGGAGACCTGCACCTCCATGTTTTTGCTGAGGTGTTTAGCACTCTTCATGCCGCGGTTTACAGCATGCATTGGGTCGAACTCGCCGGGTGGGAGGAAGCCCTCGTTGAGGGGCGTGACAGTGGCGGAAGGGACGGAGGAAGTGGGCGTGTTGGACTTACTTCCTGTGCTACTGGGCGTGGCCGCCACTGAGTCCGACTCGGAACCATCCTCCTGGAGCATCAGAGGTCAGTGGTTAAAGAGGTTAAGTGGCTGCATTGTTAAAGAGGGGCTGCATCCCGATTCTCCATCCTTCTCCCAAAGTGTACACGTGCACACTTCCCTTCATGGATTTAACAATGGTGGAAACTCTCTCCAGACAATGTTTGCACCAAGCCAATGCTTTTAAATTAATGACGGAGAGTGTGCAATGCACATTTAGGCTGAAGGGTGGCGAATAGGGAAGCCAGGGTTCTTCTCTTGCAAGGCTCGTTGGAATCTTCACAAGCTTGCTTATACTTACAATCTTGCACGCACACATAGTAACAAAGCATCAAACTTACATGTGAAACGGGATGTAAAGACAGGTGCAAACGAGACGATAGAATCTAAGTTATGTTCTATTATTGTAGAAAAAAGTACTTAAGTGAAAAGAAATTACACCAATTTAATGTAATATTTTTATCCTAATATTAATGTATTCATCATATCTGTTCATACACTGTCATGTCTTCATTACACTCACAGCCATAAAAAACTATCGACAAACACATCAAAGAAAAGCCCTTGGAAGATAAGGGACACAAGCAGGCGTGAGGAATGTGTCTGGATGATTCTGAATGACGGTGGTAGTGGTGGGTGTGGCATGACGTGTTCTGCAGACGTGAGGTCCAGGGGGAGTGTCTGGGTGCGTCCCAAATGACATCCTATTCCCCTTTATAGTGCACTACTTTTAACCGGTGCCCATAGTGCTCTGGTCAAAAGTAGTGCACTATAAAAAGAATAGGGTGCCATTTTGGATGGAACCGCTATCACACCTGGTAGCCAGAGGTGTAGCGGGATTGGCTGAGCTCGTTGACCTGCCAGAAGCCGGTCCCAGACCCAGGCATTATCATCCTAGCCCCCCCCCCCCCCCCCCCCCCCCAAGAGCCCCACGTACCATCCCCATGCCCTCTCCACTGGGGTACAGGCTCAACGACGGGGGACGCTCCACTTTGCTGCTGGGGGAAAAGAGAGGGGGCGGGAGGAGAGAGGAGGACAGGAGGGGGGAGCACAAAACAAAGGGGGGAAGAGTAAAGGTTTGAGAGAAGAAAAAGGAAATGAGAATGAAAGAGAGCGAGAGAGGTGAGGGGGAAGAGAATAGGGCAGAGAGACGGGGAGATAGAGGGAGGGGCAGAGAGAGAGGTGAGGGGGAAAAGAGAGGGGAGGGGCAGAGAGAGGGGGAGAGAGGGGAGAGAGGGGAGAGAGAGAGAGGGAGGGGCAGAGAGAGGGGGAGAGCAGGAGATAATGTACTGTACATTAGGTATCTGGAGAGAGGTGAAAGCTAACTTTGGGGTTGCATAACATAAAACTGAAAATCCGCTGATTTAAGTACAACACACAAAGCCAGCTACTGGACAGACTGACACTAAACCAGACCGACATAATATGGCACGATATATCCATATTATGGAGAAACGGGAGAGGCTATAAGGACACCCCTGTTGCCCAAATTGATGACGTACTGTATGTCGCGCATGAGAGTAAAGTGGAGACGAGCGGATTGGTTGGGTTCAGTCAAGCTGGTGCGAATGACCAGTGCAACTGTGTTGTAATCGAGGCTTGCCGACAGGAACTGCTTCCCACTGCGCAGCTGTATTACATGGTCAATTTCTTCCATCCCAATTTATTTTATTAGAAAACTGTGTATACATCAATGATGTCGCTCTTGCTGCTGGTGATTCTCTGATCCACCTCTACGCAGACGACACCATTCTGTATACTTCTGGACTTTCTTTGGACACTGTGCTAACTAACCTCCAGACGAGCTTCATGGCTATACAACTCTCCTTCCGTGGCCTCCAACTGCTCTTAAATGCAAGTAAAACTAAATGCATGCTCTTCAACCGATCGCTGCCCGCACCTGCCCGCCCGTCCAGCATCCCTAGAATATGTGGACAACTACAAATACCTAGGTGTCTGGTTAGACTGTAAACTCTCCTTCCAGACCCACATTATGCATCTCCAATCCAAAATTAAATCTAGAATTGGCTTCCTATTTGGCAAAAAAGCATCCTTCACTCATGCTGCCAAACATACTCTCGTAAAACTGACTATCCTACCGATCCTCGACTTCTGCGATGTCATTTACAAAATAGCCTCCAACACTCTACTCAACAAATTGGATGCAGTCTATCACAGTGCCATCCGTTTTGTCACCAATGCCCCATATACTACCCACCACTCCGACCTGTACGCTCTCGTTGGCTGGCCCTTGCTTCATACTCGTCGCCAAACCCACTGGTTCCAGGTCATCTACAAGTCTTTGCTAGGTAAAGCCCCGCCTTATCTCAGTTTACTGGTCACCATAGCAGCACCCACCCGCTCCAGCAGGTATATTTCACTGGTCACCCCCAAAGCCAATTCCTCCTTTGGACGCCTTTCCTTCCAGTTCTCTGCTGCCAATGACTGGAACGAACTGCAAAAATCACTGAAGCTGGAGACTCATATCTCCCTCACTAACTTCAAGCACCAGCTGTCAGAGCAGCTCACAGATCATTATACCTGTAAATAGCCCATCCAACTACCTCATCCCCATACTGTATTTATTTATTTATTTTGCTCCTTCGCACCCCATTCGCATTCATCTTCTGCACATCTATCACTCCAGTGTTTAATTGCTATATCGTAATTACCTCGCCACTATGGCCTATTTATTGCCTTACCTCCCTTATCTTACCTCATTTGCACACATTGTACATATACTTTTTTTCCTACTGTATGTTTGTTTAATCCATGTGTAACTCTGTGATGTTGTATGTATCGAACTGCTTTGCTTTATCTTGGCCAGGTCGCAGTTGTGAATGAGAACTTGTTCTCAACTAGCCTACCTGGTTAAATAAAGGTGAAATAAGTTTTTAAAAATTAAAAATTTAAAAAGTGATAGACAACAATACAGATAAAAACAAAACAAAAACGGTGTGCAGGTGTAGTTGGAAGCTTAAGGGCTTATATGAAAACCACACCACAAAAAAATACAATATGCAATACATAAGTATAAAAAAAAAATGTTTGTTAAAACAGATAACAAAACCTACTAAATATAAATGACTTGAACATGGGGCACAGTGTCTTTTGCTTCCGCTTGCCGAGCACTGCTGTCCCGCAGTAAGGAGTGGGAAGTAGCTAGCTAGTATAGCCAATATCAAGCCTGGGTGACAGCGAAAGCACATTTATTGTAGTAAATTTCACATAAAATACTCAGATGAAAACGTAATTATTCTGAATACTCTACCAAGTCCTGACTTCGGCAGACTTCAAATCCTCGCTGGAGTTTCTAGCCACAAGCATAAACTAGCTAGCTCGGAAGGGCTCATCAGGACGACTGCATCAACTAACTGAACCGAATCCATTCGTCTCCACTCGACTCAGCTGTGCGACAGAAACACAGACAGACCATACACAGTGGGTGATATAGGAGAAGGTAAAGGACAAAGGCGCAAACTCTGGGCCCATTCCATATTGGGACATACTGGGGGCAGGGGAACTTCTAGTCCAAGGAGAGGCTGGTTGGTCAATGGAGCCAGGGCAGTGATTGTCAGTCCTAGTCCTGGGAACCACAGGGTCTGCAGGCCTGATTCAACTAATCAACAAGCCCCCCATTAGTTGAATCAGGTGTGTTAGTGCTGGGCTGGAGCAAAAGCCTGTATACTCAGCAGACCTGGGTTTTTAAATACCTGAAAAATTGTGCTGAGCGATTAACTAAAGTTTAGTTTTTTGTTGTTGTTTTATTATAAACAACTAATTGACCTGCTTCAATTACTTGAATTCCACTTAGTTGTAATTTTTTTGGGGTAACCCAACACGCCGTTTCTCGAGAGAGAAATCAAATCATGCACGAGAGAAATTAAGTCCAGAGCTATATGGGATGCTGAGCTGACGGGAGTTGTAGTTTTCATTTAGCAAATATTCAAGTTCAGCTCAGAAACGTGGTAATTAACTACAATGGCCATAATCCATTGCGACTGTTCTTTTCTGGTTTGGATCAATTTTTACGCCTGCTATGCTAGGTTAGATACACACAGACCGCATACGCCACAGCATGAGAGAAGATTGTAGACAACACAATAACGAGAGAGAGGGATAGAGTTCGTGAAAGTATGCCTTATCTACTTTAAAGAACTAGTAAAAAGATTTCGTCAGACAGCTCTGTAGCATACTTAGGCATGCTAGCCTAGCTAAATAGGATGACTAAAGACAGTACAGTATGGGGAGAACAGAGATAACGTTAGATGGTTGTCTGGCTGGCTGCTACTGCCTGAGCAGAGTTGAGATGCAGATTTTAAGGAATTAATACTTATGAAGTCGTCAAATAAAACTAAGTAATATGCACAACTGAAATATTTAATAGCAATTCTCTATTTTTCTATGTGGACCTGACAGAGACAATGGAATATTTCCAAAGTTTTGGCAATTGAATGTTCGCTATTTTTGAAAAAGCTCTAATCATTTTAATGTCATTATTTCACAAGGCATTTCATGTAAAAAATAAATAATCGAACTGAAACGACCTCAAAAATCACTAATCTCTCAGCACTACTGAAATAAATACTGTATCTGAGCCTGGTTCAGCTTGCCTGGCTTAAACCAATAGAAAAGTCCCAAAAAGACTCAAGCAAAAGCTCTGAGTATTTAAAATTATTTTCCAAGTATTTGAACCCGGGTCCTATACTCAGGACCAAGACTGACAAACACTGAATGAGATTGTGGATTGAGGGGACAGGGATGGAGGGGAAGAGGGGTAGTGATTTACCTTTTCCTCCACATGTGGCGTTGACTGTGCAACACAGCAGCACGAGCACAGAGTGAGACAACGAGACAGACATATAGTGATTAGAGTGAAGCCAAACCATGGTACAACAGGTCACAAGTGGTGTAGTGGAGGGTAAACACACATAAATGTTGTTTACTGACATATTTTATTTTGCACAAGCGTTTACCCATCTTTTGTGGAAAAAAGGCATTGAAAGTATAGGGAGCATTACTTTACTCACCACAAACAGCGATCAGCTTTTACCCACATGTTTTTTAACCACTACATCACTGGTCACAAGACAAGCTACCACAGGCTAACACACAGCAGCACAACAGAAGGCATTACACACAACACAACTACAGCACACTAAACACAGAACACTAAACCCTAGCACACTTATTCCAAGCACAACAAAGCACAGACCATTACCTCAGCATAGTTGCTACTACTAAGCTATGCCAGGATCCATTTCTATACTCTTCCCCCTGCACACACACCAACATACCCACCTACCCACACTTTCCAGAAAGGTCACAACTAACTACACTGCTCAAAAAAATAAAGGGAACACTTAAACAACACAATGTAACTCCAAGTCAATCACACTTCTGTGAAATCAAACTGTCCACTTAGGAAGCAACACTGATTGACAATAAATTTCACATGCTGTTGTGCAAATGGAATAGACAAAAGGTGGAAATTATAGGCAATTAGTAAGACACCCCCAAAAAAGGAATGGTTCTGCAGGTGGTGACCACACACCACTTCTCAGTTCCTATGCTTCCTGGCTGATGTTTTGGTCACTTTTGAATGCTGGCGGTGCTCTCACTCTAGTGGTAGCATGAGACGGAGTCTACAACCCACACAAGTGGCTCAGGTAGTGCAGTTCATCCAGGATGGCACATCAATGCGAGCTGTGGCAAAAAGGTTTGCTGTGTCTGTCAGCGTAGTGTCCAGAGCATGGAGGCGCTACCAGGAGACAGGCCAGTACATCAGGAAACGTGGAGGAGGCCGTAGGAGGGCAACAACCCAGCTGCAGGACCGCTACCTCCGCCTTTGTGCAAGGAGGTGCACTGCCAGAGCCCTGCAAAATGACCTCCAGCAGGCCACAAATGTGCATGTGTCAGCATATGGTCTCACAAGGGGTCTGAGGATCTCATCTCGGTACCTAATGGCAGTCAGGCTACCTCTGGCGAGCACATGGAGGGCTGTGCGGCCCCACAAAGAAATGCCACCCCACACCATGAAAGACCCACCGCCAAACCGGTCATGCTGGAGGATGTTGCAGGCAGCAGAACGTTCTCCACGGCGTCTCCAGACTCTGTCACGTCTGTCACATGTGCTCATGTGCTCAGTGTGAACCTGCTTTCATCTGTGAAGAGCACAGGGCGCCAGTGGCGAATTTGCCAATCTTGGTGTTCTCTGGCAAATGCCAAACGTCCTGCACGGTGTTGGGCTGTAAGCACAACCCCCACCTGTGGACGTCGGGCCCTCATACCACCCTCATGGAGTCTGTTTCTGACCGTTTGAGCCGACACATGCACATTTGTGGCCTGCTGGAGGTCATTTTGCAGGGCTCTGGCAGTGCACCTCCTGGCACAAAGGCGGAGGTAGCGGTCCTGCTGCTGGGTTGTTGCCCTCCTACGGCCTCCTCCACGTCTCCTGATGTACTGGCCTGTCTCCTGGTAGCGCCTCCATGCTCTGGACACTACGCTGACAGACACAACAAACCTTTTTGCCACAGCTCGCATTGATGTGCCATCCTGGATGAACTGCACTACCTGAGCCACTTGTGTGGGTTGTAGACGCCGTCTCATGCTACCACTAGAGTGAAAGCACCGCCAGCATTCGAAAGTGACCAAAACATCAGCCAGGAAGCATAGGAACTGAGAAGTGGTGTGTGGTCACCACCTGCAGAACCATTCCTTTTTTGGGGGTGTCTTACTAATTGCCTATAATTTCCACCTTTTGTCTATTCCATTTGCACAACAGCATGTGAAATTTATTGTCAATCAGTGTTGCTTCCCAAGTGGACAGTTTGATTTCACAGAAGTGTGATTGACTTGGAGTTACATTGTGTTGTTTAAGTGTTCCCTTTATTTTTTTGAGCAGTGTATATTATTTTATGTCTATGTTGTTATATGAATTGTATTGCTTTGTCTGCATGCTGCTCAACGGATTTCCTCACTTGGGGATAATAACATTTTATGATGAAAATGTAAAAAAGGTCAGCCACTCACGTTCGTCCACTGCCTGGCCCTTCTGACTGGCTGTTGTTCCCTGCCTGTTGCAGCTTGGACCTCTCAATATGCTCCATGTATGTTTGAATCATCTGACAGGAAGAGTGAGGAAGATGGACGTAATTCCACTGACTTGGTTCTAGTGCACCAGGCAAACAACATGATACAAACCTAGCAGCTTGTATGGAGTCAGATACTAAACTCTCTCATGCACACACACACGGCTGTTCCTACCTCTGTGTGTCGCTGGTACAAAGTATTGTACTCCTTCTTCATGTCTGACTCATGCTCCTCCAGACGAGTGACTGAAACCCAGATAAACAGAATCAGAGTCAACCAGCCTCCCATTGTAACAGCACTGTGGGTTATACACTTCGGGCTGGTGAGATTCTCCATCGAAAGTGCCTATTAGTCCAGCTTTCTGGACATGGCTCCATATTGAACATGATGGTGCTCTCCATTTAAAGCTGTTCTGCTTTGAAACACTAAATGGTAGCAGGCCCGTTTTCTCATTGATTGAATATGTGAGTCTGTTTGCTGTCAGAGGCACTAAAACCCTATTAAGCCATATTAACCACAGAACATGCACTGGCTCATCCGGACATGGTGGGTTAGTGTAAAACAGGCTATATTGTGTCCTTGAATACTACATGCAAAGCTCTTCATGGTGCAAAACCAATGTGTGCTAGTAGGCTATGTGTAGTCCTCCACATCGTAGGTAGACAATCACTATGTGCTAGGCTATACACTTTGTGCTTGGCTGTCAATAGTGCACCGTCACATTGTGCTAGTTATGAGTAATGCAGACTCACGGTGTGTGTGGTAGTTCTGAGTAGTGAAGACTCACAGTGTGCTAGTTCTGATTAGTGCACACTTGCAGTGTGCTAGTTTTGAGAAGTACACACTCACTCTGGTCGAAGCAGTTCTAGCTCTGAGTAATATTACACAGTGTTTTAGTACTGAGGTACTACTCACTCTGGTTGGAGTAGTTCAAGTTATTATAGTTCTATACTCACTCTGGTCAGAGTAGTTATAGTTTTTAAACATTGATGAGCAACAGAAAAACACATACAGAATCGATGTGTTGTCTTATGTAAACAAAGTCTGATCCATCGCACTGCTGGGCATATCTGTCTCACTGTAAATGCCATGAGATACAGTGCAATCACCTGCAGCTGTTTATCCCATGTAGTGGGCAAATGGCATTGTCGAAATCAAATTGTCAGAGTACTTCTAGTTATTAAGTTTATACTCACTCTTGATGAAGTAATTCTAGTTATTAATAGTCTATACTCACTCTGGTCAGAGAAGTTCTAGTTATTATAGTTCTATACTCACTCTGGTCGGCGTCATTCTAGTTATTCTAGTTCTATACTCACTCTGATCAAAGTAGTTCCGGTTGTTCTAATTTTATACTCACTCTATTCGGAGTAGTTCTAGTTATTAAGTCTAAGGGTGTTTTCACAAATAGTCCTCTTTAAAATAACCGATCTCAGTCCTCTTTAGTGAACTCTGGGGTAAAAAAAAAGCTAAAGAACTCAGTTCCCTTTGTATTCACACTGCCTGTCACGCCTGCTCCCGCTTCCCTTCTCTGGCGCTCGAGGGTGCTAGGCTGTCCTTCATTACCCCACACCTGTCACCATCATTACACGCATCAGCGCTCATTGGATTCACCTGGTCTCCTTTACTTTGTTGATTGCCCCTCTATATCTGTCTGCTACTTTGTTGATTCCCTGTGTCATCATTGATGTTGTTACGTTTTCCCCTGTCCAGACGCTGTCCTTGTTTGTTTCTTGTATATTATCCATTAAATGTACACTCCCTGTACTTGCTTCTCGTCTCCCAGCGTCGGTCCTTACACTGCCCTTGACTTCGAATGAGGACTCAACTCTTTTGCCAGTTCACTTCACCTATTTTGTGGTCAGAGTCTTCTTTGGTTTCACATTGCTATGTTTTAAAAGGAACCAAGGTCTTTTTACAACATTTACTCAATGCACTCTGGGTTTTTACAAAGTGCAGGATCAGCCATTCCATCAGAACTTGTTATCATACAGATACTTATACTTATATTTTGGAAGATAATATATTGCATTTAGTTAAAAGATGAGACATAATAATTATAATTTCTATGAACATGTAAATATTGTTGGTAACAGAATAAATAGCAGAAGAATAACTGCAGATAAATAATGCTGTAATTGAAAAGTCTACACCCAATGTAGTCTATTGCCCCTTTAAGAGCTAAAACTGATTTTGTACCCTATGTCGTGATTCTCACCAAGGATATTGTTGTCATCACACACTATTCAAACCCCACATGCAAATAAACAGGTTAAAATATCTCTTTATAGATCACATATTGAAAACAAATAATATTTTTCTGCGAACCGGCAGAAACCGTTCTCTCTTTTGTGGCACCAATGTGAGGGGTTATGGCAGGGGAAACAGTGTTGCAGTATTCTAGTATGTTATGTGGTGCGGAAATAATAACAAGCGGGCCTGGGTAGCTTTGTGTTCACATTGCCCTAAAAAAAGTGAACCGGACCGAGGAATTCAAGCGAACCGAACTGACCACCTCTCGAGTTCGGTTCGCTTCGGGGTCCCTTTTGAGGGGTCTGAGTTCCTTTGGAGTGTTCACACTGAACAAAAAATTAAGCAAACCACACTGAGTTCACAAAAATTGTCAGAAAGGAACCAAGTGTGAAAACAAACTAATACTCACTCTGGTCAGAGTAGTTCTAGTTCTGAGCAGTAACAGTAGTATATACTCACTCTGGTCAGAGTAGTTCTAGTTCTGAGCAGTAACAGTAGTATATACTCACTCTGGTCAGAGTAGTTCTAGTTCTGAGCAGTAACAGTAGTATATACTCACTCTGGTCAGAGTAGTTCTAGTTCTGAGCAGTAACAGTAGTATATACTCACTCTGGTCAGAGTAGTTCTAGTTCTGAGCAGTAACAGTAGTATATACTCACTCTGGTCAGAGTAGTTCTAGTTCTGAGCAGTAACAGTAGTATATACTCACTCTGGTCAGAGTAGTTCTAGTTCTGAGCAGTAACAGTAGTATATACTCACTCTGGTCAGAGTAGTTCTAGTTCTGAGCAGTAACAGTAGTATATACTCACTCTGGTCAGAGTAGTTCTAGTTCTGAGCAGTAACAGTAGTATATACTCACTCTGGTCAGAGTAGTTCTAGTTCTGAGCAGTAACAGTAGTATATACTCACTCTGGTCAGAGTAGTTCTAGTTCTGAGCAGTAACAGTAGTATATACTCACTCTGGTCAGAGTAGTTCTTGGTCTTGAGCTCCAGCTGTTTCCCCTGCAGTTCCAAGCTCTCCACATGAGTCTGCAAGTCCTTCTTCTCCCCCTCCAATGCATCCTCAAACTCTATGAATTTCTGTGGGAGAGAACAACCATACACAGTCAGTCAAAACGCTATGGGCTGGTTTCCCGGAAACAGATTAAGCCTAGTCCTGGACTAAAACGCGGACTCAAGGGAGAATCTCCATTGAAAGTGTTTTTTAGCCCAAGACTAGATTTACTCTATGTCCGGGAAACCGGCCCTAAACATTTTTATGGGAGAGAACATCCACACAGTTTAATGTCTCCTCAAACTCTAGGAATTTGGAAGTGAATTGAAATTGCAAATCAAGAATGGAAAAATCTTCATCAAAAATAAAATAGATAGGAAATACAGCGCACTCGGAAAGTATTCAGACCCCTTGACTTTTTCCACAATTTGTTACGCTACAGCATTGTTCTAAAAATGGATTACATTTAAAAAAAAATCATCATCAATGTACACACAATAATGACAAAGCGAAAACAGGTTTTTAGAAATGTTAGCAAATGTATTAAAAATAAAAACAGAAATATCTTATTTACATAAGTATTCAGACCCTTTGCTATGAGACTCGAATTGAGCTCAAGTGCATCCTGTTTCCAATGATAATCCTTCAGATGTTTCTACAACTTGATTGGAGTCCACCTGTGATAAATTCAATTGATTAGACATGATTTGGAAAGGCACACACCTGTCTATATAAGGTCCCACAGTTGACAGTGCATGTCAGAGCAAAAACCAACCCATGAGGTCGAAGGAATTGTTCTTAAAGCTCCGAGACAGGAGGACGCCACTCCTCAGTAAAAGGCATATGACAGCCCGCTTGGACTTTGCCAAAAGGCACCTAAAGGACCCTCAGACCATGAGAAACCAGATTCTCTGGTTTGATGAAACCAAGATTGAACTCTTTGGCCTGAATGCCAAGCGTCACATCTGGAGGAAACCTAGCATCATCCCTACGGTGAAGCATGGTGGTGGCAGCATCATGCTGTGGAGATGTTTTTCAGTGCCAGGGACTGGGAGACTAGTCAGGATCGAGGGAAAGATGAACGGAGCAAAGTACAGAGATATCCTTGATGAAAACCTGCTCCAGAGCACTCAGGACCTTAGACTGGGGCAAAGGTTCACCTTCCAACAGTCAAAACACATAGTCAAGACAACTTCAAGACAAGTCTCTGAATGTCATTGAATGGCCCAGCCAGAGCCCGGACTTGGACCCGATCGAACATCTCTGGAGAGACCTGAAAATAGCTGTGCAGCGAAGCTCCCGATCCAATTTGACAGAACTTGAGAGGATCTGCAGAGAAGAATGGGAGAAACTCTTCAAATACAGGTGTGCCAAGCTTGTAGCGTCATACCCAAGAAGACTTGAGGCTGTAATCGCTGCCAAAGGTGCTTCAACAAAGTACTGAGTAAAGGGTCTGAATACCTACAGTGGCAAGAAAAAGTATTGGGTCATCAAATTTGATCTGATCTTCATCTAAATCACAACAATAGACAAACATAGTGTGCTTAAACTAATAACACACAAATTATTGTATTTTTCGTATCTATATTGAATACATCATTTAAACATTCACAGTGTAGGTTGGAAAAAGTACATGAACCCCTAGGCTAATGACTCCAAAAGCTAATTGGGGTCAGGAGTTATGGAGTCCAATCAATGAGACGAGATCTGAGATGTTGGTTAGAGCTGCCCTGCCCCATAAAAAACACTCACAAAGAGTTTGCTATTCACAAGAAGCATTGCCTGATGTGAACCATGCCTCGAACAAAAGAGATCTCAGAAGAACTGTTGACTTGCATAAAGCTGGAAAGGGTTACAAAAGTATTTCTAAAAGCCTTGATGTTCATCAGTCCACGGTAAGACAAATTGCCTATAAATGGAGTTCAGCACTGTTCCTACTCTCCCTAGGAGTGGCTGTCCTGCAAAGATGACTGCAAGAGCACAGCGCAGAATGCTCAATGAGGTTACGAAGAATCCTAGTGTGTCAGCTAAAGACTTACAGAAATCTCTGGAACACGCTAACATCTCTGTTGACGAGTCTACGATACATAAAACACTAAACAAGAATGGTGTTCATGGGAGGACATCACGTAAGAAGCCAGTGCTGTCCAAAAATAACATTGCTGCACGTCTGAAGTTCGCGAAAGAGCACCTGGATGTTAACACAGCGGTACTGGCAAAATATTCTGAGTTGTTTGGAAAGAACACACAACACTATGTGTGGAGAAAAAATGGCACAGAACACCAACATCAAAACCTCATCCTAACTGTAAAGTATGGTGGAGGGAGCATCATGGTTTGGGGCTGCTTTGCTGCCTCAGGGCCTGGACAGCTTGCTATCATCGACGGAAAAATGAATTCCCAAGTTCATCAAGACATTTTGCAGGAGAATGTAAGGCTCTCTGTCCGCCAATTGAAGCTCAACAGAAGGTGATGCAACAGGACAACGACCCAAAACATAGAAGCAAATCAACCAAAGAATGGCTTCAACAGAAGAAAATACGCCTTCTGGAATGGCCCAGTCAGAGTCCTGACCTAAACCCGATATGAGATGCTGTGGCATGACCTTGAGAGAGGTTCACACCAGACATCCCTAGAATATTGATGAATAGAAACCGTTTTGTAAAGAGGAATTGTCCCAAATTCCTTCTGACTGTTGTGCAGCTCTGATCCGCAACTACACAAAACATTTGGTTGAGGTTATTGCTGCCAAAGGAGGGTCAACCAGTTATAAATCCAAGGGTTTACATACTTTTCCCACCCTGCACTGTGAATGTTTACACGGTGTGTTCAATAAAGACATGAAAAGTCTAATTGTTTGTGTGTTATTAGTTTAAGCAGACTGTGTTTGTCTATTGTTTTTACTTAGATGAAGATTAGATCAAATTGTATGACCAATACATGCAGAAATCCAGGTAATTCCAAAAGGTTCACATACTTTCTCTTGCCACTGTATGTAAATGGAATATCAGTTTTTAATTTGCAATAAATTTGCAAAAATATCCCAAAACCTGTTTTTGCTTTGTCATTATGGGGTATTATGTGTATATTGATGACTTATTTATTTATTTTTAATCAATTTTAGAATAAGGCTGTAACGTAACAAAATGTGGAAAAAGTCAAGGGGTCTGAATACTTTCTGAATGCACTGTACATAGGAAAAAGTAAATTATTTTCAACCCTATTGTATGCAGCATAACAATTTATCAATTACATGAATGCATGGTGTGTGGTAAACGGCTCACATTGTAAAATATATTATATTGATACACTCTAAGAAAAAGGGGTTCCAAAAGTTTTTTAAAATCTAGATTAGAATCTAAAAAGGTTATTCTACTGCTGTCCCCATGTGAGAACCATTTGAAAAACCGTTTTGGGTTCCAGATAGAACCTTGTATGAAAACTCTACATGGAACCCAAAAGGGTTCTCCCATGGGGACAGCAGTAGAATAACCCTTTTAGATTATAATCTTGATAAAAACCTTTCTTTTTAAGAGTGTATAATATAGCATATTGCACAGTATGAAATGTCTCTCATAAAATAACAATGCCAGCAACAAGGACTCAGAGATATTCATTTTCAATTATGCTTTCTGCTTCTTTCATGGACAGCTAGAGGATAATAGGTAAAATTAACTGCCAGTATTGTTTGGGACGGGGTGAGTCACAGAGAAAGATGCGTCAAGAACATCTACCCTGTCATCTCCAATCACAAAAACCAGGGTCATGTTCAGTAGGGCGCAAAACATAAAAACATTTGTGCTGCTGTTTTGCCTGTGGCTATGGAACCCTGACCTGTACACCGGATGTGCCTCTCTCTCTCTCTCTCGCTCTCTCTCTCTCTCTCTCTCAAAGACAACTGACATTTACTCCTGAGGTGCTGACCTGTTTCACCCACTGTGATTATTATTTGACCCTGCTGGTCATCTATGAATGTTTGAACATCTTGAAGAACGATCTGGCCTTAATGGCCATCACTCTTATAATCTCCACCCGGCACAGCCAGAAGAGGACTGGCCACCACTCAGAGCCTAGTTCCTCTCTAGGTTTCTTCCTAGGTTCCTGCCTTTCTATAGAGTTTTCCTAGCCACTGTGCTTCTACATCCGCATTGCTTGCTCTTTGGGGTTTTAGGCTGGGTTTCTGTATAAGCACTTTGTGACATCTGCTGATGTAAAAAGGGCTTGATAATTAAATGTGAATAAATGTGATTTAGAAACCTGAAAATGAAAATGAGCATTCTTTTTGTTACACGTTCATGTATCAGCACATCTCCTCCATTTCAAAGTGTTTTGTCCCATGTCGTGCTAACTGAACCAGACCCTGCTCTCCTCTCTCTCTGTACAGGAAGCAGAAAACGAACAGAAACGAACACAGCTGTCTGGCCTGCCTGCCTTCCTTTCAAGGGCTCTCTCTGCAGTCTGCAGAGTTTTATAAAGCCTTGCACAATGGGCCGGCCGGGCTGCAGTCTTACGACTGTAATCCCCCGACTGCAGCGAGGCCCTGCTTGCTGCTAGAGATATGCTCTACCATCGCTTGGCTGACCTCAAATAACAGGAACCGGGAACATAGGGAGGCAAACCTGCCAAAGTTAGGGACAGGGACATATGTCCATTTCCTCACCCAGTACGCCCCTAAAAATGCTCCTGTTAAAAGTCTATGGCACCCCTATTAATGGAGCCTGTGAATTGCCATTTTCCTACAAATGCCCGGTGTTGCACCCTGACCTCAACGAATAGACAACCCCACCCCATCTCCCTATTCCCTACACATTGCGCTACTTTTGACCGGGGCCCATGGTGCACTATAGGGAACCATAGGGAACTATAGGGAACCCCCCTCTGTCTGCCACAATATACTATTACACCCCGGGCAACTGTCCTTCTGACCCCCCTGCCCTTCAAATCCCCTCCCCAGGACACTGCATGCCCCTGTGCCCCCCTCCTCCCCAGCCAGACCCAGGAACCCAGCCAGCTCCCAGAAGCATCCACAGTAGGGGGTGGTCTGGTGAGCAGATAGCCTAGCGCTGGATGCAGCCAAAACAATAACAGGCCCTCTTTTTAATCAAAGCAAATGAATTGAAGCACCACACAGTGGGATGTTGCATTTCTATTCTGATAGTACATACTGTATTTCAATCAATAAATCAGATTGCATATTGCTATTTCAAAACATAATTTGTCACAAAGTGCTTTACAGCATGTAGGGATCAACATGTTGATGTCTCAAACCTTCAGAAATCAAACAATAATCATTAATGGTCCTTTGAACAAATGTATCTACATTTCAGCCTTAGCGTGACTGTGGTTGTCAATTACACTATTTTGTGGATACAATAGAGACTCAGGGAGGAATCATAGAACATGTTGTTGCATTTATTTACCAGTGGGTCTATCTAAATCTGAGTCCAAAATGGTACCCTATCCTCTATATAGTGCACTACCTTTGACTACCTATGGGCCCTGGTCAAAACTAGTGCACTATAAAAGGAATAGGGCGCAATTGGGTCTGTCTAAAAGCCTTGTAATCTGAGCCTTGACAATTACTCCCAAAAGAAGCACATGGCACAGGGAGGAGATTCCAGCCAGGGTGTGGGAGGTCTTCTCTCTGGACTTGGGAAGATGTTCCCTCTGTATCTCTCTCCATCTCGGTCTTGTTCTTTTGTTCTTTGTCTACCTTTCTCTAACTCCCTCTGTGTTTCATACTTAGGCTGACTGGCTCTCACTCAGGCAAATGAGAAAAAAGTGCACTCAGAATATCTGGGAGACCAAAGTTAGTTACTTTAAGGAGCAGCTCTCTCTCTGTGGGTCGAACCCCAAGAAGTTCTGGAAAACAGTTAAAGACCTGGAGAATAAACCCTTCTCCTCACAGCTGCCCATGTCCCTTAAAGATGATGATGTGGTTGTTACTGACAAGAAGCACATGGCTGAGCTTTTTAATCACCACTTCATTAAGTCAGGATTCCTATTTGACTCAGCCATGCCTCCTTGCCCGTCCAACATTTCCTCATCTCCCACCGCTTCTAATGTGATTAGCCAGAATGCTCCTCCCTCTTTGTTCCCCTGCCCCGCTACAAAGTTTCTCCCTGCAGGCGGTCACTGAGTCCGAGGTACTAAAGGAGCTCCTTAAACTTGACCCCCAAAAACCATCTGGGTCAGATGGTTTAGACCCTTTCTTCTATAAGGTTGCTGCCCCTATAATCGCCAAGCCTATCTCTGACCTTTTTAACCTGTCGCTCCTCTCTGGGGAGGTTCCCATTGCTTGAAAGGCAGCCACGGTTCGTCCTTTATTTAAAGGGGGAGATCAAGCTGATCCTAACTGTGATAGGCCTATTTCTATTTGCCCTGTTTATCAAAAGTGTTGGAAAAGCTTGTCAACAATCAACTGACTGGCTTTCTTGATGTCTATAGTATTCTCTCAGGTATACAATCTGGTTTCCACTCAGGTTATGGATGTGTCACTGCAACCTTAAAGGTCCTCAATGATGTCACCATTGCCCTTGATTCTAAGCAATGTTGTGCTGCTATCTAAGCAATGTTACGCTCTACAACAAAGCTGTCTTAGTGTCCAACAAGCTTTCTCTGCCCTTAACCTTGTTCTGAACACCTCCAAAAACAAAGGTCATGTGGTTTGGTAAGAAGAATGCCCCACTCCCCACAGGTGTGATTACTACCTCTGAGGGTTTAGAGCTTGAGGTATTTAACCACATGCAAGTACTTGGGAGTATAGCTAGATGGTACACTGTCATTCTCTCAGCACATATCAAAGCTGCAGGCTAAAGTTACATCTAGACTTGGTTTACTCTATCGCACTCACTCCTCTTTCACCCCAGCTGCCAAACTAACCCTGATTAACTAACCCCCACTCCCCCCTATCTGAGATATCTACTGCAGCCCTCATCCTCCACATACATCACCCGTTCTGCCAGTCACATTCTGTTAAAGGTCCCCAAAGCACACACATCCCTGGGTCGCTCACCTTTTCAGTTCACTGCAGCTAACAACTGGAACGACCTGCAACAAACACTCAAACTGGACTGTTTTATCTCCATCTCTTCATTCAAAGACTCAATCAAGGACACTTTTACTGACAGTTGTGGCTGCTTTGCGTGATGCATTGTTGTCTCTACCTTCTTGCCCTTTGTGCTGTTGTCTGTGCCCAATAATGTTCGTACCCTGTTTTGTGCTACTACCATTTTATGCTGCTGCCATGTTATTGCTACCATGTTGTTGTCATGTTGTGTTGCTACCATGCTGTGTTAGCATGGCAGCAACACGACATGTTGTCGTCTTAGGTCTCTCTTTATGTAGTGTTGTCTCTCTTGTCGTGATGTTTGTTTTGTCCTATATTTGTATTTAATTTATTTGTATTTTTAATCACAGCCACCGTCCCCGCAGGAGGTCTTTTGGTAGGCCGTCATTGTAAATAAGAATTTGTTGTTAACTGACTTGTCTAGTTAAATAAATAAATTCTCCTCTATATCCCCGTTTTATGGCGTGTATTCCTGCTCATGTTCCATCTGTCTCTCTTTTCCTCTGTATCGCTCTCTCTCCATTCCCTCTCGCTCTCTCCTTTCTAAACTCTCGCTCATCCGCTCTCCCCCCTCCTCTATATTGCCCGCTCCCTCTCCATCTCTCTTTCTGTCATAAGCACAAAATCAGGTTACAGCGCCAGTCTCCCTCGGTGTACAATTGATTTCCCATAATGCACCCTGCCCCATCCCCCCACAACTCACCACGTCACTGTCTCAGGCAGTGCCTTAAACCAATCCCTGGGTCGCATCTAAATCATTTATGTTTGAAATAGCATCTGTGCACTTGTATGTTCACTGCAGCATTCAAAGTTCGAAACTACCACAGCAAATATAGTGCATTATGGTCTCATTGAAAATTGAGCTCTGTTGTAAAGGTTATAACTGTGACCCCAACTCTTACCTTTACATTACCTGCACAATGTTATAATGTGATAATTACTGTTACTTTAATGTATAGTACACTATTCTGCAGTTCATCATGAAGTATCTAATTCATATAATACAGTTATAAAACAGTACTACCTGAGTTACTCCAAAGAACTTTCACTATATCTTTACAGGTTGTCATTATCATTATTGATGTTTGTTGGAGTAAGCACTATTTCATCCAAATACTTAGCACATTTTCTGACCAGCACACTTACTAATGTAATGAATACGATGGGAGACAGAGAGCTGGTTTCAAGCGCAGGGCGCAGCAGGTGTTTATTTGTAAAGGACCACAGGAGGAGGCACGTAGCTGGGTCCAGGGGCAGGCAGAAGGTCATACACAGGGGTCCAGAAAGGCAACAGTACAGGCGGGGAGAAGGCTAATGACATAGTCCGGGAGATCAGGCAAGAGGTTGATAACAGGAAATTCGATAGGCAAAAGTACAGGCAAGGAATAGGCAAAAAGGCATCGTTAGTGAGGATGGCCAAAACTACGGTGCATAGGAGGACTAATACGTGAAAAAACAGAGTTCCAAATAGAAGTGTACCAAAACAAACAATACCTCACAATGATTGTGTGCCAAGAACTGAACTAAATAGTGTGTGTAAATGACATACAGGTGTGTGAACAGGTGATCAGAATTCAGTTTATTGGGATCTGGAGAGTGAGCTGTGTTCAGGGGATCTGTGTTTGAGAGTGTGAGCTAGAAAGCGTGCTGGAAAGTGTTCTGCGTTCAGGGGAGCTTCGTGCCTGAGAGAGTGAGTTGGAAGCAGACATTACAACTAATTCTTGCACATGCAATTTTTTTGTCACTTGCTTCAAAAAGCATATAAACATATCCTTTTTACACTTTCATGATAATCTATTTCAAATGTATGCATTTAATCATGTTCTCTTCCCTCAAATTTAGCAAACAATGAGACAGAGAAAACCATTGTGTCCCAAATGGCACCATATTCCCTATATAGCCCCACAGGCCCTATTAAAAAGTAGTGCACTAGGCCAGGAATAGGGTACTATTTGGGACGCAGAAAATGTGACGTGGTATATAACTGTACACACACATGTGACTAAGCATCATGTGGCATTGGACCTTTATTTGGGGTAAAACCCTGCACAGCTGTCTGCTTATACTATACTAGAATGTGTCTAGCATAACATTAGCAACGGTCATTCAAATTGTTAAAATGTTTTAAAAACAATTCTAATAAATTCAAACAGTTGGACAATGGATGAAGATACCCCAAACGTTTTGAATGTATAGCACATAAAACATTTTACTGGAATGTAAACATAATGGAGTTCAGGGATTTTGGTGGGAATTGAGATATTCAATTTATTGTCAAATGTCACTTTGTTTCTTAGAATCCACTTATATATAAATGTTCTAATGGTATCAGGTATTTATTTTATTTTGTGTTAAAATAAAGAAAATTATGTGCCTCATTTCCATAAATTTCCATACAGTGCCTTTGGAAAGTATTCAGACCGCTTGACTTTTTCCACATTTTGTTACGTTACAGCCTTATTCTAAACTGTAAAACAAAATCCTCAGCAATCTATACCCAATACTCCATAATGACAAATTGTAAACAGGTTTTTATAAATGTTTGCAAATGTATTAAATATAAAAAACAGAAATACCTGATTTACATAAGTATTCAGACCTTTTGCTATGAGACTCGAAATTGAGCTCATGTGCATCCTGTTTCCATTGATAATCCTTGAGATGTTTCTACAACTTGATTGGAGAACCCGACGGTCACTCTGACAGAGCTCCAGAGTTCCTCTGTGGAGATGGGAGAACCTTCCAGAAGGACAACCATCTCTGCAGCACTCCACCAATCAGGCCTTTATGGTAGAATGACCAGACGTAAGCCACTCGTCAGTAAAAGGCACATGACAGCCCGTTTGGAGTTTGCCAAAAGGCACCTAAAGACTCTCAGACCACGAGAAACAAGATTCTCTGGTCTGATGAAGCCAAAATTGAACTCTTTGGCCTGAATGCCAAGCGTCACATCTGGAGGAAACCAGGCACCGCTCATCACCTGGCCAATACCATACCTACGGTGAAGCATGGTGATGGCAGCATCATGCTGTGGGGAGGTTTTCAGGGACTGGGAGACTCGTCAGGATCGAGGCAAAGATGAATGGAGAAAAGTACAGAGAGATCCTTGATAACCTGCTCCAGAGTGCTCAGGACCTCAGACTGGGGGCGAAGGTTCACCTTCCAACAGGACAACGACATTAAGCAAGATGACACTGATAGAGATGGCAGCATCGCTTCTAGTCCTTAGGAAACTGTGCAGTATTTTGTTTTTTTATGTATTATTTCTTTCATTGTTGCCCAGAAAACCTTATGCGTTATTACATACAACCGGGAAGAACTATTGGATATCAGAGACGTCAACTTACCAGCACTACGACCAGGAATACGACTTTCCCAAAGCGGATCCTTTGTCTGCACCTCCCAGGGTGTTTGAATTGATTCCAAAGGCTGACCCAAAACGACACCGCCAGAGGAGAGGGTGCCAGAGCGGTCTTCAAGTGAGGCTTCGGATGTGCGCACACCACCCACCGCTTCCGAGTATATTACTCGCTAATGTTCAGTCCCTAGTTAACAAAGTTGACAAAATCAGGGCAAGAGTTGCTTTCCAAAGAGATATCCGGGATTGTAACGTTCTCTGTTTCACGGAAACATGGCTAGCTGGGGATATGCTGTCGGAGTCCATACAGCCAACGAGATTTTCATTGCATCGCGCCGACAGGAATAAACCTCTCTCCGGTAAGAAGAAGCACGGGGTTGTATGTTTCATGATTAACAACTCATAGTGTAATTTTAACAACATTCAGGAACTCAAGTCCTTTTGTTCACCTGACCTAGAATACCTCACAATCAAATGCCAACCGGATTATCTCCCAAGAGAACTCCCCTCGGTTATCGTCACAGCCGTGTATATCCCCCCGCAAGCGGATACCAAGACGGCCATCAAGGAACTTCACTGGACTTTATGCAAACTGTAAACCATATATCCTGAGGCTGCATTTATTGTAGCTGGGGATTTTAACAAAGCTAATTTGAGAACAAGGCTACCTAAATTCTATCAGCATATCAATTGCTGTACACGAGCGAGTAACACGCTCGATCATTGCTACTCCAACTTCCGCGATGCATACAAGGCCCTCCCCCGCCCTCCTTTTGGCAAATCTGACCATGACTCCATCTTGTTGCTGGTCTCCTATAGGCAGAAACCAAAACAGGAAGCGCCCGTGCTTAGGTCTATCCAATGCTGGTCTGACCAATCTGATTCCACGCTTCAAGATTGTTTCGATCACGTGGACTGGGATATGTTCTGGGTAGCCTCAGATAATAACATTGACAAATACGCTGACTCAGTGAGCGAGTTTATAAGGAAGTGTATAGGAAATGTTGTACCCGCTGTGACTATTAAAACCTTCCCTAACAAGAAAACGTGGATTGATGGCAGCATTCGCGCAAAACTGAAAGCACGTACCAACGCATTTAATCATGGCAAGGCGACTGGAAATATGTCTGAATACAAACAGTGTAGTTATTCCCTCCGTAAGGCAATCAAACAAGCAAAGTGTCAGTATAGAGACAAAGTGGAGTCGCAATTCAACGGCTCAAACATGAGACGTATGTGGCAGGGTCTACAGACAATCACAGATTACAAAAAGAAAATCAGCCCCGTCGTGGACATCGATGTCTTGCTTCCAGACAAATTAAACAACTTCTTTAGGCTACCAAAGACAGTGGGCTCTCCTTCTTCGTGGCCGACGTGAGTAAAACATTTAAACGTGTTAACCCTCGCAAGGCTGCCGGCCCAGACGGCATCCCTAGCCGCATCCTCAGAGCATGCGCAGGCCAGCTGGCTGGTTTGTTTACGGACATATTCAATCAATCCCTGTCCCAGTTTGCTGTCCCCACATGCTTCAAGATGGCCACCATTGTTCCTGTTCCCAAGAAAGCTAAGGTAACGGAACTAAACGAATATCGAACGACTAAACGAAGTAATACTCACTTCATTCATCATGAAGTGCTTTGAGAGACTAGTCAAGGATCATATCACCTCTACCTTACCTGTCACCCTAGTCCCACTTCAATTTGCTTACCGCACCAATAGGTCCACAGACGATGCAATCGCCATCACACTGCCCTATCCCAACTGGACAAGAGGAATACCTATTACAGGTCGACCGATTATGATTTTTCAACGCCGATACCGATTATTGGAGGACCAAAAAAAGCCGATACCGATTAATCAACCAAATTTGTTATTTATTCATAATAATGACAATTACAACAATACTGAATGAACACTTTTATTTTAACTTAATATAATACATCAATAAAATCAATTTAGCCTCAAATAAATAATGAAACATGTTCAATTTGGTTTAAATAATGCAAAAACAAAGTGTTGGAGAAGAAAGTAAAAGTGCAATATGTGCCATGTAAAAATGCTAACGTTTAAGTTCCTTAATCAGAACACATGAAAGCTGGTGGTTCGGAAAACTATCATTTCGAAAATAAAACGTTTATTCTTTCAGTGAAATACGGATCCGCTCCGTATTTTATCTAACGGGGGGCATCCATAAGTCTAAATATTCCTGTTACATTGCACAACCTTCAATGTTATGTCATAATTACGTAAAATTTGGGCAAATTAGTTCGCAATGAGCCAGGAGGCCCAAACTGTTGCATATACCCTGACTCTGCGTGCAATGAACGCAAGAGAAGTGACACAATTTCCCTAGTTTAATATTGCCTGCTAACATGAATTTCTTTTAACTAAATATGCAGGTTTAAAAATATGTACTTCTGTGTATTGATTTTAAGAAAGGCCTTGATGTTTATGGTTAGGTACATTCGTGCAACGATTATGTTTTTTTCACAAATGCGCTTTTGTTAAATCATCCCCCGTTTGGCGAAGTTGGCTGTATTTGTTAGGAAGAAATAGTCTTCACAGTTCGCAACGAGCCAGGCAGCCCAAACTGCTGCATATCCCCTAACTCTGTTGCAGAGAATGCAAAGAAGTGACACAATTTCCCTAGTTAAAAGAAATTCACGTTAGCAACCAATATTAAATAAATATGCAGGTTTAAAAATATATACTTGTGTATTGATTTTAAGAAAGGCGTTGATGTTTATGGTTAGGTACACATTGGTGCAACGACAGTGCTTTTTTCACAAATGCGCTTGTTAAATCACCCGTTTGGCAAAGTAGGCTATGATTCAATGATAAATTAACAGGCACCGCATCGATTATATGCAACGCAGGACAAGCTAGATAAACTAGTAATATCAACAACGGGGTGTAGTTAACTAGTGAATATGTTAAGATTGATTGTATTTTATAAGATATGTTTAATGCTAGCTAGCACCTTACCTTGGCTCCTTGCTGCACTCGCAAAACAGGTAGTCAGCCTGCCACGCAGTCTCCTCGTGAAGTGCAATGTAATCGGCCATGATCGGTGTCCAAAAATGCCGATTACCGATTGTTATGACAATTTGGCCCAAATTAAATCGGCCATTCCGATTAATCGGTCGACCTCTAATACCCATGTAAGAATGCTGTTCATTGACTACAGCTCAACATTTAACACCATAGTACCCTGCAAACTCATCATTAAGCTTGTGTCTCGACCCCACCCTGTGCAACTGGGTCCTGGACTTCCTGATGGGCCGCACCCAGGTGGTGAATGTAGGAAACAACATCTCCACTCCGCTGATCCTCAACACTGGGTCCCCACAAGGGTATGTACTCAAGCCCCCTCCTGTACTCCTTGTTCACCCACAACTGCGTGGACATGCACGCTTCCAACTCAATCATCAATTTGCAGACGACACAAGTGGTAGGCTTGATTACCAACATGAGGTGAGGGCCCTTGGCGTGTGGTATCAGCAAAACAAAAGAAACTATCGTGGACTTCAGGAAACAGCAAAGGGAGCACCCCCCTATCCATATCGACAGGACAGCAGAGAGGAAGTTGGAACGTTTTAAGTTCCTCGGTGTGCATATCACTGACAAACTGAAATGGTCCACGCACACAGACAGTGTGGTGAAGAAGGCACAACGCCTTTTCAACCTCAGGAGGCTGAAAGAAATTTGGCTTGTCACCGAAAACCCTCACTAACTTTTACAGGTGCACAATTGAGAGCATCCTGTCGGGCTGTATCACCGCCTGGTACGGTAACTGCACCACCCACAACCACAAGGCTCTCCAGAGGGTGGTGCGGTCTGCACAACGCATCACAGGGGGCAAACTACCTGCCCTCCCGGACACCAACAACACCCGATGTCACAGGAAGGCAAAAAATATCATCAAGGACAATAACCACCCAAGCCACTGCCTGTTCACCCCGCTTCCATCCAGAAGGTGAGTACAGGTGCATCAAAGCTGGGACAGAGAGAGATAGAAGCTGTTTTCAATCTTAAGGCCGTCATATTGTTAAACGGCTACCAATAGCACAGAGAGGCGTCTGCCTACCTACAGACTTGATATCATTGGTCACTTTAATAAATGGAACACTAGTCACTTTAATAATGCCACTTTAAGAATGTTTACATATCTCGCATTACTCATCTCATATGTATATAATGTATACTGTATCCTTCACGATCTATTCTTTATATTGCATTTTAGCCACTCTGTCACTGCTCATCCATATATTTTATACTTATACATTCTTATCACATTCCTTTACTAAATTGTGTGTATTAGGTTTTGTTGTGGAATTGTTAGATATTACTTGTTAGATGCTGCTCCACTGTCGGATCTAGAAGCATAAGCATTTCGCTACACTCGCAATAACATCTGCTATGTGTATGTGACGAATAAAATTATTTGATATTTGATTTGAGCATACAGCCAAGACAATGCAGGAGTGGCTTCAGGACAAGTCTCTGAATGTCCTGGAGTAGGCCAGCCAGAGCCCGGACTTGAACCCGATCGAGCATCTCTGGAGAGACCTGGAAATAGCTGCGCAGCAACGCTCCCCATCCAACCTGACAGAACTTGAGAGGATCTGCAGAGAAGAATGGGAGAAACTCCCCAAATACAAATGTGCCAAGCTTGTAGCGTTATACCCAATAAGACTCGAGGCTGTAATCGCTGTCAAAAGTGTTTCAACAAAGTGCTGAGTAAACGGTCTGAATACTTAAGTAAATGTGATATTTCAATTTTTTATTTATAAAGAATTTGAAAAGTATCTAAAAACCTGTTTTTTTACATCTCGAGACAACAGTCAGGAAGTAAAAGCTTGGTCGCAAATGACTCTTCCAAATGGAGAATGACCCCAAGCATACTTCCAAAGTTGTGGCAAAATGGCTTAAGGACAACAAGGTCAAGGTTGTCCTCATTCTCTCTACTATTATTCTGACATTTCACATTCTTAAAATAAAGTGGTGATCCTAACTGACCTAAAAAAGGGAATTTTTACTTGGATTAAATGTCAGGAATTGTGAAAAACTGAGTTTAAATGAATTTGGCTAAGGTGTATGTAAACTTCCGACTTCAACTGTAGGTCCTGGATAGCAGGAAGCTTGACCCCAGTGATGTACTGGGCTGTACGCACTACCCTCTCTAGCGCCTTACAGTCGGATGCCGAGCAGTTGCCATACCAGGCGGTGATGCAACCGGCCAGGATGCTCTCGATGGTGCAGCTGTAAAACGTTTTGAGGATATGGGGACCCATGCCAAATCTTTTTATTCTCCTGAGGGAGAAAATGCGTTGTTGTGCCCTCTTCATGACTAGCTTGGTGTGTTTGGACCATGATAGTTTGTTGGTGATGTGGACACCAAGGAACTTGAAACTCTCGACCCGCTCCATAACAGCCCTGTCGATGTGAATGGGGACGTGTTCGGTCCTCCTTTTCCTGTAGTCCACGATCAGCTCCTTTGTCTTGCTCACATTGAGGGAGAGGTTGTTGTCCTGGCACCACACTGCCAGGTCTCTGACCACCTCCCTATAGGCTGTCTCATCGTTGTCGGTCATCAGGCCTACCACTGTTGTGTCGTCAGCAAACTTAATGATGGTGTTGGAGTCGTGCTTGGCCACACAGTCATGAGTGAACAGGGGGCTAAGCAAGCACCCCTTAGGGGCCCATGTGTTGAGGATCAGCATGGCAGATGTGTTGTTGCCTACCCTTACCACCTGGAGACGGCCCGTCAGGAAGTCCAAGATCCAGTTGCAGAGGGAGGTGTTCAGTCCCAGGGTCCTTAACTTAGTGATGAGCTTTGTGGGCACTATGGTGAGCTGTAGTTAATGAACAGCATTTTCACATAGGTGTTCCCCTGGTCCAGGTGGGAAAGGGCAGTGTGGAGTGCAAGTGAGATTGCGTCATCTGTGGATCTGTTGGGGCTGTATAAGAATTTGAGTGGATCTAGTTTTTTCAGGATGATGGTGTTGATGTGAGACATGACCAGCCTTTCAAAGCACTTCATGGCTACCGACATGAGTGCTATGAGGCGTAAGTCATTTTGGCAGGTTACCTTCGCTTTCTTGGGCACATGGACTATGGTGGTCTGCTTGAAACATGTAGGTATTACAGACTCGGTCAGGGAGAAGTTGAAAATGTAAGTTAAGACTCTTGCCAGTTGGTCCGCGCATGCTCCGAGTACAAATCCTGGTAATCTGTCTGGCCCAGCGGCCTGGTGAATGTTGACCTGTTTAAAGGTCTTGCTCATATCGGCTACGGAGAGTATGATCTCACAGTTGTCTGGAACAGCTGGTGCTCTCATGCATGCTTCAGTGTTGCTTGCCTCAAAGCCAGCAAAAAAGGCTTTTAGCCCATCTGGCAGACTCGCATCACTGGGCAGCTCGCGGGATTTCCCTTTGTAGTCCGTAATAGTTTACAAGACAACTTGTAATTGTGAAAAGGCTGGTTTCATTGTAGGCATATTTTTGTACATAAAAGTCTTTGTCAAATACAATTATTGTATTGAATAAAATGTAATGAAATACAGTACATTCACATCAGAATCACAACTTTGGCAGAATCCTTCTGCAAACACACAAGCACACTGAACTGATCACCAACCTGGCCCAGGCACAATCCAGGCAGGCACTATACACAGGCCCCTATCCTCATTGAACCACCACTGATGATGCTTCATAGATAGGCCTTTCCACTATCTCTGATCTGCTGTGTTGATATGGATGGGCCATTAGGCCAGATATGAGTACTCACTGCATGCAATCGAAGGTGACAGACTGACCAGGCGAATACAGGTGAAAGCTATAATCCCTTACTGATGTGAGTTGTTAAATCCACTTCAATCAGTATAGATGAAGGGGAGGAGACAATGCTAAAAAAAATCCTTATTTAAACCTAAGACAATTGAGACATCAAATCAAATTTATTTATAAAGCCCTTCTTACATCAGCTGATACCTCAAAGTGCTGTACAGAAACCCAGCCTAAAACCCCAAACAGCAAGCAATGCAGGTGTAGAAGCATGGATTGTGTGGACATGGATTGTGTATGTGTATATGTGCCATTCAGAGCATGGGCAAGACCAAATATTTAAGTTCCTTTGAACGGGGTATGGTAGTAGGTGCCAGGCAGACCGGTTTGTGTCATGAACTGCAATGCTGCTGGGTTTTTCACACTCAGTTTCCCGTGTGTATCAAGAATGGTCCACCAATGGTCCACCACCCAGTCAACTTGACACAACTGTGGAAAGCATTTAGAGTCAACATGGGCCAGCATTCCTGTGGAACGTTTCCGACACCTTGTAGAGTCGAAGCCCCGACAAATTGAGGCTGTTCTGAGGGTAAAAGGGGAGTGGGGCTGCAACTCAATATTAGGAAGGTGTTCCTGATGTTTGGTATACTCAGTGTATATTACATTAGGCCCTATGAGCTCTGGTCAAAAGTAGTGCACTATATAGGGTATAGGGTGCCATTTGAGACGTAGCCCTTGTTATATAGGCCTGTTCAATTAGGCCTAAAAATAAATGGCCTACAGAAGGAATGTGAATGGGATGTGGGTATAGCTTATAAATGGTTCGTTTTGGGGTTTATTTTTGGTCAAATTGGCATACAGTGGCAATGAAAACTGAACTGCTATTGAAGGTGAATGTATGATTATGATTATTAGTAATTGATATGGCTAGTGATAAAGACACTGGTCGAGTATTTATAAACAGAACAGCCATGGATGGAGTAAATGCACCCTCACCTCCTCTGCCTGCTTGCGCAGCGCCTTCTCACGCTCGTACTGGGTGATGAGCTGCTCGTTGTCCTCTTTCAGCAGCTCGAGCTCCACCTCGTGCTCCTGGTTCTCCGTTAAAACCGAATCCAGATTCTCCAGAACGTTCACCACCAGCGGCATGAGCTCCTTGACCACTTCCTCGTCGTAGCTGCTGATGAGGCGCTCAAACTCCCGGTAGATGCTGTTGGCCAGGCCCGACACCCGCTCCGACATAACAGACACCGAGCCATAGTCGTCCTGATAGACAACCTCATCGATTTCCATCATCTTGGCAAAATGAGGCCTGGGTCCGATACCAGATGTGAGATGATGTTGCTTAGATAGGCCTACAGTTATAAAACACGCTTACCAAGACGAGAGAAAATACTAATCATTGAAATTATAATCCGTTCGGATTAATCATCAATAAAACTTCTCCTGTGTCATTCCATATCCCGAAAGATTTCAAAGATTGTTATCATTTGGGTGGTATCCATGTTTGGCAGTTAGGATTTCTAACCTTGAACTACTAAATTATACTGAGACATTTTAATTCACAAAAAAATATATATAGGCTATTTACAGGGGGTTAGAGACACCGCCCTCCTCGAGCCGACAACCACTGCTGCACCGCAGCCTCGAGGACGGAACGACGCACCCAGCTACAGCCTTCCTCGCGACAGCAACATCCAATTCCGGTAGCAGTCGGTTCCGTCCTTACCTACCAGTGTATCGACCGTAGTTGAATACATAACGGTTGAGAAATATGTCCTCCACAATACACCTGCCGCTCAGCAGCCGGAGCCATGGACCCCAGCCATTACTGGGAGGATTCGAAATCGGTAAAAATAAAGAGGATAACGGCGTTCCCTTTTGCCGCCAACACCCAAGCCGCCCCTTAAATCATATTTGATCCGTTTTTTGCTACTGTTGTTGTTCTCGGCTCTGGACGATGCTGTTCGGTGTCGGTGGCGCTGTCGGCTCTGGACTAGTATTCTGACAGCAGCACAAACGATGACGTCATGTTGCATGGTAATGTTAAGACCTTCTAAATAAAAGCCCGCATTATAAAACATTTCAATGTGGATAACTCATTCAAATGATATTCAATTTTAATCAATGGACACTTGTATTGTGCCAACAAGAACATGCAAAAAGTAATTTATAAAAACAAAAAATATGGTTAAAACATACATATTTTGACCAAAAATGAAAAAATATAATGTTGATAAAACGTCTCGGTGCTCATCTGCCATTGGACATAAACATTACACAACAAGTTGGAAATCGCAAATTCAACAATGAGTGGTTTGTAAGAAACAGTGTCAAACTACAAGCATTGCAAAGCAATCACTAGCCTGCTATTCAGTGGATTGGCTGTGTGGTCCAAAGTCTGGATTTAAGGCTATTTTCCAAGTTTAAAAGGATAAACATTCAACATTGACCATGGTGTCAATCCAGCATGACTTCTGCAGCGCTCAAAACAACTGGAATCTCAGAACTGGGAAATTTGATTTCAGTGAGTTCAAGCAAACTGGGAACTCTGACTGAAAAAATACGTTTTCAACTGCCATCCAACTCGGAATTGCAAGTCTGGAACTCTGGCCTCTTTCTAGAGCTCCAACCTGAAGATCACTGATGTCATAATGTTTCAACCTTGTTCCCAGTTGTCTTGAAAGCACCATAAATCCAGAGAATGCCAGACTTTGATTTGATTTATTTAACTAGGCAAGTCAGTTAAGAACAAATTATTATTTACAATGACGGCCTACCCCGGCTAAACCCTAACCAGGATGATGCTGGGCCAATTGTGCGCTGCCCTATGGGACTCCCAATCACAGCTGGTTGCGATACAGCCTGGAATTAAAACGGGGTCTGTAGTGACGCCTCTAGCACTGAGATGCAGTGCCATAGACCGCTGCGCCACTCGGTAGGGGCGTGATGACCACTTTGATGACAATGTTTGATGACAAAATTTGCCCATGAAGGAAAGCCACGCCACCTTCCTGTTCAAGTGAGCACAGCACCACAAGGTGAGTCCAAAAATGGCTTGTATGCTGCTGCATAAATTATGTAATATGCCAGGGAGATATGTATACTGTGGCTAAGAAAGTAATACTAAGTATATGTTGTGTAAGCTAAGTAAACTGTTAGTAGCACATGTGGCTCACCCTAATAATTTGGTCCCGTTTCCCCTCCTAATTTCGCCTACTGTTCTGACTTGGTGGTACACATGTAGCCTATAGCCTGTTTTAGAGAAATGTAATCATCGAATATTGTCTGCTTTATGTTTCCCACGGTTCTGACTTGGTGTACAGGGAGAATACTGTAAGAACGGCCCATTTTATGAATTCTGTCGCTGTACATTTCAAAAGTGCTGAACAAATAGTTATATTGACCATGTTCGTCTTAGCTCGCTCATTAATGTCTTCATTAAAATTACTGATTGCCTCTTATCCGCTTGTCATCCCCTTATGCCATAGTTTGTACATCTCAATTGTCAGCAGAAACCACATTTGTTTAAGCAAGTCAGCCATATCAGCTATGTTTTTTTTAAAGGCAGTAAATGAGGCTGCATGAACTGTTTTGCTGCCAGGCAAGGCTCCACTGATAGCCAGGTGTAGCAGTGGTAAGGTGTTGGTGTAACGGATGTGAAATGGCTAGCTAGTTAGCGGGTACGCGCTAGTAGCATTTCAATCAGTTACGTCACTTGCTCTGAGACTTAAGTAGTGTTGCCCCTTGCTCTGCAAGGGCCGCGGCCTTTGTGGAGCGATGGGTAACGATGCTTCGTGGGCAACCGTTGTTGATGTGTGCAGAGGTTCCCTGGTTCGCGCCCGTGTCGGGGCGAGGGGACGACGTAAAGTTATACTGTTACATTGATGCTGTTGACCCGGATCACTGGTTGCTGCGGAAAAAGGAGGAGGTTGAAAGGGGGGTGAGTGTAACGGATGTGAAATGGCTAGCTAGTTAGCGGGTACGCGCTAGTAGCATTTCAATCAGTTACGTCACTTGCTCTGAGACTTAAGTAGTGTTGCCCCTTGCTCTGCAAGGGCCGCGGCTTTTGTGGAGCGATGGGTAACGACGCTTCGTGGGTGTCAGTTGCTGATGTGTGCAGAAGGTCCCTGGTTCGCGCCCGTGTCGGGGCGAGGGGACGGTTTAAAGTTATACTGTTACATTGGGACTGCTGTTGGGACTCTGGTGTTGGGACAGCTTTATGTAGGCCCTAACAGTGTGTGGGCACCGTTTGTCATTGTTATAGTGCAATTCATGTATTGTTTAGTGTTGTGATTTGCTGGCATGCATCTAAAACATAGTTTTTTTTTGCCGCACCAAGATTTACATGCTAAAATCGCCACTGTTCTATTGGTACATTTTTAAGTTAGGACAAGCAGGAGGCGGGGGCGCTCCAGTACAGTAGGTGGTGTCAATGCTCAATAACGTTGGATGCCAGCCACCGATAAACCCCACAGAAGAAGGGCCGGGGGTGACAATGGTAGCAAGCTAGCCATACACCGGTAGACAGTGTCCTTAGACCCCACCTGTTGGACACTGTTTTCCCGCAGTTCTGTTAACAACGAAGGACACTGTGTGCTAGCTTAGCCAGCTAGTCCTAAGGAGGACTCCGGTACACAGCAGGCGGGAGGCGGGGCGACAACGTGTGTTTGCGAACTGGCACTGCTGTGCTAGCGGGAGGTGGGGACAACCGGTAGACAGTGTCCTTCGCCCACACCTTACACAGCAGGTGGGAGGCGGGGGGGACACTGTGTGCTAAGTAGCTAACTAGCAAGCTAGCACGCAGTGTCGCTAACTAGCAATGTAGCACACGGCGTCGCAGCCTCTGCCTGCTGTGCTAGTGGGTGGCGGGGGTGACCGGTCCTTCGCCCAGCGCCTGTCGGGCACTGTTTTCCCACAGTTTTGTTAACAACGGCGTGAGGGCAGGTGTTCGGCAGGCCACTGTCTACTGGTGTCGCTCCTGCTAGCCAACAAGGAGGACCAGGGGTTGGAACCGGTTCAGTGAACAGAACCGAAACCAGAAAATTACACTTTTCAAGAAACAAGCTGAACCTGGAACAAAAGTGATCAACACGGTTCTAAAATAGAACCGTTATTTTAATAACTTTATTTTACTCTCCAGGCATTTTTTTCTAGAACCACAAAAAAACTAAACAAAGCACCTATGCAAAGCCTTCACTTTTTCACTCAGAAACTTTTTCCAGCATCTGCCTGCAAGCTGAAAGCATAGGCTACTACACTGATATTAGAAGTGTGAGAAGATATACAGTTGAAGTCAGACATTTACATACACCTTAGCCAAATACATTTAAACTCAGTTTTTCACAATTCCTGACATTTAATCCTAGTAAAAAATCCCTGTCTTAGGTCAGTTAGGATCACCACTTTATTTAAAGAATGTGAAATTTCAGAATAATAGTAGAGTGATTTATTTCAACTTTTATTTCTTTCATCACATTGCCAGTGGGTCAGAAGTTTACATACACTCAATTAGTATTTGGTAGCATTGCCTTTAAATCGTTTAACTTGGGTCAAACGTTTTGGGTAGCCTTCCACAAGCTTCCCACAATAACTTGGGTGAATTTTGGCCCATTCCTCCTGACAGAGCTGGTGTAACTGAGTCAGGTTTGTACTCCTCCTTGCCCGCAAACGCTTTTTCAGTTCTGCCCACAAATGTTATATAGGGTTGAAGTCAGGGCTTTGTGATGGCCACTCCAATAACTTGACTTTGTTGTTCTTAAGCCATTTTGCCACAACTTTGCAAGTGTGCTTGGGGTCATTGTCCATTTGGAAGACCCATTTGCGACCAAGCTTTAACTTCCTGACTGATGTCTTGAGATGTTGCTTCAATATATCCACATAATTTTCCTTCCTCACGAAGCCATCTATTTTGTGAAGTGCACCAGTCCCTCCTGCAGCAAATCACCCCCACAACATGATGCTGCCACCCCTGTGCTTCACGGTTGGGATGGTGTTCTTCGGCTTGCAAGCCTCCCCCTTTTTCCTCCAAACATAACGATGGATATTATGGCTAAACAGTTCTATTTTTTTTTCATCAGACCAGAGGACATTTCTCAAAAAATTATGATCTTTGTCCCCATGCGCAGTTGCAAACCGTAGTCTGGCTTTTTTATGCCGGTTTTGGAGCAGTGGCTTCTTCCATGCTAAGCGGCCTTTCAGGTTATGTCGATATAGGACTCATTTTACTGTGGATATAGATACTTTTATACCTATTTCCTCCAGCATCTTCACAAGGTCCTTTGTTGTTGTTCTGGGATTGATTTGCACTTTTCGCACCAAAGTACGTTCATCTCTAGGAGATAGAACGTGTCTCTTTCCTGAGCGGTATGACGGCTGCGTGGTCCCATGGTGTTTATACTTGCGTACTATTGTTTGTACAGATGAACGTGGTACCTTCAGGCGTTTGTAAATTGCTCCCAAGGATGAACCAGACTTGTGGAGGTCTACAATTCTTGGCTGATTTCTTTTGATTTTCCCATGATGTCAAGCAAAGAGGCACTGAGTTTGAAGGTAGGCCTTGAAATACATCCACATGTACACCTCCAATTGACTCAAATTATGTAAATTAGCCTATCAGAAGCTTCTAAAGCCATGACATAATTTTCTGGAATTTTCCAAGCTATTATAAAGCACAGTCAACGAAGTGCATGTAAACTTCTGACCCACTGGAATTGTGATATAGTGAATTATAAGTGAAATAATCTGTCTGTAAACAATTGTTGGAAAAATGACTTGTGTCATGCACAAAGTAGATGTCCTAACCGACTTGCCAAAACTATAGTTTGTGAACAAGAAATTTGTGGAGTGGTTGAAAAACAAGTTTTAATGACTCCAACCTAGGTGTATATAAACTTCCGACTTCAACTGTATAGCGAGATTTTTTTATTAGCTAGAGAAGAATGGATTAACTTTTTCAATAATAGTTAAGGCCTAGTTATCACGTTTCACATTGGATTTATTAACTACAAAGGTAAGGCATATTTTTAATTCTGGTGCCGCTCTGCACACACAAGCTTGTTAGCTTGCTAGCTCAAGCTTGCTAGATAGCTCAAAGTTCCTTCATAAAACCAATCCTCCTCGGTATAATTCTGTGGACCTAATTCAGATAATGCATGTCATAACAAGATCAGTAGCTCTTCAAGCCTGCTCCTCAACTCGCACTAGCTCTCTCTCCACCCGTAAAATGTTGTACCATAGGTTACACTTGTCTGTCCATCATGCATGTAAAGAACTAGCTTACCTGCCTTTCCAAATCATGTCCAATCAACTTAATGTACCACAGATGTACTCCAATCAAATTGTAGAAACATCTCAAGGATGATCAACGGAAACGGAATGCACCGGAGCTCAATTTCGAGTTTCATAGCAAAGGGTATAAAAAATATACAACACAACTGATTGGCTCAAATGCATTAAGAAGGAAAGAAATTCCACAAATTAACTTTTAACAAGGCACTGTTAATTGAAATGCATTCCAGGTGACTACCTCATGAAGCTGGTTGAGATAATGCAAAACTGTCATCAAGGGTGGCTACTTTGAAGAATGTAAAATATAAAATACTTTTTTGATTACTACATGATACCATATGTGTTATTTCATGTCTTCACCATTATTCTACAATGTAGATAATAGTACAAATAAAGAAAAACCCTTGAATGAGTAGGTGTGTCCAAACTTTTGACTGGTACTGTAAGTATTCACACCGATGAGTCAATACATGTTAGAAGCACCTTTGGCAGCGATTACAGCTGTGGGTCTTTCTGGGTAAGTCTAAGAGCTTTGCACACCTGGATTAAACAATATTTACACATTATTATTTGTAAAATCCTTCAAGCTCCGTCAAGGTGGTTGTTGATCATTGATAGACAGACATTTTCAAGGCTTGCCATAGATTTTCAAGCCCATTTAGGCCACTCACAAGCATTCAATGTCATCCTGGTAAGCAACTCCACTGTATATTTGGCCTTGTGCTATAGGTTATAAAAAGTCACACACCGTGATCCCAGGGTTAAAGGTTAATTTGTCTACCAGTGTCTGTTGGAAAGCAGATTGAACCAGGTTTTTCTCTAGGATTTTGCCTGTGCTTAGCTTAATTCTGTTTCTTTTTATCCTAAAAAACTCCCTAGTCCTTGCCGATGACAAGCATACCCATAACAGGTTGCAGCCACCACCATGCTTGAAAATATGAAGAGTGGTACTCAGTGATAAAGCTTTGTATTCAGGGCAAAGTTAATTTCTTTGCAGTTTTATTTTAGTGCCTTTTATAGAGCCCCACAGTGGAGGTGTCATGATACCCATAAAATCTAGCGGTCAAATCTAGCGGAAATGGTTCCAATCGTTTTCCCATACGGGATTTTAGAAACACTTCAAATAAGGGCTGTGTTTCGTGTCGGCTTACCTTGGCGTGACGTTTGGATAACCATGTAAATCTCTCGGACAAGGAGACTTTTATCAATATACTCGGCTCTATTTACTCTTAGTTTTGAAAATGCTAAATAGTATCAAAGTAGACATCATGCAAAACTACAAATCCCTGAAAGCTCCTGCATGTCATCTCTAGCTGACACCTTTATTTACATGTATTGTGACAATTTTAAACTTGCACAAGACAGTTCACAGAATTGCAAATTTATCAAATCAAATGTTGTGGTCACATACACATGGTTAGCAGATGTTATTGCGAGTGTAGCGAAGTGCTTGCGCTTCTAGATCAGACAGTGCAGCAGTATCTAACAGGTAATATCTAACAATTCCACAACAAAACCTAATATCTAACAAATTCCACAACAAAACCTAATACACACAATCTAGTAAAGGAATGGGATAAGAATATATAAGTATAAAATATATGGATGAGCAGTGACAGAGCGGCTAAGATGCAATAGATAGTAAAGAATAGATAGTGAAGGATACAGTATACATATGAGATGAGTTATGCGAGATATGTACACACTCTTAAAGTGGCTAGTGTTCCATTTATTAAAGTGGCCAATGACATCAAGTCTGTAGGTAGGCAGCCGCCTCTTTGTGCTAGTGGTGGCTGTTTAACAATCTGATGGCCTTGAGATTGAAAAACAGCTTCTATATTTTTTGCCTTCCTGTGACATCGGCTGTTGTAGGTATCTTGGAGGGCAGGTAGTTTGCCCCAGGTGATGCGTTGTGCAGACCGCACCACCCTCTGGAGAGCCTTGCGGTTGTGGGTGGTGCAGTTGCCATACCAGGCGGTGATACAGCCTGACAGGATGCTCTCAATTGTGCACCTGTAAAAGTTAGTGAGAGTTTCGGTGACAAGCCACATTTTTTCAGCCTCCTGAGGTTGAAGAGGCGCTGCTTTCACCCCACCACATTTAAAGAAATGTAGCCAATTTATTAATTACTACATTTAATGTTATTTACTACATAACAATAGATAATTAATCCAGGGATTCTTTTTTTTGGGGGGGTAAATACAGGCAAATATAAGTCACCTTGTCCTAGAGATTTACAGGGTTATCAAAACGTCACACCAGGGCAAGCCTACACGAAACACAGCCCTTATTTGTGTTTCTAAAATACCCTATGGGAAAAATGGTGGAATAACGATTGGAACCATTTCCCTGTTTGACCGCTAGGTTTTATGAGTATTATGACTCATACTGTGGTACTCTATTGCAAACAGGATGCATATTTTTATTCTGTAAGGGCTTACTTTTCACTCTGTCATTTAGCTTAGTATTATGGAGTAACTACAATTTTGTTGATCCATCCTCAGTTTTCTCCTATCAGAGCAATTAAACCAACTGATTTAAAGTTACCATTGGCCTCATGGTGAAATCCCTTCCTTTCTGGCAACTGAGTTAGGAAATACTTTGTAGTGACTGGTTGTATTGATATACCATCCAAAGTGTAATTAATAACTTCGCCATGCTCAAAAGGATATTTAATGTGAATTTTTGTGTTTGAAATTCACTGCTCAACTGAGGGACCTTACAGATATTTGTGTGTGGGGTACAGAGATGACGTAGTCATAAAAAATAATAATGTTAAACACTATTATTGCACAGTGTGAGTCCATGCAACTTATGTGACTTGTTAAGCACATTTTACTCCTGAACTTATTTAGGCTTGCCATAACGAAGGGGTTGAATTACTAAAAACATTATGGGGTAGTGTTATGGGGTAGTGTTTAGGCCAGTGACAGAATATCTAAATTGAATCCATTTTAAATTCAGGCTGGGTGAGTGGTGGAAAAAGTACTCAATTGTCATACTTGAGTAAAAGTAAACATATGGGTGTTTCTATAAAAAAAAGGGGGCCAATGTGTGACATCAGGGTCAACATTTCAAAATGGTTTGATATACATTTAAATATGATTTTCTGGGCCCTCACACTGTCAGCTTACCAGTACACTATAGTGTACAGAGCGAGGAAGGACAATGCAAACGCGCTCAGCCGTCTCCCGCTACCAGAGATGCCCGCCACAACTGTGGTGCCTCCCGAGACAATTGTCAAACTCACCTTTGAATGCCAAACAGATCAAACAGTGGACAGACCGGGATCCTATCCTGGCCCAAGTGAAAAGATTCCTTATGCAGGGTTGGCCTCCTGTCATAGAGGATAAGGGACTGAGACCTTATGCAAAGCGCAAAACTGAGCTGAGTGTGCATGATGGCTGCATACTCTGATGGTCCAGAGTGGTTGTTCCGCCCCCTGGCCGTGCACAAGTCATGGATGAGGTCCATGAGGCTTACCTGGGTGCCTCCCGGATGAAAAGTTTAGCCAGATCTTACATCTGGTGGCCTAACATGGATCAGGATGTAGAAAACAAAGTGAAATCATGTTCTGAGTGCCAGATCAACCAGAAGATGGCGCCGCCCACGCCGCTACATCTGTGGAACCACCCATGGTCCAGGCTGCACATAGACTTCGCAGGCCCTTTCGTGGGCCACATGTCCCTTGTCATGGTGGACGCTCACTCCAAGTGGCTGGAGTCTTACATCATAAGCAACAACCATCAAAATGCTTTGGCAGGTGTTTGCAACACATGGTCTGCCTGACTCTCATGTTCGACAACGCAACAACCTTTACCTGTGACTTGGCGGATCGGGCTGTGCAGACACTAAAAGAGAGGCTCAAAAAGATGACTGGGGGAACCATCACAACTAAGCTCTCTCGGTTCTTGTTCCATTACCGCATCACGCCACAAACAACAGGACAGGCTCCAGCTGAGATGTTGATGGGCAGAAAGCCAAAACCTCACCTGGATCTACTGTGTCCGGATATCAAACCACGAGTGGAACGGAAGCAGGAGACACATGACCCCCACGCGAGGGAGAGACAGTTAAAACCCAATGACAATGTCTACATTCGCAACTTCACAAGAAGCCAACGTTGGTTGCCCGGTATCATTCTGAGTCAGAGTGGTCAAACTGACTGATGGTCGAGTCATGCGCAGACACCAGGACCACATCCGCCTGCGCTATGACAAAGAAAATACCATGTTTGCAGACGGAACCGCGGCGGGTGGTAGTATACAAGTTGAAACCCCACAGGAAACAATATCTGAGGAACAGGGGCATTCAGTGGTTCCTGCAGAGGGTGATGGATTTTCTCTCACAAACACCCGCTCCGGTGCCCTCACACCCAGCTCCACTGGGAGACGCCTTATCTGTGTCTGTGTCTTGTGGCACACCGAGTACTGCGCAGATCACAGTGTAGTGTCAAGCCTCCTGAAAGACTAACTCTGAGACCGAGAGACTTGTAGTGTTAGTGTTTGTTTGGAACAGCAGACTTAGTTGAAAAGAAATAAGGACTGCCATTTTTTGTTTGTTTACATTTACAGTAACACTAGCAGAAGTTCTAAAGTGTTGAAAAGAAAACAATGATGTGGTTTACTTGTTGATCTTATGTTCTTTCCTCACAGATTGAAATTAAGGGGGGAGAAGTGTTATAGTGTGGACACTATATAAATAATTACATTGAAAATGTTATTGTACTTACCTGCAGTATAGTATGATTACTATTCATGTGTTCATGGTTATTATTGGCATTGGCCTTGACCGTGACTTTTCCCTTTGATGATGTCATCACCCAGAGTTGTACCTGTTCAATGCGACTCTACCACAGGTTGAGTGGGCTTTATCGGTTGCTGTATTTATACCGTTTGTACATGGCCGTACACCTTTTATTAGGTTGACAGTAAAGGAAAGTAATATTGAATTGCGTGTGGGCATTCCTTGTCAAGTTACTACAATTATCATAATCACCAGCGTAGAATCCCAAAATTCGGCCCCATTTCCTCAGGACACGGATAAACTCCTGACCCCCTTTATCCAGGTCAGGTGCTTCTTTTATTATGCTACGCATTTCACCAATACTCAGCAGCTTGTGGTGGTGTTGAATTTGGAGTCATGTTATGGATTGGCCATCTGGCAGAATGGGGTTCCCTCCCTCTGGGAGTCTCTGCCCAGGATCATAAGTCATCGCAACTGCATGAGTACGAACCGGGCACACATGGTTTCCAGAATCACTCGGATCTATGATCCAGTCCGGGACTACTATGTCTGGATTGGTGATACATCCCTCTGCTTCTTCTCTCAACCCATAACACTCCTTTTCCTCTATATGAGAGGGATATAGCGGAGACATGACCTGTTTAGCCTGGGATACATGATATCCCGGGGGGAACGGTGGGGAAGTGGCGAGACTACATACCCCCCAATGGTGTTCTGATACGGACAGCCGTAAATTGTTGGAGTTTATTTAGATTATTATTCCACAGCCCTCGTGAGGTCTTGGTGCTTTTCATCTACGGAACTCAAACCGGCTGCGCGCGTGCGCTATCATGCATACATTTATTTTGCCCCCCCCACACCAAACGCGATCACGACACGCAGGTTAAAATATCAAAACAAACTCTGAACCAATGACATTAATTTGGGGACAAGTCGAAAAGCATTAAACATGTATGGCAATTTAGCTAGCTAGCTTGCACTTGCTAGCTAACGTTAATTTGTCCTATTTAGCTAGCGTGCTGTTGTTAGCTAATTTGTCCTGGGATATAAACATTGAGTTATTTTACCTGAAATGCACAAGGACCTCTACTCCGACAATTAATCCACACATAAAACGGCCAACCGAATCGTTTCTAGTCATCTCTCCTCCTTCCAGGCTTTTTCATCTTTGAATTTATATGGTGATCGCATCTAAACTTTCATTGTATTACCACGACAACCGGCAACAAAGTTCGTCTTTCAATCACCCACGTGGGTATAACCAATGAGGAGATGGCACATGGGTACCTGCTTCTATAAACCAATGAGGGGATGACTTTCAGCGCGATCTGCGTCAGAAATAGGAACGACTTCTATTTTAGCCCTTGGCGCGCGCAGTGTGGGTGCAATAATTGAATAACATGGATTTCTGAATATATTTTGCGACGCACGCACACGCGACGTGTCCGGTCTGGTCAGCATGTAACTCATGAGCCCGCCCATCTAGTAGTTGCATCATACTTGTCAGTCGCCTGGACAAGATGAGCCTGCAAACCAAGTTTATCCACCCACTGGGTCACAGAGCTGCATAAGACAAAGAATAGTTCCCACCAGCACAAGTATTTATACCCCCGTTTAGGTGGAGTCTCCTCCTTTTCTCTAAACATTACATCTTTGTTGCTAGGCAGGACGTTAAGGGATGTGGGTAATAAACTGTTCCTTCTCCCTTCATGTGACCTAACCTCGGCCCTCACTGCTCACTAATCCACCCTTATCAGTGACCTCAACCTCAACCACCTTTTCCCTAACTTAGTAACTCTCCAAGCCCAAGGCTCATATCCACCCTTAATTGACCCCACCATATACATTCCTCCAATATATAAACATGAACTTCTGGTGTAGCAAGTATTTCAAATTACAATCCAACATGTTTTTCCAACAGAATTGGCAGAGTGAATACACCCCTGATCACACGCAAGCAGTTCACTTTCATAGCAGCCATATAAAAACAGCATGATCATGATTACTTTGCTCCTTTTGTGTGTGTGTGTGTGTGAGAGATATATATATATATATACACACACACACACACACACACAATTCCTTCTTGCAACTATCTATGCACTCTCCTCCTCTCACCTTTTCCCGTCACTTGTGGACTTAAGTGCATTGTCACCTCATAGTCAACATAGCTACTAGAACTAACGTTAGTAAAGATGCTACAATCATGCAGTACAGTGTACAGTCAGCAAGCAGTTTAGCAGTTACACTGGTGGACCCCGGTGGCAACAAATTAATAAAACCAAAAGCTTACCTTGACTTGGAGTTCCAGTATTTGATAGCCATAGTCAGCTAGCTAAAATAACATCCCTCTCTGTTTGAGACAGGTGTTTGAGTAGGCTACACTAGCTAGCTGCATTCAGCTAGCTAAGGGAAAGTAAAAGTAAAAAATAATATATATATATATATATAGCTATTTCTCTCGCTCGCATTTCTTAAAGCCAACACCTCCTTTGGCCGCCTTTCCTTCCAGTTCTCTGCTGCCAATGACTGGAACGAATTGCAAAAATCGCTGAAGCTGGAGACTTATATTTCCCTCACTAACTTTAAACATCAGCTATCTGAGCAGCTAACCGATTGCTGCATCTGTACATAGCCCATCTGTATATAGCCCATCCAATCTACCTACCTCATCACCACATTGTTTTTATTGACTTTTCTGCTCTTTTGCATACCAGTATTTCTACTTGCACATCATCATCTGCACATCTATCACTCTTGTTAATTTGCTCAATTGTAATTACTTCGCTACTATGGCCTATTTATTGCCTTACCTCCTCATGCCATTTGCACACACTGTATACAGACTTTCTTTTTTTCTATTGTGTTATTGACTGTACGCTTGTTTATTCCGTGTGTAACTCTGTGTTGTTGTTTGTGTTGCACTGCTTTGCTTTATCTTGGCCAGGTCGCAGTTGTAAATGAGAACTTGTTCTCAACTGGCCTACCTGGTTAAATAAAGGTGAAATAAAAAAAGATATCAGTTTGGAAGAAATTACACCGTTCAACTATTGTCTTTCTCTCTGAGTCAACTATTCACCACATGTTAAGCACTGCAGAGATGGCTAGCTGTAGATTATGCTTTCAGTACTAGATTCATTCTCTGATGTTTTGATTGGGTCCACAACATGTCAGTTCATACTGCAAGAGCTCTGATAGGTTAGAGGACGTCCTCCGGAAGTTGTCATACTTACTAAGTCTGTGGAATGGGGTGAAATATTGAAGTCAATGTACCCAGAGGAAGACAGAAGCTAGCTGTCCTCCAGCTACACCATGGTGCTACCCCCTACAGATTGCTAATGTAGACTATTGCAAAACAGTGTGTTTTAATCAATTATTTGGTGACGTGAATATATTTAGAATAGTTTTATTTAAAAAGGATAACTTTTAATGTTTCACTTGTCATGCCTCTCCTGGGTGAGGATCAAAGGCCTTGGTAAATCAATCACCTTGGTAAATAGCTGACATCAACCAGACCTGGTTTTGATACCTTAACACTCGGTCGTAAATTAGGCAGGAGGGGAATCTTTCCCTTTGCTCCTCAGTATTGGGAAAGAAAAGTGCTTTGTCTCCAGAAGACTTCTGCTGCCAAAACCTTTTGTCCAAAAAGTGAACATTGGAACATTATTTCTAACATCCGAATGTTTGGAATGGTCAGTGGGGATCTAATGAATAATAATGTCGTATTGCTTTTCATTTTGTGATGGTTCATACAGTTTTTAATAACAACTGCTGTATGAACCAACTGCTGTAAGTTAGGAAGGAAACCCCCTCCAGCTGTTAAGTTTCCATCCAATATGATGTTAATACAATATGAAAAACGATGAAACTATTTTTGTTAAGATAGAAAACTAAAAGCACATTCCTAATGAGATCATAGTTTGTGTCCCTTGCACATTAACTAAGCCACGCCCCGAATGAGGTCAGAAGAGTGTGTCAGTGTGATGGAACCGCCCTTTTCAACCAGAGTGCTGAAAATAACTCGCTAACGTGAAGCATGAGCTAAATGTTACAAATGGTTGGAAACTCAAACTCAATGAGTTGAAGATGAACTCACTAGACCAAAACATTGACAGTCTGCAGCTGTGCATGTAAAGGGATTAGAACGTTGACTATCTACCCGAGAAAGGAAGGGGAAGATCCCATCTCAGACAATCATGGGTACATCTGAAGATCTGTTCTGAAGAAACCACTCCAAGCCAGGACAACTAAGGACCATGTGACCTCTGGTGGACAATCAGAGCCATTCCCCATAGAAGGATCGATGGTCATCTCTCTGTTGAAACCAAACAAAAGACATCTACACGTAATTGTAGTAATTACATTTCTTACCTAGACGGGCGGTGGTTCATGTGCAAGGTATATGATTAATGTGAGAATAGTTATAGAATGTATCCACGATAAATGTCCCTTTCTATCGCTCTTTCCCCACCCCCTCTTCATTGTGTAACAAGCCATCATATCTTGTCAGTCCACTAGGGACTTTTGTCTCATGTAAGTATGTGTATTCTGTGTTATTTAGTTAGTAAATAAATCATTAAATACATGTGTGTAGAACTGAATGATCAGAAAAGTTTTTTTTTTTTTGCACTGAAACATGCAAAAAAAATCCCTGCTAGGGGGAAATGCAGGTTTTAACTAATTAAACACATAATATGATCTACATGATCGGTCTGTGTGTGTAAAATAAAAAGTGGTTAATGTGAACCTAACTCACAGCTAAAAAAAATGTAAAGAAAGCAATCCACATGTTATTTGTTGCCTAGACTTTACTGTAAATGACACAAGTCTTGAGACAAAAAACAATACACTAATATTGCAGTTAGCCATGACAACCTTTATAATAGAACACTTGTGACCACACACAATCTAAATATTGCACTTGGGGAAAAACAGCTTAAAGTAGAAATAGAATGAAACAAGCAAGCATTCTATTTTTGCTCTATTATAGTGGCCACTATAGTAGACGACATCGATCAAGTGCTACATGTGTGCATAAATAACATTCACTGAGTATTTTTTTTAAATAATCCTCCCTCTCTCATACACACACGTGTTACTGTCAAGTTCAACACAACAAAAACTATATATTTGGGCTACACTGCACATTATTACATTGTACACTTTCTGCCTGTGGACATCTGTTCGACAATGTGCCAGCACAGCATGATACCTGGCATACCCCCTTTTATCCACTGTATTGAAAAAGTATGAAAAAGGTAAAGTGTGTAGTGTTCCTTTCAACTCTATAGTGGCTTCCGGCTTAGGCCAAAGCCAGGTCCAGCTCCACTTGATCCCCGAATCCACTTGCTTAACAAGCAACGCCTCATTTTCACCTAATTCTCTCATTCTGAAAATTAACCACACACTGTAGAGGGAAACAGTTAGTTCGTTAGCTAGTTAACATTTCAGATTGCCAGGGTCCAGTAAGCAACTAACGCGTTATAACTTGAAGAATGGCAAGGAGTCGTATACCAGTTAATACTATAGCGAATTGGTTAGGTTACTAATGTTAGCTCATCTGATGTTATAACTTTAGCGGTCTGACTTCATTAGCCTGCTAATCTTCACACACCAAACTCAATTATTTGATCAGTTAAGTTGGCTAATGTTCCTCAACATTTCTCTGGCTAGCTAACGGAGAATTCGATCCAGCTAGCAAGATACTTGACAATGCTAACACTTGTTCCACCAGTTTCTCCCTCACCTCAAACTTTCCAAATGCCAGCTGTTTTTCCAGTTACAGCTCATGAAGTACGCTTCATTACCCCAGTCTCCGTGGTCAGGCTTCTCACCTACCTCTTCGTTATCATTCAAGGGACACGCTGCTGTTAACTGGCAAACTGCCTTTCCACTCCGCTCTTTCCAGAGTGCACGCTGATGCTGTAACTAGCAAATTTGTCTCGTCAGTGGCGTGCTGCATTCTGTTATGTGAACGATTGGCTGAGCCTTGGATACAGCCAGTATTGGTCCAAAACATGCATCACTCGTTCACATACAGCCCGTAGTCAACCAAAACCCCCCCTCATGTAGGTCACCTATTTTGGATTCAAAAAGGCGAATTTCGCCGAAAGGTACTAGTTTGCATTCCTGCAAGAAGTCTGCGATGTTCAGAATGAGACTGATATAAGGTAATGGTTGATGTGACTTATTGATATATAACTTATATGTAATCTTGAGTTTAATTTGGGAGATGGTAACTCATTAAACAACTTCTTCCATGGTGCCCCAAATTCCTAATGAGCTGTTACATGATACATTTGATAACCATTAAACATAGAAGATTCGATAAATACGTCATCACATTAATCAAAATCACGACACAAGTTTTTATTAAATTCACTGAGGATGGTCCTTCCCTTCCTCCTCCACTGGTTCAGCATTATTTGTCAGGTCCTGGTATTGTAAAGCAGCACCCTCTGGTGGTCCAAGTTGGAACTATATCCTCCTTGTGGCTAGTCTAGATACCAGTATGTTTGTGCCATCATGCAACTCCTTGTCATGTCATAATGCCAAACATGTACAATGGTACTGACAGTGAATGGAAATAAGTTGTAAACTCTCTCAATTGATCTCAAAAGCAGCCCAAATTCCCAAGGCCAAGCAGACATATCAGACTGCCTCTATTCACGTGAGGGTGGCCGGCGTAACTCCATGAGACATGTGTCATGTGAGAGGAACCATCTTACTCCAACAGAAGTTAAAGGCCATGAGCAGAGCCACACAAAGGCATCACTAAGGGTAGGGCAAAAATACATGTGATTATATTATAGTGATAAAGGCCTAGTTTGTGTTTAGAATATTCAAGCATGCCTTGACATTACACAAGGGTAAATTTGACTTCAGCAACCGCCAAAGGGGGAAATTAGCATACAGCAGCCATAAACACAGCAATAAAAACAATCACATGTAAACTCAAAGTACTTCCATTTTATAGTTGTTCAAGGTTGATTGAACATAAACTAAAGAATCAATGAATGGAATCTCCATCATGACATTTCTTGCATTGGGAATTGACAACACCTACAATATAAGGGGTGTGCCAGATATCCCATTTCAAAACGCTAACAGAGGATGAACCCTCCCAATGTATTCATCTGGTTTGTATTCACTAAAAAAAATAATAAAAAGGGCCAAAATGGAGGGACTACCTGAACTAAAAATAACTTGTTTTTCACCACAAAACCTTTGCTACAGTATGCACTAATAAATACAACCCTTAGGCTGAAATTGCAAATTGTGATGATTCCATTATTTAATCAATATATTGACACCACCAATACCGAAGTCCTGAAAATAGTCTGAATAAGTTTTATTGCAATACACAGGTTATTTTTGCTTTTCCTCTGCTGTGAACTTTGCCTGCCAGGCACTCCAACACGCAGGGGTTAAGATGGCACCAGGAGACCTTGAACAGGGGCGCGTTCCAGACTGCCTACAAACCGACCACAGTGCACAAATCACTGAATGATTTAATACCACGCCATCTAGTCAGTTGATGCAGTTATTAACCAGGCTTCCATCCAACATTTTTTTGAGTAAAGAAGGTCCCATTTAACTTGTACTTTTTATTTAGTACATGGGAATTTAATGGCAAAATAAATGTTGATTTGCACTAAGTCATCACGCACAGCCTTTAATATAATGCTGAACTCACCAAAGTCTTAAAAGGTTTATACGTTGACTTGAAACTACTGACATGTTAAAACGCTTATCCGGGCGTTGTAAGAAATGGTGCACGACTGCTACGTAGGCAGCCTGGAACGTGGTGCGGTGTATGGGTGGCTAGGGGTTCCTTAGCGTCTCCCAAGTCCCCATCCGTATTTTGACCAGTCATTTACTATTCCAGAGTTCACTTGTGTACAGCAGACGTTTTAATTTAAAACAGAGGCCTCCCCGAGTGGATACAATCCTCTGATAACAGCAAGCAATGGTAACAGAGCAGGGAACAACCACAACACATTCAGCCATTTGCACGGGAGATATATAAAACCATAGTGGAATTTCTTCCACAGAACAAGAACTTTGGGGGTGGGCAATGCATCATGGGTGCTGCCCATAGCTCTTTGCTTTGCATTCATTAGTTAGTCGATGTTTTGCTTTTTTTCCCTGAACAGGAGTTTGTTTCTGGCTGCAGACAGAAACAAGATAGGTTTGATTATTAGTGGAGAGAGAAAAGGAGTGTGATGAAATGGAAAACTGAATGAGCATGATATAGGGATACCTGTTACTCTTAACAAACTGACAGTAAAGAGGGATTTTGATCACTTAAGGGCTTACTATGACAACCGTTTGCATGGGCAACAAACAGATCTCAATGCCGACACAGATACACTGCTGAGTCATAATCGGAATTACAAATAGATGCCAGTGATTGACTAAATTAACCTTTGTAATAAACACAACATTTAAAACCATGTAATACAAAAAATAACATTTACAGCAAGAAATAGAACCCTTGCAATGAATCGGGAATTTAACCATTTTGAATGATTGGACAGGAATTTAGCCTGTAAAAATGATTGAGATCATGTTGCTATCAAGCAGGAAGAAAATAATCTAAAGAAACTAAAATGAACAGGGGGAGGTTAGGTCAAGAATGGGTTAGATTAAAAAGTGCAAGACATGGAAGGACAGAGTGAAAAGGGAAAATGAACAGAACAGAGAATAGTGGTGTGCATGGGTTGTATCCCAAATGGCTCCGTTTCCTATACAGTCCACTAATTTTGACCAGGGACCATAAACTTGTCCTGTCCAGGGGGTGTACTTGTACATCAAGCAGCCTCACGCTACAGAAACAAGAGATGGGCTCCTGCCCTACGTGCCGTTCTGGCTCGGACAAGGGTTACTTACTTATATAGGGAATAAGGTGCCATTTGGGATGCATACATGAATAGATGGGATGGAGGAGCTGGATCAGTAGAACACCACACTAGACTTCCCTCCTGGGGGGTTAAGGACCTTGTTGTGGGAGCGGGGGCGGGGGCCGAGGTGGGGCTCGTGGTCCTTCAGTGAGAGTTCACTAAGGGAGGTCTCTGGCTTCTTGATAGAGGGAGCAGGCGCAGTCTCCACCGCTGCTTTGGTGGGAGTGGGGGGAGGGGAGGCGACGTTCTCTTCCTTCACCTCCTTGGCCGGGCTCCCCTTCGGCAGAGGAGCTGAGAGCGAAAGGGAGAGAGGGATAAGAGAGAAAAAGATGAGAAACCGAGTTAGATTTACCTGGTACCAAATGGTACATAAGACTTGGTGTCAACATCTTAAAGAAACCGATTAGTAATTAATAATTATGCAATTATTAAGTCATTATTATTAGCTTGGTCAACAAGTCATTTCTAGTAACTGCCTGGCAGACAGCGGGCTGTAAAGTGGTAGCCAGAATCCATTATCCGTGTCAAACTCACCTGGGGGCTCGGGTATGGGCATGGGACTTTCACCCACAGAAATGTTGTCCTAGGAATAATAAGAAGAACATGTCAATATAGCCTATACATCATGCAAATTAAAAATCCATAACCATTAGTGATTTGGAATGGGAGAGACTGGGGGACAAGGATGGTCTGGATTACCTTTGGCTTGTTGGAATGGGCTTTGTCGGAGGGAGGGGCGCTCTCTAGCCCCCAGATGATGTTGCTGGTGTTGCCGCCTGGGGGTACGGGTCTCCGTTGCTCGGCTGGGGCATCTGGAGAACCAAATATCCCACTGCTTTTACCCCCTGCATCGAAGAAGGACAGCGAGTCAAATATTTTTTACATGCACCAGGAATTTGACCTTGTAAAATGGCACTGTCAACGCCTTAGAATAGAATACAGAAAGAACAAAATAATTTACACAAGGCATTAAAAGGTGAACATTATTGAAGGCATTGAGGAAAAGACAGACAAGTCAAATCTCCACACCAACCACTTTTTTTGTGATTAACATTTCTATAGAATGTTCACTACTCAAACTTCTTATCTGACCAATTACTGGCAACATGACGACTGTACCCACTCCAACCAAATTGAACCAGTCCCCACACACACACAAAGCCCAGTCCTACCCTCATTATGCTATAGTTATGGTGAAGAGCTTGTTGCACAGCCTGGACTGACATGAGGCATTACATTTCACAGTAAGATAACATTTCAATATCTGGGCATGTGCAGTCATAATTCTTTCTAGAACATTCTACCAGCAGAAGGGCTGAAAACTGGAAGACAAACCAGCTCAATGTGCAGAGAGACAATAGAAACTCATGATAACATATTTTATTTTAACCATCTCTGACCCTTGGCCTCAATATAGACATATTGATCCAGTCATGTGATGTCACTAGATTACATGTGGCCCAAACTTCATTTAACTAATGAAAATCTCGGTCACAACTAGGAAAATTTGGCGGCAGAGATTTTAATTTACCGGACATCCATATGCATCGTGTGTGTACCGCATTAGGGTGTCCACCTACGGTACTCAAAATCACATTTAGATTATTTTAATTAATCTTAACAGAATAGAAATTAGCCTGTACATTTGTAATAAAAAAATTATGACATGCTTATACAAACATGACAGGTTTTACTGAAAAGCAAAACATTGCCCGTTGCGTCTTCATCCCTGCTATAACCATAAATGAAACAGTTGATAAAATAAAACATTTAGTCTAGAAGAACAAGTCACCTCCATAGTAATAAAACTTCAAAATATAATATACACTGAACAAAAATATAAAACGCAACAAGTTTAAAGCTTTGACTGAGTTAAAGTTCATTAACTCAGCAAAAAAAGAAAGGCCCTTTTTCAGGACCCTGTCTTTCAAAGATAACTCGTAAAAATCCCCAAAAACTTCACAGATATTCATTGTAAAGGGTTTAAACACTGTTTCCTTGCTTGTTCAATGAACCATAAACAATTAAATGAACATGCACCTGTGGAACGGTCATTAACACACTAACAACTTAGAGACGGTAGGCAATTAAGGTCACAGTTATGAGAACTTAGGACACTAAATAGGCCTTTCTACTGACTCTGAAAAACACACACAAAAAAAAAGAGGTGCCTAGGGTCCCTGCTCATCTGCGTGAACGTGCTTTAGGCATGCTGCATTAGGCATGAGGACTGCAGATGAGGCCAGGGCAATAAATTGCCATGTCCGTACTGTGAGACGCCTAAGACAGCGCTACAGGGAGACAGGACGGACAGCTGATCGTCCTTGCAGTAACAACACCTGCACAGGATCGGTACATCTGAACATCACACCTGCGGGACAGGTACAGGATGGCAACAACAACTGCCCGAGTTACACCAGGAACGCACAATCCCTCCATCAGTGCTCAGACTGTCCGCAATAGGCTGAGAGAGGCTGGACTGAGGGCTAGTAGGCCTGTTGTAAAGCCAGGTCCTCACCAGACATCACCGGCAACAACGTCGCCTATGGGCACAAACCCACCGTCGCTGGACCAGACAGGACTGGCAAAAAGTGCTCTTCACTGACGAGTTGCGCTTAAGTCTCACCAGGGGTGATGGTCGGATTCGCTTTAATCGTCGAAGGAATGAGCGTTACACCGAGGCCTGTACTCTGGAGCGGGATCGATTTGGAGGTGGAGGCCCAATCTATGGATTTCACGTGACTGGAAATACAGATAGCGGTTCACATTTATTTATAAAATACCTTTTTTACATCAGCTGATGTCACAAAGTGCTATACAGAAACTCAACCCAAAACAGCAAGTAATGCAGATGTAGAAGCACGATGGCTAGGAAAACCTCCCAAGGCAGGAACCTAGGAAGAAACGTAGAGGAATCAGGCTCTGAGGGGTGGCCAGTCCTCTTCTGGGTGGAGATTATAACAGTACATGGCCAAGATGCTCAAACGTTCACAGATGACCAGCAGGGTCAAATAATAATAACCACAGCGGTTGTAGAGGGTGCAACAGGTCAGCACCTCAGGAGTAAATGTCAGTTGGCTTTCAAAGCAGATCATTCAGAGTTAGAGACAGCAGGTGCGGTAGGTAGAAAGAGAGAGTCGAAAACAGCAGGTTAGCACGTCCGGTGAACAGGTCAGGGTTTCATAGCCGCAGGCAGAACAGTTGAAACTGGAGCAGCAGCACGACCAGGTGGACTGGGGACAGCAAGGAGTTATCAGGCCAGGTAGTACTGAGGCATGGTCCTAGGGCTCAGGTCCTCCAAAAGAAGAGAACGAGAGAGAGAAGAGGGAGCATACTTAAATTCACACAGGACACCGGATAAGACAGGATAAATACTCCAGATATAACAGACTGACCCTAGCCCCCCAACACAAACTATTGCAGCATAATTACTGGAGGCTGAGACAGGAGGGGTCAGGAGACACTGTGGCTCTGTACGACTATACCCCTGGACAGGGCCAACCAGGCAGGATATAACCCCACCCACTTTGCCAAAGCACAGCCCCCACACCACTAGAGGGATATCTTCAACCACCAACGTACTACCTTGAGACAAGGCCGAGTATAGCCCACAAAGATCTCCCCCACGGCACGAACCCGAGGGGGCGCCAACCCGGACAGGAAGATCACATCAGAGACTCAACCCACTCAAGTGACGCACCCTTCCTAGGGACAGAATGGAAGAGCACCAGTAAGCCAGTGACTCAGCCCCCATAATAGGGTTAGAGGCAGAGAATGTCTGTGGAGAGAGGGGAACCGGCCTGGCAGAGACAAGCAAGGGTGGTTCGTCACTCCAGTGACTTTCTGTTCACCTTCACACCCCTGGGCCAGACAACACTCAATCATGGGACCAACTGAAGAGATGAGTCTTCAATAAGGACTTATAGGTAGAGACCGAATGTGCATGTCTCACGCAGATAGGCAGACCATTCCATAAAAATGTAGGAGAAAGCCCTGCCTCCAGCTGTTTGCTTAGAAATTCTAGGGACAGTAATGAGGCCTGCATCTTGTGACCGTAGCGTACGTGTGGGTATGTACGGCAGAACCAAATCGGAAAGATAGGAGCAAGCCCATGCAATGCTTTGTAGGTTAGCAGTAAAACCTTGAAATTAGCCCTAGCCTTAACAGGAAGCCAGTGTGTAGAGAGCTGACTCTTCCTAGAGCTGGCAGCCCAGCCAAACTGAGCAATCAGGGGAGAAGGGCCTTGGTCAGGGAGGTGACAAAGAACCTGATCAGGCCTTTATGGTAGTGGCCAAACAGAAGCCACTCCTCAGAAGAAGAAAAAAAGCACAACAACCCACTTGGAGTTTGACAAAAGGCACCTAAAGATCTCTCAGACCATGAGAAACAATATTCTCTGGTCTGTTAAAACCAAGATTGAACTATTTGGCCTGAATGCCAAGCGTCACGTCTGGAGGAAACCTGGAACCATCCCTTCTGTGAAGCATGGCGGTAGCAGCATCATGCTGTGGGGATGTTTTTCAGCCGCAGTGACTGGGAGACTAGTCAGGATCGAGGGAAAGATGAACAGAGCAAAGTACAGAGATCCTTGATGAAAACCTGCTCCAGATCGCTCAGGACCTCAGACTGGTGTCAAGATTCACGTTCCAACAGGACAACAACCCTAAGCACATAGCCAAGGCAATGCAGGAGTGGCTTCGTGACAATTTTCTGAATATCCTTGAGTGGCCCAGGCAGAGCCTGGACTTGAACCTGATCGAACATCTCTGGAGAGAGCTGAAAATAGCTGTCCAGCAACGCTCCCCATCCAACCTAACAGAGCTTGAGAGGATCGGCAGAGAATGGGAGAAACCCCCCCCAAATACAGGTGTGCGTGCGTCATACCCGAAGAAGACTCGTTGCTGTAATCACTGCCAGAGGCGCTTTAACAAAGTACTGAGTAAAGGTTCTGAGTACTTATATAAATGTGGTATTTCCTCTTATTTTTAACAAACATTTCTTAAACTGTTTTTTTTTTGCTTTGTCACTATGGGGTATTGTGTGTAGATTGAGGGGCAAAAATAAAATTGACTCAATTTTAGAATAAAGATGTAACGTAACAAAATGTGGAAAAAGCCAAGGGGTCTGAATACTTTCTGAAAGCACTGTACGTGGCTAAGTCTGTTTCCACTATAGGCAATTGACTGCCTAGTGATTGCAACTGATGTGACTAGTTGGAAACGATGTTTGATTTCCAAGTGCTGCTAAATTGAATTGCACCAATTGCGCATGATACACATCATTACTCTAGTCAATCAATTTCAAATCTTTACACTATACGACACAGGGGCAGTGTGTCGTATAGTGCGGCAGCAGAACTGATAGGCTGGGCCTGAAAAACACAATTTGCCTCTAATTTACTAGCGTTTCGGCAGACCTTGGCCTGCTCAAAGTTAGCCGTTGCTGTGGGAAGTCAAAATTGTTGAACTCCTTGGAGGAGCTTGCGATGTGCATCAGCCTCGTTACTTTGTCCTCAAGAAGGTGTGATCTTGAATTCGTCTATACTCTGTTTTGGAGAAAGAATCCCCTCTCGGTGGTAACACTGGAAACAGGGATTATCAACATGGTTTCCAAAGGATTTTTAAAAATTTCATGCAATTTGGCCGGCAACCATTTTATTTATCGGCTTTTCACGTATTTTTTTTTGTGCCAAAAGACGGCATTTACCGGGCTAACGGAAACCCTGGCCTGGGTGTAATCCTACACTGGACTCAACAATGAAGAGGCTGGGCTGTGGCTCTTGAGCTGGTCTGTGGCTGGGCTGTGGCTCTTCAGTTATTTCACTGCATGGAATGACAATGGCCTACTACTGATTGTTACTAGGCTAGAATAGAAGCTTCAAGTTCCTCTACATACACATCACTGATGATCTGAAATGGTCAACCCAGACAGAGTGTGGTGAAAAAGGCACAATAGCGCCTCTTCAACCTCAGGAGGCCGAAGAAATTTGGCTTGTCACCCAAAACCCCGACAAACTTTAACAGATGCACAATTGAGAGCATCCTGTCGGGCTGTATCACCACCTGGTACAGCAACTGCAACGCCACAACCGTAAGGCTCTCCAGAGGGTGGTGCGGTCTGCCCGACGCTTTACCGTCGGGCAGGCGGCAAACTACCCGCCCTTCAGGACACCTACAGGACCAGATGTCACAGGAAGGCCAAAAAGATCATCAAGGACAACAACCAGCCGAGCCACTGTCTGTTCACCCCGCTATCATCCAGAAGGCGAGGTCAGTCTAGGTGCAACGCTGGGACCGAGAACCTGATAAACAGCTTCCATCTCAAGGCTACCAGACTGTTAAAAAGCCATCACTAGCACATTAGAGGTTACTGCCCTATCTACAAAGACTTGAAATCACTAGGCACTTTAATAATGTTTACATATTTTTGCTTTACTCATATCATATGTATATACTCTATTCTATTCTAATGTATTTTAGTCTATGCTACTGACATTGCGCGTCCTAATATTGATATATTCCTTAACTTCATTATTTACTTTTAGGTTGTGTGTATTGTGTTTTGTTAGATATTACTGCACTGTTGGAGCTAGAAACACAAGCATTTCGCTACACCAGCAATAACATCTGCTAAACATGTGTATGTGACAAAATACATTTGATTTGGCTGGTTGAGTCTTGTGACACTGAAGTCAGCAGATAAAATAAGTGACCTGTTGCCCTTATCAAATGTGTGTGTCAAATCATAATTTTAATACACACACACACTGCAGCATGTCAACAAAATCCAAACATGATTTGGGGAAGAGATGGTGAGTAAGTTCACACTCATCAATGGCTCCTTTTCTAACCTTAAAAAAAGCTAACGTAGCACCTTAGTGGCAGTTTTCACACCACATAAACCTGAAAAGGCTCTGACAGCTCCAGAACCAGGGAGGGCAGTCGCTGCCTGTCTGATTGCCCAGTCAGGGGCCATCTCACCTTGTAGGAAGACATAGAAAGCTTCTTCCCTTTCCACACTGACCTGAACTTTCCTGGCTCTGATATTTTCCTTTCACATAGTCCTTTCTATCATAGTACCAACATCCTTTCATGGTTCCAGCATCTATGGTGGATGCGTAACCACTATCCTGTATTAAGGACTAAAAGAATACAGACTGCCACCCAATGTTTGGATGCATAATCAGGCCAGAGCAAAACCGCTTTGATCAATTCAGCCCAGTAGTGTGAAAAGGGAATGTATGCCGAGTAAAGGGGCCTTCTCTCTCTCACCTGGGGGGTTGGTTCGCCTGATGACACCCTGTGGCTCTGGTGGGGCGAAAAGGTTGGAGGCCATCTTGTGGGGCCGTCTCGACGCAGCTGCTTCTCCCTCGTAGCCACCAAACAGGTCGCTGGAGACACCTCCGGGGGGACGCAGAACTCTGAAAAAGAAACATCAGAATCATGCTGGTTCACAACCTTTTTTGGTTACTGTACCACCAAATGAATTTTGTTCTGCCTGGAGTTTTCCTGGAGTACCCCCTCATGTGCTTAACCAGCAGGCCTATGGTCTCATGAGTCTTCTCAAGTATCCCCCGTGGATAGGCAAACCACACTGTGGCTTCCTTGTACCCCTGGTTGGGAACCACTGATGTAAAGTATATAGCCTGTAGGCCAAACTCTACTGTCAGCATTCATCATACACAAAGGCAGGCAGTGCCTGGGATAACATGATTAGACAATGTTCCATAATGAAAACGTGCATATAGCAAAATCTAGGAATAGAATATTCGGCATGCACAACTTCTAATATAAGACAGGCCACAAATGGTGGCTGTGGCTAAAGACATCAAAAAATCTAGTTATCTGCTAATTGTACTACAGTATGACTGCAGGCTACATAGGCCTGCTGACCTAAATAAACTGTTTAAAAGTCACATTTAGTTGTGTAACGTTAGCTGATCACAAATCAACACAGAACACATATTTAAACAGTTAACGTTAGCTGGCTGTTCTTGGAATGTTCGCAGGGGGGTTAGACCGCGCAAAAAAAGTTGACCGCGCAAAAAAATACAATGACCAATTACCCTTAATTTTTAGAAATAGGTTGTGTAAACGGGTGTGGGTAACTGTGCCTGTTTTGAAAATGCAAGCAACAAGAGAACAATGAGCGTCATATCGCTGGCTACACCGTAAAAAAAAAAGAATTCCACGAGCTTCCATTTCCGCAGCCCCCCTCCACCCAAAAAACCCACACTGGTACTTCGGGCCCAAAGCCCATAGAAGTTACCTAGTTGTTACCAAACGAAAAGTTTACTACTGACAAAACGGAATAAACATTTTATCACTAAATTGTCTTATAACTAGTTAACGTTAGTATCACCAAAGTGCCATCTAGCTAGCTAACGTTATACTGCTTACAGGCTCGCGGCCAATGAGCATAAGGGGTAGCTTTCAGGAACATAGCTAGCTAGTTGCTTGAATTTTGCCTGCTGCAAATAAAACCCGTGGATGCAATTTCGTGTTACCTTGAACTTGGCTTTGCGCCATTATCGAGTCCTGAAAACATGTTCGTCGAAGTCATTATGATGACTGTCTTCGTGTGGGGGGAAATTAATGTCGTAGCTAGCTCAATTTAAAAAAAAGTTTTGTTGGTTGCGTGTTGCCCTTCCGAAACCGGGCAAAGCCCCGCCCACTCGATAGGACGAGCCAGCAATGGGAAGAGCCTCAATGGTCAAAAGGGTTATCAGTCGAAAGATGTAACTAATTTCATTGGTTAAATTACTAAAGATAACGCCCTCTTTCCATTGTGATTTGGCTTTCCGCCTGTCTGTCATATTGGGTGCACGCGGTTTACTCGCCCAGCTTTGAGCGGCATTTCCATAACTGGAAAATGAACATTTTAACTTGAAACGGTTCCAGGTAATGTAGCAGTATTTCATGGTAGTAAAGTTAAAATAGTGGGAACTTTTGTGAATGTAATGTTTACTGTTCATTTTTTGTTTATTTCACTTTTGTTTTTATCTCTTCCATTTGCTAAGGCAATGTAAACATGCGTTTCCCATGCCAATAACGCCCCTTGTTTTGAATTGATAATACATTGGTGGCGCGTGTGATGTTGGTTCTAGGCGGGGAACATACCGTAGAAATCTATCTAAACTATAATTATATGTCCCATTGCTATACCCAAATTTGCAGATGAAGGGGTTCGTTTAATCTCATCCGGGCGCCCGTGTCAGCGTGCTATAGGTACTGGCTAAAAGTTAATTGCATTTCGATTTGGAACCGGGCTGCCTCCAGGGCTTGAGCCAGCAAGTTCCGGGCTCTGGACGGCGAGTTGGCTCAAAACAAAAATGACAATTAAACACACGTCTCAAAGTAGCTCTTTAAAACAAAACATTTCAGTGAGCCCATTGACATTTCTGTCTGGAAGACCTTCCATGGTCATCCACAGAGCAGAGGCAGGTGGAAGTCCACATCCTGTGTCCAATCCACTCTCCATGCGCACCATCCTCACCCACTAGGTCCACGTCTCTTCTGACTGAGGCCCAGATAAAGGGTTGATCAGGGGGGGAACAAGTCACAAGCCAGGACATCTCTTGCCATCCCCAGTCGTAGACTCCTTGGTAAATCTTCTGAAAAACCCACCTGGATGAAGCCATACAGCCACTAGTTTAGGGCGCTTGAAGCTCACTAGTCAGCTGGAATAGGCCTTGAAATAAACCATTGTGGGGGGGAAATGTAGTGATCCTCTGCCCTATTCAACAGTCTACAGGCCTCTGCCATCTCGTTGTTTCAAATAAAAACACAAACAGCTACAGTACAGTTAGCTAACTAGCTAAACAGCTAGCTTCTCAGTTCAGTTAGTAAAATAACTGACTTGACAATGTTGCACTGCTGTGGATCAATATATATAAAATCAAAATTTAATTAGCTAACAAAATAAAAGTTGATTTAAAAAGAGTCTGTTAAAAAAACACCTAAAACTATTCAAATATGTATAATACTTGGAGCTTTCTGCCTGGGCGACCTCCAAGGCAACCACGGATTCTAGGTTTTCCAATGCGAAAGTGATTGATTTAAAAAAAAACATTTAATCTGCCTTCCCAATGAAAACGAGCTAGAAAATTCAAACGTTTATTTTAGGAATTTTTGTATTTCGACGATGCACCATGCTGCATTGTTGTCAAAATGTTCGATTTGTGAGGGCACTCCTCCCCGCTTTCGCCCGATGACGTTACAGGTTTTGGCCCGGCCAATGTAAAATGACTCCCCGCGCACTCAATAACGTATGTTGATTGAGGTATCCAATTGGTTCATTTGCATCCTCTAAATCATCAACAATTGGAGCTCTTGAATGTCAATCATATGTTTTTCTCCTCAACTGACTAATCAGGAGATTTGTTTTTGAGTTGGAGTGGGCGTACTTGTGCAAGAGAGAGTTGTCAATCGGAGTTAGTTTAGTTTGCACGTTTTCTCATGAAGTCGTGAACACAAAAGTCAAGACAAGGTAATTTTATGAATTGCTTAATCTTTGTCTCACTGCAACTGAATGCAATACTGTGCATAATTTCGTGTGAATTTGTGCTTGAGACTATTCGTTTGCTATCAAGTATCATTAAGTTGACTGGGTTTTGGCCGCACATCGCTAGCAAACATTACCAAAGTGAATTTAGCTAGTAACGTTAGCTAGTAGCTAGCACCCGTGTAACGTTAGTTGCTTTTTGGAGTGTGTGTATCCCGTTCCTCCTAAAATGTACCTATAGAAATGACAGGGGTTACGAGATGGATAACAGCTGACTATCTACTGATCTATCAGCTGAGGAGGTGAGGATAGCAACCACAGAATAAAGCAATCAGTCAAACAAACGATAGATCATTCAATTAGCTAGTCTTATATTTCTGCAAGAAAAAATCTTATTTTTGTAAATTTGTTTGAGTTTGAAAAGAGTTTGCTCTCATTAGGTTGGAAATCATGATTTAGAGAACACATACATCTGACACAGTAATACAATGTCGTATCTTGTTTCCCTGCATGGGAATGAATTTCAAAGAATTAAGGGTGTATGTTTGAGACGTGACAGTTGTTTGAAGTTGTAGCTACAGTAGTAATGTTTCTTTCCTCAAAATATTTGGAGACGTCTAAAGAGATGAAACACCTGTATCAGTGCATGTTAGAAGTAATATGTATCTTGCAACTTAAGTTAAATGCAGTGTCTGCTCTATGTATATATGGATTAGATATTGTTGTAGTTGAACACTCATAATATTCTATTGGTTTCAGTGCTTGTGGTATCCGCTGTTGCTTTCTGAAGCTGAGAGTTAATATCAGAAGCAACTTTTTTTATGCAGTTAACATAATGTCGTCAAACATCTTAATGTTTAAAACAACAATTCTGGAGATGACGTGGTGATAAGCAAAATTGAGACTGCGAACGTTCTATACTCTTGTGGCTGTAGTAAAAACTAAAACCAGCTAGTTTATTCAGATTATTTATTTTGAGCGTTTGAAGCATGTTAAATGTTTGACCAAACATTTCAGCTTGTCTAAGGCAATAAATTGAGAGTAAGAGTGTGGTACTCGGATAGTGAACAGTTGAGCTGCGCAGAGTTCAATTCAGTCAAAGCTTGAGCGAGGTGAAGATATTCGCGGCTAGACCCTGTTCATGCTTTGAAAATGCCCAATTTTATATACTGTTACATACCAAAACCGTCGGGTCGATGGTGAAAAGAAAGAAGATAGCATCTGCTGTCGAAGAGCATGAAAATGGGTAACCTTGTCTGATAAAGAAGCACTTTAAATAGAGGTCGAATGTATCGAAAGGTTTTACGTTGTCGTTTCAGCGGGCGCTAAACTCAGGGGCGCTCGTATTTGAATTTCGGATAAAAATAAAACCATGTAAACTGTTAGAAGTTTAAGATGACTAACAAAAACACACGAACAAGGTAATAGTAATATTTTGGCTTTCAAAATCTAAATGAAAACATAGACAGAATCTTCGTGTTTCGATGGGACTGTGAGGGGATTTGAAACAAGCAGCGGCGGCCATGTTGAGAGAAAGAGAACGTCGTCTTTTTTAAGTTGATTTGCGTTGTGATGTCTTTTAAATGTTAAACATTTGTATTGACTGTGTTTTGCCAGGATGACAGTTGGGCTGAGAGACGGCATCGGTTTCGATGACCCGAATAATTCGGGCAGAAAGCTTGACGGTTGTGACGAGGAGGAGAGCGGAGATCAGGGGAGCGAGGAGCGTAGTACAAAGAGAGACGGATTGGAAATTCATACTCTATCAACTACGGGCTGCACCAGTTCAGCACCGGTTATTACCACCTCCGTATCGAACCCGTCTGGACCTTGCTCGAGCCAACAGCCCCGGTCCTCGACAGCACCGAGTCACGACCAGCATCATTTTCTGAGATCCAGCGTTCGACCCCCGAGCAAACGAATCCGGAAGGATTCCATCGCCCCAACTATCAATGGTCACAACGGGGCGAAATCGAAAGGTATGCTGTGATAGTGTTTGTGCATGGTGCTGCCAGGTGACCACCTGTTTTATGTGTTAAAGGAGTACCCAGTCCCTCTACTCCCCGTTGGTAGTGGACCTACCTACTTTTGCCAATCTATTGATGATGGTTGAATATGGTCAGTGTTTTGAATGCAGGATATTGCGTTTATGCTGCCCCTATCTATACAAAACGGGCACTTTAATTGTTTAGAGGCAGGAGCCTGGAAACCACTATTAATTGCATTCAAGTTGCGAGGCTGTCCCATATGATTGCTTATGAGAGGGAGACCGATGTGGGACAACTCTTTATGAGTTGTCAGCATTTTAATTCATATTTTATTGAATGCCCATTTTGGGTATTGGAATAGTACTTAACATAATATTTTTTGAAGCAGTGCTCACTCTGTTGTTGAGGATTGGGTTGTGTGTCTGTCTCTCCTGACTTGCACATTGTGAGGTGGCGGCCAGTGTTGCTCCAAGCCAGTCTCACATGTTGTTTTTGGAACTTCGCTCCACTCCTCATTGCAAGCCTGGCAAATGGAACAGACTTCCTTTCCTGCTGCCTCACTTTGCCAGCACGTCAGCCACAGGAGGGGAGGGTCTCTGTAGTCTGTGTTGTGTTTTGGAGGACAATGATGTTGTAAGTGACACGCTGGCCTCAGTCTGACTGTTTGTGCAAAAACGGTCATTCTAACCAGTTCTTTTTTTAAAAGCTATTGGTCTCTATCTCCTCTGTCGCTATAGGCGTAGGGACTAGAGGTCGGCCGATTTAATCGGCATGGCAGTTTTCATAACAATCGGTAATCGGCATTTTTGGACGCCGATTATGACGATTACATTGCACTCCACGAGGAGACTGCGTGGCAGGCTGACCACCTGTTACGTGAGTGCAGCAAGTTGCTAGCTAGCATTTAACTTATTAAAAAAACGATCTATCTTAACATAATCACTAGTTAACTACACATGGTTGATGATATTACTAGTTTTTTAAAAATGTTTTATTATTTTATTTTTGTATTTTCCAATTAACAACATTCAAGACAAACATGACAAGATATTAGACAACAATAGGACAAGTGACAATAACAGATGAGCGTAACAAAGAAAAAAAAAAAAAAACAAATTATAATTATATATACAGACATACAATAAAAAAATTTTTTTTAAATAATGAGACATTGGATCATAAGGTCACCTGCCGTAGGCTACATATTATACGTTACGTGTGAAACATTATATAAGGATAATATAGAGGTTCATTCAATGTGATGTGGGGGGAGATTCTCCATATAGTCAATAAAAGGTTGCCAAGTTCTGTAAAATGTATTTAACTTATTCCTCAAGCGGTAAGTAATTTTCTCCAGTGGGATACAACTATTAACTTCTGATAGCCACATTGCAACTGGCAGGGGGGAATCCAATTTCCATTTCAAGGCGATACATTTCCTGGCAATCGCTAGCAATATTTCTGTTAGCTTTATAGTATGGCTTTGCCTAAGATTGGTGTTAGTAAAGTTGCCCAGTAGACAGACCTCCGGGTCTAAAGGGAATGCAACCCCATGAATTGAGGATATGGTATCGCATACCCCCTGCCAGAAACCGTGTAGTTTTGAACACTGCCGATGATATTACTAGTTTAACTAGCTTGTTCTGCGTTGCAAATAATCAATGGGGTGCCTGTTAATTTATCATCGAATCATAGCCTACTTCAACTTCGCCAAAACGGGTGATTTAACAAAAGCGCATTGGCGAAAAAAGCACTGTCGTTGCACAAATGTACCTAACGATAAGGATCAATGTCTTTCTTAAAATCAATACACAGAAGTATATATTTTTTTAACCCTGCATATTTAGTTAAAAGAAATTCATGTTAGTGGGCAATATTAATGAGGGAAATCGTCACTTCTCTTGCGTTCAGTGCAAGCAGAGTCGGTATATGCAGCAGTTTGGGCCGCCTGGCTTGTTGCGAACTTGTTGCGAACTGTGTGAAGACCATTTCTTCCAAACAAAGACTGTAATTAATTTGCCAGAATTTTACATAATCATGACATAATGTTGAAGGTTGTGCAATATAACAGCAATATTTAGACAAAGGGTTGCCACCCATTCGATAAAATACGGAACGGTTCCGTATTTCACTGAAAGAATGAACGTTTTGTTTTTGAAATGACAGTTTCTGGATTTGACCATATTAATGACCCTATTTCTGTGTGTTTATATTTTAATTGTCTATTATTTGATAGAGCAGTCTGACTGAGCGGTGGTAGGCAGCAGCAGGCTCGTAAGCATTCATTCAAACGGCGCTTTCCTGCGTTTGCCAGCAGCTCTTCGCAATGCTTGAAGCACAGCGCTGTTTATGAATTCAAGCCTATCAACTCCTGAGATTAGGCTGGCAATACTATAGTGCCGATAAGAACATCTAATAGTCGAAGGTATATGAAACACAAATGGTATAGAGAGAAATAGTCCTATAATAACTACAACCTAAAACTTCTTAACTGGGAATATTGAAGACTCATGCTAAAAGCAGCTTTCATATGTTCTCATGTTCTCAAGCAAGGAACTTAAACGTTAGCTTTTTTACATGGCACATATTGCACTTTTACTGTCTTCTCCAACACTGTTTTTGCATCATTTAAACTAAATTGAACACGTTTCATTATTTATTTGAGACTAAATTGATTTTTATTTATGTATTATATTAAGTTAAAATAAAAGTGTTAATTCAGTATTGTTGTAATTGTCATTATTACAAATATATATGTAAATAAATCGGCATCGGCGTTGAAAAATCATAATCCGTCGAACTCTAGTAGGGACAAGTTACTTAAGCAAAGTAAACAACCCCCCCCCCCCCCCCCCCGCCATCTGCTTCTTCTGCCCTTCTACTCAACGTGAGCATTTGGTATGATATTTAGGTTGTGACACTTGCTTTTCTCTCTTGTTCATTCTCCTATTTTCTCTCTCACAACTCACACTCGCATGTACATTCAATCACTTACTCACTGTCTCTAAAACACTCATACACTGAACAAAAATATAAAAGCAACATGTGTTGGTTACATGAGCTGAAATAAAATTCCACAAATGTTCCATTTGCACAAAAATCTTATTTCTCAAAAATGTTGTGCATAAAGTTGTTTACATCCCTGTTACTGAGCATTTCTCCTTTGCCAAGATAATCCATCCACCTTACAGGTGTGGCATATCAAGAAGCTGATTATACAGGTGCATCTTGTGCTGGGGATAATCAAAGGCCACCAGGACAGCTGATGAAACTATGGGTTTGCACAACTGAATATTTTCTGCACAAACTGTCACAAACCATCTCCGGGAAGCTTATCTTGCGTGCACGTCGTCCTCACCAGGGTCTTGACCTGACTGCAGTTCGGCGTCGTAACCGACTTCAGTGGGCAAATGCTCCCTTCGATGGCCACTGGCATGCTGGAGAAGTGCCCTTCACGGATTAATCCCGGTTTCAACTGTACTGGGCAGAAGGCGCCATGTGGGCGAGCGGTTTGCTGATGTGAACGGAGGTGTTGTTACACGTGGTCTGCCATTGCGAGGACGACCAGCTGTCCGTCCTGTCTCCCTGTAGCGCTGTCTTAGGCGTCTCACAGTACGGACATTGCAATTTATTGCCCTGGCCTCATCTGCAGTCCTCATGCCTCCTTGCAGCATGCCTAAAGCACGTTCACGCAGATGAGCAGGGACCCTAGGCATCTTTCTTTTGGTGTTTTTCAGAGTCAGTAGAAAGGCCTATTTAGTGTCCTAAGTTCTCATAACTGTGACCTTAATTGCCTACCGTCTGTAAGCTGTTAGTGTCTTAACAACAGCTTCACAGGTGCATGTTCATTAATTGTTTTATGGTTCATTGAACAAGCATGGGAAACAGTGTTTAAACCCTTTACAATGAAGATCTGTGAAGTTATTTGGATTTTTACGAATTATCTTTGAAAGACAGGGTCCTGAAAAAGGGACGTATCTTTTTTGCTGAGTTTATTTGGTGCTTGTGACAAATCAAATTTGATTTGTTGCGGTTTATATTTTTGTTCAGTGTACTTTTCCTCACCCTCTCTCTCTCACACAGGTTCAGAGAATGGTCCCTCTCACCAGGTGTCGGCTGGTCAGTCCGGCTCCACGTCAGGCTCTACGGGACCCTCAGGCAAGGCTGCCCCTAGAGGCCAAGGACCCGGGGACAAGGAGGAGCCAGTGGGCAGCCAGAAGAGACCCAGGAGACAGTGGGAGTCCTGGAGTGCAGAGGACAAGAACAGCTTCTTCGAAGGGCTCTACGAGGTAAGTCAACTTGTTGAGTAGTACGCAATATAAATATAGGTGCAGTGGAAGCGCCTGTGCATCTGAAGACAATGTCTGAAAAATACAGCTAATGTTTTCTTTCCAATTAGCATTTTATGAGCTACTTCATAATAAAAAGAATACACTTATTTTATATATAGCGCTTTTCATGGACTCATTCGAAGATAGTGTATAATAATAGTTAGATAGTAACTTTACGTTAACACTCTCTAGGGTATGTGGGACGGTAGCGTCCCACCTCGTCAACAGCCAGTGAAACTGCAGGGCGCTAAATTCAAAACAACAGAAATCCCATAATTTAAATTCCTCAAACATACCATTTAAATTCCTCAAACATACAAGTGTTTTACACCATTTTAAAGCTACACTTGTAAAGTGTCAAAGTGTCCGATTTCAAAAAGGTTTTACGACGAAAGCACACCAAACGATTGATAGGTATGAGCCAAGTCATAGAAAAAGACAGCCATTTTTCCAGCCAAAGAGAGCAGTAACAAAAAGCAGAAATGGAGATAAAATTAATCACTAACCTTTTGATGATCTTCATCAGATGACACTCATAGGACTTCATGTTACACAATACATGTATGTTTTGTTCGGGAAAGTTCATATTTATATAAAAAAATCTGAGTGTAGGCGGGACGCTTCTGTCTCACTTGGCAAAAAGCCTGAGAAAATGCAGAGCGCCATAATTCAAATTAATTACTATGAAAATGACTTTAAAAATCAAACTTTCATTAAATCACACGAATGATACCAAATTAAAGCTACACTGGTTGTGAATCCAGCCAACATGTCAGAATTCAAATAGACTTTTCGGCGAAAGCATACAATGCTATTTTCTGAGGATAGCACCATTGTAAACCAAGAGAGATAAGCATATTCCAACCCTGCAGGCACGACACAAAACGCAGAAATAAAAATATAATTCAAGCCTTACCTTTGACGAGCTTCTGTTGTTGGCACTCCAATATGTCCCATAAACATCACAAATGGTCCTTTTGTTCGATTAATTCCATCTATATATCCACAATGTCCATTTATTTGGCGCGTTTGATCCAGAAAAACACAGGTTCCAACTTGCTCAAACGTGACGACAAAATATCTCAAAGGTTACCTGTAAACTTTGCCAAAAAAGGTCAAACTACTTTTGTAATACAACTTTAGGTATTTTTTAACGTTAATAATTGATAAAATTGAAGACGGGATGATCTGTGTTCAATACAGGATTAAAACCAACCGTAGCATGCCTTCTGGTCATGCACTTCTATCTCACAGGACACCAAGAGTGACTCGACTTCAAGATGGCCGTATTTATTCATTACACAAAGGAATAACCTCAACCTATTTCCCAGGACTGTTGACATCTGGTGGAAGCCGTAGGAACTGCAAGCAATTAGCTTAGAAATCTGGTTTCCCAATGAAAACTCATTGAAAAGACAGTGACCTCAAAAAGAAAATCTGAATGGTTTGTCCTCTGGGTTTTGCCTGCTAAATAAGTTCTGTTATACTCAGACATGATTCAAACAATTTTAGAAACTTCAGTGTTTTCTATCCAAATCTGCTAATAATATGCATATCTTATCTTCTGGGGATGAGTAACTGGCAGTTGAATTTGGGTATGCTTTTCATCCAAATGTGAAAATGCTGCCCCCTACCCTAGAGAAGTTAAGTAATGTGGGGCTTGCTTTAATATTTTTTGTGTAAGAAGTTAAAACAGTTTTACTTTACTATTTGAAGCAAAGCATCTACATGGTCTTAACTTGTTATGGCTGAAGGGGCAGTATTGAGTAGCTTGGATGAAAGGTGCCCATATCAAACGGCCTGCTCCTCAGTCATAGTTCCTAATATTTGCATATTAGTATTGGATAGAAAACACTAAAGTTTCTTAAACTGTTTGAATTATGTCTGTGAGATTAACAGAACTCATATTGGCAGGCAAAATCCTGAGTTGAAATCAAAACAGGAAGTCAGAAATCTGAGCTTGTCTGTATTCACCAGAGTCCCTTAAGAAATCCACTTGAGTTATGAATGATGTTGCACTGCCTAGGGGTTCCACTAGATGTCAACCATCAATAGAAATTCCAATGAGACTTCTATGATGTTGTGGGAGAGAATGAGTGCAGAATCAGTCTGGTGTCCATCAAGAAGCCATTTCCTGATCATGCCTTTTCTTCATGCAAGACACTGACGTTCCATTGCTCAAGCAGACAAGAACAAATACTCCAGTTGGAATTTTATTGAAGCTATATGTTAAAAACATCCTAATGATTGATGCAGTACTTGGTTTGAAATGTTTCTTCGACCGGTAATATCACATTTTGAAGTTTTTGTCCGATATAACGCTGACCAGAATTAGCGTTTGGATATGTAAACCAGACGCGCTAACAAAAGAAGGTATTTGGACATAAATAACAGATTTTTTCTAACAAAACAAACATTTATTGGGGACCTGGGATTCCTGGTGTGCTTTCTGATGTAGATCATCAAAGGTAATGGAATATTTATCATGTATTTTTATGTTTATGGTGACGCCATCTTTGCAGCTGTGGTATGCTATTTTTGAGCGCCGTCTCAGATTATAGCGTGCATTTCTTTTTCCGTAAAGTTTTTTTGAAATCTGACATAGCGGTTGCATTAAGGAGAGGTATATCTATAATCCAATGTGTATAATTTGTATTATCATCTATACAAGTATTTCTGTTGAAACGATGGGCTATGCAAAGTCACTTGATGTTTTTGCATTTAGTGAATCTTGTCGCCTCAATGTAAACTCAGATTTTTTTATATAAATATGAATTTAATCAAACAAAAATGCATGTATTGTGTAACATGAAGTCCTATGAGTGTCTGATGAAAATAATTGAAGGTTAGTGATTCATTTTATCTCTATTCTGGTTTTTGTGAAGCTATCTTTAGCTGGAAAAAATGGCTGTGATTATTGTGGTTTTGTGGTGACCTAACAATCGTTTGTAGTGCTTTCGCTGAAAAGCCTATTTGAAATCGGACACTTTGGTGGGATTAACAACAAGATTACCTTTAAAATTATATAAGACACATGAATGTCTGAGGAATTTTAATTATGAGATTTCTGTTTTGAATTTGGCGCCCTGCACTTGGACTGGCTGTTGTCATATCGGTCCCGTTACCGGGACTGCAGCCGTTACATTGAGTAAAATACTTGGTCTGATTACTTTGATATACTACTGAACTGATTCAGAATTACATTGATTAGGCATATGCATCCTACCTTTTGAAGCATCTCTTTGAGTAGGCTATCTATCCCTTTTCCGTTTTTCCTGCACCATCCAAATGTGAGCATAGCCAAGGTACCATGTTATCTAACTAGCCAGGTAACATTACTAAACGAGGTAATTGTTATCAAACCAAACCACAAGTGAACTCAGCAAAAAAAGATAAGTCTCTTTTTCAGGACCCTGTCTTTCACAGATAATTCATAAAAATCCAAATAACTTCACAGATCTTCATTGTAAAGGGTTTAAACACTGTTTCCCATGCTTGTTCAATGAACCATAAACAATTAATGAACATTCACCTGTGGAACGGTCGTTAACACACTAACAGCTTACAGGCGGTAGGCAATTAAGGTCACAGTTATGAGAACTTACGACACTAAAGAGGCCTTTTTACTGACTCTGAAAAACACCAAAAGAAAGATGCCCAGGGTCCCTGCTCATCTGCGTGAACGTGCCTTAGGCATGCTGCAAGGAGGCATGAGTACTGCAGATGTCGGTACATCTGAACATCACACCTGCGGGACAGGTACAGGATGGCAATAACTGCCTGAGTTACACCAGGAATGGACAGTCCCTCTATCAGTGCTCAGACTGTCCTCAATAGGCTGAGAGGCAGGACTGAGGGCTCGTAGGCCTGTTGTAAGGCAGGTCCTCACCAGACATCACCGGCACCAACGTCACCTATGGGCACAAATCCCACCGTCGCTGGACCAGACAGGACTGGCAAAACGTGCTCTTCACTGACGAGTCAAAGTTTTGTCTAACCAGGGGTGATGCTCGGATTCGCGTTTATCGTCAAAGGAATGAGCGTTACACCGAGGCCTGTACTCTGGAGCGGGATCGAGGTGGAGGGTTCGTCATGGTCTGGGGCGGTGTGTCACAGCATCGAACTGAGTTTGTTGGCATTGCAGGCAATCTCAACGCTGTGCATTAAATGGAAGACATCCTCCTCCCTCATGTGGTACCCTTCCTGCAGGCTCATCCTGACATTACCCTCCAGTATGACAATGCCACCACGCACAGAACGAGCAGTATGGCTGATTTCCTGCAAGACAGAGAATGTCTGTGTTCTGCCATGGCCAGCGAAGAGCCCGGATCTCAATCCCATTGAGCACAACTGGGACCTGTTGGATCAGAGGGTGAGGGCTAGGGCCAAATCCCCCCCAGAAATGTCCGGGAACTGGCAGGTGCCTTGGTGGGAAGAGTGGGGTAACATCTCACAGCAAGAACTGGCAAATCTGGTGCAGTCCATGAGGAGGAGATGCACTGCAGTACTTTAATGCAGCTGGTGGCCACACCAGATACTGACTGACTTTTGATTTTGACCCCCCCCTGTTCAGGGACACATTATTCAATTTCTGTTAGTCACATGTCTGTGGAACTTGTTCAGTTTATGTCTCAGTTGATGAATCTTGTTATGTTCATACAAATATTTACACATGTTAAGTTTGCTGAAAATAAACGCAGTAGACAGTGAGGATGTTTTTTTGTTGTTGCTGCGTTTATCAACCTTACTTTGGAATGTGGGGCTTTGAAATGTTAGAACACATTTCATCAGAAATAACTACACTTGGACTTCTTCACTTTTATGCACTCTCCCACTTGAATACAAACACTAATAATAGAGTACAGAAGACAGGCATTGAGGTTTTAAATAAATTACAACTTATTTTTTTCACAATGTATTTGGACGACAGTGGGATGTTCATGATGTCCTCTGGGTAGGCATGGGCTACTTTGTAGTTAATGCTGCAATATATGTAACTTTTTGAGCGACTTCACAAAATTCACAGATATGTGAGCTGTAATTCTCATTGAAAGAAAGTCTAAGTAGGATATCTGTTCTGTGCGCTATTTCTATGCTTCCCGTTCTTAAGTTTAGTTTGTGCGAATTTTACTTTCGGTTGTGTACACCAGCTGAAAATGCAATATTTCTGGAAATGGAAAATTATATTTCATAACAGTTTTTGATTGTAAAATGTTTATTTAACTAGGCAAGTCATTTAAGAACATATTCTTATTTACAATGACGACCTACCCTGGCCAAACCCGCACGACGCTGGGCCAATTGTGTGCTGCCCTATGGGACTCCCAATCACGGCCGGATGTGATACAGCCTGGATTCGTACCAAGGGACTGTAGTGACGCCTCTTGCACTGAGATGCAGTGCCTTAGACTGCTGCGCCACTCGGGAGCCCAATGATTATCTATACTATGCGTGCTTGTTTTGTCACAAACTGAAATTAGGCAAACTATTTTGATTTTAGCAACCAGGAAATGGAAGAGCGATTTCTTCATTGTGAAAAATTTTGGGGAAAGTCTTTCCATCTCTTCCAGAAGGTTATCATTATCATCATTGCTAACAGCTACACAAAGTGTAGACATACGTGCACACACTGACGTGTATTCCTGTGCTGTTTTAGAAAGTTGCAGGACAATACGTATCACTGATGCTGACTGTACTGAATAGGCTACACAACTCATTTGAATTAAAATGTTTAAACTAAAGTTGTTGCGTGTGAACTGAAAAGTTTTCACACGGAACAAGAATGTTTTTCCCTTTTAGCCTATGTATCAGATTAATGTACTGTGTTATTAGGGGTGTGACAACCTGCCTATACTCGTAAATCCTATACGTAAATTGACTGTTGATACTCGTGATCGGGAAAAACTGAAGTGTTTTATTATGCCTAAGTAGATGTTTGCAAAATGCCTCTATCCTTGCAGGGTTATAGTAAAAAAATAAATATATATATAATGTTGCCGATTAGGAGCAGTCCCTGGAGGTGTATTAGTGTCTGTGTCCTTTCCTCAACTTGCAGCGGGCAGACAAGCTTGCTGTCACTGTCAGAATGTGTGTCTTTTTTAACCTCCTCTTGCTTTGCTTCTTATATTATGCACATTGATCGCTTGCTAGCAAACGTCCTCGACCTATTGATTTATTATATTAGCAGCAGGCCACAGGAGGCAGCAGCAATCTAAATTATTAGACCGAAACATGAGATGTGATTGGGGAAAATATAAAGCGAGGGAACAGAACACTTCACTCTATCAAATCCGAGCAGCAGGATCTTCACAGACAGGCAAACTAGCCAGTTGCGTTAATTAGAGCACGGGGCACGATCCTGAGGACGTTGTGCTGTTGCCTTGGCTGCTTTCTTGGTGTTTACAATTCTTCATCTTCATTACTCGGCCTGTGTGAGTATAAATAGAAATTGGCCCGTTTGGGCTGCTCAAGGATGAGACATGAGAGCTGTTTGCTGACATCCGACAATGTGAGCGGCACGAGGAGCGGAGCATGCCCAATTTGACTTGAGCGAGGTGGGTAGCTAACTGTGTCATTGAAGTAAAGTATTTATAAACAACACATCTATTCTATTATCTGTACAATGGGCTATCATTGTTTTTGGTCCCCAAGGCTTGACATATTACCTCTTTTCAAGAAGCTTTTTGTTTTGATAGGGTTATTTTGCCTAAAAGCCTTTAGGTCTACTTATAGAAAAAAAAAGAAGAAAAAAACTCCTCATCCCTGCCCAGTGGACCGAAGGGTGTTTAGCATCCCCAGTGGCTCTGCAAGTTAAGAGGCTACAGACTCTGGCCAAACTCGTGTTTCTAAAAATGAATTCAAAGGCACTGAGCATAATAAGGCATTTTACATTAAATTTAAAGTCACCGCCTACAGTCGTGGCCAAAAGTTGAGAATGACACATTAATTTTCACAAAGTCTCCTGCCTTAGTTTGTATGATGGCAATTTGCATATACTCCAGAATGTTATGAAGAGTGACCAGATGAATTGCAATTAATTGCAAAGTCCCTCTTTGCATTGCAAATAAACTGAATTCCCCAAAAACATTTCCACTGCATTTCAGCCCTGCCACAAAAGGACCAGCTGACATGTCAGTGATTCTTTCGTTAACACAGGTGTGAGTGTTGACGAAGGACAAGGCTGGAGATCACTCCGTCATGCTGATTGAGTTCGAATAACAGACTGGAAGCTTCAAAAGGAGGGTGGTGCTTGGAATCATTGTTCTTCCTCTGTCAAACATGGTTACCTGCAAGGAAACACGTGCCGTCATCATTGCTTTGCACAAAAAGGGCTTCACAGGCAAGGATATTGCTGCCAGTAAGATTGCACCTAAATTAACCATTTATCAGATCATCAAAAACTTCAAGGAGAGCGGTTCAATTGTTGTGAAGAAGGCTTCAGGGCGCCCAAGAAAGTCCAGCAAGCTCCAGGACCATCTCCTAAAGTTGATTCAGCTGCGGGATCGGGGCACCACCAGTACAGAGCTTGCTCAGGAATGGCAGCAGGCAGGTGTGAGTGCATCTGCACACACAGTGAGGCGAAGACTTTTGGAGGATGGCCTGGTGTCAAGAAGGGCAGCAAAGAAGCCACTTCTCTCCAGGAAAAACATCAGGGACAGACTGATATTCTGCAAAAGGTACAGGGATTGGACTGCTGAGGACTGGGGTAAAGTCATTTTCTCTGAATCCCCTTTCCGATTGTTTGAGGAATCCGGAAAAAAGCTTTTCCGGAGAAGACAAGTTGAGCGCTACCATCAGTCCTGTGTCATGCCAACAGTAAAGCATCCTGAGACCATGTGTCGGGTTGCTTCTCAGCCAAGGGAGTGGGCTCACTCACAATTTTGCCTAAGAACACAGCCATGAATAAAGAATGGTACCAACACATCCTCCGAGAGCAACTTCTCCCAACCATCCAGGAATAGTTTGGTGATGAACAATGCTGTTTCCTGCATGATGGAGCACCTTGCCATAAGGCAAAAGTGATAACTAAGTGGCTCGGGGAACAAAACATTGATATTTTGGGTCCATGACCAGGAAACTCCCCAGACCTTAATCCCATTGAGAACTTGTGGTCAATCCTCAAGAGGTGGGTGGACAAACAAAAACCCACAAATTCTGACAAACTCCAAGCATTGATTATGCAAGAATGGGCTGCCATCAGTCAGGATGTGGCCCAGAAGTTAATTGACAGCATGCCAGGGCGGATTGCAGAGGTCTTGAAAAAGAAGGGTCAACACTGCAAATATTGACTCTTTGCATCAACTTCATGTCATTGTCAATAAAAGCCTTTGACACTTATGAAATGCTTGTAATTATACTTCAGTATTCCATAGTAACATCTGACAAAAATATCTAAAGACACTGAAGCAGCAAACTTTGATAATTAATATTTGTGTCATTCTCAACTTTTGGCAACGACTGTATATGCACAATTTATAGACTGATGATTTAATACAACAAAATGTTGTTTAAAAGTTGAGTGCTTAATGTTCCTGCTAGACTGGTGTCGCACTCCCAAATTCTACACAAGTTAATTATTTGTTGGCTATAGCCTTGAAATAAGACTAAATCATTTTCTTAGACTACTTGTCTTGCTCCTGACCTGTTTAGTGTGTATATGCTGTTTTAATACATGTAGCCTATTTTGAAATGATGAGAGCTTCTTAGTCACCTTTTTATTGTTATTTTTATATTTAATACTTGTCATTTAAATTGTCTGGTTTAGTTTCAATACTTCAAAACCAGGTAGTCACAAATAGATGGGTTTTGGTTCAATTGTGATTTTTAATGGATGGAGCAAATTTGGAGTGCCATTTTTTATGAAAATGTATGAAAAATACAACTATCTTTAAGTATTTGTCCCTGAGTCAATACATGTTAGCATCACCTTTCACTTCACCCCTACCTCGACTAGCCTGTACCCCCACACATGGACTCTGTACCGGTACCCCTTGTATATAGCCTTGTTATATTATTGTTTATTTCAAATCAAATTTTATTTGTCACATACACATGGTTAGCAGATGTTAATGCGAGTGTAGCGAAATGCTTGTGCTTCTAGTTCCGACAATGCAGTAATAACCAACGAGTAACCTAACAATTCCACAACTACTACCTTATACACACAAGTGTAAAGGGATAAAGAATATGTACATAAAGATATATGAATGAGTGATGGTACAGAACGGCATAGGCAAGATGCAGTAGATGGTATAGAGTACAGTATATGAGATGAGTAATGTAGGGTATGTAAACATTATATTAAGTGGCATTGTTTAAAGTGGCTAGTGGTACATTTTTACATAATTTCCATCAATTCCCATTATTAAAGTGGCTGTAGTTGAGTCAGTATGTTGGCAGCGGCCGCTAAATGTTAGTGGTGGCTGTTTAACAGTCTGATGGCCTTGAGATAGAAGCTGTTTTTCAGTCTCTCGTTCCCTGCTTTGATGTACCTGTACTGACCTCGCCTTCTGGATGATAGCGGGGTGAACAGGCAGTGGCTTGGGTGGTTGTTGTCCTTGATGATCTTTATGGCCTTCCTGTGACATCGGGTGATGTACAGTGGGGCAAAAAAGTATTTAGTCAGCCACCAATTGTGCAAGTTCTCCCACTTAAAAAGATGAGAGAGGCCTGTAAATTTCATCATAGGTACACTTCAACAATGACAGACAAAATGAGAAGAAGAAAAATCCAGAAAATCACATTGTAGGATTTGTAATGCATTTATTTGCAAATTATGGTGGAAAATAAGTATAAATCCCTGCTGCAGTGTGTGCAAACCTGGTCAAGAACTACAGGAAACGTATGATCTCTGTAATTGCAAACAAAGGTTACTGTACCAAATATTAAGTTCTGCTTTTCTGATGTATAAAATACACATTTATTACTTAAAAATCATACAATGTGATTTTCTGGATTTTTGTTTTAGATTCCGTCTCTCACAGTTGAAGTGTACCTATGATAACAATTACAGACCTCTACATGCTTTGTAAGTAGGAAAAATTGCAACATCGTCAGTGTATCAAATACTTGTTCTCCCCACTGTATGTGTACCAGAGAGTCTGTTGTAATGGGGGGAGAATGGTTTTTCTTTTTACTATTTTCTACATTGTAGAACAATTAGTGAAGACATCAACTATGACATAACACATAGAATCATGTAGTAACCAAAAAAGTGTTAAACAAATCAATGTATTTTATTTGAGATTCTTCAAAGTAGCCATCCTTTGCCTTGATGATAGCTTTGCGCACTCTTGGCATTCTCTCAACCAGCTTCATGAGCTTGTCAACTGGAGTGCATTTCAATAACAGGTGTGACATGAGGCTTTTGTTTTTCTTGGAATAGAAACACCATAATATTAATTAAGCTACATTTCTTATCAATCCTAAATGCTATGTTATAACTTTTTTTCTTTCTAATTCTCTAGTACAGCCAATAATGTTTAGTTATTTGAAAACAAAATGATTTTAAATATTGTTAATGTTTTCAAACACTTGTTTTTCACATTGGCTGTTAGCAGCCAATAGACACAATGTGGTCCCAAAAACACCTCTCTGTATTTTGATACCTTGTGCAAGACAATTGAGCAGCATTAAAAACTTTGGATGGGGTCTCCCGAGTGGCGCAGCGGTCTAAGACGGTACATCGCAGTGCAAACCCGTGCTGGCTGTGAGCGGTAGACCCATGAGGCGACGCACAATTGGCCCAGCGGCGTGAGGGGATGTCCTTGTCCAAGAAATGGGTACGGTGGGCTTTTGGTTTCTCTCCCTCTAAAAACAAAAATAATTATTTTGGCCTTTTCAGATTACAATCGCACACTTTCGGTTATTTGAAAACGAAATCATCTCCAAAATATATATTTTTTTTTTACACAAAGCGATTTATTATTAACCATTCGTTATAATTATATAAAAGCACCTTAGATATTCTCACAGATCAGATTTGCCCAAATGAATAATGCCCCTTAGAATACTCCAAATTTAATTATTGGTGGAGAGTCAAGTCATTGAAAAAAATATTTGTAGATATACTATAGGTCTTTAGGCACGGCCGCATGGCACACCCCCAATATCAAGGTGCACATGGGCTTATTCATATAATGAATACGAATTCGGAGGACGGAAATTATTTAAATAATAAAACATGAGTTTTAAGGTGTGTGTTTCTCGCTGCTCTGAGACAAGCATGTGGACTGGTTTTGATAAATCAATTTGATTTTTATTTTCGCAGAATCTCCTTTTGGGTATTGGTTAGACTACAATTAGGGTGTGGAAATGTTATGCTCATAGTACTGTAGCCTACTCCCGACCGGTTACGTTGTACAGCGCCAAATTTTCCTAATGAAAACCCTGAGGTTTTTCTTTGAATAGAAACACTAATATTAATTTAGCTACATTTTCTTAAAATCAATCCCATATACTATGTTCTTACAAAAAGGTTTTATTCTCTAGTACAGTCAATATTGAAGACAGTCAAATGCTTGTCGAAAATGCCCTCTGGTGGTCAAACTAGCACTAACTAGCGTTAATCTGCCAGCAGCATACCACCCTGCATACCACTGCTGGCTTGCTTCTGAAGCTAAGCAGGGTTGGTCCTGGTCAGTCCCTGGATGGGAGACCAGATGCTGCTGGAAGTGGTGTTGGAGGGCCAGTAGGAGGCACTCTTTCCTCTGGTCTAAAAAAAAAAAAATATCCCAATGCCCCAGGGCAGTGATTGGGGACACTGCCCTGTGTAGGGTGCCGTCTTTCGGATGGGACGTTAAACGGGTGTCCTGACTCTCTGAGGTCATTAAAGATCCCATGGCACTTATCGTAAGAGTAGGGGTGTTAACCCCGGTGTCCTGGCTAAATTCCAAATCTGGCCCTCAAACCATCATGGTCACCTAATAATCCCCAGTTTACAATTGGCTCATTCATCCCCCTCCTCTCCCCTGTAACTATTCCCCAGGTCGTTGCTGCAAATGAGAACGTGTTCTCAGTCAACTTACCTGGTAAAATAACGGTAAAATAAAAAATAAAAAAATAAAAAAATGGCAACTGGCTGACAATTTAAATAACGTGCCATAGAATTTTTTTACAGGAAGAACCACTGTTGGGCTTAAGGCAAGGGCTGTTTCCTTGTTGCTGCTGCCTCTGACACCATTGTTCTAAATCCCAATATGCTGTTTAATTTAGCTATTATGCACATAACAACATAGGGAAAGGCACCAATTCTACGGCTCACTGAAGATTGTTTTCATAACTGCGGACAGCGACCACAACTCGGGATAAAGCGCATTTGTTATAAAATAATATTCCTTTTCAAAAAAAAAAAATCTTACGTTTTTTGGGATGACTATGGACTGTATGCAAACAAGTGCTACGTGTTTTGGACCAATAGTGGCTGTATCCAAGGCTCAGGCAATTGTTCACATAACAGAATGCAGCACGTGACTGAAGAGAGAAGAGACAACTAATTTGCTTGTTACAGCATCAGCGCGTGCTCTGGAAAGAGCGGGGGGTGGAAAGGCAGTTACAGCAGTGCGTCCCCTGAACGATAACGAAGAGGTAGATGAGAAGCCTGACCATGGAGACGGGTGATGAAGCGTACTTCATGAGCTGTAACTGAAAAACAACGGTCATTTGGAGAGTTTGAGATGGGGGGGAAGTGTAGTGGAACAAGTGATGTTAGCATTAAGTATCTTGGAAGCTGGATCGAATTCTCTGTTAGCTAGCCAGAGAAATGTTGAACAACATTAGCGAACTTAACTGATCAAATAATAGATTTTTGGTGTGTGGAAATTTGCTGGCCAATAGTCAGACAGCTAACGTTAGCTCATTGGATGTTGTAACATTAGCTAGCTTACGTTAGTAACCTAACCAATTCGCTATAGTATTAACTGGCTCCTGAGTGGCGCAGCGGTCTAAGGCACTGCATCTCATTGCAAGAACTACAGTCCCTGGTTCGAATCCAGGATGAATCACATCCGACCGTGATTGGGAGTCCCATAGGGCGGCGCACAATTGGCCAGGGTAGGCCATCATTGTAAATAAGAATTTGTTCTTAACTGACTTGCCTAGGTAACCTCTCCTCGACAACAGCCAGTGAAATTGCAGGGCGCCAAATTCAAAACAACAGAAATCCCATAATTAAAACTCGTGAAACATACAAGTACCTTGTGTCCGATTTTCCACAGTGTCCGATTTCAAAAAGGCTTTACTGCGAAAGCACACCATGCGATTATGTTAGGTCAGCACCTAGTCACAGAAAAACACAGCCATTTTCCCAGCCAAAGATAGGAGTCACAAAAAGTAGAAATAGAGATAAAATTAATCACTAACCGTTGATGATCTTCATCAGATGACACTCATAGGACATCATGTTACACAATACATGTATGTTTTGTTTGATAATGTGATTATTTATATCCAAAATTCTTAGTTTTACATTGGCGCCATGTTCAGAAATGCCTCCAAAATATCCGGAGAAATTGCAGAGAGCCACATCTAATAACAGAAATACTCATCATACACTTTGATGAAAGATACATGTTTTACATAGAATTAAAGATACACTTGTTCTTAATGCAACCGCTGTGTCAGATTTCAAAAAAACTTTACGGAAAAAGCACACCATGCAATAATCTGAACGGTGCTCAGATATAACAACATTTCTCCGCCATGTTGGAGTCAACAGAAATACGATATTACATCATAAATATTCCCTTACCTTTGATCTTCATCAGAATGCACTCCCAGGAATCCTAGTTCCACAATAAATCATTATTTTGTTTGATAATGTCCATTACTTGTGTCCAAGTAGCTACTTTTGCTAGTATGTTTAGTACACATGTCCAAACGCTCGCGCAGATCCAGGCAAACGTCGGACGAAAACTTTAAAAAGTTATATTGCAAGTCGAATAAACTGGTCAAACTTAGTAGAGAATCAATCATCAGGATGTTGTTATCATAAATATCCAATAACGTTCCAACCGGAGCATTTCTTCATGTCTGTATAAGTAATGGAACACAAGGCGATATCATGAGGAAAGCGCGTGAGCAAGAACTGGCAATCTGCCAGACCAGTGACTGAAACGCCTCCCATCACACTAGAGGCTTCATTCAGCGTTCTACAGACTGTTGACATCTAGTGGAAGGTGTAGGAAGTGCAAACAGATCCACATATTACAGGAAATTGAATAGGCGATGACTTGATCATCGACCCTTCTCAGAATTCCCACTTCCTGTTTGGATTTTTTCTCAGGTTTTTGCCTGCCATATAATTTCTGTTATACTCACAGACATCATTCAAACAGTTTTAGAAACTGCAGAGTTTTCTAAGCATTTTTTAAATCTGACACCGTGGTTGGATTCACAAGAAGTTCATCTTTAAACCTATGTAAAATGTTTTGTTTTCTGAATTTTTATGAGTATTTCTGTATTTCAATTTGGCGCCCAGCAGTTTGCCTGGCTGTTGAAGAGGTGGGACGCTAACGTCTCACGTACCCAAGAGAGGTTAACAAGGCATACCTGTTAATTGAAATGCTTTCCAGGTGACTGGTTGAGAGAATGTCAGGTTTGCAAGGCTGTCATCGAGGCAAAGGGTGACTACTTTGAAGAATGTCAAATATAAAATAGATTTAGATTTTAGTGTTTGGTTACGACATGATTCCATATGTATTATTTCATAGTTTTGATGTTGTCACTATTATTCTACAATGTAGAAAATTGTTTAAAAATATATATATTATATATATTTAAAAAATTGCTAAACCTTTGAATGAGTAGGTGTGTCTGAACTTTTGACTGGTACTGTACTTCCAATAATTTTTTTCAACTCATACCGGGGGACCTTCAGACGAGTCTTGTGAGGCCTGTGGGCTTCCTAGAGCAGAATGTAAGTGTTTGTAAGAGTCTTGTCTTTCCATATAGGGGTAATAACCTTTTGGACGCTACAGACGATTTTGTGAAGACTGGTTTTTGGGATGCCTCATGGTCTGAAAAACATCGCTCTCACCTTTCACCACAGATGCGGAAGTGTGACATCGACAGATGCGGAGGATTGAGACATCAATGCAAAAAAAAAACTGATGTCTACCTTAAACTGACAGAATTTTGTAGGGAATATTTGCTATGCTAATCTGCAGGCGCTGGTCCTTGAAGGCATTCGAAATGCAGCTTCTGCTATCACTGTGGCTTCAGTGGCAGGAAGAGGGGAGCTAAGAGTGTTGTACCAGGGCGTGTGGACTGAGTTGTAACTCATTTGAAAGCGGGTGAAGTTAAGGCCACAGGAGAGGGTGTGCATCCGGAGTGGATGCAGGGAAAAGAGTGGGAGATGTGTGGAAACCACCTTTCGGTGTTCTACGTGCTCGTGCCACTTTGCAGGATGAGGCTGCACTTCCAGGAGTTCCATGACATGTAGGCTAAAGGCGAACACTAAAGTGACGGTGTGAAATAAGAATTTCTCATACAACAGACATCTTCTCTCCATCTGTCTCTTGTACTCGTAGCATTCACTGAATTGTTGTCAAAGCAAGCTATTTCTACATTTTGTGTCTGGCCTGGTATGTACTAAGTCTTATTGAGAGGGGGTTACCTACATTTTGAAATGGTCTCCGAATAGTTGTTTGCATTTTTACATTGACAATGGTTCTTACTTCTGTAACAATCAAATTGCCTACTTCGTGTGGGTTTTGAAATGCTTTCGGAATATTATCGTCTAGTCGCATTTTTGGATAATTTATATGTAAATGTTTAAGTATAATATATATTATACTTTGTTCATTTTGTGTGTAATTTAGTCAAATTTACTACAATTTAAATACTCTAGGCTTTTTTGATGTGTTGAGTGTTTATACAATGGAAGGTAAGGTGAGTCTTATTCCCATTGACTTTAATGTGGTGTCATATTAAAGAGGAGGTTGTGCTCTTTAAAACTCTTTGAAATGTGAGAATTAGCTTATCTAGAAAATTCTCAGTAATCTACGTAAGCATTCTAGAATTCTATTGAGGTCTGAAGAGTTAACTCAACAGTGGGAAGTTAGCTAATTTAGGTGATACGGTTACTAAAACACCTGTACCTCTTGATTGGTAGTAGATAATTCTGTTCTGATTCCAGATTTAAATAGCAGAGTAGTAGACCAAGATGTCATACCCTTTTTAAGTTTTTGTCTAAAGTGCTGGGTAAGTGGTCAAAATTAGTTTACAAAATGTTAGAGTATGATGCGGTTACTTAAAGTGATACTAAGGGATTTTGGCCCTTTTATCTACTTCCCCAGAGTCAGATGAACTCGTGGATACTTTTTGTCTGTGTCCAGTATTAAGGAAGTTAGAGGTAGTTTCACAAGCAAATTCGGATACCCATAGACTTCCAGTCGTGGCAATAACGCTTATTAGCAATTGTGTGCCCCCTACTCCAACAACTTCCATATCTCTAGTGGTGTGTCTCGCTCTCTGTAGCATGGGAAGGACTTTGAGGCGATCCAGACAAACATAGCGTTGAAGCATAAGAAGGGGAAGCCAGCCAGCATGGTGAAGAACAAAGAGCAAGTCCGACACTTCTACTACCGCACCTGGCACAAGATCTCCAAGCACATCGACTTCGCCAACGGTAAGCTAGCTTATCTCTCTCTGTCTCGCTCTCTTCGCTCTCGTTATTTCTCAAATAGAAATCTCCACTCACCTCTTGCTTGTTTAGTCTCTCTTTTTATGTCGTGATTCAGTTTGTTGACTAAAACATCGACCTTCAAAATCAGTGTGAAACTTTGCAAGCAACCAGCTTTTTATGAAGACCAGTTGGCATTCGCAAGTGAAACTGCCTGCAATCTGCATTCATTTCTTCTTTTGAATCCTATTATGTTTAACACACACACACTTTCGTAAGCGACTCATTAAATGTGCAAGAGTTAAACTGTCTTTCGATCTTACCATCAGTGTGTGACCATTTTTATGTTTGTGGGGCACCCAAGATCACTGGTGTGCTGTAGATTTTCTTTTAGTTTTTATCCCATAACATGCCCAGTTCCTCCTGTCCCACAGTGTACTCCCGTGTGCTGAAGAAGTCCTCTCAGGAGCTGTACGGTCTCATCTGCTACGCTGAGCTAAGGAAGAAGGTTGGAGGATGTAAGTCAAGCAGGGTCTGTGTGGGGGGCGCGGTGTGTTTGACATGCCTCAGTCTGGCTCTGTTTCTGCTGCTGGGGCTGGTTGTCCGCATTGGAGCTGATTTTAAAGGATGTTATTCATGTCCTATGTCTGTGTTAGTCTTGTGTCCAAAGATGGCTAGCTTTTCTACCTCTGGAGGTCATTACAGATGTAATGTTAATGTCTGTCTTCACAAAGCAAGAGCAAAGAGGTACACACACAGCTTTTCTAACTCTGTTGTTGTTCATAGTGATGGACGATAAGAACGTGGCCAAGCTTAACGAGCTCATCCAACAGGGGTAAGACTGAGACAAAAAAATCATACCAATGTAACCATAGCTTTTTGAAATATACCTCTTTTTCCAAGACTTTAGGGTTATAAGTGGTTGATTTGTATAAAAATAGTTTATACATTTGAAATAAACGTTATATTCACCAGTTTATTATGTACACCAATTTAGTACCTGGTCGGTACCCCCTTTTGCCTCTAGAACAGTCAGAAACGTTCCACAGGGATGTTGGTCCATGCTGACGCGATGGCATCACACAGTTGCTGCCAATTGGACGGCAGTACATTGCCGCCACCAGCCTGTATCGTTGACACCAGGCAGGATGTGTCCATAGACTCATCCTGCTTACGCCTATTCCTTACTGTGCCATCAGTATGACGCGACAAGAATCGGGATTCGTCGGACCAGGCAATGTTTTTCCACTCTTCAATTGTCCAGTGTTGGTGATCACGTGCCCACTGGAGCCGCTTCTCCTTGTTTTTAGCTGATTTGAGTGGAACCCAGGTGTGGTCAACTGCTGCAATAGCCCATCCGGGACAAGGATCGATGAGTTGTGTGTTCCGAGATGCCGTTCTGCACACCACTGTTGTATTGCGCCATTTTTTGTCTGTGGCCCACCTGTTAGCTTGCACAATTCTTGCCATTCTCCTTTTGACCTCTCTCATCAACAAGCTGTTTTCGCCCACAGGACTGCCACTGCCAATGTTTTTTTTGTCGCACCATTCTCGGGGAAACCCTAAACTGTTGTGCATGAAAATCCCATGAAGGCTGCAATTTCTGAGTTACTGGATCCGGCAAGCCTGGCACAGACGATAATACCATGCTCCAAGTCGCTTATGTGACTCGCTTTGCCCATTCTTCTAATGTTCAATCAAACAGTAACTGAATGCCTCGATGCCTTTCTGCCTGCTTTATATTGCAAGCTACGGCCACGTGACACACTGTCTGTAGGAGAGAGCCATTTTCGTGAATAGGGGGGTGTACCTAATAAACTGGCTGGAGTGTGTGGTTATATACTGATCAAAAATATAAGCGTAACGTGTTGGTCCCATCTTTCATGAGCTGAAATAAGATCCCAGACAATAAAAACCCAGTTTCTCTCAAATGTGTGCACAAAGTTGTTTACATCCCTGTTGGTGAGCGTTTTTCTTTTGCCATGATAATCCATCCACCTGACAGGTGTGGCATATCAAGAAGCTCATTAAATGGCATGATCATTGCACAGGTGCACCTTGTTCTGGGGTCAATAAAAGGCCACTCTAAAATGTGCAGATTTGTCACACAACACAATGCCACAGATGTCTCAAGTTGAGGGAGCTTACAATTGGCATGCTGACAGCAGGAATGTCCAACAGAGCAGTTAGCAGAGAATTTAATTTTAATTTCTCTACCACAAGCTGCCTCCAACTTTGTTTTAGAGAATTTGGCAGTACATCCAACCGGCCTCACAACCGCAGACTACTTGTAATCAGGACAGACCAGAGCCTCCACATCCTCCTTCATTTGCGTGATTGTCTGAGACCAGCCAACCGGGCAGCTGAGGAAACTGAGTAGTATTTCTGTCTGTAATAAAGCCATTTTGTGGAAAGAAACTCATTCTGATTGGCTGGGCCTGGCTCCCCAGTGGGTGGGCAGCTTATGGTAAAGAAATTAACATTAACGTTTCTGGCAACCGCTCTGGTGGACATACCTGCAGTCAGCATGACAATTGCACGCTCCCTCTCAACTTGAGACTTTTATTGTCCCCAGCACAAGGTGCACTTGTTTAATCAGCTTCTTGATATTCCGTATTCCAAAAAAATTGAAAAGTAAGCTCTTTGTGCATATGGAACATTTCAGGATTTTTTTAAATCTCAGCTCATGAAACATGGAATCAACACTTTACATGTAGACTTTTTATATTTTTGTCCAGAGTAGATAGTTGTGCAATTGTTATTTGGATGTAGTTTGTGTGTTTTGCGGTTCTCTCATGGTTCTGCTGTATTCTCCCAGGGCGACCACAGTGCGTTCTAAAGGCAGGAATCTGCGCATCAAAGCTCCCATGTGCCGTGCGCTCAAGAGGCTGTGTGACCCAGATGGTGAGTGTACACACAAACAGACACACACTCGCACAGCGGCAAGAAGGGTATGAATGGGGATGTTGCGGAGTCATGCAAGTGGGCAGGAGGGGATGGATTTCCATGGTAGTACTCAGGAAAGGGGCGGTATGAGTAAGGGAGAGTAAGTGGTGATTATGATGCTGATCATCTCAGGACCGGAGAGAACAAATCTTATCCTCCTTTCCTTTTACACCTCCCTTTCTATCTCGCTTGCTCACTTCCTCTCTAGGAGTGAGTGATGAAGAGGACCAGAAGCCTGTGCGTCTACCTCTGAAAGTTGCTGTGGAGCTGCAGCCGCGTAGCAACCACTCCTGGGCCCGTGTCCAGAGTCTGGCCCATAATCCTCGCCTCAGGTCAGTGTCAACTGACTAAAGACAATGTCCTTTCCAATGCCTTCGACACTGTTGACAATCACATTCTCATTCAAAGGTAGGCCTGGATCAGGCTAATTGCAAGGGGTTTTAGCATTATGTCAGACAAAACACTGTTTTCTGATGGTGTTTAGTCTAGCTTCCTGGATATTACGAAAGGTGTACCGCAGGGTCAGTATTAGGGACCTGTTCTCTATACTATTTAAATAAATAAATCTGTGTTAAATCTTGTAATATTAATCTGTATGCAGACAAAACTGTTATGCATTACATTGCCCCAACTGTAGACGAGGTGTTGTGTTGCGCTGCATTCTGACTTTGTTGCCTTACAACAAGCACTGGTTGGTTTAAAACCTCTATGTAATGTGGGCAAGACTAAATACATGTTCTTGAATTCGCGCAAAAATCTTTGATGGACTACATATTTATTGAGTGTTTGTCCCATAGATCGGGTTCCCGCCTATAAATGTCTGGGCATTTGGATTCAAATAAAAGTTTCTTGGTCACATACACATGGTTAGCAGATGTTAATGCGAGTGTAGTGAAATGCTTGTGCTTTTAGTTCCGGCAATACAGTAATATCTAACAAGTAATCTAACAATTTCCCAACAACTACCTAATACACACATATCTAAAGGGGTGAATGAGAATATGTACATATAAATATATGGATGAGCGATGGCCATGAGTAATGTAAGATATGTAAACATTATTTAAAGTGGCATTGTTTAAAGTGACTAGTGATCCATTTATTAGTGGCCAGTGATTGGGTCACTTTAGTGATTGCAGTTAGTGATCGTTGTTTAGCAGTCTGATGGCCTTGAGATAGAAGCTGTTTTTCCAGTCTTGACAAATGTTTAAAAAACGTACTGATGAGCTAGTTTACCTCTCTGGGATATTCGGGACGCAAGCGACCCACCTCAACAGCCAGTGAATTTGCAGGTCGCCAAATTCAAAACAGAAATCCTGTAATTAAAATTCCTCAAACATACAAGTAATTTATACCATTTTTAAAATAAAGTTGTTGTAAATCCAGCCACAGTGTCCGATTTCAAAAAGGCTTTACGACAAAAGCACACCAAACGATTGTTAGGTCAGTACCTAGTCACAGAAAAACACAGCCATTTTTCCAGCCAAAGAGAGGAGTCACAAAAAGCACAAATAGAGAGACCTCTGACTCATTCCCCTCTCATTTAGCCCCCCTTCATAGTAGAAGCATCAAACAACGTTCTAAAAACGGTTGACATCTAGTGGAAGCCTTAGGAAGTACAACAACCAATATCCCACTCTATATTCAATGGGGCTGAGTTTAAAAACTACAAACCTCAGATTTCCCACTTCCTGTTTGGATTTTTTTCTCAGGTTTTTGCCTGCCATATGAGTTATGTTATACTCACAGACATCATTCAAACAGTTTTAGAAACTTCAGAGTGTTTTCTACATAATACTAATAATAATATGCAGGAGGCAGTTTACTCTTTGCACGCTTTTCATCCAAATGTGAAAATGCTGCCACCTATTCATAAGAAGTTAACAAAGACAGGTCCTCTTATATGATTAATTTAGAGTTAATTCTGGAACTTTAGTTGTGATACAAACGTTGAGCTATATGTTTAGATTTTTAATACATTCTAAGGCTGCATGATGCAACTCTAATGATTTGGAAAAAAAATACCATGGAAGGCATGAGCTCTGCTTTGTTTTTTTGCGCAGGCTGCACACTACAAAGTCTCTCATTCACAATTTGACATGGATAATATTCTCACCAGGCCTCGACTTTCCCGGCTGCATCCCCTTAATGTCGCCGTAATGCCCCCCCCCCCCCCCCCCCCCCAAAAAAAATCATGCCTTTTTCACCCTGAAAATAAGAATTTTAATTCTCCTGGCTGCATGCTCCGAAGCACCTCTCATATCTAAATTCTTAGTAGCCAATACCCATCACGTGATCGGGTCCACATTTACTTTTCGTCAGCAAACAAGATGAGTAGGCCTAACAAACAGCAAAAGCACTAGCCTATGTCAATCTACTATCCCCCACAGTACAAAAGTTGACCTATTCTGTACGTTTTAAATAAATATTTCAAACATTGTCTGGGACAGTTGTGAGATGCGATAGATCCCAAACTAATACAACCACTAACTTCAAAACTTTTAAAAGCAATGAGGCTGACGCAACAGATCAAACCATTTAGCTTAAAATGTTGTGTGCACATTGCTGCGCTTATAATGTGAAGAAATGGCTATTTCTTCACATTATAAGCGCAGCAATGTGCACACGGCAGTGACTGTTCCAAAATGCAATCAATTTGCCGGAAAATACCATTCTCAAAAGTGATGACAAATGCGATTTTGCATGTAATGCTTTTATTATAAATGTGCATTTTTATGGTGACAATGATCTTCCCCAAACGTGAAACTCACGCGCTGCGTATGTATGCCAGTTAGGCTAGACAACCATTGTAAAGCAGATTAGTATGCTTCATTTTAAGAAGGTATGTGGTCACTTAAATTGTGACACAAACCTTATCAAAACATATAGGTCTATGTACGACTATGATTTTGAAAAAGTGTAGTTTATTTTTTATTTTTAGATGTGCTGTTTCTTGCCTTACTGCACACAAGCTGGGCATCATTCACAAGTGATAGGCTAATATTGTCACCCATCAGACTATTCTTAATTTAATATTGTCTTTACATATATACTAAATCATGTGTCAATTTTTATTTAAAATGGACTATGCACCTGTCTCAACAGGGGCAGGTTGAAAAAATACATGTACTCTATGCACTTAAATAGTGAATGGAGGACGCTTTTCCTGTGGTTCATTTTCATGCCAGCCAGGTATGCTATACTCCTGTTGTGAAGAGAAGCAATATGCTTAATATTAAGAATTGAAAGCCTATTGAAAGCTGATAGTAGCCTCTATTAAAAAGAGGATATCAAAACTATCTCATGCAATTGCATAGCCTATAGAAATATTGCATAACACGAGTGTGGTCTCTCATGAAGTGTTTTGATTAAATTTTTTGATTAATCACTCTGACATTGCAAAATATAGAGGGACAATAGAGTGCTGAATACCAGGCAGTTAGCAAGTTTGGTAGGCTACTAATGCCCCATCAGAGCTTGGAGAAGCCTAATTACCGTGACTAAACTAAACGGTCATGTGGAATTTGACTGCGGTCGTGACTTGTGACCGCCGGTGTGGAGGTAATACGGTCACCGTAACAGCGCTAATTGTAACTGTTTTTCCAAATTTTGTGTTAAATAAAAATATAACATTATTGATTGCTGTATTACTGTGATCAGGGCACCCTGAGAATGAGCCTAGTCTCAATGAGTTTTCCTTTAATAAATAATAGATTATTATTTTATTTTTTAAATAATAGAACATTAGGCGTGTTTGAAAATAAGATGGGCTTTGCAATCTTTATGCTTCTGGGACACCCAACCTGTTTGTATCCCCATACATGGTGGCCATTACATGAAGTGTATTGTCATTATCATATTTTGGTTTAAAGATGGGTTTTGCTAGGTTGTATCCTGCTGAACATGCCCCTGTCAGTGTTTGAGCTTTGTTGTCTACAGGAGCTTTGCTGAGAAATGTAAATATTTTCTAACATTGTCCATTCTTCTGTGCGGTGATGTAGGATGGTGGTGGAGCTGCATAGGAAGGTGTCCAGCCTGATCGAGTTCCTGAAACAGAAGTGGGATGTCCAGGATCAGCTCATCGTATCCTTTCACATCACAGCAGTCATGTCATGCCCATCTTATAGCACGTAGACCACAACCTAACTGGTACATTTTATTTTATTTTTTATCTGGTCAAGTATAGAATCGCATGAAATTAGCACCAGACAACCAGCTGGTTAAAAAGTCTCAATTGAGCTGATCCATAGTACTTCAAGAGATCGACAGATATATTTAGCCTAGTTGATGCTCAATTCTTGTTTTTGTTTATTTTACTTTGAATCTACCGCTTCTCTGCTGACCCTCCCTTGACCATACTGTGTTCAGCTGAAGAGCCTGCAGGAGCGCGAGGCGTTAGAGGGAACCCAACAGCACAGTGGTGGCTGTAGCGGCAGCCCTGCTCTTCCCTGCAGAGCAGACGAGGACCTGTTCCTGTACCCAGCTGAGACCAGCACCCTGACCGCCCTGCCCAGCGTAGCCCGTGTGGTACACTCCAAGGCCTCCTGCACCGTCCACTGGCAGGAGAGCGGCAAGCCCCGGCCCGGCCCCAAGGAGCTGATCCCCACCGCCCAGATTCTGGGCATCCAGGGGGCCCCGCTCCTCCTCCTCCCTCGGGGGGGTGTGGCCAAACCTGGGTGGGGCGGTGGTGGTGGGGATGCTCGACGGGTAGGGGGCGAGACCCCTGTATCCATGCCTGAAGGAGGAACGTCGGGAGGAGGAGTAGGGCCAGAGCACAAGAATCTGAACCAGATAACATCTCCTTCTCCTGTACGTCCTCTTCCTTCTCCTTCGTCTTTGCTGCTGTTGTCTATGGCTCAGAAACAGGAGGGTGGTGCAGCCGCGGGGCAGGTGGAAGGGGAGAAGGGGCTGGGGGGAGGACCAGGGGTAGGGAAGGCCTTGGGGGCCAAGGAAGGAGATGGGGACTCCAATTCTCAGGGCCAGGGGGAAGGTTCTTGCTCTGCTACTGAGCCGTGCAGGCATGATGAGCGGACCCCAGGGCTTAACGGCAGTGACAGTGCCTCTCCAGAGAGGAACTCCCTCCCCCTGTTGGACCCCCTGGTTCCCACCACACCTCCACTGGCAACGGTGCCGCAACAGGTGGAGGATGTCCCTCCAGACCAGGGGCAGGGGTGGACAGCAGCCCCAGGAAAAGAGGAGTGTGATGGAGGCAGCACCCCAACCCCGGTGTCTGGTGGTCGGTCGGCCCAGCGGATCTGTGATGAGGGCTGGAGCTCGCGGGGGTCAGACAGCAACGTGACTCTGGCAGAGCTGTACCTGATGCTGGGGAAACCTGGGAAACTGCAGCTTCTGTACGAGTGGCAGCCGGCTGCTATTGCAGCCCCGGAGCTGGGGGAGGAGGGGCTACAGGGACCAGGGCAGACATGCCCACAGCTACAGTCACCACGCCCTCTGCCCCCACCCTCCACCCACCGTGTCCTGCGCTGTCTGCTCCGGCTGGTGTCATCAGAGGTCAACCCCAAACCTGTGAGTCAACACCGCCTAGTGGGGCAAATTCTTCATAGCCACTTTCAAGTTCTCTACACTTCACCCGACGTGGTCACTCCTGCACTCTCCCTCATGGATTTAAAAGTAATTGACTGATGTGAGGAGTATGGTAACTCCCTCTAGCCATGCTTACACCAAACATTTTAAATGCATGAAGGGGAGGGAACGAGTGCACACTTCTGGAGAAGGGTAGAGAATTGGGATGAAGACACTGTTGGAGACTTTGTAAACAGATTATGCGATATATAGCATTAAGTCCTTTTTTCTTTGAATGTTCTCTCCCATCTTCTTTCCTCTCCTCCAGGCTCCAGAGCTGTGCTCCACAGCCGCGTCTCCGGTAAAGCCATCCCAGGAGGAACAGTCCCTCACCCCCCCAGGCAAGGCCCCGGCTGTGGGGTTACGGAGCCCCAACTGTGGACGACTGCCGCCCCTGGGGGTCCGAGCGGCAAAGCTGATGTTAACAAACACTGGATTGTCCGGTAGCTAACCAAACTCCTCTCACGAGAAAATGCACATAAACACACAACCTACACTTATCGAAACTTCTCCAGTAACTCCAAAGTTTTAGGTCAGAGGACCAATTCTTGAAGTAGTGTTTGTCTTTTACTTGTATCTTTGTAAGACATCTCATGTACACCAATACTAATTAACTGTAACCTTGGCTTTGAATCCCTCCTCAGGTCGTAACCTCCCGCGGTCTCTGCTGGTGTCCGGGGGGGACTCAGATGGTGGGGTGTTTGCCGTTCCCACCACCCTGCCCCCCAACAGCTCCCGACACTCCCGCATGTTCTCCCCCAACAAGGAGGCCGAGCTCGCCTTCCGACAACAGCTCGACTCCATCAGCGTAAGGACATTTTGCGTATTTTCTCCATATTGTCTTTCTCAGAAAAATAAGTTAGCTGGACTCTTCATCCCTTCTTATAATTTTATTTTCCCTCTTCAGGGATGCAAACTCATCTCTTATCAGTGATTTCCAATATACAGTGCATTCGGAAAGTATTCAGACCCCTAGATTTTTTTCACATTTTGTTACGTTACAGCCTTATTCTAAAATTGATTAAATTATATATTTTTTTTCTCCCTCAATTGACACACAATACCCCACAATGACAAAGCAAAAACAAGCTTTTGGAAAATTTTGCGAATGTATAAAAAAACAAATTCCTTATTCAGACCCTTTGCTATGAGACTGGAATTTGAGCTCAGGTGCATCCTTTTTCCATTGATCGTCCTTGATGTTTCTACAACTTGATTGGAGTAGTCTGTGGTAAATTAAATTGATTGGACATGATTTGGAAAGGCACACGCCTGTCTATATACGGTCCCACATTGAACAGTGCATGTCAGAGCAAAAACCAAGCCATGAGGTGGAAGGAATTATCCATAGAGCTCTGAGACAGGATTGTGTAGAGGCACAGATCTGGGGAAGGGTACCAAAAATGTCTGCAGCATTGAAGGTCCCCAAGAACACAGTGGCCTTCATAATTATTAAATGGAAGAAGTTTGGAACCACCAAGACTCTTCCTAGAGCTGGCCGCCCAGCCAAACTGAGCAATCGTTAAAGGGCCTTGGTCAGGGAGGTCCCCAAGAACCCGATGGTCTCACTAACAGAGCTCCAGAGTTCCTCTGTGGAGCTGGTTGTCCTTCTGGAAGCTTCTCATCTCTGCAGCACTCCACCAATCAGGCCTTTTTTATAGTTGTGGCCAGACGAAAGACACTCCTCAGTAAAAGGCACATGACAGCCAGCTTGGAGTTTGCCAAAAAGGGACCTAAAGGACACTCAGACCATGAGAAACAAGATTCTCTGGTCAGATGAAACCAAGATTGAACTCTTTGGCCTAAATTCCATTTGTCACGTCTGGAGGAAACATGGCACCATCCCTACGGTGAAGCATGGTTGTGGCAGCATCATGCTGTGGGATGTTTTTGTAGTCAGGATCGAGGCAGAGATGAACGGAGCATAGTACAGAGGTCCTTGATGAAAACCTGCTCCAGAGCGCTCAGGACAGACTGGCGCGAAGGTTTACTTTCCAACAGGACAATGACACGAAGCTCACAGCCAAGACCATGTAGGAGTGGCTTCGGGACAAGTCTCTGAATGTCCTTGAGTGGCCCTGCCAGAGCCCGGACTTGAACACGATCGAGCTTCTCTGGAGAGACCTGAAAATACCTGTGCAGCGACGCTCCCCATCCAACCTGATAGAGCTTGAAAGCATCTGCAGAGAAGAATGGGAGAAACCCCCCAATACAGGTGTGCCAAGCTTGTAGTGTCATACCCAAGAAGACTCGAGACTAATCGCTGCCAAAAGTGCTTCAACAAAGTACTGAATAAACGGTCTGAATATTTATGTTAATGTGATATTTCAGATTATTTTTAATCTTTTTTTTGCGTTGTCATTATAGGATATTGTGTGTAGATTGATGAAGAAAACGTACCAAAATGTGGAGAAAGTCAAGGGGTCTGAATACTTTCCGAATGCACTGTAATTATAGAATCCTTGTGGATTTATATTAAAAAGCAAAGTGGAAACAACATTTATCAACATCTGTTGCATGTGCTGCATTAACCATGCAGACTAAACGCAAGTGTCTCGTGGTCAAGCAACAACAAATGCGCTCCTTAACCTCTCTAGGGTATGTGGGACGGTAGCGTCCCACCTCGTCAACAGCCAGTGAAACTGCAGGGCGCCAAATTCAAAACAACAGAAATCCCATAATTTAAATTCCTCAAGCATACAAGTATTTTGCACCATTTTAAAGCTACACTTGTTGTAAAGTGTCAAAGTGTCCGATTTCAAAAAGGTTTTACGACGAAAGCACACCAAACGGTTGTTAGGTATGAGCCAAGTCACAGAAAGACAGCCATTTTTCCAGCTAAAGAGACCAGTAACAAAAAGCAGAAATGGAGATAAAATGAATCACTAACCTTTGATAATCTTCATCAGATGACACTCATAGGACTTCATGTTACACAATACATGTATTTTTTGTTCGGTAAAGTTCATATTTATATCCAAAAATCTGAGTTTAGGCAAGACGCTACTGTATAACTTGGCAAAAAGCCTGAGAAAATGCAGAGCGCCAAATTACTATAAAAATCTAACTTTCATTAAATCACACATGAAATATACCAAATTAAAGCTACACTGGTTGTGAATCCAGCCAACATGTCAGAATTCAAATAGGCTTTTCAGCGAAAGCATACGATGCTATTATCTGAGCATAGCACCATAGTAAACAAAAGAGAGAACATTTCAACCCTGCAGGACGACACAAAACGCAGAAATAAAAATATAATTCAAGCCTTACCTTTGACGAGCTTCTGTTGTTGGCACTCCAATATGTCCCATAAACATCACAAATGGTCCTTTTGTTCGATTTAATTCCGTCGATATATATCCAAAATGTCAATTTATTTGGCGCGTTTGATCCAGAAAAACACTGGTTCCAACTTGCTCAAACGCGACGACAAAATATCTCAAAGGTTACCAAAAAATGTCAAACTACTTTTGTAATACAACTTTAGATATTTTTTTAACGTTAATAATCGATAAAATTGAAGACGGGATGATATGTTTTCAATACAGGATTAAAATGAAATGTTGCATGCCTTCTGTTTGATTGAAGCGCATGTCCAGGACTTCAAGATGGCTGTGTTTCTTCATTACACAAAGGAATAACCTCAACCTATTTCCCAGGACTGTTGACATCTAGTGGAAGCCGTAGGAACTGCAAGCAATTAGCTTAGAAATCTGGTTTCCCAATGAAAACTCATTGAAAAGACAGTGACCTCAAAAAGAAAATCTGAATGGTTTGTCCTCTGGGTTTTGCCTGCTAAATAAGTTATGTTATACTCAGACATGATTCAAACAGTTTTAGAAACTTCAGAGTGTTTTCTATCCAAATCTGCTAATAATATGCATATCTTATCTCCTGGGGATGAGTAACTGGCAGTTGAATTTGGGTATGCTTTTCATCCAAATGTGAAAATGCTGCCCCCTACCCTAGAGAAGTTAAGTGACGGGACAGGTCTAGGTCTGTTTGGAAAGCAGCATGGAGAGCGGAGAGGGATGACTCAAGTAGAGGTGTAAACTATAAAAATGGATGTTACACACGGCATATCACATTTAACAAACCAAACATTCAAATACAGTTATAGAAGGTAAAGTAAAAACCCAAACTGGTTCGTGCGTCAATACCGGAATATAGTAAAATACCGCCCAGTCCAAGGAGAGACATCTGGCTTTCTCATTGAATGGGTTTTGAGAAGGAGAGAGAGGACGCATGGAGTGTGCAACTGAGATTCTCCCACTTGTTCATCCAATATCACGTGTGACACCTGTGAGCAGCCAGCCGCATCCCCTAACCAGCCATTAGCCTACTCAGCTGTTTGTCTCTATCCGGTTCTTTCAGTTTTCAAATGTTATTTACTGTGATGGTGAGCTATGGTTTGCAAACAGTGATGGGATTTTTCATCATTTTGGCTCTGTACACCAGCACAATGGATTTGAAAGGAAATAATCAAGATGTGCTTTAAGTGTGGACTTTCATCTTTAATTTAAGGGTTTTGTCAATTATTGTATGGACCGTGTAGGAATTACAACCATTTTCATACATAGTCCCCCAATTTTAGGGGTTCAAAAGTAATTGGACAAACTAACAATCATAAATTAAATTGTGAGTTTTAATACTTGGTTGCAAATCCTTTGCAGTCAATGACTGCCTGAATTCTGGAACCCGTAGACATCACCAGCTGGTGGGTTTCTTCCCTGGTGATGCTCTGCCAGGCCTTTTACTGCAGCGGTCTTCAGTTCCTGCTTGTTCTTGGGGAATTTTGCCTTCAGCATGTTTAATGCATGCTCAATTGGATTCATGTCAGGTGGTTGACTTAGCCATTGCAGAACATTACATTTCTTTTCCTTAAAGTATCAGTTTGCTTTCGCAGTGTGCTTCGGGTCATTGTCCATCTGCACTGTGAACCGCCGTCCAATGAGTTTTGAAGCATTTGGCTGAATCTGAGCTGATAATGTAGCCCTTAACACTTCAGAATTCATCCTGCTGCTTTTGTCAGCAGTCATATCAATAAATACAAGGGAACTAGTTCCATTGGCAGCCAGACATGCCATAACACTACCTCCACCATGCTTCATAGATGAGGTGGAATGCTTCGGATCATGAGCCGTTCCGTCCCTTCTCTTCCCATCATTCTGGTACAAGTTGATCTTTGTTGATCTTTGTCTCATCTGTCCATCTGTTGTTCCAGAACTGTACAGGCTCTTTTAGATGTTTTTTGGCTAACTCTATTCTGGTCTTCCTGTTTTTGAGGCTTACATCTGTGGTAAATAATCTGTGTACTCTGGTGAAGTCTTGATTGTTGACTTTGACACCGATACGCCTACCTCCTGGAGGGTGTTCTTGATCTTGCCAACTGTTGTGAAGGGTTTTTTCTTCACCAGGGAAATCATTTTTCTGTAATCCACCACAGTTGTTTTTCTTGGTCTTCTGTGCCTTTTGGTGTTCCTGAGCTCACCAGTGCGTTCTTTCTTTTTAAGAATGTACCAAATAGTTGATTTGGCCACACCTAATGTTTTTTTCTATCTCTCTGATGGGTTTCAGATTGAGGGTTAACGGCAACTGATTTTAAATGCAAATGCCTTTTATCTGCTTTACTTGTAAATGAACTAGTGAGGGAGTAACACACACCTAGCCATGGAACAGCTGAGCATCCAATTGTCCAATTACTTTTGGTCCCTTAAAAAGGGGGTGACCACATTTAAAAAAAAAAAATATATATATATATATATATATATATATATAAAAAAATATTTAAAAGTGCTGTAATTCATACTGTTCACCCGATTTGGGTGTAAATACCCTCAAATTAAAACAAAGTGTGCACTTTCAGCTCATATTCATTATTTCATTTCAACTGCAATATGCTGTGGTAGACAGCTACAATAATAATAACTTAGTCAGGTCCATAAATATTTGGACATTGACCATCTTTTTTATTTTGCCTGTAAGAAAAAGCAGGCCAGTCTGACTTTGCTGTCACGCAGCCTCTGAGTGCCACTGCCGTAGAGGAAAAACTGAGTACAGTGACAGTCACACTTGTCTTTACAACAGTTAAAACATCAAGTTTCTAGCCCAAACCCCTTTCTATCATGAATTGGTGCACGTTACATAGTTAATAAAATTATGTCGCGGGACGTTTTAAACTAAACTCAGCAAAAAAAGAAACGTCCTCTCACTGTCAACTGCGTTTATTTTCAGCAAACTTAACATGTGTAAATAGTTGTATGAACATAACAAGATTAAACAACTGAGACATAAACTGAACAAGTTCCACAGACATGTGACTAACAGAAATGGTATAATGTGTCCCTGAACAAAGGGGGGGTCAAAAGTAAGTCAGTATCTGGTGTGACCACCAGCTGCATTAAGTACTGCAATGCATCTCCTCCTCATGGACTGGACCAGATTTGCCAGTTCTTGCTGTGAGATGTTACCCCACTTCCACCAAGGCACCTGCCAGTTCCTGGACATTTCTGGGGGGAATGGCCCTAGCCCTCACCCTCTGATCCAACAGGTCTCAGACGTGCTCAATTGGATTGAGTTCCGGGCTCTTCGCTGGCCATGGCAGAACACTGACATTCCTGTCTTGCAGGAAATCACGCACAGAACGAGCAGTATGGCTGGTGGCATTGTCATGCTGGAGGGTCATGTCAGGATGAGCCTGCAGGAAGGGTACCACATGAGGGAGGAGGATGTCTTCCCTGTAACGCACAGCGTTGAGATTGCCTGCAATGACAACAAACTCAGTCCGATGATGCTATGCACACTGCCACAGACCATCCCTCCACCTCCAAATTGATCCCGCTCCAGAGTACAGGCCTCGGTGTAACGCTCATTCCTTTGACGATAAACGCGAATCCGACCATCCCCCCTGGTGAGACCAAACTGCGACTCGTCAGTGAAGAGCACTTTTTGCCAGTCCTGTCTGGTCCAGCGTCGGTGGGTTTGTGCCCATAGGCGACGTTGTTGCCGGTGATGTCTGGTGAGGACCTGCCTTACAACAGGCCTACAAAGCCCTCAGTCCAGCCTCTCAGCCTATTGCGGACGGTCTGAGCACTGATGGAGGGATGGTGCGTTCCTGGTGTAACTCGGGCAGTTGTTGTTGCCATCCTGTACCTGTCCCGCAGGTGTGATGTTCGGATGTACTGATCCTGTGCAGGTGTTACACGTGGTCTGCCACTGCGAGGACGATCAGCTGTCCGTCCTGTAGCGCTGTCTTAGGCATCACACAGTACGGAGATTGCAATTTATTGCCCTGGCCACATCTGCAGTCCTCATGCCTCCTTGCACGTTCACGCAGATGAGCAGGGGCCCTGGGCATCTTTCTTTTGGTGTTTTTCCAGAGTCAGTAAAAAGGCCTCTTTAGTGTCGTAAGTTTTCATAACTGTGACCTTAATTGCCTACCGTCTGTAAGCTGTTAGTGTCTTAATGACCGTTCCACAGGTGCCTGTTCATGAATTGTTTTTGGTTCATTGAACAAGCATGGGAAATAGTGTTTAAACCCTTTACAATGAAGATCTGTGAAGATATTTGGATTTTTACTAATTATCTTTGAAAGACAGGGTCCTGAAAAAGGGATGTATCTTTCTTTGCTGAGTTTACTTGTGGTTTGATAACAAATTACCTTGTTTAGTAATGTTACCTGGCTCTGCACACATTTGAATGGTGCAGGAAAAATTGAAAAGGCATAGATAGCCTTCCGAAATAGATGCTTCAAAGGTAGGATACATATGCCTAATTAATGTAATTCTGAATCAAAAATATATTTTAATGGTGTTCCTTAAATTCTGTTAGGTACCAAACTTTTGGGAGCTGTGTGTGAGGGAGCGTGTAGGCTATGTGTGGTAAGTTGTCTGAACAGTAGGATAAAGATGATTTCATATAGGCCTAATCTGAGTGTAACCCTAACCCTTACTGCCACAATGAAAATGTATTTCATTATACATTTGTATTCCTTACAACATTCCTCGAGTCTTGCCCAATCACAGGTAGGCCTTTGGATATGAGCAAATCAGATGTTTTCTGCAGTAGCCTTTTCTATTGTACAGTAAAAAGTATGAAGTTTAATCCATTGTGTTGTTTTGAGTAGAGGTGTGAATTTAAGGGACAGGTTTTTGTGCAGCACCGTGCAGAAAATGTGAACAGGGTACCTGGCAAAACCTTGTGGTATCACGATTCTACTCGGTATCGTGATACTTGGCCTGGTATTATGTCTTGAGTAAAAGTTGGTGTTGTGACAACCTCATTCTAAAAAAAGGCACATTTTCTCGCAGTTCACAGATAAATATTTTTCTTCACCTTTTTGGGTCCTCACCAGTTTGCATCTCTGCCTCTTACAGATGCAGTCAGACATTTTCCTGCCGAAACAAAGGAAAAACAGGAGCCGGCCACTTCGAAAGCCCCTCGTGGTCCAGGTAAGTCTCATCTTCTTCCGTTGTTTGGTGTACCTATTGAGTTGTTCTTAGTACATCTTGAAATCTGAACAGATTGTTTTAATGTGAAATTGTTGTTTGTTCCTCCTCAGAGAACCCTGCTCCCCCGCACCACTGGAGACACTCCTCAACACGTCTGCTCCTTCTCCATCCTCTCCAACTCATCTGCCACTGGTATGTCAACTGTCAACTAACCCATACACCTATTTAAATTATAAATTAATTTGAAAACGTGCTTTTACTTATCTAATCACATGAAGGAAGTAGGTATGTTTGAAGTATCGTAACATCTTTTTTTGTAATTGTGCTGCAGAAATAAAAAGCACTGGAGAGCAGTAATATTCTATATAGTATATATAATATAGTAATATTCTGTGTTCGGGCCCAAAAATGTTTTATCCAACTATCTGAACAGGGCTAGAAATACTCAACCACACTCACCTCCATAGTTTGGACTTGACTGGCTTTTTCTTCTTACAGTCTCCCCCTCAGGAACAGGCTCTTTCCGGCCAATCCAGCCCCGTCTCTCTCCCTCCACCCGCCCCCTCCTCCCCAGAACTCCGCCCATCACCTCTGGCCCTAGGATGTCCAGTCAGCTCTCCAGTACGTACCTCTTCTCTCTACCTGTTCAGGTCCTGAAACTAACTTTTTGGTCCACCAGCCACTCAGATTTTTTTTGCCAGTCCTACAAAAATCGGACACCAAAAATAATAAACCAGATGAGCGTGTTTTGATGTTTCTAAAACATATGTATTACTAGTAAGAAGTAATGTGGTATATTGCTTTATTTTGTTTCATTGTTTGTTACCGGAGTCTTAACCAAAATATCAGATGAGACCAAAAATGTCACCTGCCCCTTTAAGAGGTGGAGGTTACCGTGGGAACGTGACTCATGTTTGTGCCTGTGAGATTAAGAGAGTTGTGACTAGTAGTCTTGTAGTTCATACTGCACCCCCTGGCTTTCTGTCTGACTCCCACATGCTACCAGAAGAACTGGTCCCAAACGCAACCGCAGTCCTGCAATGATATTTTAGGCATATGTGACACGCTCATTTGCCAGCAATGGTCCCAGTAATTTTGTGCCCTATAGGCAATATCAAAATGTGCAAAAACAACCTAAGAAATAGGTTAAATGACCTGAGATTCTCTTGTGGCCCAGTAATACAGATACCCTAATATATCAGCCAATATGCTAAGCATCGTTTGAAGAGCGCGGAGTTGGCGAGACTTCCATTTTCTCTTGAGCTACGTTTTAGGAGTGGGACTATTTTCAGACTGATACAAATATTGGTGATCAATACATAATTCTAGGCAATGCAGTAAACTATATCCTAATCATATTTAGGAAGTACATTTCCTTGGAACGATAACTGCCCCGTGTTTCTCCGCCCATGCATAGGCTATAGAGTATGCGATTTAATTGAGACCACACTCGCAACTGATCTCACACACATGGCTACTGAACTTGAAGCAGCAAGAATGATGACAGCAGACACTTTCTCTTGAGCTATGTTTTGCATATTGGCTATAGCGTACCTTTTTTTAGGAGGACGATTTGCAAGCAGAGACAAATGAGTTACCAATATTTATTGAAAATGAATGCTTGCTCACTATGGTAGCTTGTGCACGTGTTGCGCCTTTCTGTTTTCAATGATTACTTTTTTTTTTATTGCATCTCAATTTGTGGGTTGAGCACCCTCGACTTTCCATTATCAATATTTATTTTGATACTGTAGTAAACTAATCATATTTAAGTTAATTTCCTTGGAAAATGAACTACTCTATTTCAATGAGACCACACATACTAGGCACACTTGATCTTGCACACCCAACTCGGAGAGGTAGGCTACTGAAGTTGAAGCAGCGTGTGAATAATGCGACAGAGATGAGCTTTTAATACAAATGGTAGGCTAACGCATACAAAGCAGAAAGACGACTGTTTCCAGATCCCAAAGTCTTCTGACTGCCTGCTCCCTGAAAACAGCTTTGTGGTGAATTTTCATTAATCATTTTTTTTTTTTAAAGGGACCTTGAAAAATGTAAACTGCGGCGCAATGATCTGTCGGTACCCGCAGCTCTCTACCACGTCGTCTTCTCTTCCATACCAGTTAAAACTCAAACATTGAAAAACAACTTAGCTTGTGAACGAAACAATGTAAATAGCCAAGAAACACAAAGACAAAGTCTCACTTGGTAGACTTAAGAAAAACCTTTATGCCTGTGCGCAGCACAGTGATGCTGCGCATTTCAGGATTTGTGGTTCTTTGACTTTGTGCGATTAATTTACCAGCTAAGAAACAAAATGGCAGAAATACTTTTGAAAACAGCTACTGCAGCATTTACACTATATATACAAAAGTATGTGGATAACACTTAAAATTGGTGTATTTGGCTATTTCAGCCACACACGTTGCTGACAGGTGTATAAAATCAAGCACACAGCCATGCAATCTCCATAGACAAACATTGGCAGTAGAATGGCCTTACTGAAGAGCTCAGTGACTTTCAACGTGGCACCATCATAGGATGCCAACTTTTCCAACTAGACAGTTCGTCAAATTTCTGCCCTGCTAGAGCTGCCCCGGTCAACTGTAAGTGCTGTTACTGTGAAGTGGGAATGTCTAATGGCAACAGCGGCTCAGCCGCAAAGTGGTAGGCCACACAAGCATACAGAACGGGACTGCCGGGTGCTGAAGCTCGTAGTGCTCGGGACTGCCGAGTGTTGTCCTCGGCTGCAACACTCAGCACCGAATTCCAAACTGCCTCTGGAAGCAACATCCGCACAAGAACTGTTTGTCGGGAGCTTCATAAAATGAGCCTAAGATCCCCATGTGCAATGCCAAGCGTCGGCTGGAGTGGCTTAAAGCTTGCCGCCATTGAACTCTGGAGCAGTGGAGACGTGTTCTCTGGAGTGATGAATCACACTTATGGTTTTGGCGGATGCCAGGAGAACACTACCTGCATAAGGGTCTGGGGCTGTTTTTCATGGTTCTGGCTAGGCTCCTTTAGTTCCAGTGAAGGGAAATATTAACGCTACATAATAAAATGACATTCTAGACAATTCTGTGCTTCCAACTTTGTAGCAACAGTTTGGGGAAGGCCCTTTCCTGTTTCAGCATGACAATGCCCCGTGCACAAAGCGAGGTCCATAGAGAAATAGTTTGTCGAGATCGGTGTGGAAGAACTTGACTGGCCTGCACAGAGCCCTGACCTCCATCGAACACTTTTGGGATGAATTGAAACGCAGACTGCGAGCCAGGCCTAATCTAATCCTCCAACATCAGTTCCCAACCTCGCTATTGCTCTTGTGGCTGAATGGAAGCAAGTCCCCCCAGCAATGTTCCAACATCTAGTGAAAAGCCTTCCCAGAAGAGTGGAGGCTATTATAGCAGCAAAGGGGGGACCAACTCCATATTTATGCCCATGATTTTGGAATGATATGTTTGACGAACAGATGTCCACATACCTTTGGTCATGTAGTGTATATTGCTATAAATGTGATCATACTTGGTTATTTGTATTCACTAATGCAAGTGAAATACTTGCACTGTGGAGCCCTGTCCACCCACCAACGTGGCTGGTGAAGTAGACCTCTTACCCACCAATGCCAAAATCTACTCAGTTGGCAGGTGGCGGGTGTTCGTTTTAGGACTTGGTCATGTTTTTCTCTTCTTTAACATTTTTAAACAATTTTCTTATTTTAAAGCCCACCTAGGCCAGGCCCACTGATGCTGGAAATTGGCGCAAGCTAAAACATGATGGTGCAATTCATCTGTAATCAGACTCTTGACAATTCAATGTGTGATGAGTCTATATTTTTCCATCCAGGTGCCATTGACCTGGCAGCCAAGTCAGCAGGCATCATCCCAGGCAGCCCCTGTCGGGAGTTGGAGGCCCCCAGTCCAGACGGAAGGCCCCTCTCGACCTCTCACCCTGGAGTGGCGCATGCTAGTCATGGTCCTCCCCAGACACAGCTCCTTCAGCAGGCCTCCTCTGAGGTGAGTTGAACACTATGAAGGGAGGACCATCACTATTATGAAGGGAAAGAGAAACGATGATGGAGAGAGATCAACCTGGGTCGTGTTCAAGCTGTTTTGAAAGAGGGAGGTGCCACAGGAACTTATCCAATAAGAGCACAGATTTTAATATATTCTATACATTAATTCTAACCCTGTATCATTTTTTCACTAACCCTCCACCAGGTTTCGCTGCAGAACGGCCTCACCCCTCTGTCTCCAGGAGTGGCAGGTGACTCTCTCCTCTCCCCGCCCAGCGTGGCCTCTCTGCTGGACATCTCTCTCCCGGGACCCCTGGAGGAAGCCATGGCTCCTGGAGGGCCACAAACGCACATCAGTGACTCAATCATTGAGCTGGCCATCAACTCGGCACACTACGGTAAGTGAAGGGGGCGTTATTAGGTGCGTGTGCTTCTAAAAATAGGATTTTGTACTGTTTTTGTAGTGTAGCCTGTATCTGTTTACATCTCTCTCATGTGCTGTCTCTTTTGCTCTCTCTCAGGTGATGAGGCATCCCTCTCTCCTGCCAAGCTGAATGGTAGTGAGTGCTCTAAGCTCCTACCCTGTACCTCAGTCAGCCCCTCCAGAGGCTGGATCCCTTCCCCCAGCCATGACCCCCAGTGGTACCCCAACGACTCTACTGACTCTTCATTTGGCTGCCTGCTATGTAAGACACACACACACACACACACACACACACACACACACACACACACACACACAGTATAAACGCACACGCAGCCACTATCATCAGTCTCTGGCAATGATTTTCAATTGAACTGAACCTGATGAAGCCAGTTGAAGCATGATTACTCTGAGCCCAGAAGCATAAGCTCAACTGAGATTTATTTTTTATTTTATTGTGTCATCTCAATTTCAAACAACTTTAAACCCCCCCCCCCCCCCCCACACACACACACACACACACACACAGCGAGCCTGGTGTCCCCTGATAAGGGTAGACGAAGCTCCCTGACCCCCTCCAGTGGAACAGCCCTCCTCGGACCCAGGTTTCTGGACTGCAACTCCCATGATTCCTTTCAGTCCCGCGGCCTGCCAGACGTAGCAGAGGTAAGACCACCCCAGTAGGAAGCATATTGCTACACCCCTCCCTTGCACAATTTTCGCCTTTTGTTTCCTTAGTTTAAATCAAATTTTATTTGTCACATGCGCCGAATACAACAGGTGTAGACTTTACTGTGAAATGCTTACTTACAAGCCCTTAACCAACAATGCAGTTAAGAAAAATACTTACTAAATAAACTAAAGTTAAAAAAATAAAAGGGCAACAATAAAACATTAGGCTATATACAGGGGGTACCGATTAGTCGAGGTAATATGTTCAGTACCAGTCAAAAGTTTGGACACCTACTCATTCCAGGGTTTTTCTTTATTTTTACTATTTTCTACATTGTAGAATAATAGTGACATCAAAACTATGAAATAAAACAAATGGAATCATTTCGTAACCAAAAAAGTGTATATTGTCTTCAAAGTAGCCACCCTTTGCCTTGACAGCTTTGCACACTCTTGGCATTCTCTCAACCAGCTTCACCCTGGAATGCTTTTCCAACACTCTTGAAGGAGTTCCCATATATGCTGAGCACTTGTTGGCTGCTTTTCCTTCACTCTGCGGTCGAACTCATCCCAAACCATCTCAATTGGGTTGAGGTCAGTCTTGTGGAGGCCAGGTCATCTAATGCAACACTCCAGCACTCTCCTTATTGGTCAAATAGCCCTTACACAACCTGGAGGTCCTTGATATTTATTAGTTTAGATGCACTTCATACGTCTTCCACTAGATGTCGACAAGCAGTGAGAGAAGAAATTGAGTGTGTAACTTGATCTGGGCTCGAATTATAGCTCTTGGCATGACGTGTCACCAGTTTCCTGTTTTCTGGAGAGCGCGAGCAGGGACCTGGATTTGCCTTCTGATAAGCTGTCGTTATGGACGACTAATATCTCCGGCTTTGATTTTATTTGATACATGTGACAATATCATCGTAAAGTATGTTTTTTCAATATAGTTTAATCAGATTATTGAAATTTTTTCGGGAGTTTTGCCGTGTTCCGTTCTCTGAGTTTGTTGACGATGGAGAGATTCGCGCCACTTGGCAAGTGTGCTTGCTAAATCGAGAGGGAAAAAGGCCGTTCTAAATCCAAACAACGATTGTTCCCGACAAAGGACCCCTTGTACAACATTCTGATGAAAGATCAGCAAAAGTAGGACCCATTTTATGATGCTATTTCATATATCTGTCGAACATGTTGTGCTAGTCGTTTGCGCCCAGCTTTTGGGTACTCTCTCGCTATACCTAAGCTGGATGTCGTAATGAAGTTATTTTTAGAATTCTAACACGGCGATTGCATTAAGAACTAGTGTATCTATCATTTCCTATACAACATGTATTTTTTAGTTATGTTTATGAATAGTTATTTGGTCAGAATATGTGTGTCAGAAAAAGTGTCAGAAAAATATCCGGACGTTGTGGGAAAAAGATGCTACGTTAGCACAATGTATAACCACTGATTTCAGCTCTAAATATGCACATTTTCGAACAAAACATAAGTGTATGTATAACCTGATGTTATAGGACTGTCATCTGATGAAGTTTATCAAGGTTAGTCAAAAATTATATATCTTGCTGGTTTATTCGCTATCGCTAACGTGCCTATTACTATCGCTAACGTGCCTTGATGAATGAATGCGGTAGTGTGGTAGGCTATTGTAGTAAGCTAATATAATGCTATATTGTGTTTTCGCTGTAAAACACTTAAAAAATCGGAAATATTGGCTGGATTCACAAGATGTTTGTCTTTAATTTGCTGTACACCATCGATTTTTCAGAAATGTTTTATGATGAGTATTTAGGTATTTGAAGTTGGTGTCTAATTATTCTGGCTGCTTTCGGTGCAATTTCTGATTGTAGCTGCAATGTAAACTATGATTTAAACCTGAAATATGCACATTTTTCGAACAAAACATAGATTTATTGAATAACATGTTATAAGACTGTCATCTGATGAAGTTGTTTGTTGGTTAGTTTGGTTGGTTCTTGGTTAGTTAGGTTGGCTTTGTGCATGCTACCTGTGCTGTGAAAAATGTCTGTCCTTTTTTATATTTGGTGGTGAGCTAACATAAATATATGTGGTGTTTTCGCTGTAAAACATTTAAAAAATCGGACATGTTGACTGGATTCACAAGATGTGTATCTTTCATTTGCTGTATTGGACTTGTTAATGTGTGAAAGTTAAATATTTCTAAAAAATATCTTTTGAATTTCGCGCTCTGCCTTTTCAGTGGAATGTGGGAGGAGTTCCGCTGGCGGAACGCCAGAGCCAGACAGGTTAATAGGCAGCCCGTAGAACAGTGCATCGATTTCAGATCTTCCACTTCCTGTCAGGAAGTTTGCTGCAAAAGGAGTTCTGTTTTATTCACAGATATAATTCAAACGGTTTTAGAAACTAGAGAGTGTTTTCTATCCAATAGTAATAATAATATGCATATTGTACGAGCAAGAATTGAGTACGAGGCCGTTTAAATTGGGCACGATTTTCCCCCAAAGTGAAAACAGCGCCCTCTGTCCTCAACAGGTTAACAAACATAATCGATAATATTACAACCGGACCATAACCTATTCATTCACAGACGAAAGGAAAATGGGGAGCCCCTCTCTCGCACGCAGGAAACATTCAGAGGACACCTGACTACTTATGAAACATCTCGCTCATTTTTCTAAATAAAAGCCTGAAACTATGTCTAAAGCCTGGTCACAGCCTGAGGAAGCCATTGGAAAAGGAATCTGGTTGATACCCCTTTTTAAATGGAAGAAAGACGGTCAAGGAAACATTTAATTTTTTTAAATATCACTTCCGGGTTATATTTTCTCAGGTTTTCGTCTGCAGAATATGTTTTGTTATACTCACAGACAATATTTTGACAGTTTTGGAAACTTTGGAGTGTTTTCTATTCTAATCTGTAAATTATATGCATATTCTACGATCTGGGCCAGAGAAAATGTCCGTTTACCTTGGGAAAGTAAAAATTAAAAAAATCTGACCCCTAGCGCCAAGAAGTTAGCCACTTTAAACTATGACACTATGTTTATATACCCTACATTACTCATCTCATATGTATATACTGTACTTTATACCATCTACTGCATCTTGCCTATGCCGTTCTGTACCATCACTCATTCATATATCTTTATGTACATCTTTATCCCTTTACACTTGTGTGTATAAGGCAGTAGTTGTGGAATTGTTAGGTTAGATTACTCGTTGGTTATTACTGCATTGTCGGAACTAGAAGCACAAACATTTCGCTACACTTGCATTAACATCTGCTAACCATGTGTATGTGACAAATAAAATTTTATTTTATTTAATAATTATATTATACACCAGTGCCCCCTGGTGGTGATAAGATCACAATTAATTATTAATATTTATTTATTTATTTATCCTACAGAACGCCTGTATAATTCTCTTACTGATATACTAAAGGGTTGTACTTTTCAAATACTGTTCTATGGTAGAAAATTGTCACTAACAAATACGTTCAACCTTTTATTAGAATAACTTCTGTCCTATTCCTAACTTTGTATTCCACTATTGGGCAATTACACAATAACTCCTGCCATAATCCACAACCAAACAAACAATGAAACATACAACGCACCATTCATAACCAACAACTCATTCGCTGGGTACCTCTACAAAATAAAAAGAACTAGTATTTTGGTAACTACCTTTTTAACAAATAAAATTAGGTGAATACCGCTGAATCACCTCTGCAAAACGAACTAGTATTTAACTCAACCGGCCACCCCTCCGTAGATAGGGCAAGCCTCAGATAGACTCGTCAAACCACCTCTGCAAAACAACACTTGAATAATACCGGCCACCTATCCGTAGATAGAGCATGCCTCAGATAGCCTCGTCAAACCACCTCTGCATAATAAAAAACTAGTAAACAAATAAAATCATCAAGTTTTCATTTCATTCATCCTATATGGACATCATGCATTTCACCAATAGCCTGTTACGTACTTTCTCCAAACTAAATCCGACTGTCATATTCAAAGTGTATGTCTATAAGTTAGAGTGAGGTGCCACTTACTTGTTAGAGGGAAACCACACCAGTAAATGCCATTTAATTACAGACTTAGATTAAACGGGTGTCTGCTTACCTTATTTAATTTTGAGCTCTGGCAACGTGGTGTGGCATCTCCGCCAACCGGGTGACACTCACTCCTGGCAAGTTCGCCAAATGTTAGGGTTCGTTCCTTACGTCCTTTGTCAATCATTGGTGAAATTAGCATTATGACAATATCTTTAATTAAATCATTCAAAAACCTTTATTAATGCAATTAGACAGAAGTTGACAAACAGGAACATAGCACATGTTTCTGAGTAAGTTCTGCATCAAACAAAAGGTCTCAAGTTGTTTTATTAAACCGAAGTCCCGCCTTAGGACTTAGACCCAGGGTCTCGAGCTTGATGACGAGTTTGGAGGGTACTATGGTGTTAAATGCTGAGCTGTAGTCAATGAACAGCATTCTCACATAGGTATTCCTCTTGTCCAGATGGGTTAGGGCAGTGTGCAGTGCGATTGCGTCGTCTGTGGACCTATTGGGTCGGTAAGCAAATTGGAGTGGGTCTAGGGTGTCCGGTAGGGTGGAGGTGATATGGTCCTTGACATTTAAACGCGTTGACCCTCGTCTGGGCCTGCAGCCTTGCGAGGGTCAACGCGTTTAAATGTTTTACTCGCGTCGTTTACAGTGAAGGAGAGTCCGCAGGTTTTGGTAGCGGGCCGTGTCAGTGGCACTGTATTGTCCTCAAAGCGAGCAAAGAAGTTGTTTAGTCTGTCTGGGAGCAAGACATCCTGGTCCGCGACGGGGCTGGTTTTCTTTTTGTAATCCGTGAATGACTATAGACCCTGCCACATACCTCTTGTGTCTGAGCCGTTGAATTGCAACTCTACTTTGTCTCTATACTGACGCTTAGCTTGTTTGATTGCCTTGCGGAGGGAATAGCTACACTGTTTGTATTCGGTCATGTTTTCGGTCACCTTGCCCTGGTTAAAAGCAGTGGTTCGCGCTTTCAGTTTCGCGCGAATGCTGCCATCAATCCATGGTTTCTGGTTTGGGAATGTTTTAATAGTTGCTGTGGATACAACATCGCTGATGCAATTGCTAATAAACTCGCTCACCGAATCAGCGTATTCGTCAATGTTGTTGTTTGACGCAATGCGAAACATATCTCAATTCACTTGATCGAAGCAATCTTGAAGCGTGGAATCAGATTGGTCGGACCAGCGTTGAACAGACCTGAGCGCGAGAGCTTCCAGTTTTAGTCTCTGTCTATAGGCAGGGAGAAACAAAATGGAGTCGTGGTCAGCTTTTCTGAAAGGAGGGCGGGGGAGGGCCTTATATGCGTCGTGGAAGTTAGACTAACAATGATCTAGGGTTTTACCAGCCCTGGTAGCACAATCGATATGCTGATAGAATTTAGGGAGTCTTGTTTTCAGATTAGCCTTGTTAAAATCCCCAGCTACAATGAATGCAGCCTCAGGATATATGGTTTCCAGTTTACAAAGAGTCAAATAAAGTTTAAGGGCCAACGATGTGTCTGCTTGGGGGGGAATATATGCGGCTGTGATTATAATCTAAGATAATTATCTTGGTAGATAATGCGGTCGACATTTGATTGTGAGGAATTCTTAGTCGGGTGAACAGAAGGACTTGAGTTCCTGTATGTTGTTATGATCACACCACGTCTCGTTAATCATAAGGCATACCCCATCGCCCCTCTTCTTACCAGAAAGATGCCTGTTTGTCGGCGAGATGCGTGAAGAAACCAGGTGGCTGTACCGACTCCGATAGCGTGTCTCGAGTGAGCCATGTTTCCGTGAAGCAAAGAACATTACAGTCTCTTATGTCTCTCTGGAATGCTACCCTTGCTCTGATTTCATCAACCTTGTTGTCAAGAGACTGGACATTGGCGAGTAGTATGCTCGGGAGCGGTGTGCGATGTGCCCGTCTTATTGTTGTCCTTCAGTAGTGGTTTCTTTGCAGCAATTTGGCCATGAAGGCCTGATTCACACAGTCTCCTCTGAACAGTTGATGTTGAGATATCTGTTGAACTCTGATGCATTTATTTGGGCTGCAATTTCTGAGGCTGGTAACTCTTAATTTATCCTCTGCTGCAGAGAACTCTGGTTCTTCCTTTCTTGTGGAGGTCCTCATGAGAGCCAGTTTCATCATAGCGCTTGATAGTTTTTGCATCTGCACTTGAAGAAACTTCCAAAGTTCTTGACATTTTCCGGATTGCCTGACCTTCATGTCTTAATGTAATGATGGACTGTCGTTTCTCTTTGCTTGTTTTAGCTGTTCTTGCCATAATATGAACTTGGTCTTTTACCAAATAGGGCTATCTTCTGTATGCCACCTGTACCATGTCACAGCACAACTGATTGGCTCAAACGCATTAACCTGTCTGGCTCTGGCGTTCCGCCAGCGGAACTCCTCCCACATTCCACTGAAAAGGCAGAGCGCGAAATTCAAAAGATATTTTTTAGAAATATTTAACTTTCACACATTAACAAGTCCAATACAGCAAATGAAAGATACACATCTTGTGAACCCAGTCAACATGTCCGATTTTTAAAATGTTTTACAGCAAAAACACCACGTATATTTATGTTAGCTCACCACCAAATACAAAAAAGGACAGACATTTTTCACAGCACAGGTAGCATGCACAAAGCCAACCTAACTAACCAAGAACCAACCAAACTAACCAACAAACAACTTCATCAGATGACAGTCTTATAACATGTTATTCAATAAATCTATGTTTTGTTCGAAAAATGTGCATATTTCAGGTTTAAATCATAGTTTACATTGCAGCTACAATCAGAAATTGCACCGAAAGCAGCCAGAATAATTAGACACCAACTTCAAATACCTAAATACTCATCATAAAACATTTCTGAAAAATCGATGGTGTACAGCAAATTAAAGACAAACATCTTGTGAATCCAGCCAATATTTCCGATTTTTTAAGTGTTTTACAGCGAAAACACAATATAGCATTATATTAGCTTACTACAATAGCCTACCACACTACCGCATTCATTCATCAAGGCACGTTAGCGATAGTAATAGGCACGTTAGCGATAGCGAATAAACCAGCAAGATATATAATTTTTGACTAACCTTGATAAACTTCATCAGATGACAGTCCTATAACATCAGGTTATACATATACTTATGTTTTGTTCGAAAATGTGCATATTTAGAGCTGAAATCAGTGGTTATACATTGTGCTAACGTAGCATCTTTTTCCCACAACGTCCGGATATTTTTCTGACACTTTTTCTGACACACATATTCTGACCAAATAACTACTCATAAACATAACTAAAAAATACATGTTGTATAGGAAATGATAGATACACTAGTTCTTAATGCAATCGCCGTGTTAGAATTCTAAAAATAACTTCATTACGACATCCAGCTTAGGTATAGCGAGAGAGTACCCAAAAGCTGGGCGCAAACGACTAGCACAACATGTTCGACAGATATATGAAATAGCATCATAAAATGGGTCCTACTTTTGCTGATCTTTCATCAGAATGTTGTACAAGGGGTCCTTTGTCGGGAACAATCGTTGTTTGGATTTAGAACGGCCTTTTTCCCTCTCGATTTAGCAAGCACACTTGCCAAGTGGCGCGAATCTCTCCATCGTCAACAAACTCAGAGAACGGAACACGGCAAAACTCCCGAAAAAATTTCAATAATCTGATTAAACTATATTGAAAAAACATACTTTACGATGATATTGTCACATGTATCAAATAAAATCAAAGCCGGAGATATTAGTCGTCCATAACGACAGCTTATCAGAAGGCAAATCCAGGTCCCTGCTCGCGCTCTCCAGAAAACAGGAAACTGGTGACACGTCATGCCAAGAGCTATAATTCGAGCCCAGATCAAGTTACACACTCAATTTCTTCTCTCACTGCTTGTTGACATCTAGTGGAAGACGTATGAAGTGCATCTAAACTAATAAATATCAAGGACTTTAATAGGCAGCCCCTAGAACAGTGCATCGATTTCAGATCTTCCACTTGCTGCAAAAGGAGTTCTGTTTTACTCACAGATATAATTCAAACGGTTTTAGAAACTAGAGAGTGTTTTCTATCCAATAGTAATAATAATATGCATATTGTACGAGCAAGCAATTGAGTACGAGGCCGTTTAAATTGGGCCCGATTTTCCCCCAAAGTGAAAACAGCGCCCTCTGTCCTCAACAGGTTAAGAAGGAAAGATATTCCCGAAATTAAACTTTTAACAGGGCACACTTGTTAATTGAAATGCATTCCAGGTGACTACCTCATGAAGCTGGTTGAGAGAATGCCAAGAGTGCTAAGCTGTCATTAAGGCAAAGGGTGGCTACTTTGAAGAATCTCAAATTTAAAATAGATTTTGATTTAATACATTTTGGGTTACTACCAGTCATTATGCTCTCTGGTGCAGCTGAATAACTTTTTGAGGATCTGAGGACTCATGCCAAATATTTTCAGTCACATGTGGGTGAATAGTTGTTGTCTTGGTGTGTTTGGACCATGATAGTTTGGTAATGTGGACACCAAGGAACTTGAAGCTCTCAACCTGCTCCACTGCAGCCCCATTGATGAGAATGGGGGTGTGCTTGGCACTCCTTTTCCTTTAGGCCATCATCTCCTTTGTCTTGGTCATGTTGAGGGAGAGATTTTTGTCCTGTCAACACACTTCCAGGTCTCTGACCTCCCTATAGGCTGTTTCATCGTTGTCGGTAATCAGGCCTACCACTGTTGTGTCGTTGGCAAACTTAATGATGGTGTTGGAGTCGTACTTGGTCACACAGTCATGTGTGAACAGGGAGTACAGGATGGGACTAACCCTGAGGGGCCCATGTGTTGAGGATCAGCGTTGCAGATGTGTTGTTGCCTACCGTTACCACCTAGGGGTGGCCCGTCAGGAAGTGCAGGATCCAAATGCAGAGGGAGGTGTTTCGTCCCAGGGTCCTTAGCTTATTAATGAGCTTTGAGGGCACTATGGTGTTGAACGCTGAGCTGTAGTCAATGAACAGAATTCTCAAATGGGTGTTCCTTTTGTCTAGGTGGGAAAGTACAGTGTGGAGTGCAATAGAGATTGTCATCTGTGGATCTTTTGGGGCGGTATGCAAATTGGAGTGGGTCTAGGGTTTCTGGGCTGATGGTGTTGTGAGCCATGGTCAGCCTTTCAAAGCGCTTCATGGCTACCGACGTGAGTGCTATGGGTCGGTAGTCATTTTGGCAGGTTACCTTGGTGTTCTAGGTAGAGGTCGACCGATTAATCGGAATGGCCGATTTTAATTAGGGCCGATTTCAAGTTTTCATAACAATCGGAAATCGGTATTTTTGGTCGCTTATTTTTATTTTATTTTTTTATACACCTTTATTTAATCTTTATTTAACTAGGCAAGTCAGTTAGGAACACATTCTTATTTTCAATGACGGCCTAGGAACGTTCTGCAGAACGACAGATTTTTAACCTAGTCAGCTCGGGGGATCCAATCTTGCAACACTCTAACACCTGATTACATTGCACTCCATGAGGAGCCTGCCTGTTACACGAATGCAGTAAGCTAAGGTAAGTTGCTAGCTAGCATTAAACTTATCTTATAAAAAAACATTCAATCAATGACTGTCATTGCTCCAATGTGTAGTTAACCATAAACATCAATGCCTTTCTTAAAATCAATACACAAGTATATATTTTTAAACCTGCATATTTAGCTAAAAGAAATCCAGGTTAGCAGGCAATATTAACCAGGTGAAATTTTGTCATTTCTCTTGCGTTCATTGCACGCAGAGTCAGGGTATATGCAACAGTTTGGGCCGCCTGGCTCTTTGCGAACTAATTTGCCAGAATTTTACGTAATTATGACATAACATTGAAGGTTGTGCAATGTAACCGGAATATTTAGACTCATGGATGCCACCCGTTAGATAAAATACGGAACGGAATAAACGTTTTGTTTTCGAGGTGATAGTTTACGGATTAGTCAAAGGTATATGGTTTAGAGAGAAATAGTCAACGCGTTATAATTCCTGTAATAACTTGCGGCTGAACTTGAAAGGGGTTCCTTCGTTATTTTACGGTTCATGTCTTCCATAGAGAATGTCTTGATCTACTTCAAATAAGTTCTGTGTTTCGTGGAGGAGCAGACTGACAGGGGATCATGCAGACAAGCTCTGCTTTCTGCACTACAACCTAAAACTTAACTGGGAAATATTGAAGACCCATGAAAGCTGGTGGTTCGTTTTTAACATATGTTCTCATGTTATTTGAGACAATTGATTTTATTTGTATTATATTAAGTTAAAATAAAAGTTTTCATTGTTCATTCAGTATTGTTGCAATTGTCATTATTACAAAAATGTGTGTGTGTGGATGATATATTTTTTTAATCGCCCGATTTTAATCGGTATCGGCTTTTTTTGTCCTCCAATAATCGTTATCGGCGTTGAAAAATCATAATCGGTCGACCTCTAGTTCTAGGGCACATTGATTAGACTCAGCCAGGGACAGGTTGAAAATGTCGTTGCCACTTGCCAGTTGGTCAGCGCATGCTCGGAGTACACAGCCTGGTAAGCCCTCTGGCCTGCGATCTTGTGAATTTTGACCTGTTTAAAGGTCTTGCTCACATCGGCTACGGCGAGCGTGATGGAACAGCTGGTGCTCTCATGCATGCTTCAGTGTTGCTTGCCTGGAAGCATGCATAGAAGTAATTTAGCTCCTCTGGTAGGCTTGTGTCACTGGGCAGCTAATTTATAGTTTGAATCCATTATAATGTCATGTTTTTTTTTTTAAGCAACATCAAATTCATTATTTTGGGGCAAATGTGGCAAAAACAAGATTCAAATGTTAGTCACCCCCTTGTCAATACTCTGGAAGCATGTTCTTCAGTCATTCCGTGACAATCTAATATGTGTTTATCTTCGTCCTTGCAGGTTGACACCCAGCTGGCCTGCATGATGAGTGAGAGCAGCGTGGATTACATCGCCCGCTTCAACGATTTGGCACAGGAGCTGGCTGTCACAGAGCCGCACCTCCTGCCACCTTGAGTTTGAATAGACTGAAGGCGGGTTTAAGAAATGTCTGTCAGTTGCCCCTCCCACACCTTCAAAATTGCAAGGACAAAGGGGGTGGAGAAACACTCCTTCCCCTAATATAGTTTGTGAAAGAAAGTGCAATGGTCATGGCCTGAACAGAAGAAGCACTCAGATCTACCTTGGCACAGTCCAACTGGAACAGGTTTAAACTCGTTCTGATGGTTTCAACTGGTTCTGAAATGGTTACCTCTGGTTCTGAAGGTCTGTGGTCTGGTTTCAACTGCTTCTGAAGGAACGTGGACTAGTTTCAACTGGTTTGATGGCCTGTGGACCAGTTTCAACTGGTTCTGATGTGTTTGGAATGGTTTAAGATAGTTCTGACTGGTTTCAACTGGTTCTTATGGGTTCTGACCAGCGTCAACTTGTTCTAACGGGTTCCAGCTGGCTTGTTTGTTTGGACCATTCTGTCTGTTCTGCCTAGCGAGCAGGCCTTTAATTATTATTATTTTTTTTTAAACACTTAACATTAATCCCATTTACAAAACACAACCTCATGTAAAGTATAACACAATGCCATATATGAACAAAAGACTGGGTCTCCATTTCTGTCCTTTTGTCTCCCTCTTCTTCCCTCTGAGAAATATCAACCCGAAGACATTTGCGTGCAAAATGTAAATGTCAGACTAACTTGAAAGTAACTACTGATGAACTGCTGGTAGCGTGTCCTTCTCCATCTTGTCAGTTCACTCGTACAAATTAAACTAACACATCACTTAATCATTTAATCTGTTTAAACTGAATAAGACAAATGAGTGGAACTGATGTGAATTTGTGTCCCAGGCCAAACATACGTGTCTGACTGAGTGTGTCTGTGTCCCTCCCTCCATATCAATGCAAAAAAGTTTGACACTCCACTTGAACATCTACTCCAACTCCTCCAACTAACCCAGCTACATCTGTGTTAGTCTGTTTTTTTCTTCTCAACCAATGCTTTGAATCGACCTGAAAGCTAATTTCAGTTTTCTGTAGCAAAACGTTTAGTAACGTTGAGCCCCTTGTGTGCCTTTGTGTAACACCACACCAGGCGCTCCCTCCTATGATGCCTGGTTGGTTGTCAGTCAAGCTGTGCGTTTTAGAGGTCCTCAGCTGACGAAAGAACCAATCATTATGTGGGGTTTTAGACACAGAAATATGGTCACGTTCCAGGATGACCTTGTTGGAGATGTTGCATTGTATCAACCAATGTTTGTGTGCCACATCATCGACTCCAGTCTGGCATCGGATTACTACGGTTGAGTAGTAATGCCTGACTACATTGCAGCAAATGCCACAAATGAAGCGTGTATCCAGGACAAACCGTGTCCAAAATGGCACCCTATTTCCTATATAGTGCACTGCTTTTGACCAGAGGCCTATAGGGCCCAGGTCAAAAGGAGTACGCTATGTAGGCAATAGGTTGCCAATTCGGACACACCCAATGCCTAGATGTCAGCTAAGGATTTTGTTATGAGAAATCACATTGACGCAATGTTCAAATACTAAATGTCAGATTTTTATTTTTTAACACACTAAAAGAAATGTTCAAGCTACAAATGTGGATTATGTCTAAAGAGTTTTATATAGCGGTTGTCTTTAAATTGGGACATGGAGTCCGTTCTCTTTGTGTAACTTTAATCTATAACAATTCCAGTATTCTCTGTGCTTTTGTAACATAATCCTGTAAATTATTCTTATTTGGACTATTTATTGTTAGCAGGTTGAGAAAGTGTTTTAAAAGGAGCTATATGTAATATTTTTGCATTGTAATTTCAGAAAAATACCTTATATCAGCTGTAATAGTGGAGAGTGTTTTAACAATGTTTAATAAAAAAATTGAGCCCACACAAAATTGGTTGTCACTAGTTACTTTAGCCACAAAGTCATAAGGCCTGCCTACTCGACCAATTTGGATAAGTGTGTGTGATATGACTCGTATGCCGGCTTACGATTCGCTGGCAATGACCAACCAGATGAGGGGGTGTGTGTATGCAGACCGGCTTGCAGGAGAGACGTGAGACATGCATTTAATTTATCTAGTGTTCCATCAATTTTTTTAAATGTTTTATTAGCAATAATTAATCCGACCATTCTAAATGCAAAGGGATAATCGGATGTCTTATTCAAAGTCAGCTTGCAAGCTTATCATGTTTTCCCTTACTCATAGTTTACTTGTCTTAACCCAAAATAGGTTTATTCCAATATCTGTTTTTTTGTTTTTTTAAATGGCATGTAGACAAACGAATTGACACATCTTGATATTAGATTTATTTTAGCCACAAGTAAAATGTACAATTTCACCAATGTTCAGACATTTAAATTTTTTTAATTGGCTGATTTTAAGATCAACTTCAATCCTGTTACTTTATTTTGAACCTAGGCACTTACTATAGTCATTTATTTAACTTAACGTAGCCTTGCAGTCCACTTATTTTTGTGTCTTGTACCAGTTTCCGTCTGTACAACGGCATGGAATATGGCAAAACAGTTAGAAAAGTGCCATGTGAGTCAAATTTATAGTAGATGCCCAAAGCTCTTTACAGGGTAAGGCGAAACTCAAGTCCTCACTAGTGTGTACAACCTTATGTTAAACTAGGGAAGTTGTGTTTACATAGCTAGGGCCCACAGTAGGGACTTGAGAAAAGCAGAATCAACAACCTCTGCATAAACAGTTGCTTTGTGAGAAGGTGTTAGTTCAGTTAGCTATTGTTATGTAAATCTGAAAAGTACAAGTGGCTTGGCTTTGGCCCCAAGTAAGACAGATGCTGGTCCCGCGTAGTTGGAAACAGAAAAATCTGAGCCTTTTGGGTGAAACACTAGGGTAAATGCTGTATGGAAATGAGCCATTACATACTCTTTTATTTTTATTAGCCCATCCAACCTCTTCAGAGGACAAAAGTTAATTTGTATACATTTAGGTTTCACAGATATTTGGTGACATATAACTTGTTCATACAGTACTGCATACAATATGAAATGTATACACTCACTACTGTAAGTCGCTCAAGATAAGTGTGTGCTAAATAACATGTAAATGGTACTTTTTTATTTTTTATACACAGTATTACATGATAGGAATACAGTTTGATGTCATGACATACTCTTGCAATAAGTGCCATAGGATCTGTGGTGACCACAGTCGGGACACTATGTTTAAAGTCCGTCAGTCCCATCTTCAATTTATTGTGACAACCCACAAAATTGTTCAGCCCTCCTATTGGTCAACAAAAGCTGGACCGGCTCTTTTTTCTTCCATCAGTGTCACTCAGAGGTGTGGTTATTTCACAAGCAGAATCATCAATGGCAGAATTCGTCCTGCCATTACCTAGTTGCTAAAAGTAGTTTATATTCAGCCTAAGTATTGCAATTCACCTAGCTTCCACATGGGTGAGACATTCTGCATGTACAGTATATAAGGAAAGTATTGACCCTTTTTTCCACTTTTTGTTACGTTAGTCTTATTCTAAAATTGATTCAATTGTTTTTTTATCCTCATCAATCTACACACAATACCCCATAATGACAAAGCAAAATAATGTTTTTTTACATTTTTGCTTATGTATTACAAATAAAAAACATACCTTCTTTATGTAAGTATTCACACCCTTTGCTATGAGACTCGAAATTGAGCTCGGTTGCATCCTGTTTCAATTGATCATCCTTGATGGTTCTACAGCTTGATTGGAGTCCAGCTGTGATAAATTAAATTGATTAGACGTGATTTGGAAAGGCACACACCTGTCTATATAAGGTACCACAGCTGACAGTGCATGTCAGAGCAAAATCCAAGCCATGAGGTTGAAGGAATTGTCGGTAGAGCTCCGAGACAGGATTGTGTCGAGGCACAGAGAGGTGTCCAAGGACCCGATGGTCACTCTGACACAGCTCCAGAGTTCCTCTGTGGAGATGGGAGAACCTTCCAGAAAGACAACCATCTTTGCCGCACTCAACCAATCAGGCCTTTATGGTAGAGTGGCCAGACAAAAGGCACGACAGCCCACTTTGAGTTTGCCAAAAGGCACCTAAAGGACTCTCGGACCATGAGAAACAAAATGCTCTGGTCTGATGAAACTAAGATTGAACTTTTTGGCCTGAATGCCAAGCGTCACATTCAGGAGGAAACCTGGCAACATCTCTACGGTGGAGCATGGTGGTAGCAGCAGCATTATGCTGTGGGGATGTTTTTCAGCAGTAGGGACTGGGAGACTAGTCAGGATTGAGGGAAAGATGAACGGAGCAAGATGCTTGATGAAAACCTGCTCCAGAGCGCTCAGACTGGTGTGAAGGTTCACGTTCCAACAGGACAAGTCTCAATGTCCTTGAGTGACCCAGCCAGAGCCCGGACTTGAACCCGATCGAACATCTCTGGAGAGACCTTAAAATAGCTGTGCAGCGACGCTCCCCATCCAACTTGACAGAGCTTGAGAGGATCTGCAGAGAAGAATGGGAAAACCCCCCAAATACAGGTGTGCCAAGCTTGTAGCATCATACCCAAGAAGACTCTAACGGAGTCGGTGCAGCCAGCTGGTTTCTTCACGCATCGCGCCGACAGAAACATACATCTTTCTGGTAAGAAGAGGGGCGGGGGTGTATGCCTAATGATTAACGAGACGTGGTGTGATCATAACAACATACAGGAACTCAAGTCATTCTGTTCACCTGATCTAGAATTCCTCACAATCAAATGTCGACCGCATTATCTACCAAGGGAATTCTCTTCGATTATAATCACAGCCGTATATATTCCCCCCCAAGCAGACACATCGATGGCCCTGAACGAACTTTATCTGACTCTTTGTAAACTGGAAACCACACACCCTGAGGCTGCATTCATCGTAGCTGGGGATTTTAACAAGGCTAATCTGAAAACAAAACTCCCTAAATTCTATCAGCATATCGATTGTGCTACCAGGGCTGGTAAAACCTTGGATCATTGTTATACTAACTTCCGCGACACATATAAGGCCCTCCCCCGCCCTCCTTTCGGAAAAGTTGACCACGACTCCATTTTGTTGCTTCCAGCCTACAAACAGAAACTAAAACAACAAGCTCCCTCGCTCAGGTCTGTTCAACGCTGGTCCGACCAATCTGATTCCACGCTTCAAGACTGCTTCGATCACGCGGATTGGAATATGTTCCGCATTGCGTCCAACAACAATATTGACGAATACGCTGATTCGGTGAGCGAGTTCATTAGAAAGTGCATTGACGATGTCGTACCCACAGCAACGATTAAAACATTCCCAAACCAGAAACCGTGGATTGACGGCAGCATTCGCGTGAAACTGAAAGCGCGAACCACTGCTTTTAACCAGGGCAAGGTGACCGGAAACATGACCGAATACAAACAGTGTAGCTATTCTCTCCGCAAGGCAATCAAACAAGCTAAGTCCCAGTACAGAGACAAAATAGAGTCGCAATTAAACAGCTCAGACACAAGAGGTATGTGGCAGGGTCTACAGTCAATCACGGATTACAAAAAGAAAACCAGCCCCGTCGCGGACCAGGATGTCTTGCTCCCAGACAGGCTAAATAACTTTTTTGCTCGCTTTGAGGACAATACAGTGCCACTGACACGGCCCGCTACCAAAACCTGCGGGCTCTCCTTCACTGCAGCCGAGGTGAGTAAAACATTTAAACGTGTTAACCCTCGCAAGGCTGCAGGCCCAGACGGCATTCCCAGCCGCGTCCTCAGAGCATGCGCAGACCAGCTGGCTGGTGTGTTTACGGACATATTCAATCAATCCTTATCCCAGTCTGCTGTTCCCACATGCTTCAAGAGGGCCACCATTGTTCCTGTTCCCAAGAAAGCTAAGGTAACTGAGCTAAACGACTACCGCCCCGTAGCACTCACTTCCGTCATCATGAAGTGCTTTGAGAGACTAGTCAAGGACCATATCACCTCCACCCTACCGGACACCCTAGACCCACTCCAATTTGCTTACCGACCCAATAGGTCCACAGACGACGCAATCGCACTGCACACTGCCCTAACCCATCTGGACAAGAGGAATACCTATGTGAGAATGCTGTTCATTGACTACAGCTCAGCATTTAACACCATAGTACCCTCCAAACTCGTCATCAAGCTCGAGACCCTGGGTCTCGACCCCGCCCTGTGCAACTGGGTCCTGGACTTCCTGACGGGCCGCCCCCAGGTGGTGAGGGTAGGTAACAACATCTCCACCCCGCTGATCCTCAACACTGGGGCCCCACAAGGGTGCGTTCTGAGCCCTCTCCTGTACTCCCTGTTCACCCACGACTGCGTGGCCATGCACGCCTCCAACTCAATCATCAAGTTTGCGGACGACACTACAGTGGTAGGCTTGATTACCAACAACGACGAGACGGCCTACAGGGAGGAGGTGAGGGCCCTCGGAGTGTGGTGTCAGGAAAATAACCTCACACTCAACGTCAACAAAACAAAGGAGATGATTGTGGACTTCAGGAAACAGCAGAGGGAGCACCCCCCTATTCACATCGACGGGACAGTAGTGGAGAAGGTGGAAAGTTTTAAGTTCCTCGGTGTACACATCACGGACAAACTGAATTGGTCCACCCACACAGACAGCGTTGTGAAGAAGGCGCAGCAGCGCCTCTTCAACCTCAGGAGGCTGAAGAAATTCGGCTTGTCACCAAAAGCACTCACAAACTTCTACAGATGCACAATCGAGAGCATCCTGTCGGGCTGTATCACCGCCTGGTACGGCAACTGCTCCGCCCACAACCGTAAGGCTCTCCAGAGGGTAGTGAGGTCTGCACAACGCATCACCGGGGGCAAACTACCTGCCCTCCAGGACACCTACACCACCCGATGTCACAGGAAGGCCATAAAGATCATCAAGGACAACAACCACCCAAGCCACTGCCTGTTCACCCCGCTATCATCCAGAAGGCGAGGTCAGTACAGGTGCATCAAAGCAGGGACCGAGAGACTGAAAAACAGCTTCTATCTCAAGGCCATCAGACTGTTAAACAGCCACCACTAACATTTAGCGGCCGCTGCCAACATACTGACTCAACTCCAGCCACTTTAATAATGGGAATTGATGGAAATTATGTAAAAATGTACCACTAGCCACTTTAAACAATGACACTTAATATAATGTTTACATACCCTACATTACTCATCTCATATGTATATGTATATACTGTACTCTATATCATCTACTGCATCTTGCCATCTTTATGTAATACATGTATCACTAGCCACTTTAAACTATGCCACTTTATGTTTACATACCCTACATTACTCATCTCATATGTATATACTGTACTCTATACCATCTACTGCATCTTGCCTATGCCGTTCTGTACCATCACTCATTCATATATCTTTATGTACATATTCTTTATCCCTTTACACTTGTGTGTATAAGGTAGTAGTTGTGGAATTGTTAGGTTAGATTACTTGTTGGTTATTACTGCATTGTCGGAACTAGAAGCGCAAGCATTTCGCTACACTCACATTAACATCTGCTAACCATGTGTATGTGACAAATAAAATTTGATTTGATTTGACTCGTGGCTGCCAAAGGTGCATGAACAAAGTACTGAGTGAAGGGTCTGAATACTTATGTAAATGTGATATTTGTTTTTGCCTTGTCCTTATGAGGTATTGTGTGTAGATTGATGAGAGAGAAAAAACAATTCAATCCATTTTAGTTTTAGGCTGTGACCTAACAAAATGTGGAAAAAATCAAGGGGTCTGAATACTTTCCAAATGCACTGTAGCACCTTTAACTTAATATAAGATGGTGGTATCTAAAAAACACATCCTGCTGTATTGAGATTTTTCAGTTTGTAAGGTGCATTTTTACTCTCATCTGTATAAACATACATAGTTTTTTAAAAATACTGCCGTGTGTGTGTGAACATGAAGGGGCGAATCCCAACTACCACTTAGTCATGCATTGATCTCAATTGGAGACAGTCAACTCGCCATCTTTAGGACGTTCCAAGTTATGAAACATCCAGTGAGAGGTCACCTTGGCTGATGACACCAGCGGATCAGCAATCAAATACTGTGTCAGTTACTGTTACAAACTAGGCAACCAGTGACTCCCAGGAAAGACTGAGCGACAACCAAGAGGAGAATGATGACACTGGAGAGACCGATGACTACTTGGAAAGTCTAGTGCGGGGTGAGGACGACGCAAAGCAACTACAGAGAACCAGAAGGAACCATACCCCCAGAGCCTTCCGAGAGGGGGGAAGAATGAAACGTTTCCATGGATGGATAACACTAACGACAAGGTTGTATAAAGGATTCTGACTGGAGGAGTAGAAAGTAGAACAAGATGCCACTGTGTAAAACTGTACATACTAAGACTACGAATCCACCAAACAAAGGCAAAGTGCCTACCTGAGCCAACACAGCAGCAGCGCACAGACTTGCTATCTGGTGAGACGTAGGAGGTTTCTAGCCAGCACCATAGTGTTGAAGACCTCTCAGCAGCTGAACGACTTGAGGCTGCCACGCCTTCAAAGGAGGAGAAAATCAAAGACTCCAGAGGATGTGGAACCCAGAGCAAGGAATGTCAAGTAGCCACAACAACAACGCAGCCTGGCAACAGCTGGATGACGACCTGGACAACAACCTAGAAACAACACTGGTGGGGAAAAGACACTCACTTCTCTGTCCAAGCTTGTTTGTGGTGAACAGTGAAAGATTTGACAATGAAGAGAGCAACAGGCAACAATCAACCCAACAGACAGAAAATGGATGCTTTAAGTCTTCGCAAAGAACTGCAGTCACTCATCAAGCGCTTCAGGGAGGCAGATGCCGCACAACACAAAGCGCTACAGGAACTGCAGGACACAGAGTAACCTGAAGTCACTCCAGAATGCGGAAAGTGCAAGAACAAGGAGACAAAGACAGCAAAGCAGAGAGCCAACCCCTTCCACTTCATTTCATTTACACTGGAAGTGGAGAGATCTGGCAACCTTCAGGCAACTAAGGTGGAGAGGTACTCCGACCAGGGAAGGAATGAGCCATTTGGGCAGTGCCTGAGAATTTCACCAATCGACCAACCTGAATGCCAACATGGAGGGAAGTCGTGGAGGTGGTGAAAAAGGCCAGAGCAAGATCGGCACCTGGTCCAAATGGATTTCCATACAAGTTCTACAAAATGTGCTCTAAACTCCTATGCAGGCTATGGAAGCTGATCAGAACGGTTTGGAGGAAGGGAGAGATACCAACATGCTGGCAGAGGGCAGAAGGAAATAACTCTTCCAACATCAACCAGTTCCACACCATATCCCTACTCAGCGTGGAAGGATAATCTTCTCCATCCTTGCAAGAAGACTCACCACCTAAATGAGAAACAACTACGCTGACTCATCTGTCCAGAAGGGAGACATACCAGGATTCCATGGGTGTATTGATCACACTAGCGCCATCAGCCATTTGAGAGGGGAGGCCAAGATCAACGGCAGTGACCCCACTCCCTGATCTTCGAAGACCTGAAGCTTTACCACATTCCCGATAACACTCAAAAGCAGCTACTACAGCAACATCAAGCTCAGGTTCTCAGCCAACAACATCACCACATCATGGCAAGCCCTGGAAAGGGGAATAGTCACAGGATGTACCATCTCAGTGATATTATTTGTGATCGGAATTAACCTGATCATCAAATCTGCTGACAAATTCACGAGGCCCGGGAAGAATCCGACAACCACAGAAGAGGGTTTATTGATGACCACACCATCACTACCACCACCCACGTGCAGGCATGATGGGTCCTGTCAGCTCTGGAGGAAACTGCAGGGATGGGCCAGGATGACATTACCAGGCTTCTTGTTTTGCAAGGTTTGACTAAGAAAAGGCATGGTGACCAACAGGTTCACCATGACAATTCAGAAAAAGGTAATTCCATCATATATCAATAACCCTATCAAGTTCCTGGAAAAGTGGTACGCCGAGACCCCAAAGGACAGCCATAACATCAAGTGCCTACAGAGCCAGCTGAAAGAAAGCCTCCACAAGACAGGACTCGCTCCCTGGTAAATCCAAAGCCTCGATGTACCAGCACTCTGTTCTCCCCCGAATAACCTGTCCGTTAACCCTGTATGAGTTCACCTTATCAACAGCACTAGAGAGAGCTGCAAACGACACCCAGGCAGGGCTCCCCAGTGGTGCAGCGGTCTAAGGCACTACTTCTCAGTGCAAGAGGCGTCACTGCAGTTCCTGGTTCGAATCCAGGCTGCATCACATCCGGCCATGATTGGGAGTCCCATAGGGCAGCGCACAATTGGCCCATCTTCGTCAGGGTTTGGCCGGGGTAGGCCATCATTGTAAATAAGAATTTGTTCTTACTTCTTATGGATCAAATCCCGTTAGCGGCATCGATTTGACAACATCCGGTGAAATGGCAGAGCGCCAAATTCAAATTAAATTATTAGAAATATTTTACTTTCATAAAATCCCAAGTGCAATACACCAAAATACAGCTTAACTTCTTGTTAATCAAAACATGCGATTATCTGAGGACAGCACCCCATCATACAAACACATGACAATCATATTTCAACCCGCCAGGCGCGACACAAAACTCAGAAATAACGATATAATTCATGCCTTACCTTCGAAGATCTTCTGTTGGCACTCCAAAATGTCCCATATTCATCACAAATGGTCATTTTGTTCGATAAATTCTGTCGTTATATCCCCAAAATGTCCATTTATTTGGCACGTTTGATTCAGAAAAACACCGATTCCAACTCGCCCAACATGACTACAAATTATCTAATAAGTTACCTGTAAGCTTGGTCCAAACATTTCAAACAACTTTCCTAATCCAACTTTAGGTATTTTAAAACGTAAATAATCGATCAAATATAAGACGGAATATACTGCGTTCAATAGCGGATAAAATGAAAGTGGAGCGAGCTTCAGGTCGCGCGCCCCAAACAAAACAGTACACTAGACTAGACACTCAGAAAGGAAAGGGCTACTTCTTCATTACTCAAAAGAAAAACATCAACCAATTTCAAAATAAAGACATCTAGTGGAAGCCATAGGAACTGCAACCAGATGCCTCAGAAATCTAGATTCCCATAGAAAACAAATTGAAAACACAGTGAACTCAACAACAACAAAAATCCTGGATGGTTTGTCCTCGGGTTTTCGCCTGTCGAATAAGTTCTGTTATACTCACAGACATTATTTTAACAGTTTTAAAAACTTTAGAGTGTTTTCTATCCAAATCTACCAATTATATGCATATTCTAGCTTCTGAGCCTGAGTAGCAGGCAGTTTACTTTGGGCACGCTTTTCATCCGGACGTCAAAATACTGCCCCTTATCCCAAAGAAGGCTTGGTCCAGGTTTTAAGAAAAAAAATAGGTGACAGGTTTGTGAATCCTGAGCAGAAGGCCTGGTGCAGCAGGAAGTCAGAAAAATGGGGGAGGAACAGAGAAGGGCTAAAGCAGTAGGGTTGGGTGCACAGGGAGCTTGGACAAGGTAGGAGACAACAGAGAGGAGTCTTTCTTAGGGTGAGCTGTGAAGGATGGAGACTGCCAGAATCCAGTTCCTGTTAAGGTCTATGACGTGCTCCCATCCTCCACTAACATACATAGGGTTTTCAGTGAGGTCTCTCTGTAACAAACCTGGCACCATAGCACATTAACATCCTACACTGTCACCCTCTCCCAAGGCCGCTACAGATGGAGGCATGACCAAGTTTTGAGGGAACTGGCCAATATTCTCGAAGGAGAGGAGGAAAAGGATGACTCCCATCAACAAAGGCCACCAAATCAACTTCGTCAGGCTTGGAGAAGCGGGAGCAGCCAGAGCCAAGAAAGATGGAATCCTAGAACAAGCCAGGGCGTGGGAGATGCGTGCTGACCTGGACAGACGGCTAAGCTTCCCTCTGACATTGTTGTCACTACTCTCCGTCCAGACATCATTATATCGGCAGAGAAGGCGAAAAAGCTGTGAGGAGAGGTGCGAAGAGGTATACCAGCGCAAGATGGAAAATTATGCACTCCTGGCAAATGAGGTGCAAGATAGGGGATGGAGTGTCTGGGTTTATCCAGTTGAAGTCGGCTGCCGCTGTGTCCGAATACCCGTACTTGCTTTCTAAATAGTAGGCATTTTGGGTATGTAAAAAAAAAAAAAAGAATACTATTAAACCCTTTTTATATTATCAGTCTAAATCAAATGTATTTATAAAGCCCTTTTCACATCAGTAGTTGTTACCAAGTGCTTATACAGAAAACCAGCCTAAAACCCAAAGAGCAAGCAAGGCAGAAGTAGAAGCACGGTGCCTAGGAAAAACTCCCTAGAAAGGATGAAATCTAGGAAGAAACCTAGAGAGGAACCACGCTCTGAGGGGTGGCCAGTCCTCTTCTGGCTGCGCCGGTTGGAGTTTATAAGAGTACATGGCCATTAAGCCCAGATTTTCTTCAAGATGTTCATAGATGACCAGCATGGTCAAATAATAATCACAGTGGTTACAGAGGGTGCAACAGGCCAGCACCTCAGGAGTAAATGTCAGTTGGCCTTTCATAACCGAGCATTCAGAGGTAGAGCGAACAAGCCAGGGCGTGCCTCCATCTGTAGCGGCCTTGGGAGAGGGTGACAGTGTAGGATGTTAACGTGGGAGAATGAGAGAGTCGAAACAGCAGGTCCGGGACAAGGTATCACGTCTGGTGAACAGGTCAGGGTTCCATAGACAGAACAGCAGAAACTGGATCAGCAGCACAACCAGGTGGACTGGGGATGGGGACAGCCAGGAGTCATCAGGCCAGGTAGTCCAGAAGCATGGTCCTAGGGCTCAGATCTTCGGGGGGGAGGAGAGAGAGCGAATATTATACCTAAGACCACACAGGACACCAGATAAGACAGACTGACTCTAGCCCCCCGTCACATAGAATATTGCAGCATAGATACTGGAGACTGAGACAAGGGGTCGGGGAACACTGTGGCCCAGTCTGAAGTTTCCCCCGGACAGGGCCAACCAGGCAGGATATAACTGATGTGATGCACCCCTTCTAAGGATGGCATGGGAAAGCACGAGCAAGCCAGTGACTCAGCCTCCATAATAGGGTCAGAGGCAGAGAATCCCAGTGGAGAGAGGGGAACCGGCCAGGCAGAGACCGCAAGGGTGGTTCGTCACTCCAGTGCCTTGCTGTTCACTTTCGCACCCCTGGGTCAGACTACACTCAACCATAGGACCTACTGAAGAGATGAGTCTTCAGTAATGACTTAAAGGTTGAGACCGAGTCTGCGTCTCTCATATGGATTGGCAGACCATTCCATAAAAATTGAGCTCTATAGGAGAAAGTCTTGCCTCCAGCTGTTTGCTTAGACATTCTAGGAACAATAAGGAGGCCTGCGTCTTGTGACTGTAGGTGTAGGTATGTATGGCAGGATCAAATCGGAGATATACTGGAGGTAGGGGCCATGTAATGCTTTGTAGGTTAGCAGTAAAACCTTGAAATCAGCCCTTCCCTTAACAGGAAGCCTAGCACTGGAGTTATATGATCAAATTCATAGGTTTTAGTCAAGATTCTAGCAGCTGTATTTAGCACTAGTTGAAGTTTTTTTTGTGCCTTATCTGGGTAACCGAAGAGTAGAGCATTGCAGTAATCTAATTTTGAAGTGACAAGCTTTTCTGCGCAGAAGATGGAAAAAAGCTGCTCTTTAAATATTTTTGCTATGTTCATCAAAAGAGAGATCAGGGTCCAGAGTAACGCCGAGGTCCTTCAGTTTTATTTGAGACAATTGTATTACCATCGAGATTAATTGTCAGATCCAACAGCAGATCTATTTGTTTCTTGGGACCTAGGTTTCTTGGGACCTAGCATCTCTGTTTCGTCCGAGTTTGAAAGAAAAACCTTTGCAGCCATCCCCTTCCTTGTCTGAAACATAGGCTTCCAGAATAGGACATTTTGGGGCTTCACCAGGTTTCATAGAAATGTACAGCTGTATGTTTTCTGGATAGCAGTGAAAGTTGACATTTTGTTTCCGAATGACATAACCAAGAGGAAGCATATACTGTATATTGAAAACAATAGTGGTCCTAGAACGAAACATCGAAACTTACAATTGATTTGTCAGAGGATCAACCATCCAGCTAGCGACTGGAACGAGTTGCAACCAACACTCAAACTGGAGAGGTTTATCTCAATCTCTTCATTCAAAGACTCAATCATGGACACTCTTACTGACAGTTGTGGCTCCTTTGCGTGATATATTGTTGTGTTGCTACCATGTTGTTGTGTGTTGCTGCCATGCTATGTTGTTGTCTTAGGTCTCTTTTTATGTAGTGTTGTCTTGTCTCTCTTGTCGCGATGTGTGTTTTGTCCTATATTTTTATTAAATGTATTTTTATTCTTAATCCCCCGTCACCGCAGGAGTACTTTTGGTAGGCCATCATTGTAAATATGAATTTTGTTTTTAACTGACTTTCCTTGTTAAAAAAAGGTTAAATAAAATAAATAGAATCCACAGAGATTAACATATCTTCCAACAGATCTAAACCAGCAAGAACTTGTCCGCATAGACCAATTTAGGGTTTGCAATCTCTCCAAAAGAATGTGGTGATTGATGGTGTCAAGCAGCACTAAGGTCTCGGAGCATGAGGACAGACGCGGAGCACGAGGACAGACGCAGAGCCTTTGTCTGACGTCATTAACTTCTTGACGCACGGATCCCTTTAGCGGGATCATTTTCGTAAACAACCGCTGAATTGCAGAGTGCCAAATTCCCTAAAAAAATCTTTAAAAAATTAAATTCATGAAATCACAAGTGCAAAACACAGCTTAGCTTGTTGTTAATCCACCTGTCGTGTCAGATTTTGAAAATATGCTTTACAGCGAAAGCAATCCAAGCGTTTGTGTGAGTTTATCGATCACTAGACAAAACATTAAGAACACCTAGCAGCAATGTATATTGGTCACGAAAGCCAGAAAAGCAATCAAATTAATCGCTTACCTTTGATGATCTTCGGATGTTTGCACTCACGAGACTCCCAGTTACACAATAAATGTTCCTTTTGTTCGATAAAGATTATTTTTATATCAAAAAACCTCCATTTGTTTGGCGCGTTATGTTCAGTATTCCACAGCCTTAGGCAGGTCATCAAGGCTTGACAAAAATTCCAAAAAGTATCCGTAAAGTTCGTAGAAACATGTCAAACGTTTTTAATAATCAATCCTCAGGTTGTTTTTAAAAGGTAATTTAACACCTTCACGAGTGCGGTCTCAGTACAATGATGGCGTATAAAACCAGACTGGAGCATTTCGTATACATTATTTGTCTTCAGGAAGGTAGTGAGTTGCCGAGCAACAGCTTTTTCAAAAATAATTTGGGAGGAATAGGAGATTCGATATAGGCCGATAGTTTTGGGATTTTTTTCAGTCAAGATTTGGCTTTTCAGGAGATGCTTTATTACTGCCACTTTTAGTGAATTTGGTACACATCCGGAGGATAGGGAAAGGTTTATTATGGGCCAAGAGGAAGTAGTTTAGTTGAAATAGTGTCCAGTAGACAGCTGGAAGGTTTAGAGGCCAGGACTATTTTTGTGACTGTTGAGAGATGCAGGATTTAAAAAACTTGAGTGTCTTCATTGGTCCAAGGTCCTGGCAGTTCTGTGCAGACTCAGAACAACTAAGTAGGACAACTGAGTATGTGAAATTTCTAAAACGGGTTGTTGGGAAATATCCTTATTCATGTCACCGAAGGAGATATGATGTTTACATTCTATCAGGATATGTTATTGTCAGCCATCAGGGATCCTATGGGAGGAGGAGAGACACAGTCTTGTACGAGTCAACATGACAGCCGTGAGTTGGGGAGGAGTGACCAGTTTGGGGCAGAGGTCAGGTTAGATGAAGTGAGGAAGAACATATATCACTAATCTTCTGGTTAGCAGCAGAGGTGTATTGGCTGTTCAGATGTGTAAGGAGGGGCTCAGCATAGGAGAAAGGGTTAAATACCAGTGCTTGTGTGAATATGTTCTTTGTCTTATGCAGCTGAATGACCCAATGGGTGAATAGACTTGGTTTAAGCTTTACTAATCATCCGTGAGTTTAACTAGGTTAATTTAGAACATAACAGTTTGTTTTAAATGCCAGGATGTCTCGCTAATGTCAGCTTTTCATCTAGTAGAATTGCTGCACACTATTGAGGACGATAACTGTCTTTCGAGACGCATGTGTGTTTGACAACAGCTGATAATCAGCTGAGGGGATGCACTGTACCAAAAAGATGAGCTTAGTATGCTGATATTTGTTGCTTACTGCTTTTGTTTTTACTAAACATAATGTTCTAAATAGTGTATATAGTACGACTAGTATGCAGTTTGAGTAATAGGCAAATATTTCGGACACAGCCATTGACTTGACACACTGACTTAGGTGTATTATTTAAACTGAACAAAAATATAAACACAACATGTTTATATTTTGCCAAGATAATCCATCCACCTGACAGGTATGGCATATCAGGAAGCTGATTAAACAGCACATCATTACACAGGTGCACCTTGTGCTGGGTACAATAAAAGGCCACTCAAAAATGTGCAGTCTTGTCACACTACACAATGCCACAGATGTCTCAAGTTTTGAGGGAACTGGCCGACATCCCCGAGAAGGATCGGAGGAAAAGAGGACTTCCACCAACAAAGGCCACCACATCAACTTCGTCAGACCTGGAGAATCGGGAGCAGCCAGAACGTGCAATTGTCATGCTGACTGCAGGAATGTCCACCAGAGCTGTTGCCAGAGAATTTTATGTGCATTTTTCTACCATAAGCCCGCCTCCAACCTCGTTTTAGAGAATTTGGCAGTATGTTCAACCGTCCTCACAACCGCAGACCACGTGTAACCACACCAGCCCAGGACCTCCACATCCAGGTTCTTCACCTGTGGGATAGTCTGAGACCAGCCACCTGGACTTCTGATGAAACTAGGTTTGCACAACCCAGGAATTTCTGCACAAACGGAAACCGCCTTAGGGAAGCTCATCTGTGTGCTCGTCATCCTCACCAGGGTCTTGACCTGACTGCAGTTCGGCGTCGTAGCCGACTTCAGTGGTTAAATGTTCACCTTCGATGGCCACTGGCACGCTGGAGAAGTGTGCTCTTCTTGGATAAATCCCGGTTTCAACTGTACCGGGCATATAGTATGGCGCTGTGTGGGCGAGTGGTTTGCTGATGCCAACGTTGTGAACAGATGCCCCATTGTGGCGGTGGGGTTATGGCATGGGCAGACATAAGCTACGGACAACAAACACAATTGCATTTTATCGATGGCAATTTGAAGGGGGGCTCCTGTAAGATTATTTAAGATACTCTTTGAAGAGGTAGGGTTTCAAGATTGGCTTGGACTGGGCTGAGTGGGAGCTGTCCTCTGGTAGGGGTGCGAGGGCCAAGAGACCAGAGAAGGCAGAAAGGAGTGCTCGGGCTGGGGTGTAGTGTTTGAGTATAGCCTGAACTAAACAAAGAAACTAGGGAGGCTATTGTGAGCCTTTGAGCACTTTTGAGCACCATTGAGCACTACTTTCAGAACCAGAGTGGGGGCAACTCCCTAGCTCTGCTACTGCAAGCATTAGGGCTCAGAATTGACATGGGCACACATTTTTTGCATACACATTTCAAAAACATTCTAGTTATCGTGGTTCCAAACGTTAAATAGGTACAAAAATATCTGGGGTGAAGCATTCATTCAAAGATTAGAAATTGTTTTTAAAAAACTGATCTAGGAAAAAATTATCAAGGGGAGAAGACTATGTACATACCGTTAGTTAGGAGTTAGGAGGCAAACGAACTACTAATCCCATACAGCATTGAGGTCTGTGTCGTCCAGTCACAGAGCAGATACAACTGACGTGATTGTGTTCGCTTGCAGATCACGTGACTTGGATCTGCTCTGTGATTGGACCCTAAAGACCGCAAGGCTAATGGTTAGTGTTGTTTTTGGTGCTCTTTGCACTAGAAACTGACGGTAAAAACACGCTTTCTCACCACAGAGGTTGAAACGTTTATAACCAATGGGCACTACATCAACATATGAATTGTCTTGCAATCTCGGTCGAAAATAGAATGTCTACGTTGCACAGTAGTAACGCTATTGCTAATATTTATTATCACAATAGGGGATTGCATTGAGAATTCACTTCCTGGAACTGCTCGTTGGTGCCCTATCCACCTCAGAGAAATAGTAATGGCGTCTTTTTGTAGGCACTAACAATGCCATGGTTCGTTGGACAAAGCCTATGTGGAAATGAAGGGTGTTTTTGTATAAACGCTGAAAATAAGGTCTGTGGTAAACACAGGCTTATGAGATCATATGTTTTGTTCGATGAAATAATCTTCATTAGCTAACTTCACTTTGTGCTTTTTTGAAATTACATAAATGCTTCACAATTCACAAAGGCTTCATAATTCATAAATGTCATGCTTAACTGACTGATATTATCCCATAGAACAAAACGTATAAGATCTCATGAGCTCGTGTTAACATCAGACTTTATTTTTGGCGTTTATCCCAAAACCTTATTCTTTCTCAAATTCATTTTCGCCACAGGAATGGCTGAAAGAACCAAAAGTAACTTATTTCCGGGTTTTAGGACTACATGCTGGTGAACCTGCTTGATCTTTGAACGTTTTTAAACACGGAAGCCAAACGCGGAAACTAAGGATACAATTTCCTCTGCTCTTGCACATTATCATAATTCATATGTGCGCCACTAGAAATCCCTGAATTAACATGCTTCTGTTAGTCGAGAAGCAGGTGGTAAGTATAATAATACAATGAACATGGAACAATACAAAACAAGAGTAGCGTCTGGACATGAAACACATAATCAAATCTGCCTGGGGAATGAACCTAAGGGAGTGACAGATATAGGGGAGATAATCAGTAAATTGATGGAGTCCAGGCGAGTCTCACAATGAGGCGCAGTTGCATGTAACAATGGTGCCAGGTGTGCATAATGATGGTTGTCAGAGCCAGTGATTAGTAAACCGGCAACGTCGAGGTGCCAAGGAGTGGGAGTAGACGTGGCATTCCACCCCCTGACCGCAGGACGACGCTAGCCAGGGAGACGGCCCAGAGGGCGAGGAGCAGGCCAGCCCTGAGGGCGAAGGTGGAAATCACAGATGATGTTGGGATCCAGAATGTCCTCCACCGGAACCCAACACCGCTCCTCTGGACCGTACCCCTCCCAGTCCAGCCCTGAGGGCGAAGGTGGAAATCACGGATGATGTTGGGATCCAGAATGTCCTCCACCGGAACCCAATACCGCTCCTCTGGACCATACCCCTCCCAATGCAGCAGGTACTGGAGCCGACCCCCATGATGTTGGGAGTCCAGTAGGGGTCTGACAGCATAGGCTGGACCGCCCTCGACATCCATGATGGAACACGGGAGTCTCACTGCGGTGGCGGTTCACCTGCTCCTTCTGACGGTGGACGATGTGCTGGACTCTCATGTGGGCATCGCTCCACACTTTTTCTGCTTACCTGAACCACTCATCTACCGCAGGAGCTTCGGTGTGGCTCGGGATCCACGGAGCCAGGACCGGCTGATAACTCACAACACACTGGAAGTGAGTCAGCTCGGTGGAGGAGTGACATAACGAATTATGGGCTTATTCCTTCCATGGGAAGAGTTGGGCCCACTCTCCCTGCCGGTCCTGGAAGTGGCTCCTCAGGAACCTCCCCAGCTCCTGGTTCATCCTCTGCACCTGCCTGTTAGACTGAGGCCTATACCCGGAAGTGAGGCTGACCGTGACCCTGAACTTCTCCATGAAGGCTCTCCATACCCATGATGTGAATTGGGGGCCACGGTCAGAGACAATGTCCTCTGGAAGGCCAAAATGCCAGAAGACCTGCTGGAACAGTGCCTCAGCGACCTGGAGACCAGAGATAGGGGTAAAACGACAGGATTTGGAGAATCTATCCACGACCACCAAAAGGGTGATGAAACCGTCAGAGGAGGGGAGATCAGTGACAAAATCAATGGATAGATGAGACCAGGGACACTGAGGCACGGGAAGGCGAAGGAGTTTCCCTGCTGGAGCATGCCGGGGGGGGGGGGGGGGGGGGGTTTAGTTTGAGCACATACGGAACAGGAGTTGACTTAGCGAATAACGTCCTGCGCAAAGGTGGACCACAAATTATTCTCTGAGATGGATTGAGTAGTTTGAGTAATACCTGGATGTCCAGCGATGACAGCTGTGTGCGCCCAGAACAGCAGCCAATCCCTTATCCCTGTGGGAACATAAATGCACTCAGGAGGACAGGTTGTGGGTGCGGGTTCCATCTCCAGAGCCTGGCGTAAGTCCAAAGCTACGTCCCAGACCACAGGGGCTATGACTCGAGAGGGAGGAATTATGGGTGCATTACGGACCCTCTCCCGAATCGTATTGACGGAACAGGGCATCGGCTTTGGTGTTCGTTGAACCTAGGCGATAGGTCAGCGTGAAGTCAAATCTAGTACAGAAAAGGGCCCACCTTGCTTGGCGTGGGTTCAGCTGTCCGTATGTACTCCAGGTTCCGATGGTTGGTGAGGATGACGAATGGGTTCTTGGCGCCCTCCAGCCAGTGTCTCCACTCCTCTAATGCCAACTTCACCGCCAGGAGCTCTTGATCGTCGACGTCACAATTCCTCTCTGCAGGAGACAGTTTCTTAGAGTAATACGCACAAGGATAACATTTTTGTGGATTACCTTGTCGTTGAAACAGGACAGCCCCACGCCCACCTCTGAAGCGTCGATCTCCACCACAAAGGGTAACGTAGTGTTTGAGCAATGGGGCGGAGGTGAAACGTCCCTTCAGTAGGCGGAAGGCTTCGTCAGCTGCTGGACACCACACCAACCTACGGAGACCACCCTTGAGGAGGAAGGTGAGAGCAGAGGCGATGGAGCTAAACCCCAAATATCTTTGTAAGCCCTTTATGGTCGTTGGGACTGGCCTTGACCTGACTGCATCTACCTTCTTAAGATCCATAATCACTCCTTGCGGGCTGATCTGGTAGCTTAGAAAGGAGACAGCTTCCTGATGAAATTGTAATTTTTCTGCCTTGACATATAGTTGGTTGGCCAGAAGGCGTTCCATGACTACTCGGACGTGAGAGATGTGATCCTCCAAGGTAGCCGAGTAGACCAGGATATCGTCGATATACACGACCACCTGGCGTCCGAGCATGTCCCGGAACATCCCGTTGACAAATGTCTGGAACACTGACGGAGCATTGTCTAGCCAAAATGCATCACCAAGTACTCGTAGTGACCAGACATCGTGCTGAATGCGGTCTTCCATTCATCACCCTCCCGGATGCGTATGAGATTGTATGTACTCCGCAGGCCCAATTTGGTAAAGAACCGGGCCCCACGGAGCTGTTCGATGGCTGCCGGCACCAACGGGAGAGGGTAACGGTACTTGGTGATCTCATTCAGTCCTCTGTAATCAATACATGGAAATAATCCTCCATCCTTCTTCGCCACAAAGAAGAAGCCTGCAGACGCAGGAGAGGTGGACATGCGGATGAAACCTTGTTGGAGCGCCTCATGGATGCACTTCCCCGTGGCCTTGGTTTAAGCCACCGACAGAGAGTCCTGGTATACCTCCGGGATGTTGGGCTGAAGGGCAACCACAGGACTCTGAACTGACGTGGAACCACAGGGGACGGGAAAGCAGGTCCTCCAGCATTCCGGTGGCCAGACTGTGATTTTCATCCTCAACCATGAGATGGTGGGGTTATGGCGTTGGATCCATGGGAGGCCGAGTTTGATTTTGTGAGCTGGTGCACTAATGATGAAGAAGAGAATGTTCTCCCGATGGATGGACTCCACGGTGAGAGTGAGTGGTGATGTGTGTGTGTGTGTGTGTGTGTGTGTGTGTGTGTGTGTGTGTGTGTGTGTGTGAGAGTGAGAGAGAGAGAGAGATGGTCCCGGATCCTAGTGGCCATTTTATCAAGGGCTCGAACCGGAAAAGGAGAGGAGAGCGGGTATGAAGTGATGTTAAGAGAGGAGGCAAGGGTCTGGTCAATAAAGTTCCCCGGGGCACCAAAATCCATTAGCGCTGTAAAAACGGTACTTGAGGGACAGAGTGATCGACACTGAAAAGGGTTTGGCAGAAAGTGATGAAGATGGGATACTCACTTCTGCCCAAGGAGATGGAAGATCACGTGACCGTCCCTCTGCTCTCATGGATCCCGAGTTGGCACATATTGGACACTGCTGAAGCGGGTGACCTCCTTGACCACAATAGAGATCCAGCTGTTTCCGTCACTCCGCCGCGGGAGGCATGTGACCCCTACCTCCATGGGTTCAGGCTCTGATACAGTGTTCACTGACGGAGGGAGAAAAGCGATAAGGGTTCCGACTCTCCCGAAGTAGGTTATCCAGACGGATGGCCATCATGATGAGTGGCGTCCAGGGAGAGGTTGTCATCTCGACATGCCAGTTCCATCTGGACCTCCTCGCGCAGTCTTCTTCTGAATAGCGTACGGAGCGCCGGCTCATTCCATCCGCTGGATGCTGCTACTGTCCGGAAGGTGAGTGCATACTCGGCAGTGGTCTGGTCACCCTTCCGGAGTTGGAGTAGGTGGTTACCACCCTCTCTGCCCTCCGGTGGATGATCAAAGATACCTCTGAACAGAGGCATGAACCCCACATACAAAGCCAGCTCCTCCTCTCTGACGGCCGTAGCCCACTCCAACGCCCGCCCAGTCAGCAGAGAAATAACCGTGGCAACCCTGTACCTCTCGGTGATGGAGAATCCCATCTGGTGCACAAAATAGAGGGAGCACTGGAGTAGGAAGCCAATGCATTTTGATGATGGGGTTCAGTCATATTTTTTTTGCGAGGATTTAAGACCGAGTTTAAAAAAGGCAAATGCATGCCATTCCAGTGCACATCTTAGTGCTATCCATCCTCCGGTTTTTGTTAACGGGCACTTTTCAGCGGGAGCTTGCCGATCGGCATCTCACAGCACTTGATGAGCCAATATTTTGGATGCAATCATCAGCAAAACAAACAGTAACACAATTTCCATACACCATCACACAGGTTGAACTCTAGGGGTTTCTTTGCCATGATACCATCAACTGGTTCCCGAACACGAACGGCGCAATAGACAGCACCCACCACATCGCTATAAAATCACCATCCCAAAACGATTTCAATTATGTGAACAGAAAAGGCTTCCACTCTGCCTCTAGAAATGAAACCTTCTCCCAAGTTGGTTGACACCTACTCCCGTTGCCTGCTGCGCTGCTACTTGGATTCCACCTGGCGATCTGTTCACCGTCTGCCCTGGCTTGTCTCCCCCTGTCTGGTACAGGTACCCCCACCACACTCGCCCTCTCTCCCGAGCTTTCGCTCGCCTTCAGCACACAGTGACTCTGAACTTACAATGGCTAGCCCCAAGTCATTATATATTCTTTCTTGTGCATTTTGATATTTTACTATTTGCCTCATGACTCCTGCATGCTTTGTTGACTATGAACTTTCTTATTTACCCAACCGTGGGACAGACTATGTTTGTTCCCACACTCGGGACTCTGACTCTCTATTGGTTACAGACTCTTGGCTTCCCATTCTATTCTAACCACCTCTCGCCGGCTTTATATTCATGTTACCTGATGAAATTGCTTTACAATATGATCTTGTTTCCATCTAATGCACATTCAAATGTCATAAATCAACACTGCAGAGCTCTCCCGGTCCTATGCTGTGCCTTGATTGTATTACTGTTGATGATATCTGGAAATGTGCATGTACACCCTGGCCCATCTACTGCTAGCCCGAATTCTGACTTGTGCTCTATCTGCTTCATTGATTTCTGCTCTCGTAAAAGCCTGGGTTTTCTGCACGTTAACACGAGAAGCTTATTATCTAAAATGGATCAATTGAAAGTGTGGGTTCACAGCTCCAATCCAGATGTGTTGGTAATTACTGAGACGTTTTTTGAATACTGATGTTAACCTTTCTGGTTATAACCTTTTTCGGCAAGACAAATCTTCCAATGGTGGGGAGTGGCAATCTTTACCAAGAATCACCTTCAGTGCCTGGTTGGCTCCACCAAGTCTGTCCCCAAACAATTTGATTTGCTGGTTTTAAGCATTAAACTTTCAAATAGATCTCAAAAAACCCTCCTCACAGCTGCCCATCTCCCTTAAAGTTGATGATGTGGTTGTTATTGACAAGAAGCACATGGCTGAGCTCTTTAATCACCACTTCATTAAGTCAGGATTCCTATTTAACTCAGCTATGACTCCTTGCCGTTCAACATTTCCTCATCTCCCACCGCTTCTAATGCAACTAGCCCAAATGCTCCTCCCTGTTTTTCCACTGCCCTGCTACAAAGATTTTCACTGCAGACAGTCACTGAGTCCGAGGTCCTAAAGGAGCTCCTTAAACTTGACCCCCAAAAACAATCTGGGTCAGATAGTTTAGACCCTTTCTTCTATAAGATTGCTGCCCGTATCATCTACAAGCCTATCTCTGACCTTTTTAACCGGTCTCTGCTCTCTGGGGAGGTTCCCATTGCTTGGAAGGCAGCCACGGTTTGTCCTTTATTTAAAGGGAGAGGTCAAGCTGATCCTAACTGTTATAGGCCTATTTCTATTTTGCCCTGTTTATCAAGTGTGTTAGAAAAACTTGTCAATAATCAAATGACTGGCTTTCTTGATGTCTATAGTATTCTCTCTGGTATGCAATCTGGTTTCTACCCAGGTTAAGGATGTGTCACTGCAACCTTAAAGTTCCTCAATGATATCATTGCCCTTGATTCTAAGCAATGTTGTGCTGATATTTTTATTGACTTGGACAAAGCTTTTGATACGGTATACCATTCCATTATTGTGGAGTATTGGTGTCTCTGAGGGGTCTTTGGCCTAGTTTGCTAACTACCTCTCTCAAAGAGTGCAGTGTCTAATGTCAGAACATCTGCTGTCTCAGCCACTGCCTGTCACCAAGGGAGTACCCCAAGGCTCGATTCTAGGCCCCACGCTCTTCTCAATTTACATCAACAACATAGCTCAGGATGTAGGAAGCTCTCTCATCCATTTATATGCAGATGATAGTCTTATACTCACCTGGCCCCTCTCCGGATGTTGTGTTAAACGGTCTACAACAAAGCTTTCTTAGTGTCCATCAAGCTTTCTCTGCCTTTAACTTCTAGTTCCTCCCAAACCCGGATCCGGGAGCACCCCCATCAGTAAAAAAGCTGACTAGCATAGCCTAGCATAGCGTCACAAGTAAATACTAGCATCTAAATATCATTAAATCACAAGTCCAAGACACCAGATGAAAGATACACATCTTGTGAATCCAGACATCATTTCTGATTTTTAAAATGTTTTACAGGGAAGACACAATATGTAAATCTATTAGCTAACCACGTTAGCAAAAGACACCATTTTTTTTACTCCACCAGTTTTTTACTCCATCAGTAGCTATCACAAATTCGACCAAATAAAGATATAAATAGCCACTAACCAAGAAACAAATTCATCAGATGACAGTCTGATAACATATTTATTGTATAGCATATGTTTTGTTAGAAAAATGTGCATATTTCAGGTATAAATCATAGTTTACCATTGCAGCCACCATCACAACTCGACTAGAATAACTACAGAGACCATCGTGTATTACCTAAATACTCATCATAAAACATTTCTTAAAAATACACAGCGTACAGCAATTGAAAGACACAGATCTTGTGAATCCAGACAATATTTCAGATTTTCTAAGTGTTTTACAGCGAAAACACAATATAGCGTTATATTAGCTTAGCACAATAGCAAACCACACAACAGCATTGATTCAAGCCAAAAATAGCGATAACGTATAAACCACCAAAATATATTAATTTTTTCACTGACCTGCTCAGAATTCTTCAGATGACAGTCCTATGACATCATATTACACAATACATATAGAGTTTGTTCGAAAATGTGCATATTTAGCGGCACAAATCGTGGTTATACAATGAGAAAAGTAGCCAAGCTGCCAACAAAATGTCGGGAGAAATCTTGGGAGAGGCACCTATTCTAATCGATAACTAATCATAAACTTGACTAAAAAATACAGGTTGGACAGCAAATGAAAGATACATTAGTTCTTAATGCAATCGCTGTGTTACATTTTTAAAATTAACGTTACTACAACATACAGCGTGCGTTAAAGCGAGACCGCACTGAAATTAATGGCAGCTTATGCATTTTACATTTTTCAACAGAACAACGAATTAACAGCATAAATAGTTCTTACTTTTTGATGTGCTTCCATCAGAATCTTGGGAAAGGTGTCCTTTGTCCAAAAGAATCGTTGCTCGGTTGTAGAATGTAGTCTTCAACGTTGCAATTAGCAGTAAACATTAGCCATGTGAGCCAGAGATACCCAACTCCCTAGAACGCCACACAAATAAATACCCGAAAATCGCAATATACTGACATAAACTGATATAACTCGGTTTAAAATAACAACATTATGATGTCTATATCGAATAAAAACACAGTCGGATATATCTAAGAGCTATAACCGGAGCTTCTAGTACGATATGCCAAGGTCCTTCCTGCGTCAGAGCGAAGAGGGCAAAGACCGGACCTTTCCTTCCCAAGCCATTTATAACCTTTCAGATCTGCCTAGAGACTCCATTTCAAGTCTCACTATTCGCTGACATCCAGGGGAAGGCGTATGCAGTGCATCTCAACCAATAGAAGACAGGCAAATTAATAAACTGATCTGGGAACAGCTTGCAGAATTCTGCATTCTCACATCCACATAGGAAAATTGCTCTAAGTCCAGTTCTGTTTCACTCACAGATATAATTCAAACGGTTTTAGAAACTAGAGAGTGTTTTCTATCCAATAGTAATAATAATATGCATATTGTACTAACAAGAATTGAGTACGAGGCAGTTTAATTTGGGAACGAAATTATTACAAAGTGCAAACAGCACCCCCTATTGAGAAGAAGTTAATCTTCAGACTAGGGTCTATTTTTCTCCACAAAGTAAACTGCCTGTTACTCAGGCCCAGTTACTGCCTGTTACTCAGGATATGCATATAATTGGTACCATTGGATAGAAAACACTTTGAAGTTCGTAGAAATGTTAAAATAATGTATGAGACTATAAAACAATTGATATGGTAGGAGAAAATCCAAAGAAAAACCAACAGGAAAAAAAATGTTTTTGAGAGCCCATGCTCTTTCAATGGAAAGCTATGGGTCCTATGCAATTCCAGCTCCCAGATTGCAAGTCCTATGGTTTCCACTAGAGGTCAAGAGTCTTTGTTCAAAGTTTCAGGCTTGTTTCTTCCCAAACAAGGAAGAATTTTGAGTTTTGGTACCGGGAGTCAGAGTTGGAAATCAGTCTGTGTGCGCGATGAAGAGGACGCGCACTGCTAATTTAGCTTTTCTATTGAACATACTTCTTTCCGTTTTGAAATATTATAGTTTAATTACATATAAGGGTACCTGACGATTAAATAGAAACGCATTTTGACTTGTTTTAACAAAGTTTAGCGGTAGTTTTTTGGATTCATTTCTCTGCATGTTGAACGAGTGGATTACTCAAATCGATGGCGCCAACTAAACAGACTTTTTTGGGATAGAAAGAAGGATTTTATCTAACAAAACAACCATGCATGTTGTAGCTGGGACCCTTGGGATTGCAAATCAGAGGGAAATTTTCAAAAAATGTAATCGCTATTTGGGATTTTACGAAGCCTGTGCTGGTTGAAAAATATTTTGATGTGGGGCGCCGTCCTCAAACAACCGCATGGCATGCTTTCGCTGTAAAGCCTATTGTAAATCGGACAATGCAGTTAGATTAACCTGTTAGGCGGGCTGTCCCGACATCGGTACACTTATGACAACATCCAGCTCAAGTGCAGGGCGCGAAATTCAAAATCTATTTTTTTTTAAATATTTAACTTTCACACATTAACAAGTCCAATACAGCATTTGAAAGATAAACATCTTGTCAATCCAGCCAACATGTCCGATTTTTTAAATGTTTTACAGAGAAAACACCACATATATTTATGTTAGCTCACCACCAAATAAAAAAGACAGACATTTTTCACAGCACAAGTAGGATGCAAGTAGCATGCACAAGCCAACCTAACTAACCTAGAACCAACCTAAATAACCTAGAAAAAACTACCTCAGATGAGTCCTATAACATGTTACACAATAAATCTATGTTTTGTTAAAAAAATGTGCATATTTTAGCTATAAATCAGTTTTACATTACTGCTACCATCATAGCTACAGTCAGAAATCGCACGGGAGTAGCCAGAGAAAATACAGACACCAACGTCAACTACTAATTACACATCATAAAACATTTCAGAAAAATATATGGTGGATAGCTAATGAAAGACAAAGATCTTGTGAATAAAGCCAATATTTCAGATTTTTGAAGTGTTTTACAGCGAAAACACAATATATCGTTATATTAGCTTACTACATTAGCTAGCACACAGCAGCATTGATTCTAGTCAAACGGTAGCATAGCACAGTTCGACAGATATATGAAAAAGCATCCCAAATTGGGTCCTTATCTTTGTTGATCTTCCATCAGAATGTTCTCCAAGGGGTCCTTTGTTCAGAAACGTCTTTATTTCGATCCAGAACGAACGATTTCCCTCTTGAATTAGCAAGCACACTGGCAGTGCGACGCTAACCTCTCCATCTTGACAAAATTCTTGCGTCGCATCACGTCTAAAGTCCAGAATAAATTTCAATAATATAATTAAACTATATTGAAAAAACATACTTTAGGATGATATTGTGACATGTATCAAGTAAAATCGAAGCCGGAGAATATATTCACCTATAACGACAGTTTTCCAGGAGGCAATACAAGGTCCAACTTCGCGCCTTGGAGAAAAAAAATTATGGCGGTCCTCTCACTCCAAGAGGCTGTATTCAATCCCTGAACGAGATATTCAAGTCCTTTCTGCTCTCACTTCCGCATGACACCCAGGGGAAGGCGTATGACGTGTTTCTATGGTCCCAAGTGACATGCCCTTTTATAGACAAGCTCTTGAAAAGAGACCTCGCATTTGGAAATCTCACTTCCGGATAGGAAATGGGCTGCAGAAAAAGTTCTGGTTCACTTAGAGAAATAATTCAAACGGTTTAAGAAACTAGAGAGTGTTTTCTATCCAATAGAAATGATAATATGCATATTGTACGAGCAAGAATTGAGTAGGAGGCCGTTTGAAATGGCCACCTATTTTCAGGTTACTCAGTGCTGCCCCTTGCAGCCATAAGAAGTTAACAAGAATTTAAGCTTTTAACCGATATAAGACACTTGTATGTACCTAGATGTTTAATATCCATAATTTTTATGATTATTTATTTGAATTGCGCGCCCTCCAATTTCACCGGAAGTTGTTGACAGGTGTCCTGCTGACGGGACGCCTAGCCCTAAGACGTTCTTCTATATGCTTAATTTAGAGTTATTTATGCAACTTTAGTTGTAATACAAACGTTTGGCTATATGCTTTGATTTTTTATACATTTTAAGGCTGCATGATGGAACTCTACTGATGATTTTGAAAAAAAGATGCATGAAAGGCATGAGCTCTGCATTGTTTCTTGTGCAGGCTGCACACACTTCATCAGTCTCTCATTCACAATTTGACAAGCACTTGCTAATATTCTCACCAGGCCTCGAATTTCCCGGCGGCATCCCCCTTGTGTGGCCGTAATGCCCCATTAAAAATCCATGCCTTTTGCAGCAAAAGTGGCCGTTGTGCCCATGGGCTAAATATAATAATTATAATTCCCTTTTCCCAGCAGCCTTGCGCCGAAGCACCTCTCACTCACATGGCTCTCTCAGATATCTAAATTCTTATTAGCCAATGCACTTCATGTGATCGGGTCCTTCTCACAGGCATCTCAACTCTGAAATAGGCTACAAGTGAATACACACACAATGGGGATGCAACTGCATGCGTCCCTTATCGAATTCCGAGGCGCATATTGAAGATGTTAGAAGAACTGTCCACATTAAATTCTTGTCAGCCAACATGATGAGTAGGCCTAACGAACATCAAAAGCACTATCCTATGTCAATCTACTATCCCCCATAGTACAAAAGTTGACCTATCCTATTTATCAGCTTGTCTTTCTGTGCAAGAAATAAATATTCCAAACATACTTTACGGGATGCGATAGATCCCAAATCAATACCACTCATAAAAAAAAAACATTTTAAAAGCAATGAGGCTGATGCAACAGTTAAGAACGTTTAGCTTAAAATGTTGATAAACTATTAGGCTATTTCTTTACATTATAAGCGCAGCAATGCGCACACAGCAGTAGGCTTTAGGAGCGAATGTTCTAAAATGCAATCAATTAGCAGGAAAACACTGACCGCAAATTCGATTATTCATGTAATGCTTTATTATAAGGTGCATTTTTATCTTCCCCAAACTTTAATCCCAATGATGATAACTAAACAATTATTTAAGCTTTGACCAATCCCCGAGGTTTGTAAGACCCTGGGTTTAATAATAATAAGGCAAAGACTCCGCTTCTGCAAAAGGACCGTAAGGTTTATTCAGAGAACGTTCTAAAGTCAAGAATGCAAAGACATGTCATTTTATAACTCCCACCCCCCCACCTACTTACACGCACACACAGACACACAAACAGTAGGTGGGATGTATCTTTCCCCACAGTCCACATTCCTCGTTTATCTCTACCAAGCTGGCAGTTCCATGCCGTTCCCTCCCTCCCTAGATTAGAGGGACCTTGACAGGGTCTCTTTCCTGTCGTAAGTTTTTCAGAGTTTCAACCAGGTCAGGTCATGTATAGTTCAATTGTCCTGTGTTTTCTCACCCTTAACTTGCCTCAACCAAACCTTATTGGATTTTAGACTAATCACTCTAATACATGTTACCTAATCTAATAATTACGTTTCAGGGTGGAATTCTTTAGTCATTACTTTAAACATATAAATTCCCTTATCACGTGCCACCTATGTATGCCAATTAAGCTCTACACAGGTTGTAAAGTGGATTAAAGAGGGGCCAATCAGCTTAAATCCAATAGTTTGGACATACACAATTTTCTGTAAATGGTTTTGCAGTAAAAATTGGGTCCATTCTGTGCAGATGGGATAATGGGACAATTTGGAGCAATGGCGGTCGGTGCAGTTTAAGATGAGGGAGGACACTTTTTTTTGTTGTTGTTGCATGGTCTTACTTCTATTATTACAGCATATTGGATGACTGTCATTCTTACTCCATTCACCCAGTTCAATGTAACATCGATAGGTTTAGTCTACTACATGGTTAGAGCATGGGGCCTGTAAGAAATTGTAATAGATATTGGTAACTTGTTTTAACAACTTCTCAACACTAGCTATACTTGACACAACATGCACCCATCCCCCACTATACCCCCACTCTTCGTACCCTTATAATAACCACAGACCCACACACACTCCCCTCCCCCATGAACAGGCCCCTGTTAAAACAAACGCACATGCATTCTGCTCGAGGTTGAGACTCTAAGACAAAGAACTGTGTTAAGAGCCAATGGAACGTCGACATCAGGCCCGGACAGGACTACCCACGACCCAGATCGACCAATCAGAAGGCCAGACTACCAGATCAACCTACTTCATTCAATGCATATATAAGCTGTACAATATGTTTAGCGGTCTCTTCTCCGACGATTCCATATGAATCAGACAGAACGGGGCCGTGCTGCACGATTTGCCAGATATCTTTACACTTTTGAATAAACTGCCTTATTATACAATTATACACCTCGTCCTATGTCTCAACTTGATCTCCTGTCTCCAGTAACTGTTTTATCAACAGGCCAGTAATCGAAAGGTTGCTAGATCGAATCCCCGAGCTGACGAGGTAAAAATCTGTCATTCTGCCCCTGAACAAGGCAGTTAACCCACTGTTCATAGGCCGTCAATGTAACTAACAATTTGTTCTTAACTGACTTGCCTAGTTAAATAAAATAAATAAATACTTGCATTTTCCCTATAGCCATCATTAAGTTGCTAAACCTAGCCTATGAATGAAAGTTTATAACATAGGTCGTGAGAAATGTAAGTAATCAAGGTGACAGACAGTGACATATTCAATGCCGCCTTGCACACTCTTGCCTGCATCTAGATGATCTAGGGTGTAATCATTAGTCCAACAGTTGCAAATGAAAGTTTGTTTATCCCCGTTTCCTTCTGTTTGCTTCCGTTTAAGAAACATTTTTCCAACAGAATTGGGGTCATGATTACCCCCCTGATCACATGCAAACACAGTTAGTTCACTTTCATAGCAGCCACGTACAAACAGCATGATCACATCTACGCGCTCTCATAACACCTTTTCCCTTCGATTGTGGACTTCAGTGCACAACATATCAGCTGTCTGTGACCAGGCAAAAAAAAAACTTGCCAAGCCAAACAATTTCATAAGCGCTACACACAGCCTACAGCGTTGTCACCATATTAGCAAACGTCATAGTCAACATAGTTACTAGAACTAACGCTACAAATCATGCAGTACAGTGTACTGTCAGCAAGCAGTTTAGCAGTTACACCGGTGGGCCCGGGTGGCAATAGATTAATAAAACCAAAAGATTACCTTGACGAGTTCCAGTGTTGGATAGCCATAGCAGCTAGCTAACATAGCATCCCTCTCTGAGTAAGCTAAACTAGGTGAAAGTGCAAAAAATACAACAATAGCTAGCTCTCTCTCTCTCGCTTCTTCATTTTTGAAGAAATGTATTTGTTCAAAACTGTTCAAATATTGTCTTTCACTCTCTTTGAGTCAACTACTCACCACATTGTATGCACTGTAGTGCTAGCTAGCTGTTGCTTATGCTTTCAGTTGTAGATTAATTCTCTCATCCTTTGATTGGACAACATTTCAGAGCTCTGATAGGTTGGAGAACGTCCTCCAGAAGTTGTCATGATGACTGTGTACGTCCATGGAAGGGGATGAGAACCAATTAGCCTCCTAGGTTTTGTACTTAAGTCAATGTACCTAGAGGACAGAAACTAGCTGCCCTCCGGCTACACCATATCCTACAAAGTGCTGCTGAGGCTATTGTAGAACTTAATTGCAATACAGTGCGTTTTAATCAGTTATTTGGTGAAATATATTTAGTATAGTTTTATCTAAAAAGGATAACTTTAATGTTTCCCTATTTTTATGAAATTCAGTGAGGAGGATGGTCCTCCACTGATTCGGCGTACAACGCATTTCTCATCCCAGGTTTGAGGTACGTTTTCCGCCGGCTCCTCAATGTCTTAGGGCATTTTCACATTAAATGTGTACCCTGTTTCGATTACCTGGAGCATTTGTGAGAATTCTACACAATAAGTTTTGCTTTCACAAGACCTGAAAACAGTTTGAGTGCGATTAGCAAAACACACATTCTACATCATGTTAGGGAGCTAGCTTGTTAACACATGCAAAAAAGTTCCACGCGACTCGCGCTGCCGTGTTACAATACCTGGTACTCTGGTCCTGAATCTTGCACCCGCTACTCACGCAGGTCCAGGATTCGTTTCAGCCTGAGTTCGTTTGCGTTTCACACATGCTTTATAGCGCGAATCGACACTAGTGCAGCTGTAAGCAAGCGGATCTGCTGGCTAAATAGAAACAAGCACACATTAACAAGTGACAGCTGCTGTTATGCTCCCGACCGTATACAATGACACAGTTTGGTCTTCTAGCTAGTTTACTTTGCAACAAGGCAGAACCCTCACATTAAATACAGAAGAATCAGTCACTAGCTACATCAGTTGCTAAATTATTTTTAATATTTCACAACCAAGCCACCATACTAAAATATGAGCCTAGCTAGTACTGCAGCTAATGACAGATGGCTAATAATAAGCTCAACATGACTAACCAAAGTGCCGCAAATATATGTTGCTATGCCGAATGACTTGACACACCTGAACCTGACACCTGTCCATCTGAATCGTCGTCAACATACAAAGGTTTATTATGATAATATTTGATAGTAATCTTTGAGATCCAAACACCGACTGTAGAAAGTAACCCGGAAGCAGCTAAGAAAGTTTAATTCCAGCCAATCAGTTGTGACATTAAAAGGGTTTCTGCCAATTTCTGCCAATCACATATAGGCTGTCTAACAGTGGGTGAGCATTATTTCTAACCCGGGTTATCCCATTTTTTAACAGGTGGAAACAGGTTGTATTCCTTTAGTTTACAATAGTTTAAACTCTACACATTTTATATCTGTCACAGTCACACCAAAGCGTCACCAAAGATGATGGATATACTGACAAGATACAGATCTCTCCGCCTTAACAATGGTAGTCGTTATCCACGAAGCGGAACAGCAGGCTGTCCTTTCTCATTATACATCTCATTATTGTAATCCTGTTTTGAATATTCAATGAGGGTTATTGACGTCAACCGCCTGTATGCTACTACTAGGCTCATGTCATGAATATGCGTAGCCATCTCAAGACAACTCTGAGAAAAAAAACACTTTATATCTAAGTTGCCGGGAAGTCACGTTTACTACTTATATCAGTACACTAGTAACAACTTAAGCATTAAGAAACTTCTATTTGATCAAATAAGCCATTCATATTTCTGTTGACCAATTTGACACTCATTGACCTCCATACAAAAACCCATTGCTTGGTGTGCGAAACAAAAATACGCCACCTGCTGGAGGGAGACAGATTTTCCACCGACATGGGCCTCTCTTTTCTCTGGTATCACACGATTCTCAACTGATGTCGACTCTCAAATTCATATCAAGATGATCCAAAGCTGGAGGTAATAATATAGCACAATTACTGTACATTTTGTAAGTATTTTAACTGCAGGCCCAACAAAGACATTGTTCATGGATGGGCATTGTTTAGTTTGTATAATATTTTGCAAAGCAGAAATGTGAAAGAAAACACAGGCAAACGGGGTATGTTGCCCTGTACTGATGATAGCCAAATACTTGGTCGGCTGGTTACATTTACAATGCAGTCATAATCAACACTTGCAAACCATTTCAAGCGTTGCAAAGAATGACAATCAGGCCCCCATCAAGCTGCAAAACCTGACAATTTCAAATAATAAATACAATTGGTTGGAAACAACACAAATTAATATTGCTCTCTCATTGAAATTGAAATTTCCAAAGGCCTACAACAGCTTATTAATTTACTAGTGAGACATTTAGAAAAAAATTAAATAATTTAAACTACGAATTACCATTTTCTTGTAACCCGGCCAAGTCGAGTTACATGTATTTTACATCGCAAACGACCTGATTTTAAGATTAAAAAACACCACAAGACTACTGGCATCATTTGGGAATCAGATCCATATACACCGAGCATCCTCAAATGGCAGCTTCATTAAATAGTACCCGCAAAACACCACTCTCAACGTCAACAGTGAAGAGGCGACTCAGGGATGCTGGCCTTCTAGGCAGTAAAAAAAGGCCATATCTCAGACTGGCCAATAAAAAGAAACGATTAAGATGGGCAAAAGAACACAGACACTGGGCAGAGGAACTCTGCCTAGAAGGCCAGCATCCCGGAGTCGCCTCTTCACTGTTGACGTTGTGACTGGTGTTTTGCGGGTACTATTTCATGAAGCTGCCAGTTGAGGACTTGTGAGGCATCTGTTTCTCAAACTAGACACTAATGTACTTGTCCTCTTGCTCAGTTGTGCACTGGGGCCTCCCACTCTTTCTATTCTGGTTATTCTGGTTAGAGACAGTTTGCGCTGTTCTGTGAAGGTACACAGCGTTGTACGAGATCTTCAGTTTCTTGGCAATTTCTCGCATGGAATAGCCTTCAAAACAAGAATAGACTGATGAGTTTCAGAAGACAGTCCTTTGTTTCTGGCCATTTTGAGCCTGTAATCAAACCCACAAATGCTGATGCTCCAGATACTCCAACTAGTCGAAAGGCCAGTTTTATTGCTCCTTTAATCAGAACAGTTTTCAGCTGTGCTAACATAATTGCAAAAGGGTTTCCTAATGATCAATTAGCCTTTTAAAATGATAGCTAATTCAAGTTTAACACGTGCCGTCGGAACACAGGAGTGATGGTAGCTGATAATGGGCCTCTGTACGCCTATGTAGATATTCCAGAAAAAAAATCTGCTGTTTACAGCTACAATAGTCTACACTGTAGTTCTGATCAATTTGATGTTATTTTAAAGGACAAAATTGTTTTGCTTTTCTTTCAAAACAAGGACATTTCTAAGTGACCTCAAACTTTTGAATGGTAGTGTATATGTTCCTTACATACACAACCCACTCCTACACTCACAGCAAGTCCCCATTAAGTGTAACAATCCCACAAAGAGCTCCATTTGGACAGGCTTTTTACCCATGACTGCATGTGTGTAAAGGACAAGACAGAACAACACGATGGTGGCGATTCAACATGTAGAATAGTTGAGAAATTAATAAAGGCAATAGGACTTGCTGCGCATGGCTGCATTTGTGTTGGTCTGTCTTGTCCTTAACAACTTTGACTGGTGAGGGATGACCAAACAAGTATGTTTAAAGGTCTTGACTTTGTCCCAAAGAGTGACTAAACCTAGAAAGACAAAAATCTGAAAACAAAGATAGTCGCCTTTGTGATTCAAGACATGGTGTAGAATTTGTTTAATGAAAAAGAAAATACAGAAAGGAGAGTTTGAAATATCCTAATGTTTAATGAAAGGGTGACGTACTGATCAGCAAGAAAGGGGTACAGTAAAACTACAAGGAATAGACAAATGTTGGTAATACTTAAGTCTGTCCATTTCAACTGCAACACGATTCAGTCTATTTATTTTTACTTAGCTACCATTGTGCACTAACTTAGTGTATTGTGGGATACAGGGACAGGGAAGAGGCACAAGGGTTCCATATGGATAAGTGCACTGGTGATGTCACTTACAAGTAAAGAAAATGAGAAGGTAAAAATAATTCCTTCTAGATTTAACTATATCCCTCTGATCCATCAAACAGCCCAAAATTAAGCGCCCGCTCAAGTGGGGTGGGGGGGGGGGTTAGGGGCAAACCCTCAACTGTGCTCATGGCTTCCACTTGGTGGATTCTTTTCCCGTTATATATATTCTTAAAACCTCTTCCGAGTGTGCTCATACCGCGTAGAGTTCGTAGATCTTCTTGGCGCAGTAGGCCAGGGCGGCCAGCGCTATCGTGTTGTGGAGTCTCTTTCTGTGGATGTCGTCCCTGCGCACCAGCACCACTGGCGTGGAGGAGGTGAGTGTGTGCAGGGGCAGCCGCGAGAGTTTTTGGCTGTTGTACTCCACCTGGTACTTGCAGCAGGGATCGAACTGCCAGGAGATTCCATAGAGGGTGGAGCATGCCACGCTGAGGGCACCAGTGGGCAGTGCTACGTAGCGCGAGTACTCGGGCGGTAGCGAGAGCGGCGTCAGGAGGCAGGCGGTACCTGACAGCACGGCCATCTTGTGCAGGCAGTTGCCCACGGCGATCCAGCGGGCCGTCTCATCGCCAATGCGCGTGGGCTCGATCACAATGTACTTGTACTGTGCCTCCAGTGCCTGCTCCAGCTCGTACTCAAACTGGTCCTGCGCGTTTTCCCCGTTGTAGATCTCATGAACGATGTAGCAGTCCGTTGCCGCCATCACTCCCCTGTGCACAGAGAGAGGAGATTATAAATAGTAAGTAGATGGAAAAGATCATTATTTTCCAAGCTTCATAGCAATTGTGCAGCTTCGGGGCCTAAGGCAAGTGGTTGCACCATTTTTTAAACGATGTAGAGATCTATATATTGCCTAGCTCCCTTATCCTACCTCATTTGCACATGCTGTATATAGATTTTTCTACTGTATTATTGATTGTATGTTTGTTTATTCCATGTGTAACTCTGTGTTGTTGTATGTGTCGAACTGCTTTGCTTTATCTTGGCCAGGTTGCAGTTGCAAATGAGAACTTGTTCTCAACTAGCCTACCTGGTTAAATAAAGGTGAAATAAAAAAATATAAAAGATGAATACCACTTGTGAAGAAATAAGGGGAACTACTTTTTAAAATTGACAGTCCATGACCTTGATATCAGATTACTGCACAAAAACTTTTCTCAGCACAATGTATGGTAAAAACAAGACACTTGTGTGTTACTTGTGCATGTTTGACAAAAATAAGAGCTGTTGAATCAAAGGGAAAGTAGTTTTTTTTTTACGCGTTTAAAATTCTCAGAGTTCACTCACTAGGCATCAGTCACTGTCAAGTTGCCTGTTAGTAATAAGCTATGGTATTAATGCTAACGTAGCTATGGGCAATAAACAATATGCGGGAGAAAACAAATGCAGCTATAACAAGTGGAAATAACACACGTGTAAAACTCGAATCCTTCACTTTGCAAACATTATGCCCCGCGCAAGAGTGCTAACTAGCTCCTAACAAGGTTCACACGGTTAGCTAAATAAGCCTGCGTTCGTAAATTCACCCTGGCTGAGCACACTCTGAGTCAGTCTGACACGCCAGAGCGAATTCTGAAAGCACCCGTCAAGTAGCTAACTACTGTTAGCTGGCTAACGTAAACAAAACTCTGGGTTAGCGAACATGTTGATCATTCACAACTGTTTAAACAATTCCAGTAACAGCTATATTAGTTGTTGTGCTGTATTGGACGCAGCTTGGCATAACGTCAGGTCATAACGTTACATTGGTTAACTCCACCGCTGTTTGGAAGCTTGCTGCTCTGAAAACTAACGTTAGCTAATACGTAAATTGCAAGCGGTGAGTAAACGTTGTTATACGACCGATATATTTGATATGAGCTAGTATATCTACTTTGTAACGTTACGACATGTTTTCACACTATTTTAGTTGGGTGGCTAACCTATCCAGAACTTGATTTTGAAGCTTTGATGAACAGGCTAGCAAACATGCTAATCAAAACATCACATGAGCAGTTATGGAGGAAGGAATTCGGGAAAGTGACAGCTGCATTCAGCTTTTAAAAGCCATATGATGGAATAGTGAATGTGTGGCGTATCATAACATAGACCTTGGACACAAATAGTCGTGATATGGCAATGATTGAGTATAACTGACCTCTCCCTGTTGACTTGGACACCGCGCCTCCTTCCCAACGACGCCATCTTGGAGAACCAACACACGACTGCTGTCGACGCAGTGCAAGCTAGGATATGTAGTGTAGGCTATACTTGCAATACACTGCGAGGACGACTTCATGTACTTTGTCGTACTACATTTTCCATAATTAATTTAATGCATGTAGGATGTACCACTCATTATTTACACCGTGTAAATGTAGAGGTCAGTTTAATTTACACTAGTACCTTTTGGCATAAACTGTAATGCAAAATGTGCTCAACACAAATGCGGTAAATGCTGCATACACAAATCATGTTCATGTCTTGTAACAGTTGGGAGATGACCAATCACAAGCAAGGACAACACTATGGGACTCGAGTAGGACAAACCATTCTATAGCCAGGTTGCGCTGCAGGTAAATTATTCCACTTGCTAATTCCCCTTATGGGCTACACTCAGGTAGCCTAGTGGTTAGAGCGTTGGCCCTGTAACCGAAAGTTTTGCTGGATCGAATCCCCGAGCTGACAAGGTAAAAATCTGTCGTTCTGCCCCCTGAACAAGGCAGTTAACCCACTGTTCCCCGGTAGACCGTCATTGTAAATAAGAATTTGTTCTTAACGGACTTGCCTAGTTAAAATTTAAAAAATAAAACACTCAAGCTTCATTGCAACTGACTGTCACACTGAAGTGGGTGTGATATTTACCTGCCTCGGTTTGGTATACTCGCCCATATTGTGTCCTGTCCTCTATCCAAGCTTCTCTAGTGAGTTGATCTCTGGTTTAAATCGCACACATGGTGTAGAACTCTACACTGGGAAGTGTGTTGTAACCAAGCCAGTGTAAACCAAGGTAACATGTGCAATTCTTTAGCCTACTCCCTGCCTCCCTCTCCAATAGATTGATTTAATAAAGTGCACCTTTAAAATGTAATCACCTTGGTATTCTGCAGCTCAGAGGTGAAGTATACTAGGAAACTTTAAATGTATAAGGCACTTCTAAATGATTGTAAATCAACATTTAAATTATTAGCTAGTTTAAAATAAGATGGACATAGAAAATAATATCAGACAGTCTGCAGACTTTATACCCATCTCTGTCAGACAGTAGACCTACAGCGCCAACCTCTGAAGACTGTCATCAGTTTTACTGCCTACCTGACCAGTATGCATTCAGTCACCTAGCAAATAGTATATCTCACCTAGGTCAAAGCCAGAGAATCCCTACTGCAGTTTAAGATACTCAGCAAATAAAAAATACAAAGGGTAAAACCTGTCACTTGATATTGGAATTTTGTTTTCTGCTTTCTTAAGCCATGCTTGTAAACTGTATAGACAAAATGTCACACAAGATTTGAACTGTAGTAGAACAGCCCTGAATTAGTGTTTTTACAGACAGTAGAAGATCACCCCCACTGTCAATGAAGGTTCTATGGCAATGTCTCATGTCAGATAGCAAAGCAGCTTTCTGTACAGTAACATTTTAAGGTGAGATGTAGGCCTACTGAGGAGTGGTTGTCCTGATGAACATGGGGACAGTCTTAGGCAGCATAGCAGGAATAGAGGGAAGCGCCTCACTAGCCCAGAACAGGCTGACTGCATGTAGGGGATATAGCCCACAAGTTGATGGTCTAAAGTAAACCAGGTGTGGCCAACCCTCCACCCTCCTCCTGGAGAGCTATTGGATGTGCACACTATTGCGCCAACCCTGCTCTAACACACCTGACTCAGCTAATCAAGGTCCTGATGAACAGCTGTTTTTTGTCTTTCCGGTTTTGACGAGAGGACAAACATTGAAACTAAAGACCTGACTGATCAGGGTTGCATTTCACTCCAGAAAGCTGTTCCCTTCCTTCTGCCAATTCCCTGTAATATATGGATCTGTTTGCACTTCCTACGCCTTCCACTAGATGTCAACAGTCGGTAGAACGTTGAATGAAGTTTATACTGTGTTGTGGGGCCGGATGAGAGGGGAATGAGTCAGTGGTCTGGCAGATTTCCAGTTCCTGGTCATGCGCTTTCCTCATGATATCGCCTTGCGTTACATAACTTCTACAGACATGAAGGAATGCTCCGGTTGGAACGTTATTGGAAATCTATGATAACATCATCCTGAAGATTGATTCTCTACTTACTTTGACCAGTTTATTCGACTTGTAATATAACCTTTTGAAGTTTTCGTCCGACGTTTGCCTGCATCTGTGCGAGCGTTTGGACACGTGTACTACACATGCTAGCAAAAGTAGCTACTTGGACATAAGTAATGGACATTATCGAACAAAATAACGATTTATTGTGGAACTAGGATTCCTTGGAGTGCATTCTGATGAAGATGATCAAAGGTAAGGGAATATTTATGATGTAATTTCGTATTTCTGTTGACTCCAACATGGCGGAGAAATGTTGTTAAATCTGAGCGCCGTCTCAGATTATTGCATGGTGTGCTTTTTCCGTAAAGTTTTTTTGAAATCTGACACAGCGGTTGCATTAAGAACAAGTGTATCTTTAATTCTATGTAAAACATGTATCTTTCATCAAAGTTTATGATGAGTATTTCTGTTATTTGACGTGGCTCTCTGCAATTTCTCCGGATATTTTGGAGGCATTTCTGAACATGGCGCCAATGTAAACCCATATTTGTGGATATAAATATGCACATTATCGAACAAAACATAAATGTATTGTGTAACATGATGTCCTATGAGTGTCATCTGATCAAGATCATCAAAGGTTAGTGAACTTCTTGAGCCTATGGGGGCGCCATTTCAACTTTGTAAAATATCGTTCTCAAATTAAACTGCCTCGTACTCAATTCTTGCTCGTACAATATGCATATTATTATTACTATTGGATAGAAAACACTCTCTAGTTTCTAAAACCGTTTGAATTATTTCTCTGAGTGAAACAGAACTCATTCTGCAGCACTTTTCCTGTCAGGGAGTGAGATTTCAGAAATCGAGGTCCCTGTTCTGGGGTCAGTTTATAAGTCCCAATGTAAGCTATGGGGCTACATGCACTGCATACGTCTTCCTCTAGATGTCAGTAAGCGGGGAGAATTTGAATGGAGTGGATTGCGCAATCTGGGCCCTATATATAGACCGTGGAACGGAAGTACCGTCCTTTTCAACGGTGCGCTTGACGCATGAAGACATCACAATGGCGTCCTGCAAACGCTTTCGTTTTAGTAGTTCTATATCTCCGGTCATGTTTTTATTCGTTATAGGTGTTAAAGACATCATAAGGTAGTTAATTTAAACCGACTTAGCAGTTTATAGCAGTTTATTGCGATTTTCTGGGATTTCTTTGCCATGCGCTTTCACGAGTTGGACACCACTCCAGTTGGCGGCTAACATTAGCGGCGATTTCGACCGGACAAGAGGACATCTTTCAACCCAAAGACGATTGTTCTGGAGAAAGGACACCTTGCCCAAGATTCTGATGGAAGCTCAGCTAATAGTAAGCAGTCTTTATGCTGTTAATTCGTACTTATGTTGACAAATGTCAGATAATAATTCCGCCATGAATTATGGTGCGGTCTCGCTTTAGCGCACGCTGTATGCTTGAAGTAACGTTAATTTTAAAAATGTAAGCCAGCGATTGCATTAAGAACTAATTTGTCTTTCAATTGCTGTCCAACCTGTATTTTTTAGTCAAGTTTTGGAATAGTTACTGATTAGAATAGGTGCCTCTTCAAAGATTTCTCCTGCCATTTTCTGGGCAGCTTTGCTACTTTTCTCATTGTATAACCACGATTTGTGCCGCTAAATATGCACATTTTCGAACAAACTCTATATGCATTGTGTAATATGATGTTATAGGACTGTCATCTGAAGAATTCTGAGAAGGTTAGTGAAAAAATGTATATCTTTTGGTGGTTTATACGTAATCGCTATGTTTGGCTTGAATCAATGCGGTTGTGATGTTTGCTGTTGTGGTATGCTAATATAACGCTATATTGTGTTTTCGCTGTAAAACACTTAGAAAATCTGAAATATTGTCTGGATTCACAAGATCTGTGTCTTTCAATTGCTGTACGCTGTGTATTTTTAAGAAATGTTTTATGATGAGTAATTAGGTAATACACGTTGCTCTCTGTAGTTATTCTAGTCGAGTTGTGATGGTGGCTGCAATGGTAAACTATGATTTATACCTGAAATATGCACATTTTTCTAACAAAACATATGCTATACAATAAATATGTTATCAGACTGTCATCTGATGAATTTGTTTCTTGGTTAGTGGCTATTTATATCTTTATTTGGTCGAATTTGTGATAGCTACTGATGGAGTAAAAAACTGGTGGAGTAAAAAAAATGGTGTCTTTTGCTAACGTGGTTAGCTAATAGATTTACATATTGTGTCTTCCCTGTAAAACATTTTAAAAATCAGAAATGATGGCTGGATTCACAAGATGTGTATCTTTCATCTGGTGTCTTGGACTTGTGATTTAATGATATTTAGATGCTAGTATTTACTTGTGACGCTATGCTAGGCTATGCTAGTAGCTTTTCTACTGATGGGGGTGCTCCCGGATCCGGGTTTGGGAGGTGTTAGAGGTTAATTTTATCTCTATTTCTGCTTTTTGTAACTACTATCTTTTGCTGGGAAAATGGCTGTGTTTTTCTGTGGCTATGTACAGAGCTAACATAATTGTTTGGTGTGCTTTCCCCGTAAATCCTTTTTTGAAATCAGACACGTTGGCTGGATTCACAACATGTGTAGCTTTAATTTGGTGTCTTTCATGTGTGATTTCATGAAAGATTTATTTTTATAGTAATATATTTAAATTTGGCGTGCTACATTTTTTCTGGCTTTTGGCCAAGTGGGACGCTACCGTCCCACATATCCCAGAGAAGTTAAATCAGTTGATGTCACAAAGTGCTGTACAGAAACCCAGCCTAAAACCCCAAACAGCAAGCTATGCAGGTGTAGAAGCACGGTGGCTAGGAAAAACTCTCTAGAAAGGCCAGAACCTAGGAAGAAACCTAGAGAGGAACCATCTGTAGGCTTCCTAAAGATTGATGAATGCAAACTACATTTGCCATTTTTACTGCCTGGGGGGTTTTCAAGATTCTTGTGGACTTTTGGAAGAAGATTAAAAATAAAAGAAGCCATATGCGGACTGTCATTGAAAATAAATTTGAACTCATTGTCTGAAATGTAGCCATTCTCCTTAGCTTCTGTGAGGATCCCTTTCAATTCAGTGTTTAGGTCCTCTGTAGGGTTGAAGGTAAAAGATTGGTAGAATTCATCATTGTCTAATTGACGGTAGGCTTCTGTCACATATTTGTCTTTACTCCTGCTTTTTTAACCATAATCCGTCCATTTTTGGACAATGATTCAACTGCATCTCTCTCTGTCTTAGAAAGGTTACGTTGTGTTTGGTTAGAGTCAATTTTACCCTTAAACAGATTCTCCACATCAAATTTCACCTTCTTGGCAAATGTATTTAGTGTGGCATTCTGGACAATGGGACAAAAGGTGGACTTGGGCTTAAAAGGTGTTTTTGAGGGCACAGAAACTGCCTGACCTGAAACACTGGTGTCTCTACATATCTTAATTTACTTCTTCAGATAGCGTTACAGTTCATCTTCTCAACGGCACATATGTAACGCATGCCTGTCACCATTGATGGCCCTTGATAATGTCCCAATTACAATATCTGGGGGATAATCACATTTTCCCAAGCACACAAATCTCTCACCTGAGCTGTCATTCTATACAGTCAATTCTGTCTGGTCCTTTTTCCCACCAGCACACCAGCAGCATGAGCGAAGTTTGGATGTGATCTCTCTCCATGCTCACACCACATGCACGGTCTCAGGACTCATGCCGCACTCCTGCCGCTCGTACACAGGTTGCTGGCTTGGACTCAGATCACAGGTAGGAGTGGTGAAAGAAGGTCGTAGTGAACGTAATTTTTTTCTCTCCAAAAACAACAGCAATGTGTGTGTTAAAACGTAGGGCAAAAAACAAAGAAATGGCAAGACCTTACTTATCTGGGCGCTCCTTTTACGGCCGGATCCAGGTAACTTTATACTTATAAAACTGCAGAATTCCACTAACTGCTCTCCCAAGACACAGTCTCTGGAAACATTTCAAAGCGAGAGATAATGACACCCCCTCCTCTCCTGGAAGAGAAAGTATACAGTGGGGCAAAAAAGTATTTAGTCAGCCACCAATTGTGCAAGTTCTCCCACTTAAAAAGATGAGAGAGGCCTGTAATTTTCATTATAGGTACACTTCAACTATGACAGACAAAATGAGAAAAAAAATTCAGAAAATCACATTGTAGGATTTTTTATGAATTTATTTGCAAATTATGGTGGAAAATAAGTATTATTGTTAAGTTTGAAATAAACAGAGTAAAAACTCACAAATGACTAGTAAAGCTTAAAGCTTAAGTTTATTCACCCACTGGGTCACACAGCTGCATAAGACAAAGACATTTACACAATGTAAGGAGTCTCCTCCTTACACATCTGGACAGCCAATACATCTCTGTTACTAGACAGGACTTGAGTGATGCCTGTTCTTTCTCACTTCATCTGACCTGACCTCAGCCCAAATTCCTCACTCCTCCCCAACTCACGGCTGTCCTTTTGACTTGTACTGTGGCCCTTCTCCTTTCCATAGAGACCAGTCATATATGGGAGTAAATCGTTAGACTCGGTGGCAAGATAAATGTTGTCGTGTCTAAGGGTAGTACATGCTAAATAAAGGACACATAAACATTGTGGTGGATTAAAACAAACAATTAATGATTGGAGGGAGGACAGTGGACTTATCATTATCCTGTTTTGTTTGTAATTAAGACTTTTGGGTTGCTGAGATGTAGCATAGTGAATACTAACAAAATGTACAGTAGCTCATGCATTTACATCTTACTGTCAATGGTGGGTGTAGCTGGTGCATAGAAGTCAGGCGCAGGAGAGCAGAGATGAGTGAACACAAAGTACTTTACTGAGGCAAGTAGTAAGACCAGAACGCAATAGCGTCACCAATGCCCAAAACAAGTGAGGCAGCACACAGTACCACAAAGTACAAAGTACCGGCTGCCACAAAACACAGGTATACATAAAACCTGGTGCTAACCAGCCGGAAGCGTGCCAAGCTCGACAATAAACAATACCCTACACAGACATGGAGGGAAAAGAGGGCTAAATACACATAGTAAGTAATGAGGAGACGTAAACCAGGTGTGCAGGAAAACAAGACAAAACAAATGGAAAATGAAAGGTGGAGCAGCGATGGCTAGAAGACCGGTGACGTCGACCGCCGGATGCCGCCCGAACCAGGAGAGGGACCGACTTCGGCGGAAGTCGTGACACTTACGATCGTAACCCGTGGCATATTTCTTCAGGACTTTGCCCTGGTATCTCTACACTACCTCAGGATCTTATTCTGGAATCTCTTTCATCAGGACTCTGTCCTGGTATCGCCAAACCGTGACCTATTCCTATAACAGGATTTTCAAAAAGTTCTTAGAACATGATTTTAAAAGTTCCTAGAACTTTCCCCAATTGGAGGTTGCGTTTAAGAAAATCAGTCTCACCCTTAACTCTGTATGTTCGGAATGGCGTATCCCACTCAATGACGCTCCCTGCCGGTCCGAGGCGGGTCCCATCCTGCTCCACTCAGTCGGAGTGTGGGGCTCCCTGCCACATCTAACCCAGCCCCTGCGCACAGTTAACCTCTGTCTCCCCGGGATCAATCAGCAAGCGGAGTAAGCCATCTCATCCTCGTCGCAAATTTTTGTGGAATCTCTAACCAAAAGGAGAGAGACTATTCTTCAAAACAACTTCATTATAAGATTTGCAACAATGAAGCAATCAACAATCACTAAGAATAGTCAGAGTTGAAAAGTACAATGAACAGAGCTGTCTTTCGCCTTTTATAGAAAGTACATCCTTTTATCTTTGTGACAGTTAGCATATGTGCAGAAACAGGCCCTGGGAACAGAGTTGTAAAAAGTAATTTAGCTTGTCTGTGTAGATCAAGATAGCTGATATCGTCACCACTCTCTGTTCCTCCCTGCACTTCCCACATAGCTAAATTCCTGCCGATCGTAAACACAGGAGGTCACATACTGTGGTCGCACCCAAGCAGCTCATAAATCTGTACGCTCAGATTTATGACTAAGTCACACAAGACAAGTCTGTATCATTAATCCATTGTACAGGATGCAAGCAGGTCACTGACGTTTCGACATCAAGCTGACCATTGTGCTTAACTCCTGTTTATAGCCTAGTGGCCAATTGAGACACAACAATGTAATAACATTATAATGATAATGTTTCAAGGTAAATGGCCAATTCTAACACAAAATAATACTAATAATATAAATAATGTGTTTCGTTAATCAATAGGCCATACAATGCATTTGCAAACTATCGAGGATAACAAAAAAACGTTTTGAAACTTATTTCCATTGTGGTCTTCTTGTTAACAAAATACATACTTCATCAATGAACAACAAATTAAAGATGGAAAACTAATTTAGTTAATTAAGGCAGTTTGGAAAAGGCAGTATGGCTTGATTGGATGGCGTATCGATGGTACAGTACAGCCAGGGAGAAAGTCTTCATCAAGGCCCATCGCTTTGTCCGACGTTCCCAGTTCCTCCATAGTAGCCTCTCCTCCGTAGGTAGCTGATCCTCCATTGCCGACAGTGAAGCACCCACTCCGGTGATGCTTCGGCTGCAGTAATAGAATAGTAATAGTTATAGAAATCATTTTTTAGCCCCTTAGGATCCACAGAGGAGTGAAAATTCATTCCTACACCGTCTTGTCCTGGCAATTATTTTCCTGTACTGTCCTGATCCCTCAACACTTCTATAACCCCTGAACTTTCCTGTCCCTTCCCATAAAAATCACTCCCATCCCGTACTAATTTTTGTGCGCAGAAATATGTAGGCTTTTGTTTTTTATTTAAGTAATGCAATATGCGACTGTAATATGTGGTTGTCTTACCTATCTTTGTTTCAAAATGTTTTGGTACCCTTCCTCTAAGTAGTTGCATACTTTCAAAATAACTACGGCAGTAAGGTTTTTGCTATAAATCACAACTTGCACGTGCTCATTCTTTACTTTTTCAGTTCACACATCTATTTTTAGGCCCATATGCGAGTAAAATGGTCACACTGTAAAGCCCTGCATCACAAAGATCTGTTACCTCAATCAATGCATGGTAGATAAGGATGCGGTATGTTATTTAAGAATAAAAAAGTTGCAGATAACTGTAAAGATCTCTTCTCACATCTATGTGCAGTATACCATCTCAATGTGGCCTCCCGAGTGGCGCAGCGGTCTAAGTGTGACCATTTCACAACTGGCCGTGATCCGGAGTCCCATAGGGTGGCGCACAATTGGCCCAGCGTCGTCTGGGTTAGGGGAGGGTTTGGCCGGGGAGGTTTTACAAGTAGGCCGTCATTGTAAATAAGAATTTGTTCTTTAACCGACTTGCCTAGTTAAATAAAGGTTAAATAAAAATAAATAAAATGTGGCTTCCAGTGACTTCCTTATGCTGTCAGGATGGCTGTTGTAGGTTGTATCTATCATGTAGTATGACTATATGAAACAGTGACTGATTACTTTTTTATATTCTTCTTTAAGGCACTGCATCATATACCAGCAGAACCTGTTGGACCAACACCAGACTGTTGTGGCATTATTTGTAAGTTCTCTTATTAGCTGCAGATCATATGTAAGACTCAAATGGAACTGTTTTGAACCCAGACAACACTGGACGACAAAGCCATTGCGGCCAGGGCTATTCATCACGTTTACATTTTTGTCATTTAGGAGACACTTATCTAGAGTGACTTAAATGAGCAATTCGAGTTAAGTGCCTTACTCAAGGGCACATCTAGTCGGCTCGGGTATTCAAACAGCGACCTCTATGAAACAAAACTGCAGAAAACAAAATACTTCTAAAAGAACTATGGCAAAGTAACTACTGGCCCAAGGCTCTTAATCACTAGGCTATCTGCCCCTCATGAACCTCAATCAAGAAGACACAGCCCATGGTCCAGGTGTTGATTTCACACCTCATCAAGAGGATTGGAGAGACATGAGTGTTCTACAGTAGTTACATCATTAATAATGGTCCTGGTGAAGGGAATTGTGAGTTTGTGATTCAATGCTTTATTATTGTTGTCTTTTCTGTTTATCCCTCTTTTCCTTCAGCCCAACATCTGAGACAAAACTGTCTACTTCATTAGTGGAACAGTTTCTTTGCCTCAAGTATTCAGTTTCTAATCAAACCTTAGGTACCCTAATACGTAAATAAGTTGTAAGTTAGGCTGTAAGTTAGGTTTTAATTTGGAAACTCACTGCATTATCTATCATGCAGGAGCTCAACTATTTCCACTGAAATGGAGCCCTTGAAGGTGTAATATTTTTTGATAGGTTTGACCAAATCCTAGCCATATTGAACAGAAAGGGTCTTTTTTTAAAAACACAGACTTTTATCTTCAAGGACGCTTGGTACACCCAAGGATGACGCCACCGTCTTTCTACTGGTTTCCTTGAGGAACACCTCAGGATCCTGAGAAAGCGGCGTCGGAAACCAGGACGGCTCAACTCTACTGCTGCACCCACCGAAGATGACAGACCAAGCAGGAGTCCTGTCTTGCCTGGAAAATGTTTCAGTATATATATACTGTATATACACACCCACACACACACACACACACACTCCCTCCTGGGAGGGGCAGATATTAATAGACAAACCAGATCGTCTGTATTTATTCTGTTGTTACTGAGAGCTTTAATAAATGTTTTATTTATTTAACCTTTATTTAACTAGGCAAGTCAGTTAATGTTACGGCTAGACGTGCCGCTAGCGGGACACCTCGACAACATCCGGTGAAATTGCAGAGCGCGAAATTCAAACTACAGTATTATAAATATTTATTATTCATGAAAATATACGTGCAATACATCAAAATAAAGCTTAACTTCTTGTTAATCCAGCCGCAGTGTCAGATTTCAAAAAGGCTTTACAGAGAAAGCACACCATGCAATTATCTGAGGACAGCATACAAATGCTTAAATCATTTTCCAACCAGGCAGTTGTGACAGGAAAGTCAGAAATAGCGGTATAATAAATGCCTTACCTTTGAAGATCTTCTTCTGTTGGCACTCCAAAAGGTCCCAGTTACATACAAATGGTCCTTTTGTTCGATAAAGTCCTTCTTTATATCCATAAAAACTCAGTTTAGCTGGGCGCTTCAGTCAATAATCCACTGGTTTCCCTCCATCAAAATGCATACAAAATGAATCCCAAATGTTACTAATAAACGTATCTAAACAAGTCAAACAATGTTTCTAATCAAACCTTAGGTACCCTAATACGTAAATAAACGATCAAATTTAAGACAGAGAATCGTTATTGTCTTTACCGGAGATAAACAAAAAGAACACGCTCTCGTCCATGCGCATGGAAACACTACAGCCAAAATGGGAGCCACTTAGAAAAACTACAACTTCTACCTAATTTTTACAAAAATCAGCCTGAAACTCTTTCTAAAGACTGTTGACATCTATTGGAAGTCCTAGGAACTGCAATCTGGGAGGATTTCGTCTTATAATAAAAGTGACAGTCATTGAAATAGTGGTAGGCCGATTTTTTTTGGGGGGGGGGGGGGGGGGGGTGGTTTGTCCTCTGGGTTTCACCTGCCATTTCAGTTCTCCTATACTCACAGACGTTATTTTAACAGTTTTAGAAACTTTAGAGTGTCTTCTATCCAAATCTACCAATTATATGCATATCCTAGCTTCTGAGCTTGAGTAACAAGCAGGTTACTTTGGGCACGCTTTTCATCCGGACGTCAAAATACTGCCCCCTAGCCCAAAGAGGTTTAAGAACAAATACTTATTTACAATGACGGCCTACCAAAAGGCAAAAGACCTCCTGTGGGGACGGGGGCTGGAATTAGAAAAAATAAATAATAAAATATAGGACAAAATACACATCACGACGAGAGACACCACACCACTACATAAAGAAAGACCTAAGACAATATAGCATGACAGCAACACATGACAGCACTGCATGGTATCAAGACAACATGACAACAACATGGTAGCAGCACAAGATGGTAGCAGCACAAATACATGGTACAAACATTATTGGGCACAGACAACAGCACAAAGGGCAAGAAGGCAGAGACAACAATACATCACGCGACGCAGCCACAACTCTCAGTAAGAGTGTTCATGATTGAGTCTTTGAATGAAGAGATGGAGATAAACCTCTCCAGTTTGAGTGTTTTTTGCAGCTCGTTCCAGTCGCTAGCTGAAAGGGAACTGAAAAGAGGAGCGACCCAGGGATGTGTGTGCTTTGGGGACCTCTAACAGAATGTGACTGGCAGAACGGGTGTTGTATGTGGAGGATGAGGGCTGCAGTAGGTATCTCAGATAGGGGGGAGTGAGGCCTAAGAGGGTTTTATAAATAAGCATCAACCAGTGGATCTTGCGACGGGTATACAGAGATGCCCAGTTTACAGAGTATAGAGTGTAGTGATGTGTCCTATATGGAGCATTGGTGGCAAATCTGATGGCCGAATGCTAAAGAACATCTAGGCGCTCGAGAGCACCCTTAAATGCTGATCTATAAATTACATCTCCGTAATCTAGCATGTGTAGGAGAGGGGCATTTGGAGGTGTTTGGAGGTTAAGGGCAGAAAAAGCTTGTTGGACACTAAGAAAGCTTTGTTGTAGAGCGTTTAACACAAAATCTGGAGAGGGGACAGCTCAGTATAAGACTGTATCATCTGCATGTACAGTACAGTGAAACGTTTATTTGGGGGGTTTTCTTTATTTTTACTATTTTCTACATTATAGAATAATAGTGAAGACAGCAAAACTATGAAATAACACATGGAATCATGTAGTAACCAAAAAAGTGTTAACACTATCAAAATATATTTTAGATTTTAGATTCTTCAAAGTAGCCACCATTTGCCTTGACTACCTTGCACACTCTTGGCATTCCCTAAACCAGCTTCACCTGGAATGCTTTTCCAACAGTCTTGAAGGAGTTCCCACATATGCTGAGCACTTGTTGGCTGCTTTTCCTTCACTCTGCGGTCCAACTCATCCCAAACCATCTCAATTGGGTAGAGGTTGGGTGATTGTGAAGGCCAGGTCATCTGATGCAGCACTCCATCACTTTCCTTGGTCAAATAGCCCTTACACGGCCTGGAGGTGTGTTTTGGGTCATTGTCCTGTTCAAAAACAAATGACAGTCTTGCCATAATATGGACTTATGGACTGAATATTTAATATTTTTTACCAAATAGGGCAATCAACTGTATACCACCCCTACCTTGTCACAACATCACTGATTGTCTCAAACACATTAAAGAGGAAATACATTCCACAAATTAACTTTTAACAAGGCACAACTGTTAATTGAAATGCATTCCAGTTGACTCCCTCATTAAGTTAGTTGAGAGAATGCCAAGAGTGTGCAAAGCTGTCAAGGCAAAGGGTGGCTGCTTTGAAGAATCTGAATCTGTTTAACACTTTTTTGGTTACTACATGATTCCATATGTGTTATTTCATAGTTTTGCTGTCTTCACTATTATTCTACAATGTAGAAAATAGTAGAAATAAAGAAAAACCCTGGAATGAGAAGGTGTGTCCAAGGTGTGTCCAAACCTTTTACTGGTACTGTAAATGGTTGAGAGAACTTCTTACTGCCTGAGCTTTGTTGTTGATGTAAATTGAGAAAAGCGTGGGGCCTAGGATTGAGCCTTGGGGTACTCCCTTGGTGGCAGGTAGTGGCTGAGACAGCAGATGTTCTGACTTTATACACTGCACTCTTTGAGAGAGGTAGTTAGCAAACCAGGCCAAAGACCCTCAGAGACACCAATACTCCTGAGCCGGCCCACAAGAATGTCTTGCCGAAAAAGGTTATAACTAGAAAGGTTAATATCAGTGTTCAAAACACACTTTCTTAACCATGTCTCAGTAATGACCAACACATCTTGATTGGAGCTGTGATCCCACATTTTCAATCAATCAATTTTAGGTAATTAGCTTCTAGGTTAATGTGAAGAAAATCCAGGCGTTTACAAGAGCAGAAATCAGTGAAGCAGATATCAGAATTGGGGCTAGCAACAGCAGTTGGGCCAATGTGTACATTCACATATCCAGATATCATCAGCAGTAGTACAATCAGGGCACAGCAGAAGACAGGGAGAGCCTGCAGTGTTGATTTATGACATTTGAATGTGCATTCGATGGCAACAAGATTGTATTGTACAGCAATTTCATCAGGTAACATGAATACAAAGCCGGCGAGAGGTGGTTAGAATAGGATGGGAGGCCAACAGTCTGTAACCAATAGAGAGTCAGAGTCCCGAGTGTGGGAACAAACAGTCTGTCCCACGGTTGGGTAAACAAGCAAGTTCATAGTCAATAAAGCATGCAGGAGTCATGAAGCAAATAGCATAAAGCACAATAAAAAAAATACAATGACTTCGGGCTAGCCGTTGTAAGTTCAGAGTCAATCGTCCCAACAGTACGTGTGTGGTGGAGGCGAGCGAAAGCTTGGGAGAGAGGGGGGAGTGTGGCGGGCGTACCTGTACCAGACAGGGGGAGACAGGCCAGGGCAGACGGTGAACAGATCGGCAAATGGTCCTTTACGACGTCCAAACAAAGTTGTCCCGTGGCTGTTGTATTTTAGAGATTGCGAGGATATCTTATTATGTGGTCTATAATGATATTAGGCCACATCAGCTGCAACTTTGTTGATATACACAACTAACTATATTTAAGGAAAGATGGATTTCCCAAGTTAAATGTACTTGACATTAAATACTTTTTTGCCCATAACAGTCAGATGTGTCCAGAGGCAAAGAGGATACGTGAAAACGGGTCCAAGACCATGGAGGAAATCTCTAATTATAGTTGCTGGACACTCCAGGTGTGGTGGGTCATAGTAAGCACCCCAGCAACAGGGTTAAAGTCGAATCCGTTTCCATACACTAAAGTATACTCATCAGGTTTTGGGTCAATTCAGTTTGACTCTAGTCAATTCAGAAAGTAAACCCAATTCTAAAGTGATGTCATTGAAAAGCATTGAAGAGAATTGGAATTTCGGTGTGCTTCCTAAATTGTCTGGAATTGGAATCAGAGAGGTGTGGGGGGCTGCCATAATCGACATCCACGTCTTCGGCGCCCGGGAAACAGTGGGTTAACTGCCTTGCTCAGGGGCAGAACGACAGGTTTTTACCTTGTCAGCTCAAGGATTCGATCCACCAACCTTTTGGTTACTGGCCCAATGCTCTAACCACTAGGTTACCTGCTGGCAGAATTCAATGTATGATTAATTATATGTTCTTGTGCCAGTTTCATTGATGTACAAAATGATATGCATTACAGCTTAGATTTTGCCATTGAAAGTGCTATCTTTCAATCTACCCTTCTTATCTAAATGATAAACAAATTCATAGATTTGTTTGTGTCTACCTGTTCTCCGGATTGCTCCAGATTTTGATTCACTCAACTTTGGATGTTCATCAACGCTGACCAAAAACAGTTTTCACCGGAAAGATACTGCGTCTGGGCTGCAAGGATATTAATGCAGAGAATCTGCTGTCAGAGCTGGAGGCAGACATGATTAACATTAGTGCAGGAATTTATTGAAATAAATACAAGTACCTCAAATATTCATCAACTTTTATCAATTTTGACTGTCCACCAAACCTTGTTATGAAGTTCTCCCTCAGATAAAAAAAAGGTGACATGGCCCGATGGTGCTGCCAATGCTGCTCCTACCACCAATGTACCAATGTACAGAGTTGGGAAAAATAATGTTTGCTCAGCTATCCTCAAGGACAGAAAGTAATTCATTGACTTGCAGCCGGTAAGTATAGATGTGAAATATTAAGTATGTCTTAAACTGTAAACCACAGACAAAGTGGCAGAGACTCAACACCATGCAAATTAACATCCTGCACACAGCGATAGACTTATGAGTATAGCATATTCTGAGCAATAGAAAAGGTCACATTTTGTGTGCGCGCGCTTGCACACATGGGTGAGCTTGCCATGTGTCTTATGGTTATTGGTTCAACATTTTCATAAGCATATTCTCTAATAGACAGGTCGGAACCAACATGGCTGAATACCTGTGCCGGGCAGCAAAAAGACCCGACCCCTCTGGAGGTGCAGTTGTAAAGGGACCTCGGACTGGTGCTGAAGTGTGCACCAGACAGATGAGGGAGTGGAGGACGGCCATGAAAATGAGTTGCTGTTCTTGTTTGGTTGTTAATCTTGTAATGATATAATCTCCTCCCCTTCTCTCCCCCCCAGTTAAAACAGTCCATTCGGAAAGTATTCAGACCACTTCCCTTTTCCACATTTTATTACACATTTTATTTTATTTGGAAATGCACACACCTGTCTATATAAGGTCCCACAGTTGACAGTGCATGTCAGAGCAAAAACCAAGCCAGGAGGTCGAAGGAACTGTCCATAGAGCTCTGAGACAGGATTGTGACGAGGCACAGATCTGGGGAAGGCTACCAAAAAATGTCTGCAGCATTGAAGGTCCCCATAGAACACAATGGCCTCCATAATTCTTAAATGGAAGAAGTTTGGAACCATCAAGACTCTTTATAGAGTTGGCCGGCTCGGCCAAACTGGGCAATCGGGGGAGAAGGGCTTTGGTCAGGGAGGTGACCAAGAACTCGATCGTCACTCTGACAGAGCTCCAGAGTTCCTCTGTGGAGATGGGAGAACCTTCTAGAACAGGGGTGTCAAACTCAAATACCCAGTGGGCCAAAATGTAAAACCTGAACAAAGTCGCGGGCCAACATTGAACAAATGAACCTTTTAATATGGACCCAAACAAGTTTTGCTTTAACATTGAATATGGAACAAGCATCGCTTATTACCATACAATATATAATTTAATAGTGGAGACATGCAAAATCGAATTTCAAATGAAAAAACACATCAATGGCATTCATTTATTAAATAAATAAAATTTAAATAAAAATCGTATGCCTCTTTTCTATTTGCAGCCTTCTGATTTAAATACCAAAATAAACTTTTTCCACTGGCTAATAATTTTACAAATAAAATGATAATAAATCAATCAACCATTCAAGCCCATGCCTTGTAGCAAGAAAAAGTGCACAAAGAAAACGTTAATTATTGCACACTGATCTAATCTGATGTGCCCAAGCCAGATACCTGGCATCTCTTCTTGGATGCTAGTTCATCAATGTCTGGGCTCAGGCTCTGAGCTGAAGAAATCCTCAGTATCGAGCGAAGGTGTTCATCAGTCAGACGTCTCCTGTGAGTTGTTTTGGTCATCTTCATCGAGGAGAAAAGTTGCTCGCATAGATAAGTGCTGCCGAACATGGAGAGCTTCTGAGCAGCTTGGGTGCGGAGCTGAGGCATTGTGTCAGGGATGAACCGTGGAAACTGTGCGGCGCCCACAGCATCATACTTTGACTTCAGTGTGTCGTTGCACTGGAGTTCAATCAGCTCCATTTGGATGTTGGTTGGTGCATTTTCCACATCAACTGCGAAGGGATTACTAAGCAGTTCAAACCTACATTTCTGGACATCGAAGTCGGCAAATCGCCGGCTAAACTCAGCGGCGAGAATACTGAGTTTTTCAGCAAACTGTGCGCATGGGAACACGGCGGTAGAGATCTGCGCTTTTATGGTTTGGCAGCAGGGAAAATGGCAAGGGTTTCCTTGCAGCATCTGATTCTCCCACAGGCACAGTTTAGTTTTAAAGGCCCTCACTGCAGCGTACATGTCTGTGATGATGCGCCCCCGCCCCTGAAGCTGCAGGTTCAGCGCATCGAGATGGCTCGAGATGTCACAGAGAAAGGCCAGCTCACACAGAAACTTTTGCTCCCGGAGCTCTGCTGTATCCTTCCCTTTGGTTTCCAGGAATTGACATATTTCCTCACGCAGCTCGAAACATCTGTTCAGTACTTTTCCTCTGCTTAGCCATCTCACCTCTGTGTGATACGGCACGTCTGCGTATTCCGAACCACACTCCTCTAGAAAAAATTTAAACTGGCGGTGATTCAGACCTTTGGCTCTTATAAAGTTAACTACCTGTGTTACTGTGGTCATAACATGTTCCATCTTTAGGGCTTTGGCACACAGTGATTCCTGATGTATGATGCAGTGGTAAACAGTTAGCTCACCTGCACAGTTCTCTTCCCGCATCTTCTCCCGAACCATGCCCACCAGTCCACTCTTTTTACCGCACATCGCTGGCGCACCATCTGTCGTTAATCCAACGAGTTTATCCCACGGCAGCTTTATTTCAGTTACACATTTGGAAACCTCCTCAAAGATTTCCTTTCCTGTGGTTGTGCCATGCATTGATTTGAATCCCAATAGCTCCTCCGTAACACACAGATTTGAGTCCACTCCACGGATGAAGACTGACAGCTGAGCAGTATCAGATGCGTCGCAGCTCTCATCCACAGCGAGGGAGAACGCAACGAAATCTTTTCCCTTTTCCATCAGCTGGTCATACAGATTGGTGGCAAGATCACATGTGCGATCAGCTACTGTGTTCCTGCTCAGGCTCACGTTTGAAAATGCTTGCTTTTTCTCTGGGCATACGAGGTCACAAACTTTCATCATGCACTTTTTCACGAACTCTCCCTCATTAAAGGGCCGGGCTGATTTTGCGATCTCTGCTGCCACTATATAACTAGCCTTTACAGCAGCCTCACTTTGTGATGTGGCTTTTTTGAACATATTCTGTTGTGAAACCAAACTTCTTTTCATCTCCTCTACTTTCTGGCTCCTTTGAGTCATGTCCAGGTCCTTGTATTTGTCATGGTGTTTCGTTTCATAGTGTCGTCTAATGTTGTACTCCTTACTTACAGCCACGTTGACTCCACAAACAAGACAAACAGGTTTGTCTTTTACATATGTAAACAGATATTCTGCCTCCCACTTGTCCAGAAAGCTCCTGTTTTCTGCCTTTCTTTTCGCCATTTTTGGGAAGGGATAGCGCGCTGACAGTTGTAGCGTCTATGTTGCTATGACTACTGTCACAGAGGAGAGGGCGTTTCTGGGTCCTGTCCTGATTGGCGCGCGAAAACAACAGCAGAGCATTATGGGATTCGTAGTATTAGCGGTGAATGCGCTGTATAATACCGGCGGGCCAGCTCTAGTAGTAATTTGGTATTGTCTCGCGGGCCAAATATAATTACCCCGCGGGCCAAATTTGGCCCGCCGGCCAGAGTTTGACACCCATGTTCTAGAAGGACAACCATCTCTGCAGCACTCCACCAATCAGGCATTTATGGTAGAGTGGCCTGACGGAAGCCACTCCTCAGTAAAAGGCACGACAGCCAGCTTGCAGTTTGCCAAAAGGCACATAAAGGACTCTCAAACTATGAGAAACAAGATTCTCTGGTCTGATGAAACCAAGATTGAACTCTTTGGACTGAATGCCAAGCGTTACATCTGGAGGAAACCTGGCACCATCCCTACGGTGAATCATGGTGGTGACAGCATCATGCTGTGGGGATGTTTTTCAGCGGCAGGGACTGGGAGGCTAGTCAGGATCGAGGGAAAGATTAACGAAGCAAAGTACAAAGAGATCCTTGATGAAAACCTGCTCCAGAGCACTCAGGACCTCAGACTGGGGCGAAGGTTCACTTTCCAACAGGACAATGACCCAAAGCACACAGCCAAGACAATGCAGGAGTGGCTTCGGGACAAGTCTCTGAATGTCCTTGAGTGGCCCAGCCAAAGCCCAGACTTGAACCCGATCGAACATCTTTGGAGAAACCTGAAAATAGCTGTGCAGCGACGCTCCCTATCTAACCTGACAGAGCTTGATGATCTGCAGAGAAGAATGGGAGAAACTCCCCAAATACAACTTGGCTAAGCTTGAAGCGTTATACCCAAGAAGACTTGAGGCTGTAAATTGCTGCCATAAGGTGCTTCAACAAAGTTAAGGGTCTGAATACTTATGTAAATGTTATACTTCAGGTCATTATGGGGTATTGTGTGTAGATTGATGAGAAAAACAATTCAATCAATTTTAGAATAAGGCTGTAATGTAACAAAATGTGGAAAAAGTCAAGGGGTCTGAATACTTTCCGAATGCACTGTATATACATTGACTGGATTTAAATGTCAAAACCTCTTTTGCATGGAAGCATTGGCTTCATCTGTACAGAAAGTGTGTCGACTTTCCAACCTGTATCACATAGTTTGCGGTTGCTAGTTGTTGGGTGGGGGAACATGTCATTGAAGAGGAGTGGGACAACATTCCACAATCAACTCTATGCAAAGGAGATGTGTCGCGCTGCATGAGGCAGATGGTGGTCACAGCAGATACTGACTGGATTTCGGATCCATCCCCATACTTTAAGGTATCTGTGACCAACAGATGCATATCTGTATTCTCAGTCATGTGAAATCTGTAGATGATTCAGACCTAATTAATTTATTTCAAATTACTGATTTCCTTATATGAACTGTAACTCAGTCAAATCTTTGAAATTGTTGCGTTTATATTTTTGTTCAGTATACATGCAAACCCACTGCAATAAAATTTAGTTGGCTGTAAACTGAAGCCGTAGTGCTAATACAGAGGCAGATAATTAAACTAAAACATGGCAAATCAAAAAACAATACACATGTGATGCAATTGTCAGAATTTCCTATATTGGTGTATCAAATCCAGTTTTCCTGCATAGACTATACAGTAGACAATCACTGAACGAAATGAAGATCTATATTTCATAGGACTTCATCGTTATCAGAACTTATGGGTTGAAGTTTTTGTTTGTGCAGATGATCAGATATTCAGGTAGGGCTTGGTGACCATTGAAAATGACACAGGTGTCTACGCCCCCTTCCACGCTGTCATACAGGGTTAGGGGGTCTCCACCAGAGGTCTCCGGTGGCACAATAAGACCTGGTGTGCCAATAGTAGACTTCCCTGTCAGCACCTGCGCTGCAACGAAGTACAGGTACTCATCAGCCAAGCCCCTCCACAGCTTCTCTGTCCCATGCACGCTGCTACTGAAGTAGATCCCCTCTCCATGATTTTGCTCTGTGGATGAAAGTAACACATTACAAAATGTAAGAGAGAAAACACTCAATTGAAACAAAAACATTGTGTGATAAGGTTGAGTTATGTTTTAGATGCAAAGTAGCTACAGGCATTTGCCTCAAAAAGCCTTGTGATTAGAAAATGTAATTCAATTTCTAGACTATAGGTGGCTTCTCTTACCGTCAGGTGGTGCAAACTCCCTCTGGAAGCCCACTCGGCTGACCAGGTCACAGTATTGCGCTGGCAGGCGCTGGTACATTCGTTGTGAAGAGGCAGACTGCAACTGTCTCTTCTTTAGCTCAAAGAGATGCTTCAGAGTGCTATTCTCCACCTTCTCAAGCTGTAACATAAGATTCAGCCATATTTGATCAGTTATCATGCAGTAAATATCACAGATTGCACCTTTAATGTTAAATCTGTAGTTTATTTTGTTAACACAGACCCTGACAATTTCAAGCCCGGAAAAATCGTCTGAGCTATTGTTCTCTACAGGCTTCCTTGAGAAATTGTTGGATGATTTCAGGCCCATGTCACTCTCCTCTTTTTTTGCAAAATCCTCTTGGCTTCCAACTCTAACACAGAAGCTCTGACACCTCTAGAAGACCCCTGGATGATCACACCAGCACAACCATCTTTAAATAACTCCTCAATGGAAACATTCCACTTGGTTTGAAGGGAAAGCAGCTTGTCAAATTCCCTCTGACCAAAGTGCTGAATGAAACCGTTGAGAATGGTGAAGTTCTCAGAGGGCATCATGAAAATATAAGTGAGCCAACATTTGGCCTCCCTCAATATGTCATTGTGGGCACTGCTGAGCTCGATATATGGTGATGCACCTCCTCTTGGATATCGGCGTTCATTTGTAGCTCTGGACTCATAATGATCAGTTGTGTGCCCAAATCCTTGCAGATTCAAAGACATGAAAGCATACGTTAGCTCAAAAGTTGGAAGAAATACAGTGGCAAGAAAAGTATGTAAACCCTTTGGAATTACCTGGATTTCTGCATAAAAATAAATAAATCGGTCATCAAATGTGATCTGATCTTCAACACAAGTCACAACAATAGACAAACAGTGTGCTTAAACTAATAACACACACATTGTATTTTTCTTGTCTATATTGAAAACATAATTTAAAGATTCACAGTGTAGGTTGGGAAAAGTATATGACCCCTAGGCTAATGACTTCTCCAAAAGCTAATTGGAGTCAGGAGTCAGCTAACCTGGAGTCCAATCAATGAGACTAGATTGGAGATGTTGGTTAGAGCTTCCTTGCCCTATATAAAAATAATAATATTCACAAGAAGCATTGCCTGATGTGAACCATGCCTCGGACAAAAATACCTAAGATTAAGAGTTGTTGACTTGCATAAAGCTGGAAAGGGTTCATCAGTCCACAGTAAGACAATTTGTCTATAAATGGAGAAAATTAAGCACTGTTGCTACTCTCCCTAGGAGTGTCCGTCCTGCAAAGATGACTGCAAGAGCACAGTGCAGAATGCTCAATGAGGTTAAGAAGAATCCTAAAGTGTCAGCTAAAGACTTACAGAAATCTCTGTAACATGCTAACATCGCTGTTGACGAGTCTACGATACGTAAAACACTAAACAAGAATGGGAGGACACCACGGAAGAAGTCACTGCTTTCCCCAACAACAACAACAAAAACATTTATGCACGTCTGAAGTTTGCAAAAGTGCACCTGGATGTTCCACAGCGCTACTGGCAAAATATTCTGTGGACAGATGAAACTACAGTTGAGTTGTTTGGAAGGAACACACAACACTATGTGTGGAGAAAAAAAAGGCACAGCATACCAACATCAAAACCTCATCACAACTATAAAGTATGGTGGAGGGAGCATCAAGGTTATATGGGTTATATCAATTATATGGTCTCATGTGCCAAACAGTACTTCAAGCAGTTTCTATAATAATCCATATTTATTTTAAAGAGTTTTTAAGAGTAGATATGGTAGGAGAAAATCCAAAGAAAAACCAACCGGAAATGTTTTTGTTTTGAGAGACCATGCTCTTACAATGAAAAGTATAGGGGCATACTGAATTCTAGCTCCCATGATGCAATTCCTATGGCTTCCACGGGGTGTCAGCAGTCTATGTTCAAGGTTTCAGGCCTGTAACTTCCAAAACAAATAAGAAATATCAGTTTTAGTACAGGGACACAGTCTTGTAAATTCGTATTTGGGCGTGCCATGAAGACAAGACGCACCTGCTAAAATCGGTTTCCTATTGAACATACTTCTTTCCGTAAGAAATATTATAGTTTGATTACATTTTAGGGTATCTGAGGAGTAAATAGAAACATATTTTAACTTGTTGAAACAAAGTTTAGGGGTAGATTTTTGGATTCCTTTCTCTGCCTGTTGAATGAGTGGATTACTCAAATCGACGGCGCCAACTAAATTGACTTTTTGGGATAATAAGGATTTTATCTTTTATCTTTGGATGACAAATCAGAGGAAGTTTCTCAAAAAGTAAGTGAATATTTAATTGCTATTTGTGAATTTATGAAACCTGTGCCGGTGGAAAAATATTTTGATGTGGGCCGCCGTCCTCAAACAATCGCATGGCATGCTTTTGCTGTAATAGCTACTGTAAATCGGACAGTGCTGTAAGATTAACAAGAATTTAAGCTTTCAACCGATATCAGACACTTGTATGTACCTAAATGTTAAATATCCATGATCTTTATGATTATTAATTTGAATTGCGTGCCCTCCAGTTTCAGCGGGACACCTAGCCCTTTAAATGGCCTGTATCACCTATTGGTTAGACATGACATTCAACCAATGTTGTTAGGGACAGTTCGAAATGTACTTGAGCATACCCTGTCCCTCATAGAATTAACCCTTGTGTAGTCTTAACATTCTGTATACTCCCCTTGTTCCAAGGGTAAAAAATTACCCGCCTTCAAAAAAAAAAATACAATAAAACAGCTTAATAACTTCTTGTCACTATAGGGGGTGCTGTTTCGCATTAGCATAATTTGCTCTCCAGATTAAACTGCCTAGTACTCAATTCTTGCTCGTACAATATGCATATTATTGTTATTATTGGATAGAAAACACTCTCTAGTTTCTATAGCTGTTTGAATTATGTCTCTGAGTGAAACAGAACTCATTCTACAGCACTTTTCCTCCCAGTGAGTGAGATTTCAGAAATCTTGGCCTCTGGTTCCAGGTCAGTTTTAAAGTCCCTGTAAATCCTATGAGGATACAAACACTGCCCACGCCTTCCTCTAGATGTCAGTAAGTGGTGACAATTTGAATGGAGTCGATTGCGCAATCAGTGCCTGTATAAAACGGCAAAGACCGGATGTACCGTCCTTTTGCTCCCTGCGCCTGACGCACGATGGACGTTGGACCTCCTCTCTTTCCAAGCTTTGGTTTAGCCACTTATATATCGCCGGTCATGTTTTTACTCGTTATAGGTGTTAAAAACATCATAAGGTAGTTAATTTAAACCGTTTTATAGCAATTTATATCCGTTTAGTGCGATTTTGAGGCATTTCTTTGTGGTGCACTTTGAAGCGATGGGCACGTTTCCAGTACCGGTCGAACGTTAGTGGGCATTTCGACGGACAAGAGGACATCTTTCGACCAAAAGAAGATTAGACCCAAGAAAGGATACATTGCCCAAGATTCTGATGGAAGATCACCTCATAGTAAGAAATATTTAATATGATAAATCGTTGTTCTGACGAAAAATTTTAAACGCATATTCCGCCATTTTGTTTGGTATAGCTTCGCTTGGCGAACCCTGTATTGCACAGTAAGGATAATTTTAGAAATGTAATTCAGCGATTGCATTAAGAACTAATTTGTCTTTCGATAGCTGTCCAACTTATATTTTTTTAGTCAAGTTTATGAATAGTTATCCATGAGACAAGATCACTGTGAAAGATGGCGACCGACATTTTCAGGCTAGTTTTGCTAGTATTGTCATTGTATAACCACGTTTTTTTGTGGCTAAATATGCACATTTTCGAACAAACTCTATATGTATGTTGTAATATGATGTTACAGGAGTGTCATCGGAAGAATTCTGAGAAGGTTAGTGAAAAAATTAATATATTTTGGCGATGATAACGATATCGCTCTCTTTGGCTTGAATCAATGCTCTGGTAACGTTTGCATATGTGGTATGCTAATATAACGATTTATTGTGTTTTCGCTGTAAAACACTTAGAACATCTGAAATATTGTCTGAATTCACAAGATCTGTGTCTTTCCATTGCTGTGAGCTGTGTATTTTTAAGAAATGTTTTATGATTAGTAATTAGGTAATACACGTTGCTCTGTGTATTTATTCTAGTCGAGTTGTGATGGTGGGTGCAATTGTAAACTATGATTTATACCTGAAATATGCACATTTTTCTAACAAAACCTATCCTATACAATAAATATGTTATCAGACTGTCATCTGATGAGGTTTTTTCTTGGTTAGTGGCTATCAATATCTTTATTTGGCCGAATTGGTGATAGCTACTGGTGGAGAGAAAAAATGGTGGACAAAGAAAAATGGTGTCTTTTGCTAACGTGGTTAGCTAATAGATTTACATATTTTGTCTTCCCTGTAAAACATTTTAAAAATCTGAAATGGTGGCTTTATTCACAAGATCTGTATCTTTCATTTGGTGTCTTGGACTTGTGATTTAATGATATTTAGATGCTACTATTTAATTGTGACGCTATGCTAGCGATGCTAATCAGTGTGGGGGGGGGGTGGGGGGTGATCCCGGATCCGGGGTTGAGAGGCGTGAAAAGTTAATTGACTTTTAAACCCCAAATCTATTTTGCATGAAGAAACAACCTGTCATTCATCACAAACTTTGTGAATATCTTGGGTTTCCCTCTACACAATACAGAAAGACTGCATTTAATCAGTGGACACCACTCATTTTTATTACAACACACCTGTCATAATTGTTTTTATTACTAAAGTAGAGGTTTACTATTTTTATTATTATTATTGCTGAAGGTACAGCATAGGTGTAATCATATTTTCTTTAGCAAGAACTAGCACTTGTATAGCCTAAGAAAGTAGCAGGAATTTGCAGAATGTTTTGAATGCATTTTATTGAAGGGAAACAATAACAGTCTTGAACTTTTTTGGCAACATAGTGATATATTCTTATATACTGTACAATTGGGAATTAAACTACAAAATACCAGTCTTCTCCCCTTTTTGAACCATTGCCCCCACCCACATGTTGTATAAACAACAACAATAAATAATAATAAAATAAGATAATAGATACTAAACAAAAACTTGAAGAACATAAATCAATCAACTCTAATTAGCACATGTAAGACAGTATGCAAGTGTGTGCATGGACTGCAGATGTATTTCTCACACGTGTAGCACATAGTATTTGTTTTACAGTCCTTCTTTGATGGGCAGAATTGGCATCTCCTCCTCTTGCGTGCCCCAGCTGCAGCCTCAGGTGGATCAGGACAAGATTCAGCCCCCTGAACAGCTTTCACAAGTGCCGCTGCAAAGGCTGCTGTGCGGCAGAGGCGTTCTCTTCTTCGGTTACAAGTGCCTTTCCCAGCTGCTCCAGGAACACCCACCTCTTGATCCGCTTATCAGGCATCCAGGTAGGGTTGATCTTGTTTCATATCACGAAGGAATTGTATGAGGACACATCAATGATGTTATGGAAGATGACCAGGGGCCAGCGGGCAATCATCCACCTGCAGCTGTAAGTTCCAATCACCTTGTCCATGTTGTTTACGTCCCCTTTGTTGTGGTTGTAGTCCAGAATGATGGCTGGCTTCCTCTCCTCATGATCACTGATCTCCGCCGTTTTGTGCAGTGTGCTCAGGAGGACCACATTCTTGTTCCTTTTTGGGAGGTAAGAAACTAGAGTGGTGGTGGGGGTGAAGACAAACTTTGATGAGAAGGCCTCTCTCCCCCTTGTTGCGAGGAATGCAGGGTGGGGGGAGCTCAGTCTGTTATTTTCTAACTGTGCCAACCATGGTGATCTTCCTCTTTAGGATCTGCTGGCTGAGTTCAATCAGTAGCACACATAATCTCAATTTCTCATTGTGTGTGTCTTTGTGGTTTTTGTGGTGTGTAAATGATTTTATAACTGCTGGGTCAAAAATGACCCTAAGACAATCTTCGTACCCTGGTGGTGTACAGCTTTCATAGAAATATGAACAAAGGCTATGTTTAATTTTTTGTAATATTGGGGTCACTCTAGGAAAAGTCATCAAATTTCAAGTTGAAAAAATATCATTTAGGGGGTTTTCTCTGCTGTTAAACATAGTGGCGGGTAATTTTTTACCCTTAAGACAACACAAGGGTTAACTCAAAATGTTTACATCCACAAATAATAACTGTAGCGACCCTGTGTTTATAAACGTGGATATAGAATTTTACACTTTTTTTACACATTGACTGTGCCACATTTTTTTGTGGCACAGTCGATAACACGCAGGGCTACGGCCCAGAAGGTTGAGGGATCGCAGAACACCATGGCCTAGCTCACTCTTCCTGGCCTTTTCATTACACTATGATAAGAGTCAGCTCCCGACAATGATCAGCTACGGGGAAATAAGATTTTCAACATTTTGATGTTATATTTTTTATTATATATAATATATATGCAACCAATTTTCCACGGACAGGTTTCTGTGCCAATGCACCATACAACCAATAATCAAAGCATACCGACATCCGGCGATTCAATATCACAGGTTGGTGGCACCTTAATTTGGGAAGACAGGCTCATTGTCACGTTCCTGACCTGTTTTCCCTTGTTTTGTATTTATTTAGTATGGTCAGGGCGTGAGTTGGGTGGGTTGTCTATGTGTGATTTTCTATGTTGGGATTTTGTATTCGGCCTGGTATGATTCTCAATCAGAGGCAGCTGTCAATCGTTGTCCCTGATTGAGAATCATACTTAGGCAGCCTGGGTTTCACGTGTGTTTTGTGGGTGTTTGTCTATCGTGTTAGTGTTTTCACCACACGGTACTGTTTCGGTTTTCTGCACTTCGTTTATTGTTTTGTATTTCAGTGTTCAGTTTCGGTTTAATAAATCATCATGAGCACGAACCACTCTGCATATTGGTCCGATCCTTCTCGCCTCTCCTCGTCTGAGGAGGACGAAATAGACAATCGTTACACTCATGGTAATGGCTGGAGTGGAATCGATGGAATGGTATCAAACACATTAACTCCATTCCAGCCATTATTATGAGCCGTCCTCCCCTCAGCAGCCTCCACTGTTCAATATCATGGTTTGCGTTTTCATTTTCAACACCCCAATGAAATAGACCAGGGTTCCCCAACTGGCAGCACGTGGGCCGAATTTGCCCCGCGGGTGGTTATATTTGGCCGCCCATGTTTTCAGAGCCCCCCAAAAATATATTTTACATTTTCATTAAACACCAGGAAATCAGCTCCAAGGGATTTTAATTTAGGAAATATGTTCCCAAGTATTTCCACCAATAATAGAGAGTGATCTCTTTACACGTGATCGTATACAAATGTAAGAAACGTTTGAAATTATGTTTAAATCAAATATTGTATTTGTTCGGGCTTCTTGCGGTCAATTTCCAAACTACAAATAAATTGTAATTATGTTCCGGCCCCCAACCATCCGCTCAAGAAAAAAATCGTTATTCAAATTACGTTTTCACTGCAGCCTAGAGTAGAATATTGTACTCACTTGAAAACAGTAATGCAATTATTCATGCAGATCTGGACAAACGATCCACCTACAGTGGTTCCTCCTTTAAAAGTTGCGTCATACTGCAGCACACCTTGCAGGCTGCTTCAGCATTCTATGGCACGTTATTTAATTGTCAGCCATTTTTTACGTTAATTGAAGTTAGTGCTAGTTTGACCACCAGAGGGCATCTTTGAGAAGCATTTGATAGTCTCCCATATTGGCATTATTAGAGAATTTAAAACCTTTTTTGTAATAACATAGTACATGGGATCGATTGTAATAAATTTGGCTTAATAAATTTGATTTAATATTATGGTGTTTCTATTCCGAGAAAAACGAAACTCTCAGGGTTATGGCGCTGTACAGCGTGACGGTTGGGAATAGGTTACAGCATAAGAGGATTGGAGGATTCTAAATTGTTTGCCTTTATTAGACAACTTTGTTTCAATATTTCTGTAAATCCATGATATTTATTCCCATAGTAATTAAATCAACATCTGCATTTTGAAAGACTATTTTTATCATTATTTTATTAACGAATGCATAAAGATGCTGATGAATATATACAGTACCGTACAGTATATGCTTTTACATTTGGTTAATAAGGCATTTAAAGCATTTTGAAGATATAAGCCACCTGCATTTGTTTATTAGGCTCCTGTGCAGTTTGACAAGTAAACATAGCCTACAATACATACTGTAGTAAACATGGGAAAGTGCCTAATTCCTTACATAAGGGAGAGCAGGCCATGTCTGTACTAGAGAATGCGTGCACGCGGGAGACCAGGGTTCAATTCCCCAACGGGGAGGAAGGAGTAGGCTGTCCTTGTAAATAAGAATTTGTTCTTAACGGATTCCATATGTGTTATTTCATAGTTGTGATGTCTTCACTATTATTCTACTCATGTAGAAAATAGTACAAATAAAGACAAATCATGGAATGAGTAGGTGTGTCCAAAATTTTGACCTGTACTTGCTTAATTCATTTTATTAATACTATGGTGTTTCTATTCCAAGAAAAATGAAAAACCCTCTGGGTTTCCGTTAGGATGGAATGGAAAATATGGCGCTGTACAACGGGGTTCAATTCCCCGACGCGTAGGCCGTCCTTGTAAATAAGAATTTGTTCTTAACTGACTTGCCTAGTTAAATAAAGGTTACACTAAGAGCATAACATTTATGCACTCTAATTTTCTAATTCTAGTCTAACCAATACCCAAACGGAGATTCAGTGAAAATAAAAATCTCATTGATTTATCAAGACCAGTCCCCATGCTTGTCTCAGAGCAGTGCGAAATGATGCTGAAATCTTATTGCTTCAAAAATCTTGTTGCTTCAAATCCTATTGCTTCTAACTTCCATATGCTTTTTAAATAAATAAGACCTACACCACTTTTAACAGCACATTACTCAACACTAGTGAGACTCATTTCGCCTATTGTAGGCCTACAGTATATCTAAAAATACTTTTTTCAATGAATAGACTCTCCGCCAGTAAATATAATTAGAGGATTGGAGGATTCTAAATTAATATCTAAGGGGCATTTTCCGTTAGGATTTGTGAGAATATCTGAGAATATTTAAGGGGCTTTTATATAATTCTAAATTAATTAATAATAATAATCACTTTGTTTAAAAAGTAACGATATTTTGGAGATTTTGTTTTCATTTAACCTAGAGTGAGCGAGAAAAAGGCCGTTCTTGAACATGGGGTGAGACATTCTCACTAATTTGTAAATAAAGCCGCCAATAATTACGTTTAGAGGATTGGAGGATTCTAAATTAATATCTAAGGGGCATTTTCCGCAAGAATCTGTGAGAATATCTGAGAATATCTAAGGAGCTTTTATATCATTGTAAATAAATTAATAATAACAATAATAATAATAATCACTTTGTTTAAAAAGTAACAATATTTTGGACATTTCGTTTTCATTTAACCTAGAGTGAGTGAGGAAAAAGGCAATTCTTCAACATGGGGTGAGACGTTCTCACTAATTTGTAAATAAAGCCAGTTTGTTATTTAGAATTATTTATTTCTGGAGAAACCTAACTTGATTATTTTGCAGACATCACTTGCTTATATTCAGTCAACACATACAGTATATCTTAAGAATATCATGGAATATAATTGAACATTTTATGTTTCTCCATGCTTGTCTCAGAGCAGCGCGGTGCTGAAATAGACGTCCACAGCGTTATATATAGAAGGCTATATATAACGATATTTTGGAGATTTTTTTTTAAAATGACAGCGAGTGATTGTAATCTGAATATAGGTCAAAATAACATTTATAAAGGCCAAAATATAGCCCTGCTAATAGCCATAGTGGTCTGTAGTTTCGACCCTGCAGGCCCAAGCATGGATCAAAGCTGGCGAGACATTTAATGACGTCGTCTTCACAGACTAAGCAACCGTGACCCTTGAGCAATTTGCTCAAAATTGCTACAGGAAAAAAGGAAGATCAAGCAAGCAGAGTCCCAAGCATCCGCTCAAACTCCATGTGTGGGTGGCAATGTCTCGCCAGGGACAGGGCCCATATTTGATTTTTGTTGGTAAGTTTATCTATTTAGAAAGCAAAAGGTATATAAAATATTGTAGCCTACACCTCACGGACTGTTATGTGTTCCACAATAATTCACTCTTGCCTCCTTTTTCAGGTATCATGCCTCGAGATTTCTTTGAGGAAGAAATCATCAAGCAATATGCTTGACCCTATGTCAGAGAGGTGTTTCTGGGACCACATTGCTTCTTTCAAGGTAGGATATTAGCAATATTTTGTTACGTTTAGGCCTATTTACATGTATATTTCTATTATTGTACCTAATGTTGGCTGTTAGGCTAAATGTCTTTTTTTCTTCTACAAATGCAGACAATGACCCAAAACACCCTGCCGCCTGTGTTTGCATTGCAAATGAGGGCATAAACTGGGTCAAGACGCCAGCAGAGTAAGTAGACCTTCATGTAGTAAAATAAAGGTAAAATAAAAATGAATAAATAAAAGACCTACAACACCTACGGTAGGCCGTATATCTAAGTATATCTACAAATCTTTTTTTTATTTCTACATGTAGGTCTCCTGATTTAAGCCAAATCGAACTTGTTTGGCATCAACTGAAAACATTTATCCTTAACTATGCCAAGCCGACAAGCAAAGATGAGCTGGTCAAGGCCATCAAGATGTTTTGGCTAGAGAAATTGACGATACGACAATGCAACAAATACATTGATCATCTCAGCAAGGTATTACCGTGGCCGTGGAGCTGGGTGGAAGTGCGACTAAAATGTAATTTAAATTAACATCTGCATTTGAATGTATTTTTCTTGTTATTTTATTAACGAAAGCATAAAGATGTTGATGAAGAAATACTGTACTGTTGTTTTGAGTTGGGAATGTAACACTTTAGAGTACTTCGAGTACATCGAATACATTGCAAGTTGAGGGATTTTCACAACAGTAGCCAGGCTATAAAAAGGATATTGTCCTGCTAATAGGAAACGTTTGCATGATGGGCTAAACCTGCAACAGTTGTGAAAAACAACCTGTTTTCAAAATGCCTCCAGTTGTCCATCACTACTGTAAATAAAAATACAGCATCTTGTTTACATCTTGTTTACATTCTTTATTGTAACCACAATGTCACAAATAATTTGTATCTACCTTTCCAATTACTTTTAGAGTTTGGGATTTACAAATGTGCGCTTTTCATTATTACATTGTTTTATTTCGAACTTGCAGACTTTTTAAATTTAAATTATTGTTTTATGTAGGATGCAACATTTTTGACCAGTTGCTATTGTAAGTAGGTCTAATAAAAAAATCCTACTCCTATTAGGTTGTTAACCTGTTGAGGACAGAGGGCGCTGTTTTCACTTTGGGGGAAAATCGTGCCCAATTTAAACGGCCTCGTACTCAATTCTTGCTCGTACAATATGCATATTATTATTACTATTGGATAGAAAACACTCTCTAGTTTCTAAAACCGTTTGAATTATATCTGTGAGTAAAACAACTCATTTTGCAGCAAACTTCCTGACCGGAAGTGGAAAATCTGAAATCGATGCTCTGTTCTAGGGCCTGCCTATAAATGTCCTTGATATTTATTAGTATACATGCACTTCATACGTCTTCCACTAGATGTCGACAGGCAGTGAGAGAAGAAATGGAGTGTATAACTTGATCTGGGGTTGAATAAAAGCTCTTTGTATGACGTGTCACCAGTTTCCTGTTTTCTGGAGCGTGCGCGAAGGGACCTGGTATTGCATTCTGAAAAGCTGTCGTTATAGACGACTAATATCTCCGGCTTTGATTTTATTTGATAAATGTGACAATATCATCGTAAAGTATGTTTTTTCAATATAGTTTTATTAGATTATTGAAATTTATTCGGGACGTTAGGCGTGTTGCGTTGTGTACCTTTGTTCAGGAAGGAGAGCTTCGCGCTACTTTGCTAGCTTTCCGTGCTAATTGACTGGAGAAGAGGACATTCTAAAACCAAACAACGATTGTTCTGGACAAAGGACCCCTTGTACAACATTCTGATGGAAGATCATCAAAAGTAGGACCCATTTTATGATGCTATTTCATATATCTGTCGAACATGTTGTACTAGTAGTTTGCGCCCAGATTTTGGGCACGCTCTCGCTGGTGATAGCAGGTCGTAAGGACCTAGCAGGGTTGAAGTTTGGTCAGGTTCTGGTCGATGGGAAGATGGCGGACTCTGACCTCCGGCTCATGTCTGCCTACGTGGTTCAGGATGATATATTGATGTGGATGTCGTAATGAAGTTATTTTTAGAATTCTAACACGGCGATTGCATTAAGAACTAGTGTATCTATCATTTCCTATACAACATGTATTTTCTAGTAACGTTTATGAATAGTTATTTGGTCAGAATAGTTGAGTGTCATAAAAATATCCGCACATTCTGGGAAAAAGATGCTACGTTAGCACAATGTATAACCACTGATTTCAGCTCTAAATATGCACATTTTCGAACAAAACATAAGTGTATGTATAACCTGATGTTATAGGACTGTCATCTGATGAAGGTTTATGAAGGTTAGTGAAAATTAATATCTTTTGCTGGTTTATTCCCTATCGCTAACGTGCCTATTGCTATCGCTAACGTGCCTTGATGAATGAATGCGGTAGTGTGGTAAGCTATTGTAGTAAGCTAATATAATGCTATATTGTGTTTTCGCTGTAAAACACTTAAAAAATCGGAAATATTGGCTGGATTCACAAGATGTTTGTCTTTAATTTGCTGTACACCATCGATTTTTCAGAAATGTTTTATGATGAGTATTTAGGTATTTGACGTTGGTGTCTGTAATTACTCTGGCTGCTTCGGTGCTATTTCTGACGGTAGCTGTGATGGTAGCTGCAATGTAAAACTGATTTATACCTCAAATATGCACATTTTTCGAACAAAACATAGATTTATTGTATAACATGTTATAAGACTGTCATCTGATGAAGTTGTTTCTTGGTTAGTTTGGTTGGTTCTTGGTTAGTTAGGTTGGCTTTGTGCATGCTACCTGTGCTGTGAAAAATGTCTGTCCTTTTTTGTATTTGGTGGTGAGCTAACATAAATATATGTGGTGTTTTCGCTGTAAAACATTTTAAAAATCGGACATGTTGACTGGATTCACAAGATGTGTATCTTTCATTTGCTGTATTGGACTTGTTAATGTGTGAAAGTTAAATATTTCTCAAAAATATTTTTTGAATTTCGCCTTTTCAGTGGAATGTGGGAGGAGTTCCGCTAGCGGAACCCCGGTGCCAGACAGGTTAAGCCTCATAGCCTACGTCAGCCAGTTAGGTTATTTTATATAGGTCTAGGCTCCGAAGAAATAGACTCCAATTAAGCCATCTTGTTGTTTGTAAAGTCAAATTAAAATGAAGATTATTGTTGAAATTAATTACTCGACTGGTGTAGTTTTTCTACATCTGTTGGTGTGCATCACTTGCATAACAAGTTAGCTGTATTAATAGCATCAGTCACTGTTCACCTCCTATTGATTGTGCTGCGGTTGCCAGCAGTTATTTTTTTAAATTGAAGCTTTATTGAACTAGGCAAGTCAGGTAGGAACAAATTCTTATTTACAATGACTGCCTACCCCGGCCAAATCACGGTCGGATGCGATACAGCCTGTATTCGAACCAGGGACTGTAGTAAAGTCTCTTGCACCAAAATGCAGTGCCTTAGACCGCTGCGCCACTCGGGAGCCATGACCAATATATATATATATATATGAAATCCAAATAAAAATCTATTTAAATTACAGGTTGCAATGCAACAAAATAGGAAAAACGCCAAGGGGTATTGTCATGGCCGTTGAAAGAAGAGGACCAAGGCGCAGGTGGTGAGCGTACATTTTTTTTTTTTTTTGAAAAGACGCTGAACAAAACAATAAACACTACAAAACAAACCGTGAAGCTAAAGGTTATGTGCCATAAACAAAGTCAACTTCCCACAAAGACAGGTGAGAAAAAGGGCTACCTAAGTATGATTCTCAATCAGAGACAACGATAAACAGCTGTCCCTGATTGAGAACCCTACCCAGCCAAAACATAGAAATACAAATAATAGAACTAAAGAACATAGAATGCCCACCCAAATCACACCCTGACCAAACCCAAAATAGAGACATAGAGCTCTCTAAGGTCAGGGCGTGACAGGTATGAATACTTTTGCAAGGCTCTGTAGCTACCTTTCCACATCTACTTACACACGCATCTACCTACACATGGTTAATGTTCTGTAAAAAAAAATGAAATAATAAAAAATATTTTTTTTAAATTTATTTTCAGAACATTAACAAGGAGCTATCCATACAGGTCAGGGACAAAGTTGTGGAGAAGTACATATCAGGGTTGGGTTAAAAAAAAAGATACTTTGAACATCCAACGGAGCACCATTAAATCCATTATTAAAAAATTGAAAGAATATGGCACCACAACAAAACTGCCAAGAGAGGGCTGCCCACCAAAACTCACGGACCAGGCAAGGAGGCCAGAAAAAAGCCCTTGCTTACAGAAATAAATAAGAAAACACGTTTTGTGTTTGCCAATAGGCGTGTGGGAGACTCCCCAAACATATGGAAGAAGGTACTCTGGTCAGATGAGACTAAAATTGAGCTTTCTGGCCATCAAGGAAAACGCTATGTCACCTCTCATCACCCCAAGAGCACCATCCCCAAAGTGAAGCATGGTGGTGGCAGCATCATCGGCAGGGACTGGGAAACTTGTCAGAATTGAAGGAATGATGGATTGCGCTAAATACAGTGAAATTCTTGAGGGAAACCTGTTTCAGTCTTCCAGAGATTTGAGACTGGGACGGAGGTTCACCTTCCAGCAGGACACTGACCCTAAGCATACTGCTGAAGCAACACTCGAGTGGTTTAAGGGAAAACATTTAAATGTCTTGGAATGGCCTAGTCAAAGCCCAGACCTCAATCCAATTGAGAATCTGTGGTATGACTTAAAGATTGCTTTACACCAGCGGAACCCATCCTACTTGAAGGAGCTGGAGCAGTTTTGCCTGGAAGAATGGGCAAAAATCCCAGTGGCTAGATGTGCCAAGCTTATAGAGACATACCCCAAGAGATTTGCAGCTGTTATTGCTGCAAAAGATGTCTCTAAAAAGTATTGACTTTGGGGGGGTGAATAGTTATGCACACTGAAGTTTTTTGCCTTATTTCTTGTTTGTTTCAGAATAAAAACTATTTTGCATCTTCAAAGTGGTAGAGATGTTGTGTAAATCAAATGATACAAACCCCCCAAAAATCTATTTTAATTCCAGGTTGTGAGAAAACAAAATAGGAAAAATGCCAAGGCGGATGTGTCACGTTCCTGACCTTATTTCCTTTGTTTAGCCTTGTTTAGTTGGTCAGGACGTGAGCTGGGTGGGCATTCTATGTTATGTGTTTCTATGTTGGGTTCATTGCATTAGCCTGATATGGTTCTCAATCAGGGGCAGGTGTTTTACGTTTCCTCTGATTGAGAACCATATTAAGGTAGGCTGTTCTCACTGTTTGTTTGTGGGTGATTGTTGCTGTGTCTGTGTTTGTTCGCCACACGGTACTGTTTCGTTCGTTCGTTCGTTCCTGTTTGTGCGTTCATGTTTTATGTTCTCATGTTCAGGTCTGTTCACGTCGTTTTGTTGTTTTGTAGTTTATCAAGTGTTTTTCGTCTTCATTGATATTATTAAAAGTATGTATTCAAACCACGCTGCATTTTGGTCCGATCCTTGCTCCTCTTCAGACGAGGAGGAAGACGAGCGTTAAAGGATGAATACTTTCGCAAGGCACTGTACAAATTATTTGTTGCAAGTTGGGGGGGGGTTCACACCTAGCTCAAGTTGGGGAGGAGGGGGGTTTCACACCTAGCTCGGCTATTAGACAATTCTTTAGTAAAGGTTGAATTGTCACGCCCTGACCTTAGTTCCTTGTTTATGTCTCTATTTTGGTTTGGTTGGGGTGGGCATTCTATGTTGTTCTATGCTTTGTATTTCTATGTGTTTGGCCTGGTATGGTTCCCAATCAGAGGCAGCTGTCAATCGTTGTCTCTGATTGAGAACCATACTTAGGTAGCCTGTTCCCACCTGTGTTTGTGGGTAGTTTTCTGTTTTGTGTATTGCACCTTGCAGAACTGTTCGTTTGTCGTTTTGTTGTTTTATTCAAGCGTTTCGTATTTATTAAAAGTAATATGGACACTTACCACGCTGCACCTTGGTCCTCTTCTCCTTCTCCCGACGACAATCGTTACATGAATAGTCTATTGTTCAGCTAATAACCCATCCTAGAAACGTTGTTAGCAAAATTCACAGCCTGCTACGCTTGTGAAAAACTAATAATAATACTTTTTCCACTTTTAAAAGATTCCAATTGATAAAGTGTTTTTAGCCACAATCCGCCCCAACCCCAATTACTACATTTGGGCACAGTCGATAGCGTGCTGGACTTCGGGCTAAAATGTTGAGGGTTCGAAACCTGCACCCTGCTTGTTTCATTTCATTATTATGCCGGTCTCAGAGCAAATAGCCTGGATTGTTACTTCCATCTCGTTCCTCGCCCTCTTCCACGCGTCATTCTCTGCCTGAGTGGCTCGCTTGTGGGCGTGCTGGCAGGATATGGCAGCACCTTCGGTTGTGCGTCAAGAATTCAGCATAGCAAGTTTGTATGAAGGTCTGATTATTCACAGGCAAATAGTAATATGCTCTAAACCGCTCTGGTGACAAACAAACTTTGCTGCCCTGTTTTCAATCGACCACATGGCTGGGAGAACCTCCTCAGATTAATGCAGATGAAAGGAGTTAGATATGCATAGGAAGTGTAGTGTACTGTTCTTTTTCTGTATATATGAATTACAAATCAGCCTTTACTTAAATCATGTTTGTGGTCTATTGCATAGTTACAATGTGTAATCATTTTGATGTCCCAGGAGCAGGAGTGGTAAACACTGTTGAAGTGTATAATTGTAATACATAAATGCAGACACAGTATAATTCAAAGAATGCAGTTTGATACACCTGGTATTGGATATGACTGAAAAAAACTTGCTAAATAGCAATTTTCGTAAATGAACTTTATGACAAAACAATTGGCACAATCGTTTGTCTCTACATTAACTAACATATTCCTCTCATTTGTAAATTTTTTGCTTGACCAGTTATGATGTTATAATTACTTACATTTACTTCCACATAATGTTTTGTCAGCCATCTTTGCTGAAGAAAGTCACCAGCGATGGGTGGCTCGCGTCAAATTCGTCATTGGAACCACTCGATATGATTGGGAATATAAAAACCTTGGGACCCAAAAGCATAATGATTGCTGTGAAGCTGGGTACCTCTATGTCCCGCAGTGTAAGCTCACAACTTTAACTTCTTATGGCTGCAAGGGGCAGCACTGAGTAACCTGGAAAGAGGTGGCCATTTCAAACGGCCTCCTACTCAATTCTTGCTCGTACAATATGCATATTATCATTTCTATTGGATAGAAAACACTCTCTAGTTTCTTAAACCGTTTGAATTATTTCTCTAAGTGAACCAGAACTCTTTCTGCAGCCCATTTCCTATCCGGAAGTGAGATTTCCAAATGCGAGGTCTTTTTTCAAGAGCTTGTCTATAAAAGGGCATGTCACTTGGGACCATAGAAACACGTCATACGCCTTCCCCTGGGTGTCATGCGGAAGTGAGAGCAGAAAGGACTTGAATATCTCGTTCTGGGATTGAATACAGCCTCTTGGAGTGAGAGGTGCGAAGGCGCGAAGTTGGACCTTGAATTGCCTCCTGGAAAACCGTCGTTATAGGTGAATATAATCTCCGGCTTCGATTTTACTTGATACATGTCACAATATCATCCTAAAGTATGTTTTTTCAATATAGTTTAATTATATTATTGAAATTTATTCGGGACTTTAGACGTGATGCGTTGGAATAATTTTTTCAAGAAGGAGAGTTTAGCGCCCCACGGCCAGTGTGCTTTGCTAATTCAAGAGGGATATAGTTCATTCTGGATCCAAACAAAGACTGTTCTGGACAATGGACCCCTTTACAACATTCTGATGGAAGATCAACAAAGATAAGGACCCAATTTGGGATGCTATTTCATATATCTGTCGAGCTGTGCTATCGCTACCGATTACTTGGAATCAATGCTGTTGTGTGTTAGCCATTGCAGTAAGCTAATATAACGATATATTGTGTTTTCGCTGTAAAACACTTAAAAAATCAGAAATATTTTCTGTATTCACAAGATCTTTGTCTTTCATTTTGCTATACACCATATATTTTTCTGAAATGTTTTATGATGAGTAATTAGGTAGTTGACGTTGGTGTCTGTATTTACTCTGGCTACTCCCGTGCTATTTCTGACTGTAGCTATGATGGTAGCATCAATGTAAAACTGATTTATAGCTCAAATATGCACATTTTTCGAACAAAATATAGATTTATTGTGTAACATGTTATAGGACTGTCATCTGAGGAAGTTGTTTCTAGGTTTGTTTGGTTGGATCTTGGTTAGTTAGGTTGGCTTTGTGCATGCTACCTGTGCTGTGAAAAATGTCTGTCCTCTTTTGTATTTGGTGGTGAACTAACATAAATATACGTGGTGTTTTTGCTGTAAAACATTTTAAAAATCGGACACGTTGGCTGGATTAACAAGATGTTTATCTTTCAAATGCTGTATTGGACTTGTTAATGTGTGAAAGTTAAATATTTTAAAAAAATAGATTTTGAATTTCGCGCCCTGCAATTGAGCTGGATGTTGTCATAAGTGTACCGATGTCGGGACAGCCCGCCTAACAGGTTAAAAGAGGATCCACTGTACCACTATTGTCACTATGAATGGTGGATAGAGGGCAGGATAGACAGACTGGTAGACTATATTGACCTGTGGTATAGTAACAGTAAGCGTGTGAAAAAGCGTAGTGCATAAGGGAAGTACCATAACACCTTGATATAGGAGAGGCGCATGCAAGCAGATGAAGAAATCTAGCTAGGATGGAAGAAATTATATCGTAAAACCTGCAAAAGGGCGAATGTAAACCAGGCGAAAAACGCAGTACCCTCCCCTGTTCCCAATAAAAAAAACACACAACCCTCCCCAAAGCAAAGCAAAAAGTTTGACAACCTTCCCCTATTTTCCCCCCACCCCAGTAAATTATGAACTGTCCCTTACATTGTTAACTTACATTGTCACAAATGCCTTGTATTCATAGCTGAATGTGTTTTGAACATTGCGTCAGTAGAAGTGCTCAGTCAGTTCTTGAGAAGCAGGAGCACGAGATCAGGTTGGATTGAGGGGTGTTGAAACTGACTATAGGTCTGCCATCAGATGAGGTCACAAAGAGTGTACAGGTCAGTAGTGTCCTGATTATGTGAAACATTGCTCCCTCTTACAGCTAGATGGTACAGATGTACCACCAGTTTCCTTTTTTCCCCCACTGAGTATTTTTTTTCTGAATGTTTCAAAGATTTAACAGTAACAATTTTATAGCCAATAATGTGACTATGTAGGCCAATCTCAATGCTGTACCAAAACATGACTTTACACAACAGGCAACTGTTTGTAACATAATAGATAACACAATATTTTTTTATGTTTAGGAAACTCAGTCTCCTATCACCTCATTGGGGATCCTTTTAAAGTAGCTATTTTTCCCACCTGTGTTTGTGGGATATTGTTTTGTGTTTGTGCATGTACACCACGTAGTCACGTTTAGTTGTTCGTTTATGGATATATTTAGTTTTGTTTAAGTTTCTCTTTGAATTAAATATGTGGAACTCAACATCCGCTGCGTCTTGGTCCCATTCTTACGACAGCCGTGACAGAATATCCCACCAAAAGAGGACCAAGCAGCGTATCCACGAGGTAAAGGAGTTTTGGACATGGGAAGAAGTGATGGGTGGATGCGAGACCCTTCCTTGGCGGCAGACGGAGCCAGAGCACATGGAGCAGGCGATAGAGAAGTGGTCAGTCGACCCAAGGAGAGTGCCAGAGCCCGCATGGGAGTCGATGGAACAGTGTGAGGAAGGATACCGGAGAATGGAGATGGCTAGGAGTATGCGGCAGCGCAAGCGTTCTGAAGAGCGGGTCATCAGTCCGGTGCAATATGTGACTGTTCCACGCACCAGATCTCCAGTGCGCCTCCTCAGCCTGGTATGTTCCTCGCACTCGCCATGAGGAGCGTGTCGTCAGTCCGTTTCCAAAGAAACCCCAAGATTCTTTGGGGGGGGGGGCACAAGGAGCTGGTGGTCGAGCAGCGGAGAGTGTCATAGCCTGTTTGGGAGTCGGAGGAGGAATTTGATGAAAGATTCCGGAGAGAGGTGGTAGCGATGAGAATGCTGCCGTACAGGTGTGCTGAAGAGCGTGACACCAGTCTGGTGCCATCTGCACCGGTTTCACGCATCAGGCCTCCAGTGCGCCTCCCCAGTCCGGTACGTCCTGTGCCTGCTCCTCGCACTTGCCCTGAAGTGCGTGTCACCAGTCCGGTGCCACCTGTGCCGGCTCCACGCATCAGGCCTCTAGTGCGCCTCCCCAGTCCAGTACGTCCTGTGCCTGCTCCTCGCACTTGCCCTGAAGTGCGTGTAACCAGTCCGGTGCCTGTGGGATATTGTTTTGTGTTTGTGCATGTGCATAACGTAGTCACGTTTAGTTGTTCGTTTATGGATATATTTTGTTTTGTTTAAGTTTCTCTTTGAATTAAATATGTGGAAATCAACATCCGCTGCGCCTTGGTCCCGTTCTTACACAGCCGTGACAGTAATTTTTAAATGGTGGAGGGTCTTTGCATCTGAAGACCAGATTGTGGTCAGAATGTATTTTTTTCATTTATTGGTCTGTTCGCAATAATAACATTTTGAAAGGGTTAAATGGGTCCCAGTACAACATTTTGATAACCACTAGTGTATGTGAAATGAATGTTTTCTAGAATTATACATACAAGTATATAATGCTTAACTATACAACACAAAAGTTAGCATTCTATATCATGGTTAAGTTAACATATTGTCTCATTGCTGAGCAATTTCTTGCAGCAATATAATATAAATGTTGCATGTTGTTGAACTTCATATCCACACTTGCTAGGTGTGGCAAATAGCCTGTTCTCTCATTGAAGGCCAGGGCAATGTACAGGCGGGCCAGGTGGCTGATGCCATGTTGGATGCTGTTGTGGAGGTGGTGGGTCCCAAAACACACCTCAGCTGGTCAGGATGGTCATCTTTCAGCCTGCCATGCTCACAGAGTTCCACAAATCTATGGTGAAGGAGGAGGGCACATGCGTTGACACTCAAGAGAAGGGGAGCATCTGGGGAACATCTGATTTAAGGCTCATTCTGTTTGTGTAACCTTTATTTAACTAAGCAAGTCAGTTAAGAACAAATTCTTATTTACAATGACGGTCTTACCCGGCTAAACCCGGACGACGCTGGGCCAATTGTGCGCCACCCTATGGGCGCCGCTCTGTTTAATCAGCTTCTTGATATGCCACACCTGTCAGGTGGATGGATCATCTTGGTAAAAGAGAAATGCTCTCTAACAGGGATGTGAACTAATTTGAGCACCACATTTGAGAGAAATAAGCTTTTTGTGCATATGGAACATTTCTGGGATCTTTTATTTCAGCTCATGAAATATGGGACTAACATTTTACATGTTGCGTATATATATATATATATATATATACACTGCTCAAAAAAATAAAGGGAACACTTAAACAACACAATGTAACTCCAAGTCAATCACACTTCTGTGAAATCAAACTGTCCACTTAGGAAGCAACACTGATTGACAATAAATTTCACATGCTGTTGTGCAAATGGAATAGACAAAAGGTGGAAATTATAGGCAATTAACAAGACACCCCCAATAAAGGAGGTGGTGACCACAGACCACTTCTCAGTTCCTATGCTTCCTGGCTGATGTTTTGGTCACTTTTGAATGCTGGCGGTGCTCTCACTCTAGTGGTAGCATGAGACGGAGTCTACAACCCACACAAGTGGCTCAGGTAGTGCAGCTCATCCAGGATGGCACATCAATGCGAGCTGTGGCAAGAAGGTTTGCTGTGTCTGTCAGCGTAGTGTCCAGAGCATGGAGGCGCTACCAGGAGACAGGCCAGTACATCAGGAGACGTGGAGGAGGCCGTAGGAGGGCAACAACCCAGCAGCAGGACCGCTACCTCCGCCTTTGAGCAGTAGGAGCACTGCCAGAGCCCTGCAAAATGACCTCCAGCAGGCCACAAATGTGCATGTGTCTGCTCAAACGGTCAGAAACAGACTCCATGAGGGTGGTATGAGGGCCCGACGTCCACAGGTGGGGGTTGTGCTTACAGCCCAACACCGTGCAGGACGTTTGGCATTTGCCAGAGAACACCAAGATTGGCAAATTCGCCACTGGCGCCTTGTGCTCTTCACAGATGAAAGCAGGTTCACACTGAGCACATGTGACAGACGAGACAGTCTGGAGACGCTGTGGAGAACGTTCTGCTGCCTGCAACATCCTCCAGCATGACCGGTTTGGCGGTGGGTCAGTCATGGTGTGGGGTGACATTTCTTTGGGGGACCGCACAGCCCTCCATGGGCTCGCCAGAGGTAGCCTGACTGCAAATTAGGTACCGAGATGAGATCCTCAGACCCCTTGTGAGACCATATGCTGGTGCGGTTGGCCCTGGGTTCCTCCTAATGCAAGACAATGCTAGACCTCATGTGGCTGGAGTGTGTCAGCAGTTCCTGCAAGAGGAAGGCTTTGATGCTATGGACCGCCCGTTCCCCAGACCTGAATCCAATTGAGCACATCTGGGACATCATGTCTCGCTCCATCCACCAACGCCACGTTGCACCACAGACTGTCCAGGAGTTGGCGGATGCTTTAGTCCAGGTCTGGGAGGAGATCCCTCAGGAGACCATCCGCCACCTCATCAGGAGCATGCCCAGGCATTGTAGGGAGGTCATACAGGCACGTGGAGGCCACACACACTACTGAGCCTCATTTTGACTTGTTTTAAGGACATTACATCAAAGTTGGATCAGCCTGTAGTGTGGTTTTCCACTTTAATTTTGAGTGTGACTCCAAATCCAGTCTCCATGGGTTGATACATTTGATTTCCATTGATAATTTTTGTGTGATTTTGTTGTCAGCACATTCAACTATGTAAAGAAAAAAGTATTTAATAAGAATAGTTCATTCATTCAGATCTAGGATGTGTTATTTTAGTGTTCCCTTTATTTTTTTTAGCAGTGTATATATATATATATCACGTTTCAGGTATGACCCAGATACAGACAGTGTTGAAGAAACAAAAGTTTATTCCTCAAACAGGGGCAGGCAAACGACAGGTCAAGGGAGGCAGGGGCCAATAATCCAGAGAGGGTGTAAGGTATAGGACAGCAGGCGGGCTCAGGGTCAGGTCAGGCAGAGGTCAGTAATCCAGAGTAGTGGGGAAAAGGTACAGGACGACAAGCAGGCTCAGGGTCAGGGCAGGCAGAACGGTCAGAACCGGGAAACTAGAAAACAGGAGCAAGGAACAAGCAGGAGCAGGGAAACAAAACGCTGGTAGGTTCTACAAACAAAATGAACTGGCAACACAAATGGAGAACACAGGTATAAATACACAGGGGATAATGGGGAAGATGGGCAACACCTGGAGGGGGGTAGAGACAATCACAAAGACAGGTGAAACAGATCAGAGTGTGACAATAATGCACATTCTGGACTGAGAAACTGTCTAGCCTTGATGCTCGTAGTATTCAGATCCCTTCACTTTTCCCACATTTTGTTATGTTACAGCCTTATTCTAAAATAATCTACACACAATAATCTACACTCAATCTACACCCAAAACCCCATAATGACAGGGCAAAAAAAGTTTTTTGACATTTTTGTAAATGTATTATGAATAAAAAACTGAAATATCACATTTACATAAGTATTCAGACCCTTTACTCAGTATGTTGTTAAAGAACCTTTTGCAGCGATTACAGCCTCAAGTCTTCTTGGGTATGAAGCTATGAAGCTTTAAGTATCATCTTACAATGAAAAGAGGGATTTATTTGGGCTCTATTCAATACGCATCTCTGAAGCGTTATAGATTTTTCGATAGATATGTAAAGATAGACATGCAATGTTTTACCATGAACATTGACTTTAAATGTAATTTGGGCTTTAGAGGTGAATTTCCGTTATCCAGATTGAATAGAGCCCTTAGCCATTTTGAGCTGGTAGAAGATCTACCACATAACAAAACATAACATGTTGTAAGTTCATGTATAAAACAAGGGCTCATACATGCTTTTTAACAAGTAATAAAGTTGTTAACGTTATCAGTGAAAACCATGCAGTATCATCCTCTAAATATTATTTCTGCTGGTGAGTAGCCAAGACTCACAGCATAGCCGACATTGTGGCTTAAGCCTGTCACATGCTTCCTAGTCTAAACAATTCGCACACAGTAGCGGTGCGTGGGTTAAAATCACTGAGCAAGCCAAGGCAGTAAAAAAGCCATATTACAACCTATGTTGTGATAATTATGTTGTTTTCTCAATAACCCATTAGTTCATACGCCACTGTGATTATACAATAAGGCAGTGACAACAAAAAGACAACAGTCACACAGTGGCGGAATAAATTCAACTACATATACTGTACGTTTATTTCATCACAAAACCGTAGAGCAACATCTGTCCCGTGAAGTCCACAAAGCAAATATTACATGTAAGCAACAGTTATATCACCTGCAGGATGGTCAAGCAAGTTAATGTAAGCAACAGTTTACAAAACAGCAACTGATTTAGAACAACGGAGTCAGCACAAAGACAACAGGAGCACTGTCTCCTCTATTCCAGAACCAGTTTAACTTAAACATTTAAACATCAACAACTCAACAAGGCTATATATGCTCTGTTTAATACACTGAAAACTTAAAGATACCAAAAACAATTTAGTCCAATTAATGTTGCTAAATCGCATGTGGCTGCCCATGGTACTGATTTCTGTCTGTGTGTGTACGTGCGTGAAAACGGTGCCCGACAAACAGGGTTGAAGGACATTGTCTACTGGTGTACGGCTAGCTAGTTACCATTGTTGCCCCCTCCTCTTCTTCAGTGGGGTTTTTCGGCAGCTGGCATCCAACTTTATTGTGCATTAACACCACATACTGTACTGGAGCGACCCCGCCTCCCGCCTGTCCTAGCTTAAAACTTGACCAATAGAAGTATAAATAGGGGTTCCTGCAGATGCATGAATGCCCACACGCAGGAACGCCCTGAATTGCAGGCTGCAGTTGCATCCTTCTCAGCCTTTGTCCTCACAAGTCTTTTCTTCTGCACCCTGATGACACTGGTACCCTCCTACTTCTGGATGGTCCTGGCAATCCTCAGATGCCCTCAGGGTGAGCGTACCAGAGGGCTCCCAGCGGAAGTCAGGTTGCAGTTGTAATCCACAAGGCGGGACATACTAAATACTTGATATCTCATTGGTGTTGAAAGAGTTGTCCCAACATATATAAATGACCCTGAATTATGTTTGGAAATTGCGATATCTAGTGGTAGTTTAGCTGTATTCCCCCCTCTGGCTCTCCAAATATCCCCTAAATACCCTCTAGATTTTCTTTGAAAAAGTATTGCATCCATTGACTTCAGCACTGTTGCCATTGGTTTCATTCTTGATGCAACACTCCCATCTAGTAGCAGTGAGGAGTACTTCAGCCAGTTAAGTGTCTACGCTACAGTGTGTCTCGAGTACTGTCTCCCTGTTCATGCTAGTGTGTTTCTCTTCACTATTCTGTCTTTATACTATGTGTGTCTCTATACTATGTTCCTATGTAGACAACTGTGTCTCTTTCTCATAAAATGTATTCTGCTTCTCTCTCCGTTGGTGTGTGTATTTACAGTACTATTTGTTTCTCAACCACAGTGTATATATATGTACACTACTGTGTGTGTATCCCTTTTATCTGTGTCTCTGTAGACTATTGTCTCTTTATACTATTGTGTGTGTCTGTCCACTCTATACTACTGTCTCTTTCTCCTCTACCATCTCTTTTCACTACTGTGTATATTCCTCTCATCTGTGCATTTGTAGGTCCCTGCTACAGTGTAAGGCTCTCTTCACACTTCTGTGAGTGTGTCTTTGATGAAGCAGCAGGTTCACAAAGGGAGACCATCACACTGTTTTCCACACTGTTCAATCTACTTAATACATTTGTATCTGAAAGTACAGTAATATTACATACTCCTGAACGGGCCTTCGGGTGTGTGTGTGCGACAGCCCCCACTTGTGGCCCCCGCTTCTAAGGTGTGTGTGCGACAGCACCCACTTGTGGCCCCCACTTCAAAGGTGTGTGTGCGACAGCCCCCACTTGTTACCCCCACTTCTAAGGTGTGTGTGCGACAGCCCCCACTTGTTACCCCCACTTCTAAGGTGTGTGTGCGACAGCCCCCACTTGTTACCCCCACTTCTAAGGTGTGTGTGCGACAGCCCCCACTTGTTACCCCCACTTCTAAGGTGTGTGTGCGACAGCCCCCACTTGTGGCCCCCACTTCTAAGGTGTGTGTGCGACAGCCCCCACTTGTTACCCCCACTTCTAAGGTGTGTGTGCGACAGCCCCCACTTGTGGCCCCCACTTCTTTTTTTTCTTTTTTCACCCTTTTTTTTCTCCCCCCTTTTCTCCCCAATTTTCGTGGTATCCAATCGCTAGTAATTACTATCTTGTCTCATCGCTACAACTCCCGTACGGGCTCGGGAGAGACGAAGGTCGAAAGCCATGCGTCCTCCGAAGCACAACCCAACCAAGCCGCACTGCTTCTTAACACAGCGCGCCTCCAACCCGGAAGCCAGCCGCACCAATGTGTCGGAGGAAACACCGTGCACCTGGCCCCCTTGGTTAGCGCGCACTGCGCCCGGCCCGCCACAGGAGTCGCTGGAGCGCGATGAGACAAGGATATCCCTACCGGCCAAACCCTCCCTAACCCGGACGACGCTAGGCCAATTGTGCGTCGCCCCACGGACCTCCCGGTCGTGGCCGGCTGCGACAGAGCCTGGGCGCGAACCCAGGGACTCTGGTGGCGCAGCTAGCGCTGCGATGCAGTGCCCTAGACCACTGTGCCACCCGGGAGGCCCGGCCCCCACTTCTAAGGTGTGTATGTGACAGCCCCCACTTGTGACCCCCACTTCTAAGGTGTGTGTGTGACAGCACGTGGCACCTACTTCTAAAATGTGTGTTTGCACGACTGTCTCTGAGTTGCAGGTGTCTGCCTGTGCCTCGTCGATTTGATTAGACTGATGAATAATAATGTATGAATAATGCATGGTTCTGTGAGCCGACAGGGAGCCCTTTATTATGCTAAACAGACACAACATCTATTCATTCCTAAAACAGATGCGCTGTGTCTGTGCGTGCGACAGTCTGTGGCCCCCATTTCTAAGGTGTGTGTCTGTTTGTCTGGTGTGTGTTTATGTAAAGGTGTGTGTAGGTCAAAAGTGGTGCACTATATAGGGAATAGGGTGCCATATGGATTGCACCCAGAGTGTTCAAGTGGACCCCATAAAACATCACCAAACAAAGTGAGATGGTCCAAACAGGACACAGATGTTCTATGCTCTATGGCAGGGTGCTTGCGGATGGCTTTACCCCAGGAGAGAGGCCTTGTTTGGGCAAACGTGCCAGATGTGGATAGGTCACCATTCATCAACCCACTCTCCAGAGACATCATGTCCATTATATTTGAATTTGATCTATTGTAAGATGAAAATATCATGGTTTTCTTTCTTTTAAATGAACCTGGTTTCCATCCAACCTTTGTATGCGAGTAAAGTACATGTAAAAAACATATATATATAATCACGACAGGCCTGATGGAAAAGGAAATTTGTCGGTAAACTTTCCAAATGCCGACAAAACAAAATACGCTAGACAAGGTGGGATCTTTTTGTGTCTGTAAAATGTATTATGCGAGAAATGGTGGTGAAAACTCCTTTATGTGCAAATATTGATCTAATAACTATTATATCAAAGTAAACATATCACGCGATGATATGTTGTGTGGTCCTCCCACTACGACTCAAGAAAGCATGCATATAGGCTACAGATGAAATAAGTTATGATGAACTTCACAGGGTGCTGAACGTGCACGGTGATGAAATATTGAGGGTCTTATTCTGGTGACATGATGATTGAAGCATGGCTACCGTTTGACAAATAAAAATAATCACACTCTTTAGTACATTATCATCTCATCATGTATGCTAGCCTACCCGCACTGTATCTGCGAGCTATTAGAAGTAGCGCAGGTGCCAAGACCTGGGCACATTCGCTATATAACGCAAATGTTTTTGTGACAAAACCATCAGTAGAGTTGAAAATGCGATGGAAACCCATTTATCTTTTTTGTTACATGGGAATTTAATCACAGAAGTTATTTTTATGTGCATTATGTCATCACGTACAGCCTTTTATCCACAACAAGTCAATTTGACGGAAACACATCTCCGGTTGGATTTTTTATATTTGCATGAAAATCTGTTCCCAATTGGATGGAAACCTAGAAAAAAAGAATTTGTAGATATCGAATTTTTCCATGAATGCCCCTTTAATTATATTAGATTCATGACACCCCTGGGATGCATCACAAATGGAACCCTTTTATTGTGCACTAATGTTGACGAGGCCTTTGGTTAAAAGTAATGCATTATTTTATATATTTATGTTCTTGAAATTTTGCAGTCTGAAATCTCTTTTCAATAGTGTCCCCAAAAAATAAAATAACAATAATATGGCACTACTGCAGGGGCGTCAGTTGGGTATGGCAGGCTAGCTCAAAAAAAATAAAAAAATAATAATAATTCCAATCCCAATCAAAATAAAATTGATTGGCTGGTTTTAGCACCATGCGGCGTGTCGCTCGGAGAGAAGCTGACAACCTGTGTGCCTTTCTCTCAGAAGAGAGCAGAGACAGTGCCAATCAGTTTGCTTTGCCGGTCAGCCATTTAGGCAGTGCGCTGATTTCTTTTAATTTAATGTCGGCATTTGAACTCGGCATTGTAAGCCTAGTGGCCAGCTGTTTTATTCACCGGTTATTTTCACATTGATGTCGGCATAGGCAGTGTGTCCAATAGGCTAGAGGAAGAAAAGTTAATTGAATTAAATTAGCAAAAATTAGCTTTTATAATTACTCATACCTATACATAAATAAATAAAATATTTCAAAATACTACACCAGAGAGCATGATTTGGCTACAGAGGATCATTAGCTTGTTTTAAAATGAGCTGTGGATTGTTTTAAGCAGGAAATTTGGGCAGAGACCCCGCAAATAGCTTTCCAAATAGCTGATTGTTAACTTGCAAATGTCAGTGAAAATCAGTTAAATAGGCCTAGGACTATTGCAAAATTAGCTAATTTGATCGTAAAAACATATTTTAGAAAGCAAATGGCTACTGCTGAAAAGAGAAGACCAAGAAAAGACTCTAATCTGTCTTTAGTTATAAAAATTATCAACTCCCAATTGAGCAAACGGTAGCTTACCGGTATCTTATTTGCACCAGCAGAGAGTATATTCCCGATTATTCACTGGCATAATCATTGGAATGTTTTGAAGACAATAATTTTTTGGAGACAATAATTCTCTCCTCCAGGCTAGATGGACGTCATATTGTACAATTTGCGTCTCACCTTTTCGTAGGCCTAGATTAGATGGTTGTAATCATTTTTATTGATCTGTCAGGAGAGTAGGCTAATAATAAATATATTATTTATGTCTCCAGTCATATAAAGTCTAGTAGAATTGCATGAAATGGGGTTATAAAAGGCAAATGTCACTACACGTTCAGGCATGCATTGTTATGAGCTGTTTGTTTTGCTAACAGTGATTTGAGTTATATTATTAGCTTAAATTATAACTATGCAATCTACTCATCACATGAGGAATATTAGCCTATCTTACATTACTCTGCAAATGCGATGATAGATGCATGCAATCATTTATTGTAAAGGTGGGATTTTATGATGAAAAAAAGATCCTGGAGTCGCCTCTTCACTGTTGACGTTGAGACTGTGTTTTGCATGTACTATTTAATGAAGCTGCCAGTTGAGGACTTGTGAGGCATCTGTTTCTCAAACTAGACACTCTAATGTACTTTTCCTCTTGCTCAGTTGTGCACCGGAGCCTCACACTCCTCTTTCTATTCCTCTGGTTTGCGCTGTTCTGTGAAGGGAGTAGTACTCAGCGTTGTACGAGATCTACAGTTTCTTGGCAATTTCTCGCATGGAATAGCCTTCATTTCTCATGACAAGAATAGACTGACGAGTTTCAGAAGAAAGTACTTTGTTTCTGGCCATTTTGAGCCTGTAATCGAACCCACAAATGCTGATGCTCCAGATTCTCAACTAGCCTAAAGAAGGCCAGTTGTATTGCTTCTTTAATCAGGACAACAGTTTTCAGCTGTGCTAACATAATTGCAAAAGGGTTTTCTAATATTAATTAGCATTTTAAAATTATTAACATGGATTAGCTAACACAACGTGCCATTGGAACACAGGAGTGTGTCTTGTGTGCCTGGACTGGGCACCGGCGCAGAGGAAGGCTCCTGTCTTGGAGTGGGACTGGACGCCGTGCCTGGACTGGGCACCGGCGCAGAGGAGGGCTCCGGCCATGGAGCTGGGTTGGATGCCGTGCCTGGACTGGGCACCGGCGCAGAGGAAGGCTCCAGCCATGGAGCTGGGTTGACCGCCGTGCCTGGACTGGGCACCGGCGCAGAGGAGGGCTCCGGCCATGTAGCTGGCACAGGTGGCACCGGACTGGTGACACACACTTCAGGGCGAGTGCGGGGAGCTGGCACACAGGACGTACCGGACTGGGGAGGCGCACTGGAGGCCAGATGCGTGAATCCGGCACAGACTTCGCCAGACTGCTGACAGGCTCTTCAGGTCGAATGTTGAGCAGAACACACTTGACCAACATCTCTCTCCTCTCTCTCTCCCCCAACTTCTCCATCGCCTCCCTGACGGTCTCTGGCTCTTCCCTCTGCTCAGCCGCCAGCTCCATGTGCCCCCCCCCCCCCCCCCCCAAAAAATAATCTTGGGGTTTCTGTGGCAGCGGACTGGTGACCTGCTCTTCAGGGCGAGTGCGAGGAACTGGCACAGGACGTATCGGGCTGAGAAGGCTCACTGGAGGCCTGGTGCGTGGAGCCGGCGCAGATCGCACCGGACTGGTATCATGCTCTTCCAAACGCCTGCGCTGCAGCATACTCCTAGCCAAAACCTCTCTCCGGTATCCCTCATTGAACTCCTCCAGAGACTCCCATTCGGGCTCTGGCACTCTACGCTGCACAGCCGTCCGCCCCATGTTCCCCCCCACAAAAAAATCTTGGGGTTTCTGTGGCCGCGGTCCCCGGCGTCGTCGCTGTCCCCCTATGCTCCTTGGCGACTCCCGCCAAGGGAGGGTCTCGTGTCCTCCCAGGATCTCCTCCCAGGTCCAACTCAATTTTTCCTCCAATGCACGCTGCTTGGTCCATTTGTGGTGGGATATTCTGTCACGCTCGTCGGAAAGGACGGACCAAGGCGCAGCGTGAGTTGAGTTCCACATCTTTAATATACAGTGAAACTAAGAAAACAACAAACATGCAACGAACGTGAAGTCGTAGTGCTCAACACAATAACACAAAAACAATATCCCACAATGCAGGTGGGAACAGGGACTCCTTAAGTATGATCCCCAATTAGAGACAACGATAATCAGCTGCCTCTAATTGGGAACCATACTCAAACCCAAACATGGAGATATAATTGACTAGAACACCCCCTAGTCACGCCCTGACCTACAACACCATAGAGAACCAAGGGCTCTACAATAGTCATTTACAACATTAACAACATTAACAATGTCTACACTGTATTTCTGATCAATTTGATGTTATTTTAATAGACAAAAAAAAAATGCTTTTCTTTCAAAAACAAGGACATTTCTAAGTGACCCCAAACCTTTGAACGGTAGTGTATATATTTTTACTCACATTTTTAACAGCATAAAAACTACTACTACGCCTACAACTAATAAAAACGACTATAAATGATTATGAAGTAAAATCGACTACATATGATTATAAATGGGATAGGATGCCATTTGGGATGCAGACCTCGCCATCTCTATGTGGGGCAGTGATATGTCTCTGTCTAGACTAGCTGGCCATATTAGAATGAGGACAGCTATTCAGATGGTGACAGACAGAGATTCTTCAGGAGGTGTTGTCTGGAGAAGTCTGATGTTATTGGTGGAATCATTTTTTCTTCCCCTTTCGAAATGTCAGAGAGAAGCAGAAATATCCGAGACTAGTATGAGGGCGCTCACCTGTGATTGTGTGTATGTCTGTGTGTGTGTGTGTGTATGTGTGTGTTTTGGGGGCCTTGTCGCTCAGGTGTGTGTGGGTATGTGTATGTGTGTGCCTCATTTCTCAGATGTGTGTTTGTCTGTATGGTATGTGTTCAATGTGAAAAGATGTGTGTGTGTGTGTATAGGCTTGTGTGACTGTGTGAAGGTGTGTGTGTCTGTGTGTGTGTAGGCTTGTGTGACTGTGTGAAGGTGTGTGTGTGTGTGGCCCGCAGGCCCCCGTCAGCACGTCTGGTAATTGAATTGGTCTGTTGGTGTAATTTAATATTTATCCCGGGCTGGAGGCAGAGGAGGCTTTCAATACTGTATGAGTGATGTGCTCTACTTGGATTCCATAAGCAAATCAGCCCAAAGGAATACATGAATATAGATTAATGGACAACACAGACAAGGACAAGACAGGGTCAGCCTCCCTCAACAGTCCTTGTCAGTCACCTACCTGCAGATACAGTGCATTTGGAAAGTATTCATTTGACTTTTTCCACATTTTGTTACGTTACAGCCTTATTCTAAAATTGACTAAATAATACATTTTCCTCATCAATCTACACACAATACCCCATAATGACAAAGAGAAAACAGGTTTTTAGGAATGTTTGCTAATTAAAAAACAGAAATACCTTATTTACATAAGTATTCAGACCCTTTGCTATGAGACTCGAAATTGAGCTCAGATACATCCTGTTTCCATTGATCATCCTTGAGATGTTTCTACAACTTGATTGGAGTCCACTTGTGGTCATTTCAATTGAATAGACATGATTTGGAAAGGCATACACCTGTCTGTATAAGGTCCCACAGTTGACAGTGCATGTCAGAGCAAAAACCAAGCCATGAGGTCGAAGGAATTGTCCGTAGAGCTCCGAGGCACAGATCTGGGGAAGGGTACCAAAACATTTCTGCAGTGTTAAAGGTCCCCAAGAACACAGTTGCCTCCATCATTCTTAAATGGAATACGTTTGGAACCACCAATACTCTTCCTAGAGCTGGCAGCCTGACCAAACTGAGCAATCAGGGGAGAAGGGCCTTGGTCAGTGAGGTGGCCAAGAACCCCATGGTCACTCTGATAGAGCTCCAGAGTTCCTCTGTGGAGATGGGAGAACCTTCCAGAAGGACAACCATATCTGCAGCACTCCACCAATCAGGCCTTTATGGTAGAGTGGCCAGGCAGAAGCCACACCTCAGTAAAAGGCACATGACAGCCTGTTTGGAGTTTGCCAAACAGCATCTAAAGTCTCTCAGATCATGAGAAACAAGATTATCTGGTCAAGAATCAAGATTGAACTTTAGGGCCTGAATGCAAGCGTCACATCTGGAGGAAACCTGGCATCATCCCTACGGTGAAGTATGGTGGTGGCAGCATCATGCTGTGGGGATGTGTTTCAGTGGCAGGAACTGGGAGACTAGTCAGGATCGAGGGAAAGATGAACAGAGCAAAGTACAGAGAGATCCTTGATGAAAATCTTCTCCATAGCATTCAGGACCTTAGACTGGTGTGAAGGTTCACCTTCCAACAGGACAATGACTCCAAGCACACAGCCAAGACAACGCAGGAGTGGCTTCGGGACAAGTCTCTGAATGTCCTTGAGTGGCCCAGCCAGAGCTCAGACTTGAACCCAATCGAACATCTCTAGAGAGACCTGAAAATAGCTGTGCAGCGATGCTCCCCATCCAACCTGACAGAGCTTAACTTAGTGCGGAAATCCTGCTAGCGGGATCAAATTCGACAACATCCGGTGAAATCGGAGCGCGCCAAATTCAAAATACAAAGTCGTAATATTAAACATTCATGAAAATACAAGTATCCTACATCATTTAAAAGCTTAACTTATTGTTAATCCAGCTGCTTTGTCAGATTTCAAAAAGGCTTTATGGCAAAAGCATACCATGCAATTATCTGAGGACAGCGCCCCACACACAAAAGCATTAAAAACATTTTCCAAACCAGCACAGGTGTCACAAAAGTCAGAAATAGCGCTAAAATAAATCACCTACCTTTGAAGATCTTCCTCTGTTTGCAATCCCAAGGGTCCCAGCCACACATCAAATGGTCGTTTTGTTCGATAAAGTCCATCTTTATATCCCAAAAAAAGTCAGTTTAGTTGGCGCGCTTGATTCAGTAATCCACCTGTTTCCCTCGTTCAAAATGCATACAAAGTAATCCTAAAAGTTACCAATTAACTTTGTCCAAACAAGTCAAATAACATTTCTAATCAATCCTCAGTTACCCTAATATGTAAATAAATTATCAAATTAAGACTGAGAATGGTATGTTCATTACCGGAGATAAATAACGAAGTGCGCACCCTCATCCAAGCATGCCACAATACTACAGTCAAAATGGGAGCCACCTAGAAATCTACAAATTCTAGCTCATTTTTCAAAAAACAAGCCTGAAACTCTTTCTAAAGACTGTTGACATCTAGTGGAAGCCCCAGGAACTGCAATCTGGGAGGTATTCCTTTGATTTTCCCATAAACAAGGATTTGGATGGGCAGACACCGCAAGAAAAAAATAATTCCAGATGGATTCTCCTCGGGTTTTTGCCTGCCATATCAGTTCTGTTATACTCACAGACATTATTTTAACAGTTTTAGAAAATTGTTTTCTATCCAATACTACCAATTATATGCATATCCTAGCTTCTGGGCCTGAGTAAAAGGCAGTCTACTTTGGGCACATCAGTCATCCGAAATACCGAATACTGCCACCGGCCCTCAAGAAGTTTTAAGAAGATCTGCAGAGAAGAATGGGAGAAACTCCCCAAATACAGGTGTGCCAGGCTTGCAGCGTCATACCCAAGAAGACTCAAGGCTGTAATCTCTGCCAAAGGTGCTTCAACAAAGTACTGAGTAAAGGGTCTCAGTACTTATGTATATGTAAATGTGAGCCCTTTGAGCCCTGGTCAAAATGAATGCGGTAAATTCGGGATACGGTGCCATTTCAGACGCACACAGTGTTCAAGTGGTTTTCTTTCGGTGTTTGTCATCGAGTTTGGTTGTTTTCCGTTAGGCGTTATGTCACCTCTGTCCCCATGGGAACCCAGCACTGAGTGGAGTCTATCTGAATCTCTCGTTCTCCTCCCACTACCATGTAGGAGTGTGTATGGTGTCTGTGTTTTCATTAAGGTGCGTGTGTGTGGGATGGCGTGTTCTTGTGTGTGAGTGTGGGAGAGATTGCATTCACTATAGCTTGTCTTGTTTTTCTACAGTAGCAAGTTGGACTCAAGCAATTATCAGTGTAGTTTAGCTGATGGGCATGTGAAAATCCTCAGTGTGTGTATGTGTGAGAGCGTGAGTGAGTGAGGGAGAGAGAGAGAGGGAAAAAAGCATGTGATGATATTAACAACATACAGTAAGCCGATATCATCTCATTCCTGCAGATGCATACATACACCCACAGCTAAGCTACTGTTACCTCTGTGCAACCTCACAACTGTTTTTGGAGGTTAGCATGTCCACTTCTAGGAACCCAATTTAGCAGTTCAGTAATCACAGCCCTTACAGTGTGGTCCGAAGAGGGGGGAGCGAGAGAGAGGGAGAGAGAGAAAGAAGTGAAGAGAAGGAGAAGAAGAAAAGATGACTCACTCCTCCACATCAAAAGAGAGGTCACTCCTCTAGAGGGAATGAGAGAGGAGAGGGAAGGCTTTTAGCGTTGCGACATGCCCCTCCCTCCCTCCATCCCTCCCTCGCCTCGTTCTTGCCTGCGGCTCCCATACTGAGCCGCAGGCAAGGAGAACCGGTACAGAACAGAAGTACAGCAATTAAAGACGAAGTGGTCTAACAAATGACCGACCCACTCTCTGACTGTGTCCCAGATGACACCTTATTCCCTACATAGTGCTCTACTTTTGACCAGAGCCCTATGGCATCATCAAGAACAAACATATTTATGCACACATTTGTGCTGCTCACGATTAACAAGAGAGAGTGTGTTTCTGTAGGATGAGTGTGTGTGCCTGTTTGTCTCTGTGTGTGTGTGTGTGTGTGTGTGTGTGTGTGTGTGTGTGTGTGTGTGTGTGTGTGTGTGTGTGTGTGTGTGTGTGTGTGTGTGTGTGTGTGTGTGTGTGTGTGTGTGTGTGTGTGTGTGTGAACATGTTACGTGTGTGTGTGTATTCAATCCAAGCATGTACAGAAGGATCAATGGAAATATTATTCTCTAAAAAAAAAAACCTTCAAACCAATCAGATTAGATTAGTATCTGTATCTGTATCTGAGGCCTAGATTAAATCGGGACAAAGGAAGATTCACGGTAAACGCTGCATATTTCGGCTCAACTGGAAACTTGAATTTTTTATCACGCAATAACTCGGATCGTCCACGTTTCGGATTTAATCTAGCCCTGAGTCAGTGTGTCTGTCTGTGCCTGTGTGTGTATGTATTTGTGTGTGTGCGCGCGTGCATGTGTATGCGTGTGTGCCGAGCCCTCTCTAAAAAACAGGTTTTGTGACTGGATGACCAAGTGGATAGCGTCAGGTCTGATATGGTGTTAATGAACTCTTATTGACCCACCAATAGCAGTGATGTGACCTTCCAATTCAGACAACCTGCTCTGCAACACAGGTACACACACACACAGGCAGACACAGGCACACACACACTCAGGCACACACTCATAGACACAGGCACATGCACCTAGAAACACACATACAGCTACGCACACACGCATGATGCACGCACACAGATGCAAAAACAGACTCTCACTCATAGACACAGGCACACACACAAATACACTGGATGTTGTCCCTTCGTGAGGGTATGTAAAGACTTCAACAGAAACACGTGGTTGAAAACACACCTTTGCACACATTCACACTATGGGATGAAATTTCTACGTTTTGTCTTTTTGGTATTGTACAAACTAAGAGAGAGAGGTCATGTTAATGAGTCTGAGCGTTGATTTCCCCTGGCAGTGAGTGCCGTGCAAACCACTTGTGTTTCGTCTGTGTGTGTGTGTGTGTGTGTGTGTGTGTGTGTGTGTGTGTGTGTGTGTGTGTGTGTGTGTGTGTGTGTGTGTGTGTGTGTGTGTGTGTGTGCGTGCGTGCGTGCGTGCGTGCGTGTGTGCGTGTCTGTCTGTGTGTGTGGTGTTTTTTAGTCTGTGTGTGTGTGTGTGTGTGTGTGTGTGTGTGTGTGTGTGTGTGTGTGTGTGTGTGTGTGTGGAGTGGTTTTTGGTGTGTGTGTGTAGTAGTGCACTATAAAGGGAATAGTGGCACACGACCCTTTGGCCTCTGATCTTGTCAGGGATTAATCGGCAGGACGCACCAGCCGGTTTAGGCACCAGATTAGGCTTCACGCTGACGCCATGGCACCGCCGCACTCTGACTGTCATGGGAACTATGGAGGTGACATTACATCATCATCACTAATCTAATCTGATTGTTCCCAAGATGTTTTTTTTTTTGGAGAGAATAATATTTCCATTGATCCTTCTGTACATGCTTGGATTGAATACACACACACACGTAACATGTTTACACACACACACACACACACACACACACACACACACACACACACACACACACACACACACACACACACACACACACACACACACACACACACACAGAGGCCAGGATTCAATCCCAGGTTATAGGAATTTCAGCTTTTAAAGGCAATGTTCCTGCTTTTGCGGAGATCGTATACACAGTAAATGTTGCATATGTCGGCTCAATTGGAAATTGCCTTTAAAAGCCGCAATTCCTATAACCCGAGATCGGATTGAATCCCAGCCACACACACAAAATGGACCAAATATTTCAACCGCAAATGTTGCTGTCACTGCTGTGTCTCTGTATTCACGCACACACACGCACACACACACACACACACACACATAGTCAAGGGTCAAGCCACAGAGCTTAATGGAGAGGTGGTTAAACTGGCAGCTGGTAACTGCCCACTGGACACACCCTGGTTCAATCATCGAAATTACGTTGAACCAACGTGGAATAGATGTTGAATTGACGTCTGTGCCCAGTGGGTGGGTACTGGTTGCTAAGTAATTGTCAGCGTCCCAAATGGCACCCTATTCCCAATATTGTGCATCCCTTTTGACCAGGGCGCATAAGGCTCTGGTCAAATGTATGCACTATGTAGGGAGTAGAGTTCCATTTGGGATGCGACTGATGTGTTATTTTTTTGTTGGCCCAGCTGTGCCGTTTTTCCCCCCCCATATTTTCAGGAATCGATACATAACCATGATACATAGCCATTTGAAAAATAAGAAATGTTACATTTTTGGGATATATACAGTACTGTTCAAAAGTTTGGGGTCACTTAGAAATGTCCTTGTTTTTGAAAACTAGACACTCTAATGTACTTGTCCTCTTGCTCAGTTGTGCACCGGGGCCTCCCACTCCTTTTTCTATTCTGGTTAGAGCCAGTTTGCACTGTTCTGTTAAGAGAGTAGTACACAGTGTTGTACAAGATCTTCAGTTTCCTGGCAATATCGCGCATGGAATAGCCTTCATTTCTCAGAACAAGAATAGACTGACGAGTTTCAGAAGAAAATACTTTGTTACTGGCCATTTTGAGCCTGTAATCAAACCCACAAAGGCTGATGCTCCAGATTCTCAACTAGTCTAAAGAAGGCCAGTTGTATTGCTTCTTTAATCAGGACAACAGTTTTCAGCTGTTCTAACATAATTGCAAAAGGGTTTTCTAATGATCAATTAGCCTTTTAAAATGATAAACTTGGATTAGCTAACACAACGTGCCATTGGAACACAGGAGTGATTGTTGCTGATAATGGGCTTCTGTACGCCTATGTAGATATTCCATAAAAAATCTACCGTTTACAGCTACAATAGTCATTTACAACATTAACTATGTCTACACTGTATTTCTGATCAATTTGATGTTATTTTAATAGACAAAAAACATGATTTTATTTTTAAAAAACAAGGACATTTCTAAGTGCCCCCAAACTTTTGAATGGTAGTGTACACACAACATAACATGTTCCACACACACACTATTTATCCCAGAGCAGATTACACTTTCCATTTATTTCCCAAAGTTGACCCAAAGTTGATTAGTCCTGTAGGATCAGGGACCTTAAAAGGACTGACACATCAATCTAGACTGTAACTGTGGATCCTCTCCACTTGCAAGTGTGTGTGTAGGGGTCTCTGACACCGTACCACAAATTGCCAATCATAAATCCCACCGGTCTCTCTTTCTTTTCTATTCTCTCTCTCTCACTCCTTTTCTCTTCTCTTCCCTCTTTTCTCTTCTGTCCTCTTAACTCCCACACATCTTTTCTTCGGTCACATCACAAATCATTATGTCATTGAGAAAATAGACATTTAAAATGCAGTTAAGTCTTGTAATCAGATTTTTTAAAATTATTTATTAAAGTTTTCATCATTCATGTTCATTGAAATAAACCAAAAGGTAGGAGAAAAATGTATCAAGAACAACCCAGTAAGTCAGCATCTCGGGCTCGTTCAGTCAGTGGAAGACGTCCGATTGTGGTCAAAGTTCAACCGGTCCGTCGAGTCAGTTACAGTATCCCTTCTCCTTTCTTACGTCAGAGGCTTAGCAAGCAGCTCGGACGTCTCTTATATCTCCACAACTCTCCGGTTGGTATCATCTGGTGGCTTATGTTATTGGTATTTTATACCTAGATCTAGAGATTATAGATCAGTAGTTATGACGTGCTAAAATCTCAGAGCTCGGTTTGAATGCAGTTTCAGTTTTTATCTTCCCCCCCAATTCCCTCTACTCATCCCCAGGTTTACAGTTTCAGTTTGTGCTCTAGTATCAAGCTAACCCAACCCCTTTCCTCGTCCTCCAAGCATATTCAGAGATATTAAGAAAAAAAACAGCTCAGCAAGATTGATATAAAAATAGAGTAGTGTTGATTTGTGAAAATAGTGAGCAAGTAAGTTTCCACTGCACATAGACAGACTGTCCTACCTACGGACCCATATGGGAGCATTACTAAGAGTCATGGACAACTAAGTCTAAGTCCCAAATGGCACCCTATTCCTTACATAGTGAAATACTTTTGACCAGGGCATAGGTAGTGCACTATATAGGGAATTGGGTATTAAAAGTGTTAATTAGTCTCATTAAATATCAATGGTCATCCACTACCCCATGATGCCGTAGATAAAGCAGATGTTGATGATGGTTTTGCATCTCTATGATCGCCCATTGCCATCATTATTACAGAGATGACACCTTGTACTGTAGTAGCAGCAAGTAAATGTATATGTCCCAAAAGGCACGTTTCCCTTCAAAGTGCACTACTTTTGACCAGGGCCCAAAGTTGTGCACAGATAATCTTTCTCGCCGTGTATTTCATTAACCTTCCTAGAAGACAAAGCAATATGATGCTGTAGAATTACCAGCCAGGTCACCTGTGATACAAGTTAGTATTCGACATCCATCAATATCTGATATGACGTGGAAACTGGCCACTAGGGGCTACAGTGAGCGCTGTTACTCTAGTGGCTTTTGCTTTTGCTTAGGCATTGTAGACAGGGATGGTGGGTAGGCATAGGCCTCTGGTGTCAAAGGTTGTTTTTGATATTTTTGTTTTAAGCCTATCCTAAACCTTAACCCTTACCTTAACCATTCGGACTTAATGCCTAACCTTAAGATTTCGGAGTTAATGCCTAAACTTAACCCTAACCTTAAAAATGTGTAGTTATGCCTAAGTACCTTAAACACTGTTTAATTAAGGTCCAACATTTGACGTTTGGAAGAACTTAGAAATGTTACGTTTGAGCATCAAATGGATGAATGTCTAATTCTGACGTGAGACTGTGAGAGCTAGTTTAGAATTACAATGTATAGATACTGTTCTCTCCATTACACGTGAATTATTATGAACAAAACAATTGAACACATCAGATAGTGTGTGAATTATACAAAGTGCTGAAACAAAACAAAAAAATTGACAAGTACTTAAATATTTCATCAAACCACTACTCCTCCAAGTTCATTAGCCATCTGACTGGCATTCATCCAACATTGCTTTTCAAAAGTTGATGGCCATTCTATACAATACATCTATGTCCCTCATACCTACTCTATGAAAGATTGTCACCAAAACTATTATAGGTCATATAGGGCTATATAGTGAGTTACTTTGTGCAGTAGGAGGGACAAGGAATTCTGGTACTTCTGGTACAAAAATATACTTGAAAAACGTAACCTGTTTGACCTGTCTGTGGATCCTCCATACAGCAGTGTCCTGGGACTCTGTTGGGTTTGTAGGGAGGACTGAGGGTGCGTCCTTAATTGCGCCTTATTCCCTATGTACTGTAGTGCTCTATTTTACTTTACTCTACCAGAGCTAGAGCACTATAGTGCACTATATAAGGAATAGAGTGCCATTTCGGAATAGTGTGCCGTTTCGGATATCGCAACCTGACACATACAGTACAGTACATGGACGAGTATTGCTCAAGCTCATGCACTAATACCAGCCATATCTGGCTCTGACTGCACAGTCCAGTACACAACTTTGGTTTAGGTTTCATTTGGGAAGAAGAGTCCCGACGGGTAGTTAGGGCTTGAAGCCAAAGTTTTGTGTTGCTTTGAAAGTGTTGAAAGAATAGAAGCATCAGGAGGTCTATTTTGGGCCTGTCTTCTGTCTATAGCCAATCAGGGTCTGAATAATAAGAGTCAGTTGATTGGATTGGATACAACATGAGAGGTTCTGTTACACACCCTCAAAAGCCAACAGCAAGCTCCACCTTGAGAATAATGCTTATATGAATGGACCTTGATAGATGTGGCTAATTCTGGATAGCAGGACTGTACAATACAGTTTAAAAAGAACATAAACCACTGTAGTATAGTCCCTACCACCATACACTTCTTGATTTCCGTTCAAAACCGGAGTGGCATAAATCGATGTAAGTAAAACAGTAGTAACACAACCTAACCTAAGAGAGGGTCTGATCTACTACCGTATTACTGATATATGTCCAATTCTTTCAGGTGTACACTTCCTGTTGTGTTAAACCTAACTGAATGACCCATGTCTTGACTATGGTATTGTTTTCTTGTTATTATTAGTTTTCACTCATCTTTTCTTAAAACTGTATCTAACGTGCATAGTTCAGATATGAAAAGCAGAAGGAACAAGGCTTGCGTCACAAATGGCATCCTATTCCCTACACATATATAGGGCTCTGGTCAAAAGTAGTGCACTATGTAGGGAATAAGTACTATGGGTCCTGGTCAAAAGTAGTGCACTATGTAGGGAAGGGCTGCCAAACCCTCTTCTTGGAGATCTATTGTCCTGTAGGTTTTCAGTCCAACCCTAATTTAGCAGTTCTGATTCAGCTAGTTAAGGTCTTGTTGAGCAGCTAATTAGTAGAATTAGGTGTGTTAAATTAGGGTTGGACTGAAAACCCACAGGATTTTAGATCTCCAGGAAGAGGGTTGGACAGCCCTGATGTAGGGAATAGGTACCATTTGGGACATAACCATGATCCATCCACTCTATTTCCCACACAGAGTTTTTTTTACTTTGTGGTGACAAGTTTTGCAGTCAGTAATCTATTTCTACAACACATTTCATTCATTTAAATGATGTTACATAATCCCCTCCGTACTGTAATTAGACATTTCTCCAAGTGCTGTCTGTCTGCAAAGAGCCCTTGTGGGAGAACAGGTCGCTAATGTAATCTTCCTTTGTCTCTCTCCATTATTCTATTTCTCACTATTTCCTCTTTTGGGTCTGTTTAGGGATGTCCAATGGTATCTCTTCTTTAAGCAAACTCATGGCCGTGTTCATTGGGGCACTCAACGTTTCAAAACATATGCAATGGTAAACGAACATTTGCGGTTCCTGTTTGTCTGTTTTTATTCTCTTTTGGTGCCTAATTAACATGGCCCATGTCTTGATTGATGTCTCCTCAGCCAATGTGATAACTGGAAGGAGTCCTAATAGTGCAAATTATATACCCATTTTTAGTACTGTACCGTACTTTATCTACGTGATGATTGATTTACTTTACCGGCCAACTTTAATCTCTTCTCTTCTTTTTTTTCCTTCCTCTTTTCTTCCCACTTTTCACTTATTTCCAATGTTTGAAGGTTTTTGGTAAGACTGTCTTTCAGTGGGTCAATACTACAGTTCTATATTATCCGGTCTTTAACCTCAGTCATCCAGCCAACTCCCATTGTAGTATTATCAGCTGAAATGTAGACTAATATACAGCTAAGGCTACTGCTCTTTTGTTAGCCAATCTTTAGCTTTTGGGCAGTGGCTAATGGGTTAATTTGTTTGACTTTCAAGTGTAGCGGAGTGTAGCCCCTTAATGCAGTGCTTTGTTCTATTTGTGCTAGATTTTGGTGCGAGCTAACCTGTAACTGTCAATGTTGCTGCCTGGTCTGCCGTTCAGCTGGGTGCAATAACTGGAGCTGTCTAAATCAATCAGATTCCCTGTTCAAAACAAATAAATTGCTAGAGAGTGATTTAGACAGCAAACATTGTGTTTTGTTCACTTGATAGTGAATTGTGCCCACTAATTGTTTTCTATCTACACTACCATTCAAAAGTTTGGGGTCACTTAGAAATGTCGTTGTTTTTGAAAGAAAAGCAAAAAAAAAATTGCCCATTTAAAATAACATCAAATTGATCAGAAATACAGTGTAGACATTGTTAATGTTGTAATTGATTATTGTAGCTGGAAATGGCAGATTTTTTATTGAATATCTACACAGGCGTACAGAATATAATAGCAAAAGGGTTTTCTAATGATCAATTAGCCTTTTAAAATGATAAACTTGGATTAGCTAACACAACGTGCCATTGGAACACAGGAGTGATGATTGCTGGTAATGGGCCTCTGTATGCCTATGTAGATATTCCATAAAAAATCTGCCGTTTACAGCTACAATAGTCATTTACAACATTAACAATGTCTACACTGTATTTCTGATCAATTTGATGTTATTTTAAAGAACAAGAAATGTGCTTTTCTTTCAAAAACAAGGACATTTCTAAGTGACCCCAAACTTTTGAACGGTAGTGTAGGTTCCCAGTAATATAACAAAAGCTACTTTCATAATATCAATTGTTTACTTTCTAAGTGATTCAATTTGCATAGAAATGCAAAATACACAATGCACATTTATGCATTTAATCACTGTATTCTTCCAATTTGAAGGTTATGTTTCATATATATTTCAAATAGCTAATTAGCTGCAGGCAACATTTATGCAAAGCACCTTTAAAACTACAGGTGTGCATATAGAAAATGTTTAGCTTAACATCAGTAGGTATCCAGTGTTCTATTTCCAACACACTCTCCCTCTTTGACAGACTCTGTAAACTACAATACAGGGCAGTTATAAGAATCCCCTAAAATACCCTCTTGATCTGTTGGAAATACTTCACACACTTTACTAAGAAATCTATATAATTTTTTTTATAGCTAAGATATTATTTCCTAATAGACAATGAATATTGCATTATATAAAGCTCCTACCTCAAACTATCTCATGACCAAAATATTTCAAGTTTTCCTAAAGAGAGAGGGGTCTTTTTATGACCGTTCCTGTTATTCCATGCTATGAGGAAGCAGCACTGCTGTCTCCACTCCTGGCTGTTTCTAGTCTGACTAGAGGGATTTCCTCTTTCCTTATGGCTGTAGCGTGATGCTAACAAGTCATGGTGTTTATATGGCACTTGCATTACTCTGCATGTATTCACATGGAAAACAACCCGCTAGAACTGAGTTACAAGAAAAATATTGTCAAAGGTCTAAGGTCATATCTCTGATTCTCTATGATATGACCTCTGGTCTAGGCCGACGGTGGCCTCCAGTCTCTCTAGCTCTGGCACCCTGTCCATATCCTCCTTCCCCTCCTCATCCTCTTCCTCATCTCGGCTGATAAAAGCCAGCTCATTCTCATAGCAGAAAGAGTTGGCGGTGGGCGTAGGATCCTTGTCCTCGTCCTCCATCTCCGCCATGTCCTTGGCACTGCACTGGGGGGTGGACGGCACCTCAAAGGTTTTGTGGAAGTGAGCGTAATCCACTTTGTACTGGCTCTTCTCCTCGAAGACGACAGGCTCAAAGCGGTGACCCCACAGGATCTCTGAGGACAGGTAGGAGCTGCGAGCTTGCGCTGTCATGGCTGTGGCTTCTACCATCCCTTCAAGTATCACCACTATCTCAAAGTCGGACAACTCTAGGTCCTGCTTGCTGATGCCAAACAGGGGGCTTTCCTCATCAATCTCGTGCACAATGGTGAGCGGGGAGACCAGGAAGATGCGGTCGATGCCCGTGTCATACCCTACGTTGATGTCGATCTGGTCCAGGGGGATGTACTCACCCTCCTCGGTGATGCGAGGCTTGATGAGCTGGGCCCGGACGTGGGCCTCCACCATGTGGCTCTTCCTCAGGTTGCCCACCCTCCACATAAGGCACAGCTTCCCGTCACGCATGGCGATCACTGCATTGTTGCTGAACAGCAGCGTCTCTGCACGCTTCTTAGGCCGCGCCATCTTGGCCAAGATGGCGCCGATCATGAAGGAGTCGATGATGCAACCAAAGATGGACTGGAAGACCACCATGAAGACAGCCGAGGGGCACTCCTCCGTCACGCAGCGGAAGCCATAACCAATGGTGGTCTGGGTCTCCACAGAGAACAGGAAGGCGGCCACGAAGCTGTTGACCTGCAGGACGCAGGGGCTGAAGTTATCGTCTCCACCACCCGGGTTGTCCATATCCCCGTGAAGCAACGCGATGACCCAGAAGGCCAGGCCGAATGCCAGCCAGGACACCACGAACACCAGTGTGAACATCAGGAACATCCAGCGCCAGCGGATGTCCACACACGTGGTGAAGATGTCCGACATGTAGCGCTGCGACTTCTCGTCCATGTGCGAGAAGCGCACATTGCACTGGCCGTTCTTGTTCACGAAGCGACTGCGGCACTTGCGGCGCATCGTGTGGATCTTGCCGTTGCCGAAGCCGTTGCCCATTGTGACAGCAGGCATGGCACCGAGACGCAGGCCTTCTTCCTCCGAGGACACAATGCAGTAGCTGTGTGCCCCGACCACACTCATAACCGAGCCAGACTCAGCTAGTGGGGCACCAGAGAGTCACTGCTCCAACTCAACAGAGAGTGGTAGTCGAGATGCGGGAAATAGCACTGGGGATCACAGGAAATGGCTACAGGCAGCTCCCCCCTTCTGCCAAAACAGATCTCTGTCCAAGTGGGCCAAATGGGTCCTAGACACACCCTTCCTGACCTGAGGAGAGGAGAGAAGCCAGAGGTTAGTCTACTACACACAGGATCCTGATATTATCTACTGTTTGTATGATAAAAAATGAAACAATTGAAATATCTAAAACATTGATGTGTATTCTTTATGCACGCAGGCCATGTTAAACAACACCTCTCCCATTCTGCCTCAAAGACTCATCTACTCAGCGGCATTATTTTAAGTGTTTTATCACTACAATGGTGTGGTGCGTAGTACTCTATCACTTTGGGCTTGGTGCGCCTTAGTAGCAGCAGATGTTGCTAATTAAATCAAGTTCACACTCTTTTTTGTGAAAATTGTAAGCAGCCATTCAGCTGGGATCCTGGTCTTGAGGCTTATAATAGTAGTTATTAAACTCCCCAGTAGACTAGTCTGTGTCCCAAATGAAACCCTATTCCCTTTATAGTAACCTCCCACCACCACCACCACCACCACCACCACCACCACCACGTCATCAGCACCCCCTGGTCTGGCTCTGCCTGTACTCTAGTCTAGTGGCTGAGCAGTGTGATTTGTCTCTCTAATAATAGCTGCCAGTCACATTGAGCCCCCTTTTCCACAGCTCAGACTCTGAGAGCTCACTGCGTTCTGATTGCGTTTCTTTTCAACACAAGAACTGTACAGACCATTTTATTTCAATGCATCTCCAGCACAGTTCATGTCAACGCAGCTAAGCAGATCATTTCAGTGAAACAATGTTTTGACCTTTAGGTGTTCATCAGGTGCTGAATACGGAAACAGAACTGATACCATATTGCAGTGAAATGTGTAGCGACACAAAAAGTAGGTTATGGCATATGGACCACATCGTTATTGACTGACCTCCTTACTGACCTCTCAGTAAGGAGGACCACATCGTTATTGACTGACCTCTCTCGTAGTCTCTCTCTCTCTCTCTTGCTCTCTCTCGCTCTTTCTCTCTCTCTCGTAGTCTCTCTCTCTCTCTCTCTCTTTCTCTCACTCTCTTTTTCTTTCTCTCTCTCTGTCGTATCCTCTCCTACTCTCTTTCTCTCTCCCTCTCTCAAGTCTCTCTCTCTCTATTATCGACCAACCAGTAAACAGGAGTCACTGAAAGGGAACCTGATTTGCTGAGCTATTGTGGGACGGCTCAAAGTAAGAGAGTGGTTAAAGGAGTCACCATGGAAACAGGTCACCGCACCAAGACTGAGGGCTGCTGAGATTGGGTGCCTGGCGTTCTGTAGCTATACCTAAGATGTGGTAACTTTGGGGGCTGGTTTGATCGCAGGTGTGAGGTGGTTCGTAATTTCCTAATTGGTGTTGTCTCAGTACACAGGTAACGTAAAATCATCCGGGGGCAGACTTTCCTTCCCTCCCTCTTCACTATCTCCTCCTCTCCTAGAATATGGCTATAAATCGATTATTTTTAACAGGAGTAACTGGCCTTGCCCGTCTTGGTGTCTTGCCACCCTAAATGAAGTATTTCTGGTTCCCTCCAGGTGGCAGAACAGTCAGGAAGAGTTGCCCCCTTCCTGTGAGCATGGTTGTGTCCAAATGGCATCACAGTCCCTATATAGTGCAGTACTTTTGACCAGAGCCCTCTATAGAAAATAGGATGCCATTTGGAACGCAGCCCATGTACAGAGAAACCAACCAACAGCGAGACAGACTGAGGAAGATAAGCTGGAGAGGGTGAGTGATGGTGAGAGTGAAGTACTGTAATGGAACATAGAGAAACCAGAGAGAGAGAGTGAAGAGGTGAGAAGAAAGGATTAAAAAAGGATAGAGGTCAGGGAAGACAGGGAGGCACTGTGGAAGGACACAAGGAAGAAGAAAGGGAAGAGAAGGAGGCAGAAAACAGGGGGGACCCTTAGGACTGTAGAAGGGAGGGAGAGGGAGAAATGGATACTGGTCTAAATAGAGCTTGTCTGTTTCGTCAAACGTCTGTCAACAAATGACTCCGCTATCTCTCCAATAACCAAAGAAAAACCCTCTGCTGCTGTCACCGCGGTTATTGCTCCACTCTTGTTCTGTACCTACCTGCCGATAGACATTTCAGTATAATTGTATTAATTTTGCTGCAGTGGGCGAAATCAGGGTCGCACAGAGTGTTTCTTGATAGTCTTAAACAAATCTACTTTGACACAAAAGTATACACCTCACACACATGCTTATGGGCATTAAAAAAAAAGAAGACACCATGTCAGATATAGAGTTGAAATGTATTCAATTTTGAGTTTTGAGTAATATCCTAATATTACATTTTATATGCATCACAGAAGACTGAAATATAACAAAACTGTTTAACATAGAAACACTGGATTTTCTGCAACACAAAAAATGTAAAAGTGTATTAATTAGGAAAAATATGAATAACATTAGACCCATGAGGCCACTAGGTCATTTGACTGCAGGAATAGGGCTACAGCCAACAGGTACAATGTACTATGATGCCAGTATGCATGAATAGAATGGCACCGGAGGAGAGTTATGGGCTCCTAACCAATTGTGCTATTTTCTGTGTTTTTTCACGTTGTTTGTAACTCATTTTGTACATAATGTTTCTGTCACCGTCTCTTATGATCGAAAAGAGATTCTGGATATCAGAACAGCATTACTCACCTCACAATTTTTTTTTTTTTTATGAGTCAGATGCGAAAGATTCACTCGAGATACCCGACCAGGCCCAAATCCCATCATTCGCATGAAGAGAATACGCCGATACAGGGGAAGCAGGTTGGGGTGCCTTGTGAGAATTCGTCGGCGAGTGGGTAACCCACCTCTACCATCTGTCCAATTGGGCAACGTGCAACCATTGGAGAATAAACTGGATGAGCACCCAGTTCAAGACTATCCTACCAACGGGATATTAAAAACTGTAAAATCCTATGTTTCACCAAGTCGTGGCTGAACGACGACATGGATAATATACAGCTGGCTGGTTTTTCCATGTATCGGCAAGACAGAACAGCTACCTCCGGTAATATATGGGGTGGCGGTCGATATCTATTTGTCAATAACAGCTGGTGCGTGAAATCAAATATTAAGGAATTCTCTAGGTGTTGCTCGCCTGAGGTAGAGTATCTCATGATAAGCTGTAGACCACACTATTTACCCAAGTAATTTTCATTTATATTTTTCGTAGCTGTCTATTTACCACCACAAACCGGTGCTGGCACTAAGACAGCACTCAATGCAGGGAAAAGTAAATCCATTTATCTCATTTCTACCAGCAACAAAAGGGAAAAAATCTAGACCACCTTTACTCCACACACAAGCTCTCCCTCGCCCTCCATTTGGCAAATCTGACAATAATTCTATACTCCTGATTCCTGCAGGAAGTACCAGTACCAGTGACTCGCTTAAAACGGTAGTGGTCAGATGACGGAGATGCTAAGCTACAGGAGTTTTTTGCTATCACAGACTGGAATATGTTCCGGGACTCGTCCGATGGCATTGAGTAGTATACCACATCAGTCACCGGCTTCATCAATAAGTGCATCGATGATGTTGTCCTCACAGTGAGCGTGCGTACATACCCCAAACAGAAGCCATGGATTACAGGCAACATCTGCACTGAGCTAATGGGTAGAGCTGCAACTTTCAAGGAGCGGGACTCTAACCCGGATGCTTATAAGAAATCCCACTATAAACTATGATGAACCATCATGCTGCAGGAGGGATTGGTGCACTTCACAAAATAGATGGCAGCAAGAGGAAGGATATGTGGATATATTGAAGCAACATCTCAAGACATCAGTCAGGAAGTTAAAGCTTGATCGCAAATGGGTCTTCCAAATGGACAATGACCCCAAGCATACTTCCAAAGTTGTGGCAAAATGGCTTAAGGACAACAAAGTCAAGGTATTGGAGTGGCCATCACAAAGCCCTGACCTCAATCCCATAGAAAATTTGTGGGCAGAACTGAAAAAGCGTGTGCAAGCAAGGAGGCCTACAAACCTGACAAACCTGCCTCAAACCTGACTCAGCGTTCAACACCATAGTGCCCTCAAAGCTCACCACCAAGATAAGGACCCTGGGACTAAACAGCTCCCTCTGCAACTGGATCCTGGACTTCCTGACAGGCCACCCCAAGTGGTAACGATAGGTAAATGTAGGCAACAACACATCTGCCATGCTGTCCCTCAACACAGGGGCCCCTGAGGGGTGCGTGCTTAGTCCCCTCCTGTAACTGAGTGGCCAAGCACGACTCCAACACCATCATTAAGTTTTCCAACAACACAACAGTGGTAGGCCTGATCACCGATAACGATGAGACAGCCTATAGGGAGGAGGTCAGAGATCCATAATTGTGGTGCCAGGACAACAACCGCTCCCTCAATGTGATCAAGACAAAGGTGATGATCATGGACTACCGGAAAAGGAGGGCCGAGCACGCCCCCATTCTCATCGACGAGGCTGTAGTGAAGCAGGTTGAGAGCTTCAAGTTCCTTGTTGTCCACAACACCTACAAACACACCAAGACAGTCGTGAAGAGGGCACGACAATGCCTATTCCCCCTCAAGAGACTGAAAAGATTTGGCATGGGTCCTCAGATCCTCAAAAAGTTCTTCAGCTGCACCATCGAAAGCATCCTGACTGGTTGCATCACTGCCTGGTATGGGAACTGCTCGGTCTTCGACCGCAAGGCACTACAGAGGGTAGTGCGTACAGCCCTGTACATCACTGGGGCCAAGCTTTCTGCCATCCAGGACCTCTATACCAGGCGGTGTCAGAGGAAGGCCCTAAAAATAAAAAAAGACTCCAGCCACCCTAGTCATAGACTGTTCTCTCTGCTACCACATGGCAAGCGGTACCGGAGCGCCAAGTCTAGGTCCAAGAGGCTTCTTAACAGCTTCTACCCCCAAGCCATAAGACTCCTGAACAGCTAATCAAATGGCTACCCAGACTATTTGCATTGACCCCCCATGTTTTTTAAGCTGCTGCTACTCGCTGTTTATTTTATATTATCTATGCATAGTCAATTTACCCCTACCTACATGTACATATTACCTCAATTACCTCGACTAACCTGCACCTTCTGTTTTGATCCCGGTGTGACCCCGTTTAATGTCTTAGAATCATAAGAAACAAATTATGTTTTTGTTGTCATAGGAGACTTGGTAAACAAGTTATGTATTATAGCTTGAAATCATGCTTAAAGAATGTAATGTTGCTCTCTACAGATATAAAATAGTACTCAAGGGTGGGCCTCTGACAAAAATAATTATTTTTCAAATTTAAATGTAATGCATTACGCACATTTTACAGAGTGAGAATTTAAGTCCATTACACTGTTCCTGTGCAACACGTAATGTTACCCAACATTTATTTGCCTCTTCTTCGACAGTGAAACCGTGAGATAATTGCCATCTGAACCTGATCAGCCGTATGGGATGGCAGAGTCACACGTAGCTATATGCAGAGGCTGCACTATTGCCAGATGACTCGCAGATCATATGAGTGTTTTAATGCCACGAATAGACACACAGCGGTGTTAGATGTTGCACAGTAGAGGGACAAGGACAGGAGCTGGTCTATGGCTGGCCACTGGAATATACTGTATATTAGTCTATGGCTGGACATTGGAATATATATTAGTTTCTGTCTGGCCATTGAAACATGGCAGGCTAGACTAGTTTAGAACAGGCCTTGTACTTAATGTCACTCTTCTCTTTAAGGGTTTTCTGATGAAGTGGGGCTGAATATTGTCTATAATGTACAGTACACTGAGCATGTATTAATTACACACTTAAAATTTCATGTCATTATTAAAAGCCTGCTGGGTCCAATCGCAATGAAATTTTCACAGAGTTAGTGGTAGAGCGCCCTGCTCAAAATAAGTGCTATTTGAGACACAGGCTAAGTGAGTCAGAGAACACTGTAGAGAGAGACATGTACAGTGAGATGATTCAGCACATAGCCAATTGTAATCAGACCTGTATATTTGACCCCCCCCACCCTTGACTTAGGTGACCCACTTATGTGACTAGCTAACAAACGCACTCTGAAGTCCGAACTCTCAAAACAACACATACTGTACGTTCAAACAAAGAAACAAATACAAACAGAGAGACAGAAAGACAGACAGACAGACAACGAAATTAGAGACCTTCCATGAGTATCTCCTTGGTATTTATGACTATTATATTTCAAGAGGGTGTTAAAGTCCAATGAATGAAGTCCATGCCAAGATGATATTGTTGCTGTACTTTGGCTTGACTGACATGTAGTTACAGACATTTAGGCTACCTGTTGGTTTGGTTTATGTCATCTGCTATCTGAATATTCACAGCAAAGTTATATAGTCAAGTGAATCTCATGATTTAGAGAATCTAATATTATTTTCACAGAATATTTATGAAATTTATATTTCATTTTTTGAATGTACTGAGTTGAAATGAGAGGACATCATAATTCCCAGCTTTGATCTGTACTAAAATCAACGACTGACAGACTATCAAATTTGGTCTTTTGCAAATGCAATGCATCATAGGGCCCTGAGATAAGAGAATTTTTAAAAATTGTTTATGCATTACACACACACGTAATCTCCCATCTGTTGAAGCGCCTCTTGAATGTAGTCCTCCATGGCCTGGGTCTCAGCCACCGCCAGAGGGTAGATGCGTCTGCGCGGAGGTGTGGCACCGGAAAACAGGTCATTGGCACAGTCCCAAGGGGCGATGGGGAGGGAGACAGGTAGCGCGGGTCTTGGAGAATACCTCCCTTAGATCCTGATATTCCCCTGGGATGTTGGTCAACCACAGGACTCTCAACCAACGTGGAACCACAGGGGACAGGGAAGCAGGTCTTCCGGTATTCAGGTGACTAGTCAATGATTCTCATCCTCGACCATGAGATGGTAGGGTTATGGCTCTGAAGCCAAGGTAGGCCGAGGATGATCTTGTGAACTGGTGCACGTGTGATGAAGGGAATGTTTTTCTGGTGATTGGGCTCCACGGTGAGGGTGAGTGGTTGGGTGATGTGTGTGATGGTTCTGGATCCTAGAGACCGACAGTCGAGACCTTGAACCAGAAAAGGAGAGGAGAGCGGGTAGGTAGTAATATTGAGAGAGGAGGCAAGGGTCTGATCCATAAAGCTCCCAGCGGCGTCGGAATCCACTAAAGCTGTAGACAAAAGGCATGAGGGACAGTCAGCCAGAGTGATGGGTACTAAAACGAGTAACAGGAAGAGCAGTAGATGGAATACTCACTCCTGGTCCAGGGGATGTAACATCACGTGACCGTCCCTCTGCTCTAGTGGATCCCGGATTCTTTAGTAACGGACACCGCTGGCGCTTGTGCCCTCCCTGGCCACAGTACAGACAGAGCCCCAGCTCTGGAAGGCATGTGGGAAGGCATGTGACCCCTACCTCCATGGGTTCAGGCTCTGATCCCGAACATGCGCCGAAGAGGGAGAGAAGCGATAAGATGTCGACACTCCCGGAAGAGGCTATCCAGACAGATGGCCATCGCAATGAGTGTGTCCAGGGTGAGGTTGTCATCTTGGCAGGCCAGTTCCGTCTGGACCTCCTCCTTCTAAATAGTGTGCTAATCACCGGCTCATTCCATCCACTGGAAGCTGCTACTGCCCAGAAGGTAAGCGTCTGATTCCCCTGCTGGAGCTGAAGCTCACCTCCCTCTCTGCCCTCTGCGGGATGATTGAAAATACATTTAAACAGAGCCATGAACCCCTCATAAGACTCCAGATCCTCTCCTCTCTCCCAGACGGTCATAGCCCATTCCAATGCCCGCCCAGTCAGCAGAGAAATAACCGTGGCAACCTTAGACCTCTCGGTGGTGGGGGCTCCCATCTGATGTGCGAAATGGAGGGAGCACTGAAGGAGGAAGCCATGGCATTTGGATGATGTCCCGTCATATTTCTCAGGGAGGTATAGACGGGCATCGCTGACCTGAGCGGGTTGCTGAATGGGCTGGTGTGCTGACTCGTTGGGTAGACTGGCTCTAGAATATCCTCCGCTGTTGAGACGTTGTAGACTGAGGAGAACATCTTCCATGGCCGTCCCCAGTTGAGCCAGCTGATCATGGTGTTGACGAAGAAGTTCACCTTGTTCATTGATCGTCTGGGAGATGTCCGGTTGTCCTGCTGCTTCCATATTTTGAGTTGGTATTCTGTAATGATTGGGTGTTGAGTCCAAAGCAGGTGCAACGTGTTTAATCAAACAACAAAACCAAGAACAAAACATTAACTTAAGGCAGAATGCCGATACACAAGAACAATACCAACTGGTGAGTGAACATGGGAGAGTGACATATAAAGGGGAGAAAATTATGAAGGTAATGGACTCCAGGTGTGAATCATAATGATGATGAGTGCCAGTTGTGCGTAATGACGAATCCCAGGACCGGTGGTTAGTACTCTGGCGACGTTGTACGCCGGAGGGGAGGGGAGGAGCAGGAACAGACATGACAGGGATCTGTAATTTTATATCAGACATTCAAGCCAGTGTTCAAATTGAAGGCCTACTTCAAGTTCAGTAGCAGTTGTTTTGATGTACCTTTTAATAAATTATTGTAGTGATGAAGTCAATCTCTCCTCCACTTTGAGCCATGAGAGATTTACATACATATTATTGTTAGCTCTCCATGTACATTTAAGGGCCATCCGTGCTGCCCTGTTCCGAGGCAATGGATGTCATTAGTAAAGATTGAGACAAGTAAGGGGCCTAGACAACTGCCCTGGGGATTTCCTGATTCTACCTGGATTATGTTCGAGAGAATCCATTAAAGAACACCCTCTGTGTTCTGTTGGACAGGTAACTCTTTATCCACAATATAGCAGGGTGTGTAAAGCCATAACACATGAGCTTTTCCAACAGCAGACTATGATCGATAATGTCAAAAGCCGCGCTGAAGTCTAACAAGCCAGTCATTTGTGTAAGTGCCGTGCTTATTTAATGTCCTTCCCAATAAGCGTGCTGAAAGTCTGTTGTCAATTTGTTTATAGTAAAATAGCATTGAATCTAGTCAAACAATTTTTCCAAAAGTTTACTTAGGGTTGCTAACAGGCTGATTGGTCGGCTATTTAAGCCAGTAAAAGGGGCTTTACTATTCTTGGGTAGCGGAATTACTTTTGCTTCCCTCCAGGCTGAGGGCACACACTTTCTAGTAGGCTTAGATTGACGATATGGCAAATAGGAGTGGCAATATCTTCCGCTATTATCCTGACTAATCCAAGTTGTCAGACCCCGGTGGCTTGTCATTGTTGACATACAACAATAATTTTTTCCCCTCTTCCACACTCACTTTACGGAATTAAAAATTACAATTCTTGTCTTTCATAATTTGATCAGTTATACTTGGTTACACTGACAGCGTTTGTTGCTGGCATGTCATGCCTAAGTTTGCTAATCTTGCCATTGAACGAAATCATTAAAAGTAGTTGGCAGGTAGCCTAGTGGTTAGAGCATTGGGCCAGTAACTGGAAGGTTGCTGGATTGAATCCCTGAGCTGACAAGGTAAAAATCTGTTGTTCTGCCCGTGAGCAAGACAGTTCCCCAGGCGCTGAAAATGTGGATGTCGTTTAAGGCAGCCCCCCGCACCTCTCTGATTCAGAGGGGTTGGGTTAAATGTGGAAGACATTTCAGTTGAGTACTTTCAGTTGGACAACTGACTAGGTACCCCCCTTTCCCAGTATCAGTGTTTTTTGTGATGAATGAGCCATCTGATTCAATGAATGATGGAGCTGAGTTTGCCTTTTCGACCAAAAATGTATTTAAGGGGCTCCAAAGCTTTTTACTATCATTCTTTATATCATTTATCTTTGTTTCATAGTATAGTTTATTCTTCTTTATATTCCCTTTAGTGACATGATTTCTAAATTTGCAGCCAATCAGTTGTGCAGCCAGACTAATTTGCCATTCATGACTCATGCGTGCATACATTTTACGTATCGGTGGTCCTGGGAATCAAACCTACTACCCTGGCGTTACAAGTGCCCTGCTCTACCAATTGAGCTTTTCAACACTGACTATTGACGTGCAAATTAAGTATTGTTATGTACCATAGCGTATATGGTTGGTCTTGTTAGCAGTGATTGGCACTGGTCAAATGATACATTTTTCATTTAACCTTTATTTAACCAGGTAGGCTAGTTGAGAACAAGTTCTCATTTGCAACTGCGACCTGGCCAAGATAAAGCATAGCAATTCGACACATACAACAACACAGAGTTACACATGGAATAAACAAAACATACAGTCAATAATACAGTAGAACAAAGAAAACAAAAAGTCTAAATACAGTGAGGTAAATGAGGTAAGATAAGGGAGTTAAGGCAATAAATAGGCCATGGTGGCGAAGTAAGTACAATATAGCAATTAAACACTGGAATGGTAGATGTGCAGAAGATGAATGTGCAAGTAGAGATACTGGGGTGCAAAGGAGCAAGATAAATAAATAAATACAGTATGGGGATGAGGTAGGTAGATAGATGGGCTGTTTACAGATGGGCTATGTACAGGTGCAGTGATCTGTGAGCTGCTCTGACAGCTGGTGCTTAAAGCTAGTGAGGGAGATGTGAGTCTCCAGCTTCAGAGATTTTTGCAGTTCGTTCCAGTCATTGGCAGCAGAGAACTGGAAGGAAAGACGACCAAAGGAGGAATTGGCTTTGGGGGTGACCAGTGAGATATACCTGCTGGAGCGTGTGCTACGAGTGGGTGCTGCTATGGTGACCAGTGAGCTGAGATAAGGCGGGGCTTTACCTAGCAGAGACTTGTAGATAACCTGTAACCAGTGGGTTTGGCGACGAGTATGAAGCGAGGGCCAACCAACGAGAGCAATGGTGGGTAGTGTATGGGGCTTTGGTGACAAAACGGATGGCACTGTGATAGACTGCATCCAGTTTGTTGAGTAGAGTGTTGGAGGCTATTTTATAGATGGCATCACCAAAGTCGAGGATCGGTAGGATGGTCAGTTTTACGAGGGTATGTTTGGCAGCATGAGTGAAGGATGCTTTGTTGCAATATAGGCAGCCGATTCTAGATTTAATTTTGGATTGGAGATGCTTAATGTGAGTCTGGAAGGAGAGTTTACAGTCTAACCAGACACCTAGGTATTTGTAGTTGTCCACGTAAAGTCAGACCTGCCCGCCCGTCCAGCATCACTACTCTGGACGGGCGGGCAGGTGCGGGCAGTGATCGGTTGAATAGCATGCATTTAGTTTTACTTGCGTTTAAGAGCAGTTGGAGGCCACGGAAGGAGAGTTGTATGGCATTGAAGCTCGTCTGGAGGTTAGTTAACACAGTGTCCAAAGAGGGACCAGAAGTATACAGAATGGTGTCGTCTGCGTAGAGGTGTATCAGAGAATCACCAGCAGCAAGAGCAACATCATTGATGTATACAGAGAAGTCGGCCCAAGGATTGAACCCTGTGGCACCCCCATGGAGACTGCCAGAGGTCCGGCCAACAGGCCCTCCGATTTGACACACTGACACACTCTATCAGAGACACACTCTATCAGAGAAGCACACTCTATCAGAGAAGCAGTTGGTGAACCAGGCGAGGCAATCATTTGAGAAACCAAGGTTGTCGAGTCTGCCAATAAGAATGTGATGATTGACAGAGTCGAAAGCCTTGGCCAGGTCGATGAATACGGCTGCACGGTAATGTCTCTTATCGATGGCGGTTATGATGTCGTTTAGGACATTGAGCGTGGCTGAGGTGCACCCATGACCAGCTCTGAAACCAGATTGCATAGCGGAGAAGGTACGGTGGGATTCGAAATGGTCGGTAATCTATTTGTTAACTTGGCTTTCGAAGACCTTAGAAAGACAGGGTAGGATAGATATAGGTCTGTGGCAGTTTGGGTCTAGAGTGTCTCCGCCTTTGAAGAGGGGGATGACCGCGGCAGCTTTCCAATCTTTGGGAATCTCAAACAATACGAAAGAGAGGTTGAACAGGCTAGTAATAGGGGTTGCAACAATTTCGACAGATCATTTTAGAAAGAGAGGGTCCAGATTGTCTAGCCCGACTGATTTGTAGGGGTCCAGATTTTGCAGCTCTTTCAGAACATCAGCTATCTGGATTTGGGTGAAGGAGAAATGGTGGGGGCTTTGGCGGGTTGCTTTGGAGGGTGCCGGGCAGTTGACCGGGGTAGGGGTAGCCAGGTGGAAAGCATGGCCAGCCGTAGAGAAATGCTTATTGAAATTCTCCATTATAGTGGATTTATCGGTGGTGACAGTGTTTCCTAACCTCAGAGCAGTGGGCAGCTGGGAGGAGGTGCTCTTATTCTCCATGGACTTTACAGTGTCCTACAACTTTTTTGAGTTAGTACTACAGGATGCAAATTTCTGTTTGAAAAAGCTAGCCTTAGCTTTCCTAACTGTGTATCTTTGTTCCTAACTTCCCTGAAAAGTTGCATATCACGGGGGCTATTCGATGCTAATGTAGAACGCCACAGGATGTTTTTGTGCTGGTCAAGGGCAGACAGGTCTGGAGTGAACCAAGGACTATATCTATTCCTAGTTCTACATTTTTTGAATGGGGCATGCTTATTTAAGATGGTGAGGAAGGCACTTTTAAAGAATAGCCAGGAATCATCTACTGACGGGATTAGGCCAATGTCATTCCAGGATACCCCGGCCAGGTTGATTAGAAAGGCCTGCTCGCAGAAGTGTTTTAGGGAGCGTTTGACAGTGATGAGGGGTGGTCGTTTGGTCGCAGACCCATTACTGATGCAGGCAATGAAGCAGTGATTGCTGAGATCTTGATTGACAACAGCAGTGGTGTATTTGGAGGGCGAGTTAGTTAGGATGACATCTATGAGGGTGCCCGTGTTTACGGATTTGGAGTTGTACCTGGAAGGTTCATTGATAATTTATGTGAGATTTCAAGTTTAGATTGTAGGCATCAAGTTTAGATTGTAGGATGGCCGGGGTGGTAAGCATGTCCCAGCTTAGGTCACCTAGTAGCACAAGCTCAGAAGATAGATGGGGGGCAATCAATTCAGATATGGTATCGAGGGCACAGCTGGGGGCAGAGGGAGGTCTATAGCAAGCAGGAACAGTGAGAGACTTGTTTCTGGAAAGGTGAATTTTTTGAAGTAGAAGCTCAAATTGTTTGGGTACAGACTTAGATAGTAAGACAGAACTCTGCAGGCTATCTTTGCAGTAGATTGCAAGACCGCCCCCTTTGGCAGTTCTATCTTGGCGGAAAATGTTATAGTTAGCGATGAAGATTTCAGGGTTTTTGGTGGTTTTCCTAAGCCAGGATTCAGACACGGCTAAGACATCCGGGTTGGCAGAGTGTGCTAAAGCAGTGAGTAAAACAAACTTAGGGAGTAGGCCTCTAATGTTAACATGCATGAAACCAAGGCTTTTACGGTTACAGAAGTCAACAAATGAGAGCACCTGGGGAGTGGGAGTGGAGCTAGGCACTGCAGGACCTGGATTAACCTCTACATCACCAGAGGAACAGAGGAGAAGTAGGATAAGGGTACGGCTAAATGCTATACGAACTGGCCGTCTAGCAGGTTCGGAACAGAGAGTAAAAGGAGCAGGTTTCTGGGTACGATAGCATAGATTCAAGCCATAGTGTACAGACAAAGGTAAGGTAGGATGTGAGTACATTGGAGGTAAACCTAGGCATTGAGTAATTATGAGAGAGATATAGTCTTTAGAGACGTTTAAATCAGGTGATGTCATCGCATATGTAGGAGGTGGAACAACATGGTTGGTTAAGGCATATTGAGCAGGGCTAGAGGCTCTACAGTGAAATAAGACAGTAATCACTAACCAGGACAGTAATGGACGAGGCATATTGATATTAGAGAGAGGCATGCGTAGCCAAGTGAACATATGGGTCCAGTGAGTGGTTGGGCTGACTCGGGACACGGCGATTCAGACAGTTAGCAGGCCGATGCTAACAAGCTAACAGTTAGTAGGCCGGGGCTAAACAAGCTAGCAGTTAGCAGACCGGGGCTGGCAAGCTAGCAGTTAGCAGACCGGGTTAGCAAGCAAGCAGTTAGCAGTGGCTAGCAGTTAGCTGACCAGGGCAGGCAACCTAGTAGTTAGCAGACCGGGGCAAGCAAAATCCAAAAGGATTTTGAATGGGACTGAATTTTGTATCCCCACAAGGTTAGTTATACAAGACTTTGTGTGTGTGTGTGTCTGTGTGTGTTTAAGCTGGGTGGATTGAGTCCAGATTAGGTTATTCCAGACTCCAGTGATGTACGGTATATAATAATCTGACTAGAGGAGCTTTACTGTGCTATTCTCTAATTACGGGGCTCTCTCTGGCTGGTCAGGACTTCACTCCTCTCTCAGTCCTTTGTGTCCTCTGCGCTTCCTGAATCCAACTCTCAAAGGTTTGAATCTCAAAGTCTTTCCTTTGTCCGACCCTCAAATTCTCTCTTCGCTTCCTCTCTAGCCATATAACTATTACTAGTTTCAGCCAATCTGTTAGTCAATCGAGATCTCCTCTTTAGTCCACAATAACATCAACAGCAGGAATGTAGGCATCAAAAATGTGGGTAAACTCGAGGCAGGTAAAACCGTATGACACGTATGAGCCTAGGGGAGACACAGACAGGCTGCAAAGACCAATGAGACAGAGATTAGATAAAGGGATGAGATCAAGGAGAGACTCAAACAAATTACAGCCAGAGAACCACAGACTGAACGTGGACATTCACTCTGTACAACTGTCCTATTTCCATCTGTCCCAGTCCAGGTCTCCCTCATAACATAATGCTAATAATAAGGCTATAAAAGGAAATGAATACATAATTTCACGTCCCATTCATCTCAGGGAGGGAGGGAGGGAGGGAGGGAGGGAGGGAGGGAGGGAGGGAGGGAGGGAGGGAGGGAGGGAGGGAGGGAGGGAGGGAGGGGAGTAGATGGGTACACAAGACCCCTTTGCCAAGGCAGCAGCTACACTAGCTGTGGTCCAAGCATATTAAAGCACTTACATTACATATAAATCCAAAGATAAAACAGTACATCATATAACATTATTACACTACTACATATAGACAATATACAAAATGTTTGATACCACTATGCAACAATATCACAAATCAATGAGTATGCATGTGTCTGTACCTTTGTGTGTCTCTTCACAGTCCCAGTTGTTCCATAAGGTGTATTTTTACCCGGTTTTTATATCTGATTCTACTGCTTGCATCAATTACCTGTGGAATAGAGTTCCATGTAGTCATGGCTCTATGTAGTACTGTGCGCCTTCCATAGTCTGTTCTGGACTTGGGGACTGTGAAGAAACCTCTGGTGGCATGTCTTGTGGAGTACGCATGTGTAACAGCATAATTTTAGTCCGTCCCCTCGCCCCAACCCTGGCGCGAACCAGGGACCTTCTGCACACATCAACAACAGTCACCCACGAAGCTTCGTTACCCATCGCTCCACAAGGGGAACCACTACTTCAAGGTCTCAGAGCAAGTGACGTCACTGATTGAAAGGCTATTAGTGCGCACCACCGCTAACTAGATAGCCATTTCACATCCGTTACACATGGGTGTCCGAGCTGTGTGCAAGTACTTTAAAAGAGACAGCTTGGCACATTCAGCGTGTCAACACCTCTTACAAAAACAAGTAGTAATGAAGTCAATCTCTTCCACTTTGAGCCATGAGAGATTGACATGCATGTCATTAATGTTAGCTCTCTGTGTACTTTGAAGGGCCAGCCGTGCTGCCCTGTTCTGAGACAACTGCAATTTTCCTAAGTCCCTCTTCGTGTCACCTGATATTACTACTGAACAGAAGTCTAGGTGCGACAAAACTAGGGCCTGTAGGACTTGCCTTGTTGGTAGTATTGTTAAGATGGCAGAGCAGCGCTTCATTATGGACAGACTTAGCTACTGTTGTATCAATATGTTTTCACCATGACAGTTTATAATACAGGGTTACTCCAAGCAGTTTAGTCACCTCAACTTGCTCCATTTCCACATTATTCATTACGAGATGTAGTTGAGGTTTAGGGTTTAGTGAATGATTTGTCCCAAATACAATGCTTTTAGTTTTGGAAATATTTCGGCCTTATTCCTTGCTACCCATTACGAAACAAACTGCAACTCCTTGTTAAGTGTTGCAATCATTTCAGTAGCTGTAGTAGCTGACGTGTATAGTGTCGTCATCCGCATACATAGACACACTGGCGGCATATCGTTAGTAAAGATTTTAAAAAGTAAGGGGCCTAAACAGCTACCCTGGGAATTCCTGATTCTACCTGAATAATGTTTGAGAGGCTTCCATTAAAGAACACCCTCTGTGTTCTGTAAGACAAGTGACTCTTTATCCACATTATAGCAGAGGATGTAAAGCCATAACACATATGATTTTCCAGCTGCAGACTATGATCGATAATGTCAAAAGCTGCACTGAAGTCTAACAAGACAGCCCCCACAATCATTTTATCATTCATTTCTCCCAGCCAATCAGTCATTTGTCTAAGTGCTGTGCTTGTTGAGTGTCCTTCCCTATAAGCGTGCTGAAAGTCTGTTGTCAATTTGTTTACTGTGAAATAGCATTGTATCTGGTCAAACACAATTCTTTCCAGAAGTTTACTAAGGGTTGGTAACAGGCTGATTGGTCGGCTATTTCAGCCAGTAAAGGGTGCTTTACTATTCTTGGGTAGCGGAATGACTTTAGCTTCCCTCCAGACCTGAGGGCACACACTTTCTAGTAGGCTTAAATTGATGATGTGTCAAATAGGAGTGGCAATATCGTCCGTTATTATCCTCAATTTTCCATCCAGATCGTCAGACCCCGGTGGCTTGTCATTGTTAATAGACAACAATTTTTTCACCTCTTCCACACTGACTTTACATAATTCAAAAGTACAATTCTTGTCTTTCATAATTTGGTCAGATATACGTGGATGTGAAGTGTCAGCATTTGTTGCTGGTATGTCATACCCAAATTTAATTACTTTTTCTTTGGCAAGATAAGCAAAGTAGTTGGCAATATCAGTGGGTTTTGTGATGAATCTGATTATATAATTTATTTTTGTTTCATAGTATAGTTTATTTTTATTTAGTTTAGTAACATGATTTCTTAATTTGCCGTACATTTGCAGTTGGGCTGACAGACTTATTTGCCATACCTTTCGCCTCATCCCTCAACCATTCAATTTTATATTTACTCATATTTACTCAAATCCAAGGGGATTTAACTGTTTTTACAGTCATTTTCTTAATGAGTGCGTGCTTATTAGTAACTGGAATAAGCAATTTCATAAAATGTGTCTAGCCCAGCGTCTTGCTCCTCATCACACACCACAGACCAGCAAATATTCTTTACATCATCAACATATGAATCACCACAAAACTTCTTAAATGACCTCTTATACACTATATTAGGCCCAGCCTTTAGAACTTTGGTTTTCCTAGATATGGCTATTGTATATATTGTGATCACCTCATCTAATGGATTTGGTTACTGCTTTATAGCAAATTTCTGCAGCATTAGTAAAGATGTGATCAAAACATGTTGATGATTTCATTCCTGTGCTGTTTGTAAATACCCTGTAGGTTGACTGACAAACTGAACCAGGTTGCAGGCACCGGTTAAAGTTTGACGTTTTTTCTTGAGTGGGCAGCTTGATGAGAGCCAGTCAAATATTTAAATCACCCAGAAAATATACTTCTGTTGATATCACATACATTAAATCAAATTTTATTGGTAACATACACATGGTTAGCAGATGTTAATGCGAGTGTAGCGAAATGCTTGTGCTTCTAGTTCCGACAGTGCAGTAATATCTAACAAGTAATCTAACAATTCCACAAAAATTACCTCATACACAAATGTGAAGGGATGGAATAAGAATATGTACAGTACATATAAATATATGGATGAGCGATGGCCGAGCAGCATAGGCAAGATGCAATAGATGGTATAAATTAGAGTATATACACATATGAGATGAGTATTGTAAGATATGTAAACATTAAAGTGGCATTATTTAAAGTGACTAGTGATCCATTTATTAAAGTGGCCAATGATTTGAGTCCGTATGTAGGCAGCAGCCTCTCTGTGTTAGTGATGGCTATTTAACAATCTGATGGCCTTGAGATAGAAGCCGTTTCAGTCTCTCGGTCCCAGCTTTGATGCACCTGTACTGACCTCGCCTTCTGGATGGTAGTGGGGTGTCTGTGTGGGTGGACCATTTCAGTTTGTCCGTGATGTGTATGCGGAGGAACACACTGTCTGTGTGGGTGGACCATTTCAGTTTGTCCGTGATGTGTATGCCGAGGAACTTAAAAAATTAAATAAAAACTTTCCACTTTCTCCACCACTGTCCCTTTGATGTGGTTAGGGGGGGTGCTCCCTCTGCTGTTTGCTGAAGTCCACGATCATCTCCTTTATTTTGTTTATGTTGAGTGAGCCGTTGTTTTCCTGACACCACACTCCGAGTGCCCTCACCTCCTCCCTGTAGGCTGTCTCGTCGTTGTTGGTATTCAAGCCCACTACTGTTGTGTCATCTGCAAACTTGATGATTGAGTTGGAGGCGTGCTTGGTCACACAGTCATGGGTGAACAGGGCGTACAGGAGGGGGCTTAGCACGCACCCTTGTGGGGCCCCAGTGTTGGGGATCAGCGAAGTGCAGATGTTGTTTCCTACCTTCACCACCTGGGGGCGGCCCGTCAGAAAGTCCAGGACCCAATTGCACAGGGCAGGGTTGAGACCCAGGGCCCCAAGCTTAATGATGAGCTTGGAGGGTACTATGGTGTTGAATGCTGAGCTGTAGTCAATGAGCAGCATTCTTACATAGGTATTCCTCTTGTCCAGATGGGATAGAGTAGTGTGCAGGCGATTGCATCATCTGTGGACCTGCTGGGGCAGTATGCACACTGAAGTGATGCATACTGTATGCACACTGATAACAGAAGTGAGTGCTATAGTCATTTAGTTCAGTTATCTTTGCCTTCTTTGGTACAGGAACAATGGTGGCCATCTTGAAGCATGTGGGGACAGCAGGCTGGGATAGAGAGTAATTGAATATGTCCGTAAACACACCAGCCAGCTGGTCTGCGCATGCTCTGAGGACGCGGCTCGGGATGCCGTCTGGGCCAGCAGCCTTCCGAGGGTTAACGCATTTAAATGTTTTACTCACATCGGCCACGTCAGTATTATCCTCAAAGCGGGCAAAGGTGTTTAGTTTGTCTGGAAGCAAGACATCGGTGTCTGTAAGGTGGCTGGTTTTCTTTTTGTAGTCCGTAATTGCCTGGAGACCCTTCCACATACTTCTTGTGTCTGAGCCATTGAATTGCGACTCCACTTTGTCCCTATACTGACATTTTGCATGTTTGATTGCCTTGTGGAGGGAATAACTACACTGTTTATATTCGGCCATATTCCCCGACATCTTTCCATGGTTGAATGCGGTGGTTTGCACTTTCAGTTTTGCGTGAATGCCGCCATCTATCCACGGTTTCTGGTTAGGGTAGGTTTTAATAGTCACAGTGTATTCAACATCTTCAATGCACTTCCTTATAAGCCCACTCACCAAGTCAGCATATAAATCGATGTTATTCTCTGAGGCTTCCAATGACATTTCCCAGTCCGCGTGATCAAAACAATCTTGAAGCATGGATTCTGATTGGTCAGACCAGCATTGAATGGTTCTTGTCACGGGTACATTCTGTTTGAGTTTCTGCTTACAGTGGTTGCTCCACAAAAAGTGGAGTTATGCTGCGGGTTTAGTATGGTGCCCTGCGTCACCACTTCATTGCTCCAGACCAGCGCAAGGGGGAGTTAGAGCACTGATTATGCTTTTGGGTCCTACTGTGTCTCTAAGTGACAATGAATGGGCGACATAATCCTAAATAGAAACTGATAATTGTGCACGACTTCAGTATTACTTACTAAAACTGTTGTTACACTAAGGTTTTTATTGTTTAATTTTGTTAGGATTATTTTGCTCTTACTGTAGTACTGTAGGCCACTCCCGACCAGTCACATTCTACAGCGCCTAAGTGGCACAACGGTCTAAGACACTGCATAGCAGTGCAAGCTGTGTTGCTACAGATGCTGGTTCAATACCTGTGCTGTCCTCGAGTAGGAGATCCATGAGATGACTGTAGGTTTTTGGTTTCTCTTTCCCATGTTTATTACAGTATGTAGTGTAAGCTATGTTTACTTGTCAGACTGCACAGTAGCCTAATAAAACAAATGCAGGTGGCTTATATTCAAAATGCTTTATTATCCAAACGTAAAAGCATATACTGTACAGTACTGTATTTCTTCATCAGCATCTTTATGCTTTCGTTAATAAAATAATGATAAAAATACTCTTTCAAAACACACACGGTCACGTTGTACAGTGCCATTACGGCTATTAGCAGGGCTATATTTTGGCCTTCATGGGAAGGCGCACAACTTGCCCAGCATTTCAGAAATAAATGTTTTGGCCTTTACAAATATTATTTTGGCCTTTATTCAGATTACAATCGCTCTTTCGTTTTTTTGAAAACGAAATAACCTCCAAAATATCATTATATATTATCAAGTTGATGACCGAGTCATATAGCCCGGCACCTACATAAAGCTGAGTGACTCACTCATTCATGGCTTTGGATCAAAATAAACAAGTACCAACATTCTTTCTGATAGTCTTTAATAAAGAAATGTTTTGGTTATCCTGACCTGGACACCATGTACAGTATTATATTAATAGCCAATCATGGGCTATTAGCAGGACTGTCACGTCTGCTCCTGCTCCTCTGGCGTACGACGTCGCCAGAGTACTAACCACCGGTCCTGGGATTCATCACTACGCACACCTGTTAATCATTATGATTCACACCTGGACTCAATTACTTTCATAATTTCCTCCCCTTTATATGTCACTCTCCCATGTTCACTCACCAGTTGGTATTGTTCTTGTGTATCGGCATTCAGCCTTATGTTAGTGTTGTGTTCTTGGTTTTGTTTGATTAAAACGTTGCACCTGCTTCCGACTCACCACCCCATTATTACAAGGACAATTTCTTTACCAACACCTCTCTGTATTTTGATACTTTGTGGATGGGGGCTCCGGGGTGCAAAATGCGTTGCTACAGATGTAGGTTCGATACCTGTGCCGGCCGCCACCGGGAGGGCCATGAGGTGGCTTTTGGTTTTAATTTAGAATCCTCCAACCCTCTATGTAATTGGTGGCGAGTCACGTCATATTTTGATATACTGTAGGCCAACCGTAGTCGACATGAGTCTCACTAGTGTTGAGTAATGTGCTTTTAAGTGGTGTAGTTCTTATTTATTTAAAGAGCATATTGACGTGAGTAGCAATAGGACTTGAAGCAATAGCCTACAACTATTTTAGCACCGTTTCACACTGCTCTTAGTGTAAACTTTAACTAGGCAAGTCAGTTGAGAACAAAATCTTATTTACAAGGACAGCCTACTCCTTCCTCCCCTTCGCGGAATTGAACCCCGGTCTCCCGCGTGCCTGCATTCTCTAGTACAGCCACTATTGAAGGCTATTAAATGCTTCTCAAAGACGCCCTCTGGTGGTCAAACTAGCACTAAATGGTACCTGTGGTTCACACTTAAATAACGTGCCATAGAATTCTGCAGCAACATGTATGCTGCGCCGCAGTATGCTGCAACTTTTAAAGGACGAACCACTGTATAGGATGGTAGGAGTCATGGTTGGATTTGCTGAAGGGAGGGCAAGGGAGGGCCTTGTATGCATCGCGGAAGTTAGAGTAGTGGTGGTCCAGTGTATTGCCCGCGCGGGTGCTACAGTCAATGTGCTGGTAGAATTTAGGCAGCCTTGTTCTCAAATGAGCTTTGTTAAAATCCCCAGCTACAATAAATTCAGCCTCAGGATGTATGGTTTCCAGTTTACATAGAGTCCAGTGACGTTCATTGAGGGCCGTCGAGGTATCTGCTGGATGGGTGATATACACGGCTGTGACTATATCGAAGAGAATTCTCTTGGGAGATAATGTGGTCGGCATTTGATTGTAAGGAATTCTACGTCAGGTGACTAAAAGGACTTGAGATCCTGTATGTTATGATTACACCATTAGTCGTTAATCATGAAGCATACACCTCCGCCCTTCTTCTTACCAGAGAGAGGTTTGTTTCTGTCGGCGCAACACACGAAGAAATACTCTGAAAACGTATCCTGAGAGAGCCATGTTTCTGTGAAACAGAGAATGTTACAATCTCTGATGTCTCTCTGGAAGGCAACCCTTGCCCTAATTTTGTCCAGCTTGTTGTCTAGAGACTGGATATTGGCAAGTAATATGCTCGGAACTGGTGGGTGGTGTGCACGCCTTCGAAGTCTAACCAGGAAGCCGCTCCGTCTACCTCTCCTGCGGCGACGTTGTTTTGGTTAGGCCTCTGGGATTAGATCCAATGTCCTGGGTGGAGGTCCGAACAAAGGATCCTCTTCAGGAAAGTCGTATTCCTGCTCGTAATGTTGACGTCGCTCTTATACCCAATAGTTCTTCCCGGTTGAATGTAATAACACTTAAAGTTTTCTGGGCTAACAATGTAAGAAATAATATATAAAAAACAAAATACTGCATAGTTTCCTAAGGACTCAAAGCGAGGCGACCATCTCTGTCGGCGCCAACTGCAATATCATATCTACAGTGCCTACACATCATCAAACATTTCACACATATTGTCCAGATACTGACTGTTAGCACTCGGTGGTCTATAGCAGCTTCCCATCAGAATGGGCGAGGCAGATGAACCTGTAGCCATATTACTTCAACAGTATTTAACATGAGATCGTCTCTAAGCTTTACAGGAATGTGGTTCTGAATATAGACTGTAAAACCGCCCCCGTTGGCATTTGTCTTTTCGGTAGATGTTATAACCATGCATTGTTACCACTGTATCAAAGGTATTATCTAAGTGAGTTTCATTGAGTCAGAATATGAATGTCATCTTTTACAAACAAGTTATTGACTTGACACCTTGTTTCTCAGGCTGCATATGTTAATCATTTTTAAACACTTTTCTGGGTTGCTTGATTGTTTTTAATGATTTACTGGGAAGCTTATCAGAAGTAGACTTCCTACTTCACACCGCCTCAGTGCTAACAGTATAACTCTGGTTCATAGGCTCATGATTACTGCATACATTCAACATTAGTGAACGTCTCATTACACCTTTACTTCGTGATAACATTCTTGTCAGTGTAAATCTATTATAATATGGCTGGATAGAAGATGCCAAAATAAAAGCACCCCTTTCATCGCAGTAAAATAAATATAGAATAAATTAATGTTCAAAAAGCTGTAATGTTAGAAATTATACTGATGTTGAATGAACGCGTAATTAACAAAGCTGTGGCAACAATCAAATGTGCAATTAAAGGGGTTATAAATACCATCCCTTAATTAAGTGTTAAGTGAACATTACTCCTATGCATCCCTGCCTCCCATCCTACCCTCATTGCGTAGGTGGAACGGTACGTTAACATGTTGTGTCTTTGACAAAAGCAAGTTCTGATGTACATATCTACAGTGCCTACACTTTCAGAATAAAGGGTTCCAAAAGAGTTCGGCTGTCACCACAGGAGAACACTTTTTGGTTCCAGGTAGAACTCTTTTGGGTTCCATGTAGAACCCTGTATGGAAAGGGTTCTACATGGAACTCAAAGAAGGTTCTTCAAAGGGTTCTCCTATGGGACAGCAGAAGAACCCTTTTAGGTTCTAGATAGCACTTTTCTTCTAAGAGTGTACCCCTTTGAACTTTTTTCACATTTTGTTGAGTTACAAAGTGGGACTGAAATGGATTTTGTACGTTTTTTTCATTGATCTACACAAAATACTACATAATGTCAAAGTGAAAAGAAAATTCTACAAATGTTTACATATTAATACAAATTAAATGACAAATAGTCGTAGCATAAGTATTCACCCGCTTTGTTTAGGCAAGTCTAAATTAGTTCAGAAGTAAAATGTGGCTTAACAAATCACATAGTTATATGGACCCACTCTAATATTAGGGGTTGACCTGATTTTTCAGTGACTACACCTTTCTGTCCCCCATACATACAATATCTGTAAAGTTCCTCAGTAAAGTATTTAATTTCATGCACAGATTCAGCAACCAAGGAGCTTTTCGAAAGCCTCATAAAGGGCAGTTTTTGGTAAATGGGTAACAAGAACAAATCAGACATTGCCTTCAGAAAGTATTCATTCCCCACATTGTTACCACCTGATTTTAAAATGGATCAAATAGATTTATTCTCACCCATTTACACACAATAACCCATAATGACAAAGTGAAAACATGTTTAGACCTTTTTGCAAATGTATGTAAAATGAAATACAGAAATCTAATTTACATAAATATTCACACCTCTGAGTCAATACATTAGAATCACCCTTGGCAGCAATTACAGCTGTGTCTTTCTGGGTAAATCTAAGAGCTTTGCACACCTGGATTGTACAATATTTGCACCTTATTCTTAAAATAAATATTCACGCTCTATGAAGTTCGTTGTTGATCATTGCTAGACAGATATCTTCAAGTCTTGCCATAGATTCTCAAGCTGATTTAAGTCAAAACTGTAACTAAGCAACTCAAGAACATTCAATGTCGTCTAAGCAACTCCAGTTTATATTTCACCTTGGTTTTAGGTTATTGTCCTATTGAAAGTTGAATTTTTCTCCCAGTGTCTGTTGACTGAGCCAGGTTTTCCTCTAGGATTTTGCCTGTTTAGCTCTATTGCATTTATTTTTAAATTAGAAAACTCCCTAGTCCTTGCCGATGACAAGCATACCCATAAAATGATGCAGTCACCACAGTGTTTGGAAATACATTCAGAAAGTATTCAGACCGTGACTTTTTCCATATTTTGTTACAGCATTATTCTAAAATTTATTAAATTGATGAGGGGGCGGGAAATCCCCCAAAAATCTACACACAATACCCCATAATGACAAAGCATGACAAATGCGAATTTTTTGAAAAATAAAAAAAACAGATATCACATTTACAAAATTATTCAGACCCTTTACTCAGTACTTTGTTGAAGCTGTTTTGGCAGCAATTACAGCCTCAATATTTATTGGGTATGACGCTACAAGCTTGGCACACATGTATTTGGGGAGTTTCTCCAATTCTTCTCTGCAGATCCTCTCAAACTGTGTTAGGTTGGATGGGGAGAGTTGCTGCACAGTTATTTTCAGGTCTTTCCAGAGATGTTAGATCGAGTTCAAGTCCAGGCTCTGGCTGGGCCACTCAAGGACATTCAGAGACCGTGCCCTGAAGCCACTCCTGCGTTGTCTTGGCTGTGTGCTTCCTGTTGGAAGGTGAACCTTCACCCCAGTCTGAGGTTTTGAGCGCTCTGGAGCAGGTTTTCATCAAGGATCTCTGTACTTTTCTCCATTCATCTTTCCCTCAATTCTGACCTGTCTCCCAGTCCCTGCCGCTTAAAAATGTCCCCGCAGCATGATGCTGCCACCACTCTGTTTCGCGGTAGGGATGATGCCAGGTTTCCTCCAGATGTGACGCTTGGCGTTCAGGCAAAAGAGTTCCATATTGGTTTCATCAGACCAGAGAATCTTGTTTCTCATGGTCTGAGAGTCCTTTAGGTGCCTTTTGGCAAACTCCAAGCAGGCTGTCATGTGCCTTTTACTGAGGACTGGCTTTCGTCTGGTAACTCTACCATAAAGGCCTGATTGGTGGAGTGCGCCAGAGATGGTTGTCCTTCTGGAAGGTTCTCCCATCTCCACAGAGGCACTCTGGAGCTCTGTCAGTGACCATTGGCTTCTTGGTCACCTCTCTGACCAAGGCCCTTCTCCCCTGATTGTTCAGTTTAGCCGGGTGGCCAGTTCTAGGAAGAGTCTTGGTGGTTCCAAACTTCTTCCATTTCAGAATGATGGAGGCCACGGTGTTCTTGTCAAGTCAATTGAATTTACCACAGGTGGACTCCAATCAAGTTGTAGAAACATCTCAAGGATGATCAATGGAAACAGGATGCACCTGTGCTAAATGTTGAGTCTAACTCTAACCCTAATTTTGAGTCACAGAAATGTCCTTGATTTTGAAAGAAAAGCAAAATAAAATTCCATTAGAATAACATCAATTTGATCAGAAATACAGTGTACACATTGTTAAGGTTGTAAATGACTATTGTAGCTGGAAACGGCAGATTTTTTATGGAATATTTACATAGGCCCATTACCAGCAACCATCACTCCTGTGTTCCAATGGCACGTTGTCTTATCTAATCCAAGTTTATAATTTTAAAAGGCTAATTGATCATTAGAAAACCCTTTTGCAATTATGTTAGAACAGCTGAAAACTGTTGTTCTTAATAAAGAAGCAATAAAACTGTCCTTCTTTAGACTAGTTGAGTATCTGGAGCATCAGCATTTGGTGGTTCGATTACAGGCTCAAAATGGTCAGAAACAAAGCACTTTCTTCTGAAACTCATCAATCTATTCTTGTTCTGAGAAATGAAGGCTATTCCATGCGAGAAACTGCCAAGACACTGAAGATCTCGTACGATGTGTACTACTCCCTTCACAGAACAGGACAAACTGGCTCTAACCAGAATAGAAAAAGGAATGGGAGGCCCTGGTGCACAACTGAGCAAGAGGACAAGTACAGTAGAGTGTCTGGTTTGAGAAACGGACGCCTCACAATTCCTCAACTGGCAGCTTAATTAAATAGTACCCGCAAAACACCAGTCTCAACGCGACTCCAGAATGCTGGCCTTCTAGGCAGAGTTCCTCTGTCCAGTGTCTGTTCTTTTGCCTATCTTAATTTTTTATTTTTATTGGCCAGTCTGAGATGGATTTTTCATTGCAACTCTGCCTTGAATGCCAGCATCCCGGAGTCGCCTCTTCACTGTTGAAGTTGAGACTGGTGTTTTTATTGAACCAGGCGACACGCAGGTTAAAATATCAAAACAAACTCTGAACCAATGACATTAATTTGGGGACAGGTCGAAAAGCATTAAACATTTAGCTAGTTAGCTTGCACTTGCTAGCTAATTTGTCCTATTTAGCTAGCTTGCTGTTGCTAGCTAATTTGTCCTGGGATATAAACATTTGGTTGTTATTTTACCTGAAATGCACAAGGTCCTCTACTCCGACAATTAATCCACACATAAAAACGGTCAACCGAATTGTTTCTAGTCATCTCTCCTCCTTACAGGCTTTTTCATCGTTTAACTTATATGCTGATTGGCATCTAAACTTTCATAGTATTACCAATGAGATGGGAGAGGCAGGACCTGTAGCGCGATCTGCGTCAGAAATAGAAATGACTTCTAAGTTATCCCTTGGCAACGCAGACGCTCGTTGACACGTGCGAGCAGTGTGGGTGCAATAATTGAATAACATGGATTTCTACATTTATTTTTCAACACTCGGGCACGCGAGGCGAGCAGTGTGGTCAGCCTAACATCAGTGCCTGACCTCACTAAACCACACAATTTTTCAATGCCTCATCGATCCACAGTAATTGCTTAATGGGTGCATGCTTATTAGTAGCTGGAATAACTAACTGATAATAACTAAATGCGTCAAGTGCAGTGTCTGGTTGCTCCTCATTACACAGAGTCCAGCAAATATTATTTACATCGTCAACACAGGAATCACTACAAAACCTTTGGAATTTTGGGTTTCCTAGGTATGGTTACCATATTATGGTCACTACATCCGACTGATGTGGATACTGCTTCAGAGCATATTTCTGCAGCATTAGTAAAGATGTGAGCATTAAAAATGTGGATGATTTCATTCCTGTGCTGTTTGTAAATACCCTGGTAGGTTGACTGATAATCTGAACCAGGTTGCAGGCACTGATTTGAAGTTCAGCATTTTTTTGAGTGGACAGCTTGATGAAAGCCAGTCAATATTTCAGTCACCCAGAATATATACCCCTCTGTTGATATCACATGCATTTCACACATATTATCCAGATACTGACTGTTAGCACCTGGTGGGCTTAGCAACTTCCCACAAGAATAGGCTTTAGGTGAGGCAGGTGAACCTGAAGCCATATTACTTCCACAGGATTTTACATGATAGCCTCTCTAAGCTTTACGTTTTAGTCAGTTAGATGCTCTTATTCAGAGTGACTTATGAGTGCATACATTGATACTTTTTTTCACACTGGTTCCCCGTGTGTATCAAACCCACGAGCCTACTGTTGCAAGTTCCATGCTCTACCAACTGAGCTACACGGGACCGCTTTACAGGAATATCACTCTGAATATAAACAGCAACCCCACCCCCATTGGCATTCGTGTCTATTCTGAAGATGTAACCATGTATTGCTACCACGGTATCATCTAATTGCTTTTCAGAGTTACATGTGGGCACTTTTCAGGGATTCTTGATAGTTTTTATTGCTTTACTAGGAGGCGGTAGGTAGCCTAGTGGTTAGAGCATTGGGCCAGTTACCGAAAGGTTGCTGGATTGAATCCCCGAGCTGAAAAGGTACAAATCTGTCATTCTGCCCCTGAACAAGGCAGTTAATCCACTGTTCCCTGGTAGGCTGTCATTGTAAAAATAAATTTGAATCCGACTTGCCTAGTCAATATCTTTTATCACAGGTAGACGTGACAGTGATATTTATGTTGGATGGTGCTGATGGTGCAGGGTGAACGACAACCCAGCGACACAATGGTAGGGATTATCTGAGCAGGACTTGAGTCACTGATAAATAATTGTCTCAACGAGGCCTTGAAATGTGCGGACATGGTCCAGGCACCAAGATGATTTGGATGGACTCTGTAAAAGTTATGCCAACAGAGCTACTGTAGTCTTTTAGCCAGATGTGTAATTCTAGTAGCCTGCAGAATCTTTCGTAGCCAGCGATAGTACAGGGCCTGAAATAATTGGCCTATTTTAGAGTCTTTTAAAGCTAGAATCAGTTCTCTAAAATCCAGTTTCAGCAGTTCCGAGCTAGCCTTCCTAATGTAATCTGACCCCACATGAACTATGACAGCGTCAGCCCCCGGCAGCTGTCGTAGAATGGTAGGAAGCAGCCTTGTAATGTAATCATCCTCTAGGAAAGCACAAGGTTTTTGCGCCGGGATCCGATATGTTTCTCACCATAGAGCTGCCAATGATGACAGTAAAGTGCAGTCACAAAACCCAATCGCTATGATGAAACGGGCTCTCATGAGGACCGCCATAGGAAAGGAAGACCCAGAGTTACCTCTGCTGCAGAGCATAAATTCATTAGAGTTACCAGCTTCAGAAATTGCATCCCAAATAAATGCTTCAGAGTTCAAGTAACAGACAGATCTCACCATCAACTGTTCAGAGGAGACTGTGTGAATCAGGCCTTCATGGTTGAATTGCTGCAAAGAAACCACTACTAAAGGACAACAATAAGAAGAAGAGACTTGCTTGGTCCAAGAAACACGAGCAATGGACATTAGACTGGTGGAAATCTGTCCTTTGGTCTGGAGTCCAAATTTGAGATTTTTGGTTCCAACTGCCGTGTCTTTGTGAGACGCAGAGTAGGTGAACGGATGATCTTCGCATGTGTGGTTCCCAGCGTGAAGCATGGAGGAGGTGGTGTGGCGGTGCTTTGCTGGTGACACTGATTTATTTAGAATTCAAGGCACACTTAACCAGCAAGGCTACCACAGCATTCTGCAGCAATACACCATCCCATCTGGTTTGAGCTTAGTGGGACTATCATTTTGGGTCATTGGGTCATTGTCAACAAGACAATGACCCAAAACATACCTCCAGGCTGTTTGACCAAGGAGGAGAGTGATGGTGCTGCATCAGATGACCTGGCCTCCACAATCACCCGACCTCAAACAAATTGAGATGGTTTGGGATGAGTTCGACAGCAGAGTGAAAGGAAAAGCAGCCAACAAGTGGTCAGCATATGTGGGAACTCCTTCAAGACTGTTGGAAAAGCCTTCCTCAGGAAGCAGGTTGAGAGAATGCCAAGAGTGTATAAAGCTGTCATCAAGGCAAAGGGTGGCTACATTGGCTACATATGCTGGAGCACCCTCAGCACCCCTACTTCCCGTGTTTATGCCAGGGAGGTTTTCCAATGCCTTGCAAAGAACGGCACTGATTGGTAGATGGTTATCAATAAAGCAGACATTGAATATCCCTTTGAGCATGGTGAAGTTATTTAATTACACTTTGGATGGTGTATTAAAACTTGTTAAGGCTAGGGGGCAGTATCCTGAATTTCCGCCTATCTGACGTGCCCAAAGTAAACTGCCTGTTACTCAGGCACAGAAGCTAGAATATACATATAATTTGTAGCATTGGATAGAAAACTCTGAAGTTTCTAAAACTGTTCAAATAATGTCAGTGAGTATAACAGAACTGATATGGCAGGCGAAAACACGAGGAACATCCATCCGGAAATCTTTTCTTTTGGAGGTCACAGGTCTTTTCAATGCCAGTCAATGGGCTATATATTTTTAAAAAATCATCCCAGATTGCAGTACCTATGGCTTCCACTAGATGTCAACAGCCTTTATACAAACAAGTAATAGTAGTCTTTCCAAAGGGAGCTCAACAGGAAAAGTAGGCTTTTGGCACGCGTGAATGAGGGCGCGCTCTTTGTTATTTTCCTTTCCTATTGAACACCGTTCATTCCGTCTGAAATATTATTGTTTATTTACATATTAGGGTACCTGAGGATTGTATAGAAACGTTGTTTGACTTATTTGGACGAAGTTACCGGTAGCTTTTTGGATTTCTTTATCTGCATGTTGAAGGAGTGGATTACTAAAGTCAATGGTGCCAACTAAACAGACTTTTTATGGATATAAAGAAGGATTTTATTGAACAAAACGACCATTCATGTTGTAGCTGGGACCCTTGGGATTGCAAACAGAGGAAGATCTTCAAAAGGTAAGTGACTAATTTAATTGCTATTTGTAATTTTGTGAAGCCTGTGCTGGTTGAAAAAATATTTTGATGTGGGGCGCTGTCCACAGTTAATCGCATGGTATGCTTTCGCCGTAAAGCCTTTTTGAAATCTGACAACGCAGTTGGATTAACAAGGAGTTAGGCTTTTAAATGATGTAAGACACTTGTAAGTTCATGAATGTTTAATATACGACGCTGTAATTTGAATTTGGCGCTCCAATTTCACCGGATGTTGTCGACAGGTGTCCCGCTAGCGGTTCGCGAACCCTAAGAGGTTTTAAAACACCCAGGCACTACAAAGATACAGGCGTCCTTCCTAACTCACAGGGATATCCCAATGGTGACTTTAAAACAGTTGCAGAGTTTCATACCTGTGATTGGAGACAACTGAGGATGGATCAACAACATTGTAGTTACTAACCTAATTGACAGACTAAAAAGAAGGAAGCCTGTATGAAATAAAAATATTCTAAAACATGCATCTTGTTTGCTACTGAAGTAAATCAGAAACATTTGGCAAATAAATTAAGTTTATGTCCTGAATTCAAAGCATTATATTTGGGGCAAATCCAAAACAACATATCACTAAGTACCACTTTTCTTATTTTCAAGCATGGTGGTGGCTGCATCATGTTATGGTATACTTGTCATCAGCAAGGGCTAGGGAGTTAAGGATACAAATAAATGGAATAGAGCTAAGCACAGGTAAAATCCTCAAGGAAAATCTGGTTCAGTCTGCTTTCCAATAGACACTGAGATGCAAATTCATTTTTCAGCAGGACAATAACCTAAAATAAGGCCAAATATACACTGTAGTATCGTACCAAGACGACATTGAATGTTTCTGAGTGGCTTACTTACAGTTTTTACTTAATTTGGCTTCAAATCTATGGCAAGACTTAAAAATAGCTGTCTAGCAATGATCAATAACCAATTTGACAGAAATTAAAAAGAATAATGTGCAAATATTGTACTATCCAGGTGTGTAGATCTCTTAAAGACTTACCCAGAAAGACTCACAGCTGTCGTCGCTGCCAGAGGTGATTCTAACATGTACTGAATCAAGGGTGTGAATACTTATGAAAATTAGATATTTATGTTTAATTTAATTTTCAATAAATGTGCAAAAAAATTCTAAACTCATGTTTTCATTATGGAGTTAGATATTGTGTGTAGAAGGGTGAGACAAAAATATATTCAGTTAATTTTGAATTCAGGCTGTAACTCAACAAAATGTGGAATAAGTCAAGGGGTATGAATATTTTCTGACGGCACTGGAGTTTAGTTTATTTAACTAGGCAAGTCATTAACTGCCTTGTTCAGGGGCAGAACGACCTTGTACCTTGTCTCGGGGATTCAATCTAGCAACCATTCGATTACTGTCCCAACGCTCTAACCACTGCATTGGAGTTGCCTAACAATGAACGTTTCTAAGTGGTCTAGTTACAGTTTTGACGTAAATCGGCTTGAAAATCTATGGAAAGACTTGAAAATGTCTGTCTAGCAATGATCAACAACCAACTTGACAGCGCTTGAAGAATTTTTTAAAGAATAATGGGTCCCGCATGAAATTGCATGCAGCTTATAGAGGCTTCATAAAGTCATCATAAATACTATATAAGTGTAACAAATCTATAATCGTATGCCATGCTTTAAAGGGTTCATAAATGTTGCATAACTGTGTGACGTAACCCACTTTGTCAAATATGACATAAACCTGTGCTTTATAAAGGGTGGCAAATGCACCGCTTAATAAAGGCCTTATAAAATCATGGTAAATTGAGGCTTCACAAAGCATTCATAACCCTGTCATGCATCTTGGTAGAGCATTGCAACGCCAGGACATTGGGTTCGATTCACGGACCACACGTACGTGAAAATGTATTTACGCATGACTGTAAGTCACTTTGAATAAAAGTGTCTGCAAAATTGTATATCTTATAATTCACAAAAACATTTCTAGGATGGCCCAACCTCTTTCCCTCTTGGGTAAATTGTCAATATTGGACCTGACCTCAACTTCCCCCAAAATGCTGTGCTGCAGGATGACACACACTAAAGTGCAGTCATGCACAGCAAAAAAACGTTGGGAGGACCTTTTAAAATCTGTTTAGATTTTTTGCCTACTTCTGTTTTTTCCCAAATTCCGTTTTCTTGGTTTAGTTTCTCCAGGTTTCGGATTTCCCCCATTTTTTTCTGGTTTACCCCATTTTTTCACAAACATTTAATAGAAAAACAACTAAATTGGATTCTTTGTTTACAACAATGCTTAAACCACATCAGGTGATGACTTTTGAGGTCTAAGAGAGTGTAGTTGCTGTCACACCCTGGCCTTAGTTATCTTTGTTTTCATTATTATTTTAGTTAGGTCAGGGTGTGACATGGGGAAGTTTGTGTGTTTTTTGTATTGTCTAGGGTGTTGTATGGTTTAGGGGGTTTAGTAGAGGAGATGGTTTAGTGTTCAGTGTAGGTGTCTAGGAAAGTCTATGGTTGCCTGAATTGGGTCTCAATTAGAGACAGCTGGTTATTGTTGTCTCTGATTGGGAGCCATATTTAAGGCAACCATAGGCTTTAGCTTTTTTGTGGGTAATTGTCTATGTTATACGTTTGTAGCCTGTGTGTGCACTACCTTCATAGCTTCACGGTCGTTTGTTTGTTTTGTTAGTTTTTTTTGTAAGAGTGTTTCTTTTCGTGTTACGTCTTCGTCATCAATATTAAAAGGAAGATGTATTTCTCACACGCTGCGCCTTGGTCCAATTTCTCACCCAAAGACGATCGTGACAGAATTACCCACCAATCCAGGACCAAGCGGCGTGTCAAGCGGCAACAGGACCCACCTACACAGGATTCATGGACATGGGAGGAGATACTGGATGGTAAGGGACCTTGGGCACAACCGGGAGAATATCGCCTCCCTCGTGAAGAGCTGGAGGCAGCTAAAGCCGAGAGGAGGCGATATGAGGAGGCAGCACGGAAGCAAGGCTGGAAGCCCGTGAGTACAACCCAAAAATTTCTTGGGGGGGGCCTTAAAGGGAGTGTGGCGAAGTCAGGTAGGAGACCTGCGCCTACTCCCTGTACTTACCGTGGAGAGCGAGAGTACGGGCAGACACCGTGTTACGCAGTAGAGCGCATGGTGTCTCCTGTACGCGTGCATAGCCCGGTTCGGTACATTCCAGCTCCACGTATCGGCCGGGCTAGATTGAGCGTTGAGCCGGATGTCATGAAGCCGACCCAACGCATCTGGTCACCAGTGCGTCTCCTCGGGCCGGCTTACATGGCACCAGCCTTACGCATGGTGTCCCCGGTTCGCCTACATAGCCCGGTGCGGGTTATTCCACCTCCCCGCACTGGTCGGGCGACGGGGAGCATACAACCAGGTAAGGTTGGGCAGGCTCAGTGCTCAAGGGAGCCAGTACGCCTGCACGGTCCGGTATTTCCGGCGCCACCTCCCCGCCCCAACCCAGTACCACCAGTGCCTCCTCCACGCACTAGCCCGATGGTGCGTGTCTCCAGCCCTTTACCACCAGTGCCTAAACCACGCACCAAGCCTCCTGTGTGTCCCCAGAGTCCTGTGCGTCCTGTTGCTGCTCCCCGCACTAGCCCTGAGATGCGTGTCCCCAGTCCGGTACCACCAGTTCCGGCACCACGCACTAGGCCTAATGTGCGCTCCCAGGGTCCAGTATGCCCTGTTCCTTCTCCCCGCACTAGGCTTGAAGTGCGTGTCTCCAGTCCGGTGCCTCCAGTTCCGGCACCACGCACCAGGCCTACAGTGCGTCTCAGCCGGCCAGAGTCTGCCGTCTGCCCAACGGCGCCTGAACTGTCCGTCTGCCAAGTGCCGCATGAACTGCCCGTCTGTATTGAGCCTTCAAAGCCGCCCGTCTGCCATGAGCCTACAGAGCCTTCCGCCAGACAGGAGCCGCTAGAGCCTTCCGCCAGACAGGAGCCGCTAGAGCCTTCCGCCAGACAGGAGCAGCCAAAGCCTTCCGCCAGACAGGATCAGTCTGAGCCATCCGTCTCCGCAGCGCCATCTGAGCCATCCGTCTCCGCAGCGCCATCTGAGCCATCCGTCTCCTCAGCGCCATCTGAGCCATCCGTCTCCCCAGCGACGTCTGAGCCATCCGTCTCCCCAGCGCCGTCTGAGCCATCCGTCTGTCCCGAGCCATTAGAGCCGCCCGTCTGTCCCGAGCCGTCAGAGCCGTTAGTCAGTCAGGAGCCGCTAGAGCCATTCGTCAGTCAGGATCTGCCAGAGCCGCCAACCAGACAGGATCTGCCAGAGCCGCCAACCAGACAGGATCTGCCAGAGCCGCCAACCAGACAGGATCTGCCAGAGCCGCCAACCAGACAGGATCTGCCAGAGCCGCCAACCAGACAGGATCTGCCAGAGCCGTCAGTGAGCCATGAGCGTCAAGAGCCGCCAGTGAGCCATGAGCGTTCAGAGCCGCCAGTGAGCCATGAGCGTCCAGAGCCGTCAGCCAGCCATGAGCGTCCAGAGCCGTCAGCCAGCCATGAGCGTCCAGAGCCGTCAGCCAGCCATGAGCGTCCAGAGCCGTCAGCCAGCCATGAGCGTCCAGAGCCGTCAGCCAGCCCGGAGCTGCCAGTAATCCGGAACTGCCCCTCAGTCCAGAGCTGTCTCTCTGTCCGGAGCTGCCTTTCAGTCCGGAGTTGCCCCTCTATCCTGAGCTATCTCTCTATCCTGAGCTACCTCTCTATCCTGAGCTACCTCTCTATCTCGACCTACCTCGCTGTCCTGAGCTACCTTGTCTTGGTGTTGCCCCTTATATTAGGTGGGTGGAGAGAGAGGGTGGTCATTCTAAGGGGGAGATGTAAGCTGGGATTGACTATGGTGGGGTGGGGACCTCGCCCTGAGCCTGAGCCACCACCGTGGTCAGATGCCCACCCAGACCCTCCCCTAGACTTTGTGCTGGTGCGCCCGGAGTTCGCACCTTAAGGGGGGGGTTATGTCACGTTCCTGACCTGTTTTCTGTTAGTTTTTGTATGTGTTAGTTGGTCAGGACGTGAGTTTGGGTGGGCAGTCTATGTTTTCTGTTTCTATGTTGGTTAATGGGTACCTAATATGGCTCTCAATTAGAGGCAGGTGTGTGTCGTTTCCTATGATTGAGAGTCATATTAAGGTAGGTGTTTTCACACTGTTTGTTGTGGGTGGTTGTCTCCTGTGTCAGTGTCTGTATGTTACGCCACACGGGACTGTTCTCGGTATGTTTGTTCGTTCGGTTTTTGTGTAGTCAGTTTTCCTGTTATTGCGTTCTTCGTGTTTCATGTAAGTTCGTCGTCCAGGTCTGTCTACATCGTTTATTTGTTTTGTTAATTATTCAAGTGTAGTTCGTTTTTTCGTCTTGTTTAATAAATCATGTCATTTCACAACGCTGCGCCTTGGTTCAATCCATGCTCCTCCTCTTCGGATGAAGAGGAGGAGGAACACCGTTACAGTTGCCCTGTAATTCAGGGAGCATGCCCTGCACTGTTTGGTTAGCAGGTTTTCTGTAGTGCAGCAAGTGCATGTGATGTGATGCAGCCGCCAGTGGAATGGGTGGAGTAAAATGTCAGCAACACTCAGATTATTAGTATTATTCAGAGCTCCATGAAATGACACCATGTATACATTCTACATACCCTACTGAGTATTCACATACTTTTACTACTGCACCCAGAATAGTTCCTGCTTTAAGTAAATATACAAGGGCACAACTGTTTTTTATCATGAATGGTTAGACACTTCTACTATTATGTGGGAGGCTTTTATATGGAACATTTCTGAAATTCCTGACCCGGAAGTACTTTTCTAGCGTTGCTAACAAGACACTGATCATGTGATGAGTTCGCAAATCAAATGTCCTGTATTGTGCTGTTAACCTTTATTGTAATTTAAATGAGTTTGTAGTAGTTAAGAGTTGAGTTAGATTACATACTGTAGCTACCTCAATCGTTATTTCTAATAATTTGTGACTTCAAAGTAATTGCTAGCTAGCTCAGCTAAATACACATCCCCCTAGATACAGCCATGTCTCAGTCACATAAGATTTGTAAATGAAAGAGGAATATACTAATTGAATGGAGTTACCCATCTTCTCATGTACTGTAGAGTTTCTGGCACAGCACAGAAATGCCTTTATCCAGATGGTGTGACAAAGGCATTTCCTAACAGACCTGCTAACTTTCTTTGTTGTTACTTTAAGCTTGGAACCAACATGCAGTACCTACAGCAGGAAGAGAGGCAAGAACCATTCGTCCTCCAGCTCAGGGACAAGCTACACTATTCACAGTGTAATGTTCAATGTACACTACATGACCAAAAGTATGTGCACACCTGCTCATCGAACACCTCATTCCAAAATTATTGGCATTAATATGGAGTTGGTCCCGCCTTTTCTGCTATAACAGCCTTCAATATTCTGGGAAGGCTTCCCATTAGATGTTGGGACATCGCTTCAGGGACTAGGTTCCATTCAGCCACAAGAGCATTAGCGAGGTTGGGCACTGATTGATGTTGGGCGATTAGGCCTGGCTCGCAGTTGGCGTTCCAATTCATCCCAAAGTTGTTTGATGGGGTTGATGTCAGTGCTCTGTGCAGGCCAGTCAAGTTCTTTCACACCGATCTCGACAAACCATTTCTGTATGGACCTCGCTTGGTGCACGGGGGCATTGTCATTAGGGCCTTCCCCAAACTGTTGCCACAAAGTTGGAAGCACAGAATCATCTAAAATGTCATTGTAGGCTGTAGCATTAAGATTTCCCTTCACTGGAACAAAACGGGCCTTGCACGAACCATGAAAAACAGCTCCAGACCATTATTCCTCCTCCACCAAACTTTAAAGTTGGCACTATACATTGACTTTATAGTAACGACAGCATCACATGATATAACACATACATAAATGCCTTATAAATGACCAAAGGGGTCTGACTTTAAATTAAGTGCAGCATCATGCGATATAGAGTCGTCATGGATGTGTTGTGAATGATCGAAGGGGTCTCACTTCAAACTAAGTATTACAGGACACTACATAGTGTCAATAAATAGGCAGTTAATGTTAGGCTGATTTATGAAGGTTCTCTCATGATTCACAGGTTACTGTAGGGTGTGAGAGGTATTTAAATGGGTTGATGGACCTGCAAAGCTTGCGTTTGTGTGTGTGTGTCAGAACCAAGTTGATTTGGAGTACCACCGCACCAGATATTCCGCTTCTGTTCCCATGGTGGAGACCAGAGATTGATTACAACCTGTTACAATGGTGCCAATATTTTGTGGCTGATCTTTCAGCAGGGGAGTGGGTGAATGTGTCAATGACACGACTGGGCTCAGCACTGCGCGGTATGGCTCCTTTTTGTTGTGTGCATGTTTGTGCACTGGGGAACATGTACCTTGGTTCCAGAAGAAAGACAGTTTCAATTTCTTTAGGTTGGGGGTTCAAGGTAAGTGTTTCTTGGTGTAACGTTGTCCGCAGGCTATTGAACACACAGCACAAACTCAGCAAAAAAAAGACACGTCCCTTTTTCAGGACCGTCTTTTAGAGATATTTGGATTTTTACGAATTAACAGCACATATCTTCATTGTAAAGGGTTTAAACACTGTTTCCCATGCTTGTTCAATGAACCATAAACAATTAATGAACATGCACATGTGGAACGGTGGTTAAGACACTAACAGCTTACAGACGGTAGGCAATTAAGGTCACAGTAAATGTACGACACTAAAGAGGCCTTTCTACTGACTCTGAAAAACACCAAAAGAAAGATGCCCATGGTCCCTGCTCATCTGCGTGAACGTGCAAGGAGGCACGAGGACTGCAGATGTGGCCAGGGCAATACTGTGAGACGCCTAAGACAGCGCTAAAGGGTTACAGGACGGACAGCTGATCGTCCTCGCAGTGGCAGACCACGTGTAACACCTGCACAGGATCAGTACATCTGAACATCACACCTGCGGGACAGGTATAGGATGGCAACAACAACTGCCCGAGTTACACCAGGAACGCACAGTCCCTCAATCAGTGCTCAGACTGTCCGCAATAGGCTGAGAGGCTGGACTGAGGGCTTGTAGGCCTGTTGTAAGGCAGGTCCTCACCAGACATCACCGGCAACAACGGCGCCTATGGGCACAAACCCACCGTCGCTGGACCAGACAGGACTGGCAAAAAGTGCTCTTCACCGACGAGTCGCAGTTTTGTCTCACCAGGGGTGATGGTCGGATTCGCGTTTATCGTAGAAGGAATGAGCATTACACCGAAGCCTGTACTCTGGAGCGGGATCGATTTGGAGGTGGAGGGTCCGTCATGGTCTGGGGCGGTGTGTCACAGCATCATCGGACTGAGCTTGTTGTCATTGCAGGCAATCTCAACACTGTGCGTTACAGGGAAGACATCCTCCTCCCTCATGTGGTACCCTTTGTGCTGGCTCATCCTGACATGACCCTCCAGCATGACAATGCCACCAGCCATGCTGCTTGTTCTGTGCGTGATTTCCTGCAAGACAGGAATGTCAGTGTTCTGCCATGGCCAGCGAAGAGCCGGGATCTCAATCCCATTGAGCATGCCTGGGACCTGTTGGGCCATTCCCCCCAGAAATGTCCTGGAACTTGCAGGTGCCTTGGTGGAAGAGTGGGGTAACATCTCACAGCAAGAACTGTCAAATCTGGTGCAGTCCATGAGGAGATGCACTGCAGTACTTAATAAGCTGGTGGCCACACCAGATACTGACTTACTTTTGATATTGACCCCCCCTTTGTTCAGGGACACATTTTTCCATGTGTTAGTCACATGTCTGTGGAACTTGTTCAGCTTATGTCTGTTGTTGAATCTTGTTATGTGCATACAAATATTTACACATGTTAAGTTCGCTGAAAATAAACGCTGTTGACAGTGAGAGGACGTTTCTTTTTTTTGCTGCATTTATAAGCCTGGGATATCAACCATTCAAAGTTGGCCTTAGTGGGAGTGACCATAGACTTCTATGGGAGTGACCTTACAGAGTAAAGTATTTGTCATCGTCACTACTTAACAGTCCAAAAGTCCTAATTATTGCTAAACCCTGCACATTTCTACAGTTTATCTTCTTAAACTTATTTTAAACCTAACCCTAACTAATGAAGGCCAAGTTTGATGTGTTGGTCCACCAGACCGTTCGCGCATTTGGGCAGAAGTGTCTGGGAAAGAGATTAGGTGTAATGTGACTAACATGACACCATTTTTAATAAGCTGAACGCCATTAAAAACAGGACTGAATAGGGTCCAAATATTGTACAATCCAGGTGTGCCCATAGTTCATAGCTTGGAAGCATCATCGTCTAATTGATTGGGTTTTCCACCGCCGTGCACAGAAACCTGATTGGTTCGTTAGGAAGGTGTTCGCTCCAAGGTGCTCGGAGGCTTGTGACTGGCCGGCTGGTGTGGGAACTGGCAGGTTTGGGGCAAAAACCTGGTTTACATGTGTGTGCTGCTATTGCTGTAGACTAAGAGGGAATGAGAGCACAGCACTGGTCTTGATATGGTGTCAGATGGTGGTGATGACAGATAGTAACAGACACACGCTAATTTAACTGTCCAAAAAAACACCTACAAATTCTATTGAATATGGTGAAATGTGAAGTGGCAAACTCATTAAATGTTAATTGTATGAAACAGAAACAGACATTTTACAATGATTTTAACTTCTGTGAAGGTCTCAAATATTTTGTAGCTGTATGTAATGAATTCCACTTACGTTTGTGAGTATCTGAAAAACCTGTCAAGTAAATACTTGTCTATTCGAACTAGTAATCATCATCTACAATGTGTTATTGCAAATGCCACTGTAAATGAAAGACATTCAGAAAAAGCTCATGGGGTAAGTTTTGCCCTGAATCAGATACACTCCAAATAAACCACCTTGTTTATCTCAATCTATACAGTGATTCAGTAATCATACATTTTCACCAGATGATCAACTAAAACTAAAAAGTACAATAAATGACTAAATAGAAGCATGGCTGTTTCTGTTGAGCCATTGATTTTAACTGAATCCTCATTCAGACTAGCTGACACCTAGGAATAGACACAATTATGAGTATGCGTGCACTATAGGATTGGACCTCAAAACGTGTGTATTACAGGACGCAATTGTGCATATAGTGCTGGTATAGGGATTTTAAGGTACTTATTTCAACTTCTGACGTTGACAGCCATTTGCTTATTTCAGTGATCGAACGAAATAGTGGTGAGTGAGTAATAATATTTGGTAAAGAAATACTGTAAATAAATCTTGTAAAATATCAGTAATAGCAAATGAGTAGGCTATCATTGTAACGATCGTCGTAATGTGGAAGAGAGGAGGACCAAATCGCAGCGTGGTATGTATCCATATTTATTTGAATACTCTTCAAAACGAACAAAACAATAAACAGAACGAAACCAACGACGCTACAGTCCTGAACATGTGAACATAGAAAAAACAATGAACGCACGAACAGGAACAATCACCCACAAACAAACAGTGAAAACAGCCTACCTTAATATGGTTCCCAATCAGAGACACTGACAAACACCTGCCTCTGATTGAGAACCATATTAGGCCAAACAATAAACCCAACAAAGAAACACAAAACATAGAATGCCCACCCAGCTCACGTCCTGACCAACTAAACAAGGACTAAACAAAGGAAATAAGGTCAGGAACGTGACAATCGTTCTGCTTTTAATAGTGGGGGGGGAATGCATGATACATCAACTTTATTTTGATTATTCATCTTTCAAGGCGCTAAACAAAACAAGTATATACTATTATTTACTCAAAATATTTGGATCAAACAGCTCCAAAACCATGAGAACTATTCAATAATGTTGTTCCTGGGAGAAATTTAAACAAAAATTTAAACATTTAAATGTTATAAATGTTCAATATATTTTACTTGATACAAAAAATATAAACATTTCTCCCAGGAAGAATATAATTTCTCCAGCTACTGATAATGATTGCCTTTGAATCATTAATTCCTAGTATAATTGTCTAGTTTAGACTGTTTAGTGAGAGGAGAATGACTCTTTACTAATAGCCTAGATATCTGTACCTGTATGTGACTATGAATTCAAGCTTTGTCCTTGTCAATGGTCTCAGTGTGTTCCCATTAGACCCATGCAGGTTCAGAACAGTTTTACAACAGCTTAAGCATTGGCATGTTGCCCCAGGTTCAATGCGTTATGTCCCAGATAAACAGCAGGTAGACAACCTCATCTGTGCCTGCTGGTGTGGTTCACACCGTAGCTGCTCAATACAGTTGCTAGGATGCCAGCAGCGAACCATACCGGAGATATGAATATCCATACTGTTCTCTTAGACTCCTCTCTGACCCTTTACGGCCCTCAGAACAATATGCATGTTTATCATAACATGATTATAAACGTGTATGTCTGTACAACAACTTATTTTAGCAGAGAATGTAGGCTACATCCAAAACGTCAGTTGTCAGATTTTCAGGGTAACTAATCTGCACTAGACAGCTGTTGAAGAAATAGGTGGTGATTTAATTTCATTACAGGTGTCAATCAATGCCAGTCTGATCGTCCAGCTGCTTACCTTGTGATGATCCCTATTTGTTCCAGTTAAAGTTCCCTTTCTCCAACTGCTCTGGTACAGAGGTTTTCCAGTTCCCCTTCTGCTCGCTAAGGTTCTTTAGCCAAACTGTAGCATGTTCTCTGCTGGGTTCTGGCTAATTCTCTTCAGATCCTTTACGGGTAGAACCACTCCATCCGAGTGGGGCAGAACCGGAGAAACCCGCTGAGGTTCTTCATCTCGATCAGTCCCGGCCGTCACTGGTCTCTTTCGCCGTTCAGAAAATGTGTCTACACAACGAAGTGACAGGACAGGGACTGTATCGCTGCACAACAAAACACCTGTTCCACCAAGACGCACTCGATAGGTGCCCTGGGTTCTTTCTGTGTGCTCTCGTTTTCAGAAATAGGTATATGGGAAAATTGGGAAGGGAAGTAGCCCTTTGGAAAGGACCAGAACCCCCAATTGTAACCTCTCTAGGTAACAATTTTATGCAACAAAAAAAAGCATGATATTCCAGTCGGATCAATCTTTGGGGATCTCTTCCTCTCTGGAGGGGTCCACTCGTTTAAATCAACGTTTCCCCCAACCTTGTCCAATCCATACAGTCACCCCCCGCTTCTTTCTGTCTATCTCTGCTATCTGATCCAGTTCTGCTGCAGTTCTCTCTTGCGCACTCACTGCCCCCTCTCGACCTCCCTCTCTCTTTCTCTCCCTTTCCGTCTGTGTCAATGTAGTTGGCATTTGCAGACTATGCGCTCGTCCGCTCCCGAAGAACTGCGTTGGCACTGAGAGGCAGCCTGATGCTCAGTGTACACAAACAACTGAACACACATTAAGTAACACATTTGCAATGACCTTAACACCATACATAGACATTAATTATAATATTGCAGAGTCCAAAACACACAAGTTTATACACAAAAAATACGCAGTCCATTACCTGCACTACCTGCTGCTGTAGTCATACATGTGTTGGTTGATTTCTTGTTGCCAGTTTAAACTTACATAGATTGCAGATGTTTGTTTGTGTATGTGTGCGTGCATGTGCATGTGCATATGCATATGCATTTTTGTTATGCCACCACCTTGAAAACTGTCTTGGGGTTAAGGTGGTGTGGTCTTGTTCTATTAATAACTTACAGTAATCAAACACGAGGGGTTGCGCTGTATGAGAGTGAGTGTGTGTGTGTGTGTGCGCATGGGTGTGTTTGTGTGTCAGTGCTAGGAGAGCTGTATCTGGTAGTAATCCCAGAGAGGCAACTGACTGGTAGTCTGGATTATATACCGTGAGGAGCAGATTGTTCCACTGACAGAATAGGGCCCTACAACACACACACACAAAGAGAGACTAATAAATCATACCTGATCTCACAGCGTAATTCATCATAATCTCTCGAGCATCACGGTGTGTGCGCAAGTGAGCGCACACATGTGTTTGTGTCTGTGTGCGAGATAAGGGGCAAAGAGAGAAGGAGTGAGAGGGTATCTACGTAAGTATAGGACATGGAGTTGTGACACTATTGTGTGTGCAAACTTGCCTTGGAAAATGTAATATGCCGTACCGGCTATTTCAAATGTTATTTTGCTCACTGCATGTACTTTTTTGCATGGGGAAAACCAAGCCCAGTCGTGTGCGTCCAATCCCCTGCACCCTTCTCCTTGTCTGCTTCCTATCTAGCCCGTGTCCACCCCTAGCTATACCCTTTCAACCCCTCTACCCCCTGTCCTGCTGTCCACTCCCACACCCCTGCCAACTCCCCCCCCCCCTTACCCTCGTCTGCCTCCCTATCCCCTGTCCGCCCCCCTGTCCGGGCGATCTCTGTGGATGATCTGACCTTTCTGGCTCAGTGGGGAGTGTTTGGGAGGTGAGGCCATATCCCAAATAAAAATGTACTCACAATTGTTACACAACCCCCCCCCCCCCCCCCCCCCCCCCCCTATGTAAGAGTGAAAGGGAATGCTGGAGAGCACAACACCAGCTAGAATACAGTAAGGTTTCACATCCAGTATTGTCCCTTAAAAAGTTACATTTTCAAAATGCCTCAATGTGGTAAGGAGAGCATGTGGCGGTAAGCAGCATTGCAATTACAATTCTTGTGTCAAATAACATTATGATAAAGTCAAGTGAATTGTAATATTGAAATCGCAAGAATTGGCGAGGCTTTTACATTAACGACTTCACTGGAGAATGTTGAGCCTTTATGAAATGCGCATCCTGGATGATAAACCATCAAGCATGTTTTGAGATTTGATGGGAGCAAGACAGATGTTTTACCGAAATTGGAAATACGGTTTTAGTGGGTGCACAGATTTGTATTAGTCATTAACACGCACAGAAAACCCACCTGTGCTCCCCCTCCCCTCGCTGTGCAGGGTTAGACTAGTGAAAGTGATTTAGTGGTTACACAGAGAGCATATGCGACACAGCAAGGCATGGTCCTCTTGCGTCATTCATCACTCAGTTGTGCCTAGGTCATTCTCAAATTGTTGCTATGACGAGGTACACCTATGCTGCTGGGGAAAGTAGGACACAGGATGCTTCCCAAATGACACCCAATTTCATATTTAGTGCACTATTTTGACCAAGGCCCATAAGGTCAAATACATTTTACTTGTCACATGCAACAGGTGTAGACTTAAAGTGAAATGCTTACTTACGGGCTCTTCCCAACAATGCAGAGAGAAAAATCTAAAATTATAGAAAGATAAAAAATAATAAATACACAATGAGTAACGATAACTTAAAATCAAATTGTATTTGTCAGAGGCGCTGAATACCTTACAGTGAAATGCTTACAAGCCCTTAACCAACAATGCAGTACATTTTTATTTAAAAAAAATATATAATCTTAAGGAGCAACAATAAAATAATAGTAGCGAGGCTATATACAGGGGATACCGGTACAAGAGTCAATGTGTGGGGTCTCCGGTTAGTCGAGGTAATATGTACATGTAGATAGAAGTAAAGTGACTATGCATGGATAATAAACAGAGTAGCAGCAGCGTAAAATGAGGGGTGGGGACAATCCAAGTAGTCCTTGTAGCCATTTGATGAACTGTTCAAGAGTCTTATGGCTTGCCGTGCAGTAGCAGAGAGAACAGTCTTGACTAGGGAGGCTGGAGTCCTTGGCAATTTTTTGGGCCTTCCTCTGACACCGCCTGGTATAGAGGTCCTGGATGATGTACTGGGTGATGTACTGGGCTGTACGCACTACCCTCTGTAGTGCCTTGCGGTCGGTGGCCGTGCAGTTGCCATACCAGGTGGTGATGCAACCAGTCAGGATGCTCTCGATGGTGCAGCTGTAGAACTTTGAGGATCTGAGGACCCATGCCAAATATTTTGTCTCCTGAGGGGGAATAGGCATTGCCGTACCCGCTTCATGACTGTCTTGGTGTGTTGTCAGTGATCAGGCCTACCACTGTTGTGTCGTCAGCAAACTTAATGATGGTGTTGGAGTCGTGTTTGGCCACACAGTCATGGGTGAACAGGGAGTACAGGAGGGGACTAAGTACACACCCCTGAGGGGACCCAGTGTTGAGGATCAGCGTGGCAGATGTGTTGTTGCCTACCCTTATCACCAGGATCCAGTTGCAGAGGGAGGTGTTTAGGCCCAGGGTCCTTAGCTTAATGATGAGCTTCATGGGCACTATGGTGTTGAGCGCTGAGCTGTAGTCAATGAACAGCATTCGCAAATAGGTGTTCCTTTTGTCCAGTGGGAAAGGGCAGTGTGGAGTGCAATTGAGATTGCGCCATCTGTGGAGCTGTTTGGGCATTATGCGAATTGGAGTGGGTGTAGGTTATCCGGGAGGATGCTGTTGATGTGAGCCATGACCAGCCTTTCAAAGCACTTCATGGCTACCGCCATCAGTGCTACAGGGCTGTAATCATTTAGGCAGGTTACCTTCGCTTCCTAGGGCACAGGGACTATGGTGGTCTGTTTGAAACATAGGTGTTACAGACTCGGTCAGGGAGAGGTTGAAAATGTCAGTGAAGACACCTGCCAGTTGGTTCACGCATGCTTTGAGTACACTTCCTAGTAATCCGTCTGGCCCCGCAGCCTTGTGAATGTTGACCTGTTTAAAGGTCTTGCTCACATCGGCTACTGAGAGTGTTATCACAGTCGTCCAGAACAGCTGGTGCTCTCGTGCATGCTTCAGTGTTGCTTGCCTCGAAGCGAGCATAAAAGGCATTCAGCTCGTCTGGTAAACTCGCATCACTTGGCAGCTTGCGTCTGGGTTTCCCTTTGTAGTGCGTAATAGTTTTCAAGCCCTGCCACATCTGATGAGTGTCGGAGCCGGTGTAGTAGGATTCAATCTTAATGCTGTATTGACGCTTTGCTTGTTTGATGGTTTGTCTGAGGGCATAGATTTCTAATAAGCGTCCGGATTAGTGTCCCGTTCCTTGAAAGCGGCAGCTCTAGCCTTTAGCTCGATGTGGATGTTGCCTGTAACCATGGCTTCTGGTTGGGAATGTATGTACGGTCACTGTGGGGACAACGTCATCGATGCACTTATTGATGAAGCCGATGACTGAGGTGATATACTCTTCAATGCCATTGGATGAATCCCGGAACATATTCCAGTCTGTGCTACCAAAACAGTCCTGTAGCGTAGCATCCGCGTCATCTGACCACTTCCGTATTGAGTCGATGGTACTTCCTGCTTTTATTAATGAAGCCGGTGACTGATGTGGTGAACTCCTCAATGTTTTGAAAGAATCCCTGAACATATTCCAGTCTTTGCTAGTGAAACAGTCCTATAGCATCCGCCTCATCGGACCACTTCCATATTGAGCGCTTCACTGGTACTTCCTTTGAGTTTTTGCTTGTAAGCAGGAAAAAAGAAGGATGGAGTTATGGTCATATTTGCCAAAAGGAAGTCAAGGGAGAGCTTTGTATGTGTTTGTGTGTGGAGTCAAGAGTTTTGCTGCCTCTAGTTGCACAGGTTACATAATGGTTAAAAAAATATATATTTAAAGTCCCTGAACACAAGTGCATTCTTGTTTGCTTATGGTCCTATGCAGCTCATTGAGTCCGGTCTTACTGATAGCGTCGGTTTGTGGTGGTAAATAGACAAGCTACGAAAAATATAGATGAAAACTCTTTGTACATAGTTTGGTCTGCAGCTTATCATGAGTTATTCTAACTCAGGCGAGCAAAAACTAGAAACGTCCTTAACATTAGAGATCGCACACCAGCTGCTGTTAACAAAGAGAAACACCCCTCCCACTTGTCTTACCTGAGGCTGCTTTCCAATCTAGACAATGCATGGAAAAACCTGCAAGATACTGTATATATTATCAATGTCCTTGTTCAATCAAGACTCAGAGAAACATAATATTATAGTTCTTCAGGTCCCATTGATAGAATAGTCTCAATCAAACAGAGTTAATCCAGTTTGTTCTCCAGTAACTGCACATTCGCCAACAGAACACAGAGCAATGGTGATCTATTTGTTTGCCAACGCAATCTTGTTAGGAGGCCGCCACGCATGCCTCTTTTTCGCTGTCTCTTCCTCTTTCGAGTCCCAGGGATTAGGGCTTGGTCCGGAGTAAGCCAAATGTTCAGAGCTTCCGAGTCATTGAAGTAGAACTCTTAATTCAAATCGAGGTTAGTGATCGCTGTTCTGATGTCCAGAAGCCGTTTTCGGGCTCTCCAGCGCCATTCTTGGCATCAGAGCCATAGGTCAACAGTAGTCCACTATGTAGGGAATATGCTACAATTTGGGAACTGCTGTGTCTAAAAAAAGGTTAATAGCTGTCAAATCCTTGGTTCCTCTGTTCTTGTTTCCTCAATTCCTCTCAAAGCTCATAGAAGGAGGTATTAGGGAGGGACCTTGAATCCTATAATGTTCTTTGAAAAAACATGGACAAAGGAGGCAATGATTAGACAGATATTAACATTTTCAGACACAGCCAAAGTCTCAGTGAGGAACATCCAGCTGCACCTGTGCTCACATGATTCTCCACCTGGTTGTCTGATCTTCTGACTTCGGTAATGTCAGCGTTGTAAGTGAAACAGTGAAGACCCACACAATAGTGCGTTTGAAATTTAAAAGCAATGCTTCTGCGTTTGCGGAGACCGCATTCATGGTAAACACGGCATATGTCAACTCAATCGGAAATTCCCTTAAAATGTTTATCGCGCTACAACGCAGATCTTCCTCGCTATGGATTTAATCTAGCCCTAAATCAGTTTGGATGCCAGGCTACTTATCATCCTCAGTGTCAACAATAGCACTGCCGGAGACATTAACAGTCAGTCCATACATGTGTGGGACTTAGAGTTGAAGTCGGAAGTTTACATACACTTAGGTTGCAGTCATTTAAACTCGTTTTTCAACCACTCCACAAATGTCTTGTTAAAATTAACAAACTATAGTTTTGGCAAGTCGGTTAGGACATCTACTTTGTGCATGACACAAGTCATTTGTCCAACAATTGTTTACAGACAGATTATTTAACTGTATCACAATTCTAGTTGGTCAGAACTTTACATATACAAGTTGACTGTGCCTTTTAACAGCTTGGAAAATTCCAGAAAATTATGTCATGGCTTTAGAATCTTCTGATAGGCTAATTGACATAATTTTAGTCAATTGGAGGTGTACCTGTAGATGTATTTCAAGGCCTACCTTCAAACTCAGTGCCTCTTTGCTTGACATCATGGGAAAATCAAAAGAAATCAGCCAAGACCTCAGAAAAAAAAATGGTATACCTCCACAAGTCTGGTTCATCCTTGGGAGCAATTTCCAAACACCTGAAGGTACCACGTTCATCTGTACAAACAATAGTACGCAAGTATAAACACCATTGGACCATGCAGCCGTCATGCCGCTCAGGAAGGAGACGTGTTCTGTCTCCTAGAGATTAACATACTTTGATGCGAAAGTTGCAAATCAATCCCGGAACAACAGCAAAGGACCTTTTAAAGATGGAGGAAACAGGTACGACAGTATCTATATCCACAGTATAACGATAACCTGAAAGGCCGCTCAGCAATGAAGAAGCCACTGCTACAAAACCGCCATAAAAAAGCCAGACTATGGTTTGCAACTGCACATGGCGACAAAGATTGTACTTTTGGGAGAAATGTCCTCTGGTCTGATGAAACAAAAATAGAAATGTTTGGCCATAATGAAAATGTGTGGGCAGATCTGAAAAAGCGTGTGCGAGCAAGGAGGCCTACAAACCTGACTCAGTTACACCAGCTCTGTCAGGAAGAATGGGCCAAAATTCAACCAACTTATTGTGGGAAGCTTGTGGAAGGCTTTTGAGTGTATGTAAACTTCTGACCCACTGGGAATGTGATGAAAGAAATAAAAGATTCTCTGCTATTATTCTGACATTTCACATTCTTCAAATAAAGTGGTGATCCTAACTGACCTAAGACAGGGAATGTTTACTAGGATTAAATGTCAGGAATTGTGAAAAACTGAGTTTAAATGTATTTGGCTAAGGTGTATGTAAACTTCCGACTTCAACTGTATAAGCTTCCTCACATCTCTTCCACTCATCAGATGTATTCTTACTCTCTCAGTTGTCCTCAGAGCCAACTCTGTGAGAGTAATATCTAAACAATGGATACTATGTGCTGTCAAGGAAATGGCTACCATCGCATCAGAGCCATCAGGAAATCATACACACTGTTTGGTCTCCCATGAGTTATTAAGTTACTGATGTTGAAACAGGGGCACAGGTGTGTAGAAAGGGCAGCGTAGCCTTCTCCTTCAATTCCTGTTAGTCTGCTCTAATGTATCTGAAATCCTTCACCGCACTTGCCACTGCCAGTATCACTTGTTTACTAAGCTCACATATCGGTCACACAACCTTCTTCCTCTGACCTTTTGTGATTTTTCTTTTGTAGCCTAGACACCCACATCCGTTGGGAGCTGCTTCCTGTCTGGCCCAACTAACAGCATAAAGCTAGAAATTGAATGAACTCAAAACGTCCAGTTGGTTGACCTGTGGAAGTATATGAGATAACCCCTCCCACCTCTTCGTCCATCCCCTCTCTAAGGCCCCAAGTCAGAGGGATAACAGGGGGCTGCTGTAGGGTTTGGAACATACAGTATGTGTTAGACATCCAATGAGACGGCCTCTCATCGCATCCAGATCGTCCAGATTCACATTTGTGGTTCATTACTGACATCCGTGTGGGAGGCCTTGATATTACCTAATGGGCTACTGAGGGAGGGACACTCACAAGTGTGTGTGTGTGTGTACGATGTTTGTGGGTACGGTGTGTGTGTGTTGGGTCATGAAATAAATGTTAGAGGAGCTCAGACAAGACATATTAAAATATGTTGGTAAGGTTTGCTATGTCATGACACAAAATAAAAGTAAATAGGCAAAATGGCATGAAGAAAACTCAATACTCTCCACAATAGCTTTAACGGTAAAATGACTGCTCTGTGGGCCTGTGGTAAACAAACGTGCGGTGAAACAGAAGAGTTGTTAAGTAATAATTTAACAAAGTCTCCATATGGACACCTGGTAGCCCAGTGCAGACATATGCTCCCTAGCCAGGGGCAGCCTAACCATGGGATGGGCCCAACCAACCTACAGTCAGCCATGGGTGACCATGTTCCAGATTCAGCCAAGGGCCTGCAGTACCATCACATGCTCGCTCTTTCTCGCCCTCTCCCTTTTCCATTCATTCTCTGTAACCACTATTCTATTATTTCTCAGTCACCAATATTTCTTGGTTCCTCTACACTGCTGTGGATCCTTGCATCCTTCTCTCTGATCATGTACAGGTGCCAGACAGGAGCAGCCAATTATTCCTAATTGTGTCTCACAAGGAGACCTGAGGCAAAGTCTAAAACCGGGAGAGCTGGAAATATAAAACATTAAGGCTACGGTCAATACTGCCATGTTGTCAGAACAGTGGTAGGATACGCCAGGAAAATCACATATATATGGCCCCATCTGTGTCGTGATACACAGTGAGAGTCATTTTACATTTTAGTCATTTAGCAGACGCTCTTATCCAGAGCGACTTACAGTAGAGTGCATACATTTTATTACATACATTTTATAACAATTGTATTTATTTATTTTTTTTTTATTTTTTTTTTTACATACTGAGACAAGGATATCCCTACTGGCCAAACCCTCCCTAACCCGGACGACGCTATGCCAATTGTGCGTCGCCCCACGGACCTCCCGGTTGCGGCCGGCTGCGACAGAGCCTGGGCGCGAACCCAGAGACTCTGGTGGCGCAGCTAGCACTGCGATGCAGTGCCCTAGACCACTGCCCCACCCGGGAGGTGTAATATATCGTTTTACAGACATATTGTTGCAATTTTTTCTGGTTTGTGTGAAATCGTTAAGAATAATATAAAACCAGTCTGCACACCACCAAGGTGAATTAGTTTAGTCTTGACTCTTGGTTGCGTTGGGTAATGTATTGATGCTCAAGTGCCAAATCAACACATTTGTTTTTGTTACTTCTTTTTGAGTCTTATTTTTATATATATTTTTATACATTATGATTATTTATTTGTGTTGTTTCAAATGTCTGAATAGAATTAACAGTTAGTGCACAATGGTGCTTTTTTTTGGGGGGGGGGGGGGGGGGGGGTCCACCCATGGAGCCATACAAGCTAGAACCACCACTGATTGACATCCACAGCTTCAGCGCCCGGGGAATAGTAGGTTAACTGCCTTGCTCAGGGGTAGAACAACAGCTGTTTACCTTGTCAGCTCGGGGATTCGATCCAGCAACCTTTTGGTTACTGGCCCAACACTCTAACCACTATGCTACCTACCACCCCCACTACAGTGACCTCAAACCATTGCACTGCTCTCATTGACAAATGCTAGATTTGCTGTGATTTGCACCACTAGGCACCATTTAGTACCAGGTATTTACAATTGTGTTTTATAACGATTAATACAATATCCCTTGAGAAAGTTCTCACTTTTAAATTCTAAACAGTTTCTTTGTTTCCCCAAACATTTCTGACCACCATGGCTTCCCTTTACTGACACACCCACTTCCCACTTTCTCAAAGCATTCTTTCAAATATGTAACAGAAAGTACCTGTCTTACCATTCTTTCCTACTAAATAATATGTCCTAAATACATTAGAAACAGTAAGCCCTGCTGACAAGAGTTGGGGAGTGTGACTCTCTCTCTCTGTCTTCTGGGCTTGGTCCTGCCTGGCCCATTTTAGCCTGCATGGTGCATTGGGGAGGACGGGAGCCCTTTAAATAACTTCCTGGGATGTGTGGTCATGTCCCAAATTACACCCTACTCTCTATATAGTACACTACTTTTGACCAGGGCCCATAGGGCTCTGGTCATAAGTAGTGCACTATGTAGGGAATATGGTACCATTTGGGACGCAACCCATGTGTGCAGTACCAGCCCGGCTCTCGGCTGTTTGTCCTGATGGCACACTTTCTACCCCGGTCCACCCTGCCATTCCATAACCCACTTTACAGAGCTGATGACTCATTGAGGTCAGATATGTGAGGATACTAACATATTCACAATAACACACACACACATATTGTACATACATATGCATGACCATTAATTCACACGTGAGTGACATAAGAGTATCATATCACTCACTAACTCACTCATTTACTCATTCACACACACACACACACACACACACACTCTTGTTTAACAAACCTTGCCAGGGACACACAATTGATTCCCATTCAAAATCCTATTTTCCCTAACCCTAAACCTAACCCTAAACCTAACCTTAACCCCAAAACCTAACCTTAACCCTAACCCTAAACCTACAGTAACTCCTTACCTTAACCCTAAACCTTAACCCCTAATCCTAACCCTAAATCAAACCTCAACCCTAAACCCCCTAGAAATAGCATTTTCCCTTGTGGGGACTAACAAAATGTCCCCAGTTGGTCAAATGTTTGTTTGTTTGCTATTCTTGTTACTATTCATAAGTATAGTTAAACACGTCCACACACACACACACACACACACACACACACACACACACACACACACACACACACACACACACACACACACACACACACACACACACACACACACACACAGTAAGTTTTGTGTCAATATTTCTTTCCTCATCCCTGGGCCCATGCAGAGAGAATCTTAGGTGCTTTGAAGCCTCGGCAGCCCGGTTGTGTTTGAAGCAGCACTTCAGTCAGCCCAGCCACACTTATTACGAGGACTGCCTGTCTCTCTCTCTCAACCTCTCTCTCTCCCTATCAAATTAAACTTTATTTATATTGCACATTTCTTACAACAAATGCATTTCAAGCTGCTTAACAAATAAAATAATAAAAGGTGACAAATATAAAACACAAACTCTCCCTCTATCTTTCTCCATCACTTTCGTTTGTTGTGACCGGCCCTCAGGGGTTGCTCCGTCAGGTCCTGTTACGTAACGTTCTACTGGGCTGGCCTCCTTGTGACATGGTAGCCCATGCATGTGCCTGATCTCTCTAACTAGGACCCAGGACTGTCGAGGACCACAGCTGGCCCTGGGGTTTCCACTCAGCCGTCCACCCGCTACAAAAGGACCCAGACTAAGTACAAGTACAGAGAATCCCCCACAGGCTCCTATTAGGGTGTGTGTGTGTGTGTGTGTGTGTGTGTGTGTGTGTGTGTGTGTGTGTGTGTGTGTGTGTGTGTGTGTGTGTGTGTGTGTGTGTGTGTGTGTGTGTGTGTGTGTGTGTGTGTGTGTGTGTGTGTGTGTGTGTGTGTGTGTGTGTGTGTGTGCCTGTGCTTTTATAAACATGATTATTAGATTATCTAGGAATAGCAGGTCCACTCATCTCCTACAGTGCTGATTTGGTTAATGTAGAACTGCTGGTGTTGATGTATCTGAACTGAACTCACCTCACTCTCCTCAACAATCGAATCCTGGCTATGCTGAAGAAGGAATCGAAATACATTAAATCTATTTAACTATTTTAAGTTAATATAATTTCACATAGGTCTCAACATACTTTATAGAAAAAAACACAATAGAAAAGAACAACAAAAAAGAAAAGAACAAAAAAGAAAAGAAAGCAATGACTGACAATTGCCACACAAAATACTGTACATTAGTGTCTTTGTGCGTGTACCAAGTGATTTTGTTTGTGTCGGCTTGTGTGTTTACATATCCAGGTATGAGAAAAAAGGAGAAACCCGCACACTGCTCGAGCTGACGAAGGCCTTGAGGCCGTTAAGTAAAGCTTAATAAATAGCAGTGATACTAGCAAGAGCAGTGTGCAGGTTTCTCCTTTTCTCTCATCTTATTCAACTGTTACCATGCACATGCAACAAAGATAGCTCAGATGTGCGCGTGCCTTTTGAATTTTACATATCCAGGTATGCATGTGTGACATACACTAACATACGCTTCCTTGTGAGTCAAGCTCAGGTCTCACAAAATAATTTCTGTCTTAGTGTTCTCTCTGTCTCTCCCTTCTCTCCTGAGACCAAATGGTCATTTCTCTTCAGTGATGGATCATTCCTGACAGGTAGATGGATGCTGAGGGGACAGACAGTTCAGACTGTGTTGTTTTTAACCCTTTTGATAAGTACAATCACATATTTGTGATCATTGTTGAGTGGTCCCTGCAGCGTACCATCGCAAATATGTGATTGAAAATGTAGCAACAGAACGTATGATGCAACAATCACATATAAACACCATTGTTGTCTGAAAATTATCTAAACAATGTTTTGTACTGATGGGAAATAAAGGTCTTCACAACTTTATTCCTCAATTTCACCTTTTATTGTAAAAGCATTACACGGAACACATCCACAGCCAAACTCATTCTATAAACCAGTCTAAATAACAGGTTGCGCTGACAAAAAACAAAACATAAGTTAGCAACCTAACAGCTAGACTTGTTTACAATGTACCACATCTCTGGTGAGTACAACGGAGAAATGTAATATTGTTTCGAAAATATATTCTTTTTTTTTTGATGGCAGCCATGTTTGTTTATGTTAGACAAGCGAAAACTCCCTAATCCCAGAATAACATTCACTATAAGATGCAAATAAACAAAGTCAAAGATGGCTTCAACCATTGCCTGAAAAATATTTATTTTAGTTTGGCCCTATTTCAGCATATTACAAGTCTTCGATGTACAGTGTATAAAATAACCGGAGCACATGACTTGACAAGTCGTTTACAGTTTGACAAATCACTAAGCAAATAAAATGTTATCACCTCACAGATCATCACCCCAAATACAAGCCTACTGCCTAGGTTAACCGTAGTGTGAAAGCTAAACACGGTTGACAGATGTGGATGAAACCATTTTAGGGATGTTTGGGGGGGGGGGTTTCAAGACCATGGTGGTAAACATGGGGGAAGATATCATGGGGGTATATGATGCAGGAAATATGACTATGATGGGGGATTTATCAATAAATGGGGGGCAAACACAGGATAAGTTTATAAGCTAAATAAAAATAAAACCCCTGGAAAGGGGGGTCTGAGCTGGCAAACCTGAGGTACAATCTGATGCCGTGTTCAAAACAACTGGGAACTCAGAAATCTCAGACTTCCAACTTCAGTGCGTTCAAGACAACTGGGAACTTGGGAGAAAAAAAAATGTCAGACTGTTTGTTTTGAACGGTCATCCAACTTGGAATTCCAACTCGGAATCTCAGACCTCTTTCTAGAGCTCTGAATTTCCGACCTGAAGATCACTGATGTCATGATTTAACCTCGTATTTTTCAGAGTTCCCAGTTGTCTTGAAAGAGCCATACGTCAGTCAGGTAAACCATCCCTTCACCTCGTTTTGTTACAACATCTTTGGTCTGACAGATGCTTACGCGACAACCAGCATGCATTGTATGATGTCAACAAACATGGCGCCACACATAGCTGGCAAATGGCTTAGCATTAGCTCAACATAATCAGTACAACCTTCAAAAAAGTATTTTACACATATATGTGTCCATTACAATCTATGCAAGAATCTAAATGCATGATTCATCACCAGTACTTGAAAAGTTGTGAATAAAACAGTAAATACATTATGCTCCATACATACTATGGTGGACAAATTGCAAGATTATGTTATAATACTTTTATTGCATCAAATTGTTGTTTTAAGCAACAGAATAGAGTATTATATACTGTATATTGTGTGTGTGTTCTCCTGAGGATGGGCCTCTGGGAGATAACACTGACAGGAGATTTACAATGTCTTTTGCGTGATAAAACCTAAAGAGCATTCCAGAGCATGAGTTAACGTTTCTGTTCTATACCATACCAGGGAGAGATGGTTCCAGTTTGGAGTCGGAGGGCCAGACACTGGTCTCTACACAATGAAAACTGTTGACACAGCAGATACTGTCTGCTATGTATTATTGTTACGTTCCCCAGTTTCTGTGTTGTATTTGAGTGTGTGTGTTTCAGGAGATAGATTCCTGAAAACTCCCCAAGCAGCTGATTGGTCGACCCCAGGCTAATTGATGATTGGAGAGCTGACCCCGCCCCCTCGTCAAGAAGCAGCTGACTCTAATCACCATTGCCACATGAAGATATATAAAAGCCAGTGTTCTGTTCAGGAGATCATGAGAAAGATTAGAGAGAGAGAGATTTTTTTTTGCTGGAGAATTAGATTGTGATATAGTGTTGGTTGTTTAACAGAAAGTGTGGTATGTAATGTGTTAGTTGTTGTTGGTAGCAGCTTTGATATGTTCTGTGTTTGTTGCTTTGTCAAAGCTTCTTTAGTGGCCTGAGTTAGTTTACTCAGTTTTGTTGTAAAGTGTTTGTGAAATTGTTAATAATTATTCTGTTTCATTTGTTCCCAGGGGGGAAGGGGAAGGCACTTAGTGAGTGTTTAGGCAAGAGGCCCGAGGGCATACATATACCCGTAGTATATTCAATGTCTAGGCACACTAGGTAAGACCTGGGTGGACCACCCCCTGTATTTTGGTTAGGGCACCAGGTGGTGCTAAGTTAGGTAAGTTAAGTGGGTAGGCAGGTTAGATAGGGGAGCTTTGATATTTACTTTCTTTCCTTTGGTTCCGTCCAGCCCCTTTTCCCCATATTACCATGTAGGAAATAAATCCTAGTAACGGTAAATTCTGACTTTTGTCATCCTTATTCGCACCTACAGTCCATACCTCTTTCACTTCACGGGGAGTTGAGTTGTAGCAGGGAGTTGCGTTCCCTCTTTATAGATGCGTGCGTAACAATTATAGGTATCTTTCATACAAGTCTTAACCTTGTGACCCATTCTATATATCTGTTGTTTGTCATGTAGGTTGAAAGGGGTGTATCTTGGCTATAAAATTCCTTTGTACTTTTGTCTCGGGGCTCTCAACAAATCATCTGAGCGTGAATCGTAGAGCAGCCATGACCAGCCATCATTATCGTAGAGCACTCAATCGATTCACTTTATATGTGTGCGTTGTATTGACCTGCTCCCTTATTAATAAGTCATTAAAGATTTAGTTTAAGTATAACTCTGACTTGTGGAATACGTTTGTCTCTCCTCATTTGATAGTAAAGAAATAACCATCACAATACATACAAGGGGTCCATGGGATCTAGGTTGCCTCGACAAAAATTCCACAGACATGTCCTGTGTGGTGTGGCTCGCCAAGTAGCTCTGGTCCCTCTCCAAGCGACTCTAGATCTTGACAAAGGGCAGTGAGCACCTCACTCTGGAAGTAGGGGGGCTTGACGAACCACACTGTTTCTCCATTTTGCAGGCCATCCTCCTTATCACTCATCAAGTCAACAATAACTACTGTCCAAATGTCTCTCTCATCCTCTGCAAGCACTCTCGACCATGCATCTAGAAGCAAAAACAAAGAAAACAATAGAGCACAGTAAACAAATGTATCAAAGTCTTGCATATTCATATAATTCAAGAGATAATAAAGGGGAATTTCAACCTTTGACATGTATCACTCGTAACTTCTACTTCATCACAATCCCGGATCCGGGAGCACCCCCACCAGTAAAAAAGCTGACTAGCATAGCCTAGCATAGCGTCACAAGTAAATACTAGCATCTAAATATCATTAAATCACAAGTCCAAGACACCAGATGAAAGATACACATCTTGTGAATCCAACCATCATTTCTGATTTTTAAAATGTTTTACAGGGAAGACACAATATGTAAATCTATTAGCTAACCTCGATAGCAAAAGACACAACTTTTTTTTCCACCATTTTTTTCCTGCATAGGTAGCTATCACAATTTCGACCAAATAAAGATATAAATAGCCACTAACCAAGAAACAACTTAATCAGATGACAGTCTGATAACATATTTATTGTATAGGATATGTTTTGTTAGAAAAATGTGCATATTTCAGGTATAAATCATAGTTTACCATTGCAGCCACCATCACAACTCTCACCAAAGCAACTAGAATAACTACAGAGACCATCGTGTATTACCTAAATACTCATCATAAAACATTTCTGAAAAATACACAGCGTACAGCAAATGAAAGACAAAGATCTTGTGAATCCAGCCAATATTTCAGATTTTTTAAGTGTTTTACAGCGAAAACACAATATAGCATTATATTAGCTTACTACAATAGCCAACCACACAACAGCATTGATTCAGGCCAACAATAGCGATAACGAATAAACCAGCAAAAGATATTAATTTTTTCACTAACCTTCTCAAAACTTCTTCAGATGACAGTCCTATAACATCATATTACACAATACATATAGAGTTTGTTCGAAAATATGCATATTTAGCGGCACAAATCGTGGTTATACAATGAGAAAAGTAGCCAAACTGCCAACAATATGTCAGGAGAAATCTTGGGAGAGGCACCTAGTCTAATCAGTAACTAATCCTAAACTTGACTAAAAAATACAGGTTGGACAGCAAATGAAAGATACATTAGTTCTTAATGCAATCGCTGTGTTAGATTTTTAAAATTAACGTTACTACGACATACAGCGTGCGTTAAAGCGAGACCGCACTGAGATTCATGGCGGAATATGAGTGTAACATTTTTCAACAGAACAACGAATTAACATCATATATAGTTCTTACTTTTTGATGAGCTCCCATCAGAATCTTGGGCAAGGTGTCCTTTGTCCAAAAGAATCGTTGCTCAGTTGTAGATTGTCGCCTTCAACGTTGGAATTAGCAGTAAACATTAGCCATGTGGCAAAGACGTGCCCAACTCCCTAAAACGCAGCATAAATAAATATCCGAAAATCGCAATATAATGATATAAACTGATATAACTCGGTTTAATATAACAACATTATGATGTCTTTAACACCTATATCGAATAAAAACAGAGCCGGATATATCTAAGGGCTATAAAGGGAGCTTTCTATCACGACAGCCAGAGGTCCTTTCTGCGTCCTGGCGAAGAGGACAAAGGACGGACCCCACGTTGCCAGCCCATTTATAAGCTCTCAGTTCTGCCTAGCAACTCCATTTCAATTCTCACTATTCGCTGACATCCAGGGGAAGGCGTATGCAGTGCATCTCAACCAATAGAAGACAGGCAAATTAATAAACTGACCTCAGAACAGCCAGCAGATTTCAGCATTCTCACATCCTCATAGGAAAATTGCTCCAACTTGAGTTCTGTTTTACTCACAGATATAATTCAAACGGTTTCAGAAACTAGAGAGTGTTTTCTATCCAATAGTAATAATAATATGCATATTGTACGAGCAAGAATTGAGTACGAGGCAGTTTAATTTGGGAACGAAATTTTTACAAAGTGAAAACAGCACCCCCTATTGAGAAAAGGTTAACTTGATTGTAGTTCTCCCAAACAATTTTGGATATATTGTGAAATGACAGATTGGGCCATTGTGAAAGGAATAGTTGAATTCCATCCACCTGGTTGAAGAGGGCTCCACAGGCCATTACTCCATGCACTGGATGTATCACCCACAAACACTATACAAACACTGTTTGCATGTGATACTGTCAGTGCACATGTGGACTAGAGTAGGATTTTTTTTTTTGCCAAAACGTGCCTTTAGAAAGTATTCATACTCCTTTACTTTTTCCAAATGTTGTTGTGTTACAGCCTGAATTTAAAATGGATTCCTTTTAGATTACGTGTCACTGGTCTACACACAATACCCCATAATGTCAAAGTGGAATTATGTTTTTCGAAATTTCTACAAATTAATTAGAATTTAAAAGCTGAGTCGATAATCAATGTCTTGAGTCGATAATCAATTAAAAATGTATTCATAAAGCCATTTTTACATCAGCAGATGTCACAGTGCTATACAGAAACGTAACTTAAAACCCCAAACAGCAAGTTACAGTCGGAAGTTTACATACACTTAGGTTGGAGTCATTAAAACTCGTTTTTCAACCACTCCACAAATTTCTTGTTAACAAACTATAGTTTTTGCAAGTCGGTTAGGACATCTACTTTGTGCATGACACAAGTCATTTTTCCAACAATTGTTTACAGACAGATTATTTCACTTATAATTCACTGTATCACAATTCCAGTGGGTCAGAAGTTTACATAAATCCAGAAAATGATGTCATGGCTTTAGAAAATTCTGATAGGCTAATTGACATCCTTTGAGTCAATTGGAGGTGTACCTGTGGATGTATTTCAAGGCCTACCTTCAAACTCAGTGTCTCTTTGCTTGGCATCATGGGAAAATCAAAAGAAATCAGCCAAGACCTCAGAAACAAAAGTTGTTTGAAATTCACTGCTCGACTGAGGTACCTTTCAGGTAATTGTATGTGTGGGGTACAGAGATGAGATAGTCATTCAAAACTCATGTTAAACACTATTACTACACACAGAGTAAGTCCATGCAACTTTTTATGTAACTTGTGAAGCAAATGTTTACTCCTGAACGTATGTAGGCTTGCCATAGCAAAGGGTTTGAAAGGGTGCTGGAAGAAGGAACCGACAGAGCCCCCTCTGGACGTCCGCTGGTGACCAGCAGGTTATCCAACCGGATGGACAAATCCCCCAGTTGGTCAAAGGTGATGGTAGCATCCCTGCAGGCCAGCACACGTTGGACGTCCTCACCAGGCTGCATCGGTAGTGGTCGATGAGGGTCCTGTCGTTCCAGCCTGCTCCGGCGGCCAAGGTCCGGAATTCCAGGGCAAACTCCTGGGCGCTCCTCGTCCCCTGCCTCAAATGGAAGAGCCATTCCCCATGAACTCCTCGAAGTGGTCCAACGCCACGTCTCCTTCTCCCCACACAGCGTTTGCCCACTCCAGAGCTCTCCCCGAGAGGCATGAGACGAGGGCGGATACTCTCTCCCTTCCCGAGGGAGCTGGGTGAACGGTGGCCAGGAAGAGGTCCAGTTGTAAAAGGAACCCCTGGCACTGTGCTGCCGTCCCATCTTACTCCCTGGGAAGGGAGAGACGCATCCCACTGGGACTGGCTCCGGACGGGACGGGTAGAGGTAACCCCGGTTGCGCTGGTCGAGGCACTGGAGAGACCTCCTGTCTCTCCCAGCAGTCCATGGTCTGGACAACGCGATCCATCATGGCACCAAGAGTGTTCCTGGACACGCCCCTCGACTCCTCTAACCGGGGTACCTGCTCCTGCTGACTCAATGGTGGTGTGAAATTCTGTTAAGAGTGTGTACTGGAGGTGAAGTCAGGTGCAGGAGAGCAAAGTGTAGTGAACAGGCGCACTTTTTATTCCGGTCCAACGAAAGCACAAAAGTACACAAATGTGCCCAAGCACGGAACAATAGACAAAATGTATGGCACGTAACAATACCCACATAACATTAATACAATTTCAGACAAAGACATGGAGGGGAACAGAGGACTAAATATATGCAGTGTGATTAGGGAATGAAAACCAGGTGTGTATGGAACAAGACAAAACAAATGGAAATATGAAAAATGGAGCGGCGATGGCTAGAAAGCCGGTGAAGTCGATCGCCGAACGCCGCCCGAACAAGGAGAGGAGCCGACTTCGGCGGAAGTCGTGACAAAAACACTCTGCCGCCCAGGTTTGCATTGTAAATGAGGGCATAAACTGGGTCAAGACGCCAGCAGAGTAAGTAGACCTTGATGTAGTAAAATAAAGGTTAAATACAAATAAATAAATAAAAGACCTACAACACTTTTAACAGCACATTACTCAACACTAGTGAGACTCATGTCACCTCGGGTAGGCCAACAGTATATCTAAAATATATATCTAAAATATATATTTTTCATCTCTACATGTAGGTCTCCTGATTTAAACCCGATCGAACTTGTTTGGCATCAACTGAAAACATTCATCCATAACTCTGCCAAGCTTACAAGCAAAGGTGAACTGGTGAAGGCCATCAAGACGTTTTGGCTTGAGAAATTGACAATACAACAATGTAACAAATTGCAAGTTGGGGGGATTTTCACAACTACAGTAGCCGGGCTATGAAGAGTCTATTGTCCTGCTAATAGCCCATCATGGAAACATTGAAGCCACACCAATGTGTCAGATGAAACACCGTACATCTGGTGACCGTGCCAGCGTGCACTACACCCGGCCCGCTACAGCGGTCGCTAGCGCGATGGGACAAGAACATCCCTGTCGGCCAAACCCTCCCCTAACCCGAACAACGCTGGGAAAATTGTGCACCGCCCCATGGGTCTCGAACCAAGATCTCGAGTGGCAGCTAGCACTGCAATGCGTTAGATCACTGCGCCACTTGGGAGGCCCTTAAGCTTGTAACTGTAGTAGGGCAAAATGGTAGGCTATCTAGCACCTACCACTGAGCTAGCTAACATTAGAGGCTAGCTATACGTTACCGAGATGCCATCTTGTTCTCATGAAGTTACAGACAAAGTTAGCTAGCTTAGCTTGGCTACACTCAATGAATGTGAAAACTATTATTATCTAAATGTCCAGAGAACTCTGACAAAACCATGCTTATAAATGTAGCAAACATGAAAACAGGATAAATAAGGAGACATGGATTGTTGGTTTCTTTTCACTAGGCTTCTCTTCCAACACATGAAGTAGAGAGCCACGCGCCTGCAGCCATTGAGAGTTTACGTGCTGTGCAGAGCCCGGAAATTTCCAGAAACTTGTTAATGAATAGTTGGGAATTTACTATCCCAGAAATTCCCATATCACGCAAGTGTTTTGGGATGCGTGGGAGTCCACACATTGCATGGGAAATTCCCACCCATGACCCTGCACTTCAAATTTTACAGGAATATAGCAGAACCGATTTCACCCAGAAACTCAGCTTTTCATGAGGTGTTTATCTCAAGGCCATGTTCTCGACCAGGACAGGAAAGAGAGGGCAACTTAAAACTGAGTGTGTCAGACAAAACAGAGCAAAACTACTGTCTGTTCAAAATATCATATATCGTTAAAACAATCAGCCTGAGTGTGTGTGTATGTGTGTGCACTTCCGGGTTGGAGCGAGTAGTCGCATTCCGCATTCCGCTTCGCTCCACAGGTAGTATTACATTTCATTTCATTACAGTACAACGGTTTGATTTGTTTGATCTTAGCTAGCTACATAGCCGTCTTTGTATCAAAGATAATTGTGTAGTTTAGAGTAATTATTGAGGTTCGCTAGCCAGCTATTTTCGTCCTTCTAACGTAACGTAGTCAACACTGCTAGCTAGCCAGCTAGCCAGCTAGCCACCGAATAGCAGCACTGTATAAACTATTACATTACAACGGAACGACTTGATTAGTGTAGTGTTAGCTAGCTACATAGTTGTCTTTGCTGTCTTTGTATCTAAGATAATCTAAGATCTAAGATAATTGTGTAGTTTAGAGTAATTATCGGTTAGCTAGCCAGCTATTTTCGTCCGCCGCGCTGCCGTTCTCCTACCTAGTCAACACTGCTAGCTAACACTGCTAGCTAGCCAACTCCTACCGAATAGCAACACCGTAGAAACTATTACATTACAACGGAACGACTTGATTAGCGTAGTGTTAGCTAGCTACATAGTTGTCTTTGCTGTCTTTGTATCCAAGATAATTGTGTAGTCTAGAGTAATTGTCGAGGTTACCTAGCCAGTTAGAGGTTACCTAGCCAGCTACACTTTCAAACAAAGTCAACAACGCAGCCACTGCTAGCTAGCCTATTTCACCAGCCAGCAGTACTATATCATTTTAGTCAATAAGATTTTTTGCAACGTAAGCTTAACTTTCTGAACATTCGAGACGTGTAGTTTCGAATATTGAGACGTGTAGTTTCGAGATTGTCATTCCAATCTCCTTTGCATTAGCGTAGCCTCTTCTGTAGCCTGTCAACTATGTGTCTGTCTATCCCTCTTCTCTCCTCTCTGCACAGACCATACAAACGCTTCACACCGCGTGGCCGCTGCTACTCTAACCTGGTGGTCCCAGCGCGCACGACCCACGTGGAGTTCCAGGTCTCCGGCAGCCTCTGGAACTGCCGATCTGCGGCCAACAAGGCAGAGTTCATCTCAGCCTATGCTTCCCTCCAGTCCCTCGACTTCTTGGCACTGACGGAAACATGGATTACCACTGATAACACTGCTACTCCTACTGCTCTCTCCTCGTCTGCCCACGTGTTCTCGCACACCCCGAGAGCTTCTGGTCAGCGGGGTGGTGGCACTGGGATCCTCATCTCTCCCAAGTGGACATTCTCTCTTTCTCCCCTGACCCATCTGTCTATCGCCTCCTTTGAATTCCATGCTGTCACAGTTACCAGCCCTTTCAAGCTTAACATCCTTATCATTTATCGCCCTCCAGGTTCCCTTGGAGAGTTCATCAATGAGCTTGACGCCCTGATAAGTTCCTTTCCTGAGGATGGCTCACCTCTCACAGTTCTGGGTGACTTTAACCTCCCCACGTCTACCTTTGACTCATTCCTCTCTGCCTCCTTCTTTCCACTCCTCTCCTCTTTTGACCTCACCCTCTCACCTTCCCCCCCTACTCACAAGGCAGGCAATACGCTTGACCTCATCTTTACTAGATGCTGTTCTTCCACTAATCTCATTGCAACTCCCCTCCAAGTCTCCGACCACTACCTTGTATCCTTTTCCCTCTCGCTCTCATCCAACACTTCCCACACTGCCCCTACTCGGATGGTATCGCGCCGTCCCAACCTTCGCTCTCTCTCCCCCGCTACTCTCTCCTCTTCCATCCTATCATCTCTTCCCTCTGCTCAAACCTTCTCCTACCACTCTAAATTCCAAGCATCTGCCTCTAACCCTAGGAAGCTCTTTGCCACCTTCTCCTCCCTCCTGAATCCTCCTCCCCCTCCTCCCCCCTCCTCCCTCTCTGCGGACGACTTCGTCAACCATTTTGAAAAGAAGGTCGACGACATCCGATCCTCGTTTGCTAAGTCAAACGACACCGCTGGTTCTGCTCACACTGCCCTACCCTGTGCTTTGACCTCTTTCTCCCCTCTCTCTCCAGATGAAATCTCGCGTCTTGTGACGGCCGGCCGCCCAACAACCTGCCCGCTTGACCCTATCCCCTCCTCTCTTCTCCAGACCATTTCCGGAGACCTTCTCCCTTACCTCACCTCGCTCATCAACTCATCCTTGACCGCTGGCTACGTCCCTTCCGTCTTCAAGAGAGCGAGAGTTGCACCCCTTCTGAAAAAACCTACACTCGATCCATCCGATGTCAACAACTACAGACCAGTATCCCTTCTTTCTTTTCTCTCCAAAACTCTTGAACGTGCCGTCCTTGGCCAGCTCTCCTGCTATCTCTCTCAGAATGACCTTCTTGATCCAAATCAGTCAGATTTCAAGACTAGTCATTCAACTGAGACTGCTCTTCTCTGTGTCACGGAGGCGCTCCGCACTGCTAAAGCTAACTCTCTCTCCTCTGCTCTCATCCTTCTAGACCTATCGGCTGCCTTTGACACTGTGAACCATCAGATCCTCCTCTCCACCCTCTCCGAGCTGGGCATCTCCGGCGCGGCTCACGCTTGGATTGCGTCCTACCTGACAGGTCGCTCCTACCAGGTGGCGTGGCGAGAATCTGTCTCCGCACCACGTGCTCTCACCACTGGTGTCCCCCAGGGCTCTGTTCTAGGCCCTCTCCTATTCTCGCTATACACCAAGTCACTTGGCTCTGTCATATCCTCACATGGTCTCTCCTATCATTGCTATGCAGACGACACACAATTAATCTTCTCCTTTCCCCCCTCTGATAACCAGGTGGCGAACCGCATCTCTGCATGTCTGGCAGACATATCAGTGTGGATGACGGATCACCACCTCAAGCTGAACCTCGGCAAGACGGAACTGCTCTTCCTCCCGGGGAAGGACTGCCCGTTCCATGATCTCGCCATCACGGTTGACAACTCCATTGTGTCCTCCTCCCAGAGTGCTAAGAACCTTGGCGTGATCCTGGACAACACCCTGTCGTTCTCAACCAACATCAAGGCGGTGACCCGTTCCTGTAGGTTCATGCTCTACAACATTCGCAGAGTACGACCCTGCCTCACACAGGAAGCGGCGCAGGTCCTAATCCAGGCACTTGTCATCTCCCGTCTGGATTACTGCAACTCGCTGTTGGCTGGGCTCCCTGCCTGTGCCATTAAACCCCTACAACTCATCCAGAACGCCGCAGCCCGTCTGGTGTTCAACCTTCCCAAGTTCTCTCACGTCACCCCGCTCCTCCGCTCTCTCCACTGGCTTCCAGTTGAAGCTCGCATCCGCTACAAGACCATGGTGCTTGCCTACGGAGCTGTGAGGGGAACGGCACCTCCGTACCTTCAGGCTCTGATCAGGCCCTACACCCAAACAAGGGCACTGCGTTCATCCACCTCTGGCCTGCTCGCCTCCCTACCTCTGAGGAAGTACAGTTCCCGCTCAGCCCAGTCAAAACTGTTCGCTGCTCTGGCACCCCAATGGTGGAACAAACTCCCTCACGACGCCAGGTCAGCGGAGTCAATCACCACCTTCCGGAGACACCTGAAACCCCACCTCTTCAAGGAATACCTAGGATAGGATAAAGTAATCCTTCTAAACCCCCCCCCCCCCCCCCCCTTAAAGAGTTAGATGCACTATTGTAAAGTGGTTGTTCCACTGGATATCATAAGGTGAATGCACCAATTTGTAAGTCGCTCTGGATAAGAGCGTCTGCTAAATGACTTAAATGTAAATGTGAATGTATGTCTGTGTGCATTCGCAAGTGTGTGTGAGTTTCTGTGTGTGTTTGTGCTTGTCTCTTATACAGATCCCCCCTAGTGGCTTTTGGCTGTTCTAATCTCCTTCTCTCAGCAGCAGCCCATCAGACAGAGTGGTTGTGAGGAGTGTGTTGGAGAAGGCAGGATAGAGTGTGTGACGCATGTGTCCTACTGGTGTGTCAGCGCTCTGCGTGGTGTCTATGGTCGGTGTGTGTGATGACAGCACCGGACTGTGCAGTATGGCAGGCAGGGTCTCTCTCTAAAACTCACTGAAGGGTCGCTCTCCGCTCCACGTCTTGGTTTTCCATGCATGGCAAATCACCTCTGATTCACTGGTTGGGAGAGAGATAGACCTCAAGATCAGTTTCATTCATGAATGGCCCCCACATCCAGCCCTTTTATTTACTCAAGAGTTAAAGGTGCTGTCTGTAAAAAAAATCCCTCTGTGGCCACGGAACGAAATGCAGAAACAATCGAGACTCAAACAAATACACACGTTCGCACGCACACGCAAGTGAGATATGAATGCCAAGAGTACGGGGAGCGCAGATTTGTGTCTGCACGGAACAGCTACACACCCCAAAGATGTAGGTTTTATTTATTTTACAGAGCCTGAATTGCCAAGGTTATATTAATCAGTAGCAATTTGTACAAACAAGAGGTTGGTTAGCAGTGACTGCCTAGCTGATTTGGTTCTGGGTGCCAAGATATTGTAAGTTATCTTACCGAAAAAATAGGTTTCTGGCAAACAGTTGTGGCAAATATTTGGCCAATTTGCCACAAATTTGCAGCAAGCTCATATTTTCACATGCAAATTAGTTTTTGGGAAAACCGTTGCGATAAATTTGCGGCAATTTGTGAACGTATGGCAAACAATTCTGGGAAACTTGTGGCGAACATTCTTTAATAACTGATAAAAATAAATACAATACAACTTGAAATCATCAGCAAGGTAATGAAGAAAATATCAAAAGCTGGATATTTCCTAAATAAATTATTTAGATTTAAACAGAAAGGCTATAGTCTGACTGTTTGGTTCATGAAATAATATAAATGAATTATAATATTCAATCCTATCTTATGAAATGTTATCTTGTGAAATATTACATATTTAAAAATTGGGCTTTGTTTCAATGTGCTATTTAAAATGTGTAAATATAATTTTTCCACATTTTGTTACATTACAGCCTTATTCTAAAATGTATTAAACAAAAAAAAAATCCTCAGCAATCTACACATAATGCCAAAGCAAAAGCTGTTTTTTAGAATGAATTCAAAATGAAAAACAGAAATACCTTATTTACATAAGTAGTCAGACCCTTTGCTATGAGACTCGAAATTGAGCTCAGGTGCATCCTGTTTCCATTGATCATCCTTGAGATGTTTCTACAACTTGATTGGAGTCCACCTGTGGTAAATTGAGTTCATTGGACATGATTTGGAAAGGCACACACCTGTCTAAATAAGGTCCCACAGTTGAAAGTGCATGTCAAAAACTAAGCCATGAGGTCGAAGGAATTGTCCGTAGAGCTCCAAAACAGGATTGTTTCGAGGCACAGATCTGGGGAAGGGTACCAAAAAATGTCTGCAGCAATGAAGGTCCCAAAGAACACAGTGGCCTCCATTATTGTTAAATGGAAGAATTTTGGAACCACCTAGACTCTTCCTAGAGCTGGCCACCTGACCAAACTGAGCAATCGGAGGAGAAGGGCCTTATCAAACTGGGTGGGATGGACATGCCGAGAGTTGAGTTTGGATTGGTCTGCCATATAGCACGCGTCTGTCTATTGGAGCTGGTCAGCATTTCTAAGTAATCGCGTCAAATGTATTGCGTAGTAAATCTGCATAAACCTAATGTCAAGTTAAAGTGTACTATTAGCTAGCTAACGTTAGCTGGCTGGCTCGCTAGCTAATGTTATGTATATGCTCTCCACTTTCTTGAGGACTGAGTTTTGAAATCAGTGGAATTCGAGTATGATCGGTAAGAAGATGGAGAAAACACCAGTCTGGATTACACCGTCAAACTAAGGGCAACCATGCATGACAGGAGATGCATCCAACCATGATAGTCTAGCTAGCTACATTTTCAGATGTTACACGTTTCTAATTTTGACAGAAAGTGGTTTCATTTCAAGTGTACTGTTAGCTAGCTAACGTCAGCTGGCCGGGTCGCTAGCTAACGTTATCTGTATGATCTTATTCTTCGTATCTCAGACGCATTTGCTTGACTAGTTATAGCCATAGAACCTGGTTGGTTAGCTACCTGCAGATTCATGCAGGGTAGTAACGTCACGAGTTGTGATTATGGTCCATTGTTTAGCTAGCTAGTTAACATTAGTTGGCTGGCTAACTAATTTTACGTCATGTGTTGGGATTCATTGTTTACCTAGCTAGCTATCTAGCAACATTTCTTAACAAAAGACTCTCGTTTTAGCGTGCCAGAGCGCAGAATAACTGATTATTTTTTGAACACTCAACACCGGTTGAATATGTCCGGTGTCAGTAAACCTCTGTAACAAAGGTAATTCAATTGTTGCCAGCAGCACAGTTAGTCACCGACGCTCCGGATAACATTAAAAAAGCCTAACCAGCTCAGCTTGGGAGAGTAAAATGGTCAGAGTGGGGTGTTCTCTCATTATGTGTCTGGAAGTAGTTAGCTTGCGTGCTTGACTGTCGTTGTAAGGTCAGCGCTTTCGGAACAACCCTACTCATTGGCCAGAGCGTCCAGTGTGCGCTCTGAACGCGAAACGCTCTGAATTTACGAACGGACAATCTGACAGCACAGTTGAAGTCACCAACGCTCTGGATAACATAACAGCCTAACCAGCTCTGCTAGGGCGAGTAATGTTCAGTGAGCTGTTCTCTCTCTCTTTGATGTCTGGAACTAGCTGGCAAGTTAGTACAAAACGCAAAAGGCTTAAGAGGGTGTGAACAATGCTGAATGGTGTAGACAAAGAAGGGCTCTCCAATAGTAGTACCAATACATTGAAAGATGGTTTTCTCAAAGTGAGTTTACAAATTGATCAACTTTCAAAGCAGAATTACTTTCCCATTGTTTCGAGAGAAAAAAATGCAGTGTATGATATACCATTTTGTAGCTCTGCGTCTCTACTTTTATCCAATGTAAAAAACAGAAATTAAAATGTTGCTACATAAGACCAACTCCAGGTGGTGAGTCACAAATTAGGTTACTTACAATGTGTCTACCATTGCCCCTGGTGTAATGTACATTTGCTGAAGCATTATGACAACACTGCATCACAATGGTAGGGATTAACTGAGCTGGGCTTGGGTCATTGATAAATCATTGTCTCAACGCAGCCTTATAATTCTGTGAAAGGATCCAGGAACCCACATTATTTGGGTGTATCCCATCCTCCTTATAAAACGTATTTTGTTTCCAAAAGGTTTCGAAATTGTCAACAAAATGTACACCCATTGAGCTGCAATAATCACGTAGCCAGTTGTGAAGAGAAAGAATCCTGGTAAAGCGTTCAATGCCACGATACAGTGAGGGCACAGGGCCAGATATGATGAGTCTTTTGTTCGTGTTTAGCAGAGAGCCAATCAGCTCTTTAAAATCCAGTTTCAACTGTTCAGAGCTGCCCTTCATAATATCATTACCCACATGGACTACGATAGAATCGATTTTCATGTCCTGATGTAATACATTCGGGAGCAGCTTAGCAATGTAATTTACGCAAGGGAGGACCCTTGTTTTAGCACCAGGAATGGTCATATTTCTTACCATGGAGCTGCCCAAAATCACGAATGGCGAGAAAATCAAGAAAATCCGCCCACTCCCACGCTTCACAGGATTCGGAGAACCCTTTATGGATGGGTGAAAGGCAGGATAACTTGAACCCTTTGCTCCCAATGCCTGGTGCAGGCCTCCGACAGATGGAGAAGCCCCACTTGATCCAGAGCAGGGGCGGAAGGTTGTCGACTTCAAAATCGTAGTAGCACTGCGGCCGCAGACACAGGCACCCCCACAGACGAAGGTGCATGAAGCTCAGGCTCCAGGATGGCAAGACTATTTGTTGTTTGTATCCGCTCCGGGCCTCTCGTTGGGAATGTAGACTGCTTTGCAGGAGGCCGCTGTCTTCAGCTTCCATGGCTCGTGACATGCGACCATCGTTAATTGCCTTGCTCCTTGTGCTGTGCTCATTCGACTCCGCTATCAGATGGGGGAGTTCCGGGCAACACCGGACAGTTGGATAACAACAAACGACAAGGCGGACATGCATCCAACAAGCGCGAACATCGTTCAGCCACCGGCTTAGAAAATGTAAACATTCCACTCTGCGTGATCAAGGAAGCCACCTCAAGCCTATAATCATCGACAAGTAAACAATTGCCGCATTGGAACTCTGAGTGATCCGGTTTGTCCCAAAACAAAGTGTATTAGATATAGCTCCTACAGCGCTGGAACCATTCATTTATTTATTCAGACAAAGAGGGCTCCATTGCAAAACGAATCTGGTACCAACTTCGTTAGCTTGATGGCTAACAGCTTAGCGTCTCTGTCAAGCAGACTTCAATCTGTCTGTTAAGTGGTATTCCGGGACAAGAAATAGCGGTCCTAGCTGTTAAAAGCTAACCACGTCGCGGAATCCACGCAAAAATAAGTTTGTTATTCATATTTAATTAATAGCGGTTATGTTTTAATCAAAAATAACAAACCGAGTGTTTTCCAGCATACAATGTTCAGCTGTGCACTCTGACATATGAATGACGGGAACTGAAACATGCTGTTGTACACGTCGATACAGAGCATCCCAAACATGCTCAATGGGTGGCATATCTGGTGGGTATGCAGGCCATGGAATAACTGGGACATTTTCAGCTTCCAGGAATTGTGTACAGATCCTTGTGACATGGGGCCGTGCATTATCATGCTGAAACATGAGGTGAAGGCGGCAGATGAATGGCACAACAATGGGCCTCAGGATCTCATCACGGTATCTCTGTGCATCACAGGAGGTTGGTGGCACCTTAATTGGGGAGAACGGGCTCGTGGTAATGGCTGAAGCGGAATCAGTGGAATGGTATCAAATACATCAATTACATGGTTTCCATGTATTTGATGCCATTCCATTCGCTCCGTTTCAGCCATTATTATGAGCCGTCCTCCCCTCCGCAGCCTCCATTGTTGTGCATTCATATTGCCCTCGATAAAATTGTGGTCGTTGTCTATAGCTTATGCCTGCCCATACCATAACTCCACCGGCACCATGGGGCACTCTGTTCACAACGTTGACAGCAGCAAACTGCTCGCCCACACTACACCATACACGCTGTCTGCCATCTGCTCGGTACAGTTGAAACCGGGATTCATCCGTGAAGAGCACACTTCTCCAACGTGCCAGTGGCCATCGAAGGTGAGCATTTGCCCACTGAAGTTTTTGACGACGCCAAACTGCAGTCAGGTGAGGAAGACGAGCACGCAGATGAGCTTGCCTGAGACTGTTTCTGACAGTTTGTGCAGAAATTCTTTGGTTGTGCAAACCCACAGTTTCATCAGCTGTCCAGATGGCTGCGGCTGATGGTAGAGAAATGAACATTAAATTCTCTGGCAACAGCTGTGGTGGAATTTATTGCATTCAGCATGCCAATTGCACGCTCCATCAACACTTGAGACATCTGTGGAATTGTGTTGTGACAAAACTGCACATTTTAGAGTTGGTGTTTATTTTCCCCCAGCACAAGGTGCACTTGTGTAATGACCATGCTGTTTAATAAGCTTTTTGATATGCCACACCTGTCAGGTGGATGGTCTACCCTGGTAAAGGAGAAATGCTCACTAACAGGGATGTAAATAAATTTGTGTCCAACATTTGAGGGAAATATGCTTTTTGTGCGTGTGGAACATTTCTGGGATCTGTTATTTCAGCTCATGAAACATGGGACCAACAGTTTACATGTTGCGTTTATATTTAATTCAGTGTAATTTTGTACAGTGTACTTATGGCTGCCTAGTTAGATTATTTTTTTTATTTTATTTTACCTTTATTTATACAGGTTTTTTCTCACTGAGATAATATCTCTTTTCCAAGAGAGACCTGGTCCAATAGCAGCAGGGGGAACAACGTTTCAGACAAAACAACTTACATATACTAACACAACATTAAACAAAACTATAAACACACATACAGTACAACAATTACATATTACATTAAAAACACAAACATCTTGACTAAAAACAGCTGGCCTAAAAACAATTACACCCTTCTATGATATGTACATCGATCAAGTGTTTAAACTCCACCAACGAAACTAAATCATCACATTTTAAAATGTTCAGGAGAGAATTCCAGGACCACGGTGCTAAGTAACTACCATGACCTGTTCTAATTTTTGGTACTGTTAGAAGCATATCAGAATGGGACCGTAATTGATATTTATTTACTGACCGGACTAAAAAAGAACAGAGATTAAAATGGCATTTAACCCAATATGGCCTTATAAATCAGTTTATACCAGTGTTTAAGCCTACCCAAGGTCAATGACAACCAGCCAACAGTGCTGTAGAGATCACAATGATGTGTTAGATGTTTCTGATGTGTAATGAACCTGAGGGCTGCATGATACACTGAATCAAGTGCTCTCAGGGTAGTGGCTGAGGCCTGCATATATATAGCATCACTAAAATCTAAAACCGACAGTAATGTACATCGTACCAGCTCCTTCCTGGCCTCAAAAGAAAAACAAGCCTTATGCCGGTAATAAAATCCTATTTTCAGCTTGAGCTTCCCTATCAAGTTCTCTACATGCACAGTGAAGCTCAGCTTATCATCAACCCACACACCCAAATATTTGTACACTTTAAATTGCTCTATGGTATGTCCAGCCAATGTAGCAATGACATGATTTGAAACATGCCTGGCATTTGAAAATACCATGCATTTTGTTTTACCCGAATTTAGAATCAGCTTTAAATCATACAGATTCTGTTGTATGTGTCACGACTTCCGCCGAAGTTGACTCCCCTGCCTGTTCGGGCGGTGCTCGGCGGTCGTCGTCACCGTCCTACTAGCCGCCACCGATCCCTTTTTCGTTTGTCTGGTTGTTTTGTCTTATTAGTTGCACCTGTTGTTTTTGTTTCGTAATGAGCTTCCCTATAATTAGGAGTTTGACCCGCCCTTGTTTTGTGCGGGATTGTTTTTGTTACGTGTGTGTATGTTGGGTGTTTGGCAAGTGTTTTCACTGCGCCCTGGATGTTCGGGCTTATTCAGTTTGTTGTAAAAAAGTAAATATAAGGATTATTTTTCCTAAGCGGCTCTCTCTCTCTGCGTCTGGTTCTTTCGCTCACCTAGTCCCGCGTGACAGAATCCCGCACCACAAAAATGGAACCAGCAGGAGCAGCCGCGTCTCCTCTCCCATCGATGGAGGAAAGGGTCCTCCATCACACCAGTGTTCTCCACAGAATTGGGTCGGCTATGGACCAAATGATGGAGAGGATGGATCGATGGGAGAGGAGTGGCCTTCCCACCTCATCTCCAGCACCCCCTCCTCCAGCACCTCCTGTTCCTGTTACAGCATCTGGCTCTGGGGCTCTTCGGCTGGCGCTCCCACGGGAGTATGATGGAACGGCGGCCGGGTGTCAGGGGTTTCTTCTCCAGCTGGAGCTTTACCTGGCGACCGTTCGTCCTACTCCCTCCGGAGAGGAGAGCGTGAGCGCCCTCGTCTCCTGTTTGACTGGACGAGCTCTTGAATGGGCCAACGCAGTGTGGAATGGTCCAGACTCGGCGAGGGATCATTACTCTGAGTTCACCCGCCGATTCCGAGCTGTGTTTGACCACCCACCAGAGGGTCGTGCGGCGGGTGAACGGCTGTTCCACCTGCGTCAGGAGACGAGGAGCGTACAGGACTTTGCCCTGGAGTTCAGGACCTTGGCTGCAGGAGCAGGGTGGAACGACAGGGCCTTAATCGACCATTTTCGATGTAGCCTTAGGGAGGACGTCCGCAGGGAGCTAGCGTGTCGGGACACCACACTCACGCTGGACGAACTTATTGACATGGCCATCCGTCTCGACAACCTGCTGGCTGCCCGCGGACGTTCGGAACAGGTCCTGTCGTTTCCACATCCCAGCCCTCCTGCTCCTATCCCTATGGAGTTAGGGGGGGCAGCATCAAGGGGGACCGGAGGAGGAGTGTCCTCCTGCACCAGTTGTGGTCGGCGAGGGCACACGGCCGACCGGTGCTGGAGGAACTCTTCTGGGAGTCGGGAGGGCAGGCGGAACACTACTCGATCACCCCAGGTGAGTCAGCACCAGACTTACCCAGAGCTTCCTGTCAGTCATATGTATGTGTTAACCTATTTCCCCGGGTTTTCTCCCTCTCTACAGCATAAGGCGCTAGTCGATTCAGGCGCAGCTGGGAATTTCATTGATCGGGGGCTCGCATTAAGGCTAGGGATTCCCCTTGTGTCGTTAGACCTACCTTTCCCCGTGCACTCCTTAGATAGCCGACCATTAGGGTCAGGAATGGTCAGGGAGGCCACGGTACCACTGGACATGGTAACGCAGGGTAGTCATAAGGAGCAGATTAGTCTGTTCCTTATCGACTCACCTGCGTTTCCAGTGGTGTTGGGAATTCCCTGGCTAGCTCAGCACAACCCGGTGATTTCCTGGCAACAGGGGGCTCTTAAGGGGTGGTCAGAGGAGTGTTCAGGCAGGTGTATAGGAGTTGCCGTTGGTGCGACTACGGTGGAGAGTCCAGACCAGGTTTCCACCGTGCGCATTCCCTCTGAATATGCCGATTTGGCTATCGCCTTCAGTAAAAAGAAGGCGACCCAATTACCACCCCATCGACGAGGGGACTGCGCGATAAACCTCCTGGAGAACGCTGCACTTCCTAGGAGTCACGTGTATCCTTTGTCCCAGGAGGAGACATATGTTACTGAATCACTGGGACAGGGATACATTCGGCCCTCCGCATCACCTGTCTCCTCGAGCTTCTTTTTTGTGAAGAAGAAGGATGGCGGTTTACGCCCGTGCATTGATTATCGAGGTCTAAATTCCATCACAGTGGGGTTTAGTTACCCACTACCTCTCATCGCTACGGCGGTGGAATCATTTCACGGGGCACGCTTCTTCACAAAATTGGACCTGAGGAGTGCGTATAATCTGGTGCGTATCCGGGGAGGAGATGAGTGGAAAACCGCATTTAGTACTACATCTGGCCATTATGAGTACCGCGTCATGCCATATGGGTTGAAAAATGCTCCAGCTGTCTTTCAATCCTTCGTAGATGAGATTCTCCGAGACCTGCTCGGGCAGGGAGTGGTAGTGTACATTGATGACATCTTGATCTACTCTGCCACCCGCGCGGCGCATGTGTCTCTGGTGCGTAAGGTACTTGGGCGACTGCTGGAGCATGACCTGTATTGCAAGGCGGAGAAATGTGAGTTCTTCAAACAGGCCGTTTCCTTCCTGGGTTATCGTATTTCCACCTACGGGGTGGTGATGGAGGATGACCGCGTTACAGCCGTGCGTAATTGGCCGACTCCGACCACGGTGAAAGAGGTGCAGCGGTTTTTAGGGTTTGCCAATTACTACCGGAGGTTTATCCGGGGTTTTGGTCAGGTGGCTGCTCCCATTACCTCACTGCTGAAGGGAGGACCGGTGCGCTTGCGTTGGTCAGCAGAGGCGGACAGAGCTTTCAGTCGTCTGAAGGAGCTGTTTACCAATGCGCCCGTGTTGGCGCATCCGGACCCCTCTTTAGCGTTCATAGTGGAGGTGGACGCGTCCGAGGCGGGGGTCGGGGCCGTGCTGTCCCAGCGCTCGGGCGAACCACCCAAGCTCCGCCCTTGTGCCTTCTTTTCGAGGAAGCTCGGTCCGGCGGAGCGAAACTATGATGTGGGGGACCGGGAGTTGTTAGCTGTAGTCAAGGCTCTGAAGGTGTGGAGACATTGGCTTGAGGGGGCGAAACACCCTTTTCTCATCTGGACTGACCATCGTAATCTCGAGTACATCCGGGAAGCGAGGAGACTAAATCCGCGTCAGGCTAGATGGGCCATGTTTTTCACCAGGTTTCAGTTCACCATCTCGTACCGACCAGGCTCCCAAAACACCAAGGCCGACGCGCTGTCCCGTCTCTATGATACCGAGGAGCAGTCCGTTGAGCCAACTCCCATCATTCCACCTTCATGTCTCGTGGCACCGGTGGTATGGGAGGTGGACGCGGAGATAGAGAGAGCCTCACGGTTAGAGCAGACCCCTCCTAACTGTCCAGCGGGGGTTCAGTACGTGTCGGGAGGGGTCCGGGATAAGCTAATCCGTTGGGCTCATACTCTCCCCTCCTCGGGTCATCCGGGCATCGAGAGGACAGTGCGGAGTCTTAGAGGGAGATACTGGTGGCCCACGTTGGCTAAGGACGTGAGATTTTATGTCTCCTCCTGCTCGGTGTGCGCTCAGAGCAAGGCTCCTCGGCACTTGCCTAGAGGGAAGTTACAGCCCCTCCCCGTTCCACAACGGCCGTGGACACATTTATCGGTGGACTTTCTTACCGATCTTCCCCCGTCCCAGGGAAGTACTACGATTTTGGTCGTTGTGGATCGGTTTTCTAAGTCCTGCCGTCTCATCCCGTTGCCCGGTCTCCCTACGGCCCTGCAGACTGCGGAGGCCTTGTTTACCCATGTCTTCCGGCACTATGGGGTGCCTGAGGACATCGTTTCTGATCGGGGCCCCCAATTCACGTCCAGAGTTTGGAGGGCGTTTATGGAAAGACTGGGGGTCTCGGTCAGTTTGACCTCGGGTTTTCACCCCGAGAGTAATGGGCAGGTGGAGCGCGTAAACCAGGATGTGGGCAGGTTTCTGCAGTCATATTGCCGGGACCGGCCTGGTGAGTGGGCGAGGTATGTTCCTTGGGCTGAGCTCGCTCAGAACTCCCTCCGCCACTCCTCAACGAACATGTCCCCGTTTGAGTGTGTGTTAGGTTACCAGCCGGTCCTGGCCCCATGGCACCAGAGTCAGACCGAGGCTCCTGCGGTAGAGGACTGGGTACAGCGCTCCAAGGACACCTGGAAAGCCGTCCAGGAATCGCTAAAGTTAGCAGGACAACGGCAGAAGAGGAGCGCTGACCAGCACCGCAGTGAGGCCCCCGTGTTCACACCGGGGGACAGGGTCTGGCTCTCGACCCGAAACCTGCCTCTCCGCCTGCCCTGTCGGAAGCTGGGGCCGCAGTGTGTGGGGCCGTTTAAAGTCCTGAGGAGAATAAACGAGGTGTGTTATAGGTTACAACTCCCTAGGTATTACCGTATTAACCCCTCGTTTCATGTGTCTCTCCTCAGGCCGGTGGTGGCTGGTCCCCTGCAAGAAGGTGAGGTGCCTGAGGTCCCTCCACCCCCTCTGGAGATCGAGGGGTCCCCGGCGTACACAGTACGTGCCATTCTGGACTCGAGACGCCGGGTGAGGGGCCTACAGTACCTCGTGGACTGGGAGGGGTACAGTCCGGAGGAGAGATGCTGGGTTCCGGTGGGGGACATTTTAGATCCTACTCTACTGAGAGACTTCCACCGCCTCCACCCGGATCGCCCGGCACCTCGCCCTCCGGGTCGTCCTCGAGGCCGGTGGCGGCGCGCTGCGGGAGCCGCGCGTCAGGAGGGGGGTACTGTCACGACTTCCGCCGAAGTTGACTCCCCTGCCTGTTCGGGCGGTGCTCGGCGGTCGTCGTCACCGTCCTACTAGCCGCCACCGATCCCTTTTTCGTTTGTCTGGTTGTTTTGTCTTATTAGTTGCACCTGTTGTTTTTGTTTCGTAATGAGCTTCCCTATAATTAGGAGTTTGACCCGCCCTTGTTTTGTGCGGGATTGTTTTTGTTACGTGTGTGTATGTTGGGTGTTTGGCAAGTGTTTTCACTGCGCCCTGGATGTTCGGGCTTATTCAGTTTGTTGTAAAAAAGTAAATATACGGATTATTTTTCCTAAGCGGCTCTCTCTCTCTGCGTCTGGTTCTTTCGCTCACCTAGTCCCGCGTGACAGTATGATGTTAAATGCTCTTTGGGCATTTTCAAAAGCTAAAGATAAACTACTACCACTTGAATAAAGAACAGTATCATCTGCATAAAAATGAACGTCCGCTGTTTCAATAAGATCCCCAATGTTGTTGATATACAAAATGAACAACAGTGGGCCCAAAATAGAACCTTGCGGAACACCTGAGCACACCTCTATGGACTCAGATTTACAACCATCTGCCATTACACATTGTGTATGATTTGATAGGTAATTTATAAACCAATCTAGAGCATGACCAGTAATTCCACAACATTTTAACCTTTGCACTAACACAGCATGGTCCACGGTGTCAAAAGCCTTCGACAAATCAATAAAAACAGACACACAATGTAACTTCTTATCAAGAGCACAGTGGATGTCATTTAAAACCTTCAATGTTGTTGAAACAGTGCTGTGGCCAGACCTAAAACCTGATTGCATTCCATTTAAGATGTTGTTTTCTTGGAAGTAGGTCTTTAGCTGCCTACTAACTAAGGACTCCAGTACCTTTGACAGTACAGAAAATGTTGATATGGGTCGATAGTTGTCAAGTAGCGAGGGATCTCCACCTTTCAGGAGAGGCAGTACAAAAGCAGATTTCCATAACTTGGGGATTTCCTTAACATCAAGCGTAAGGTTAAAAATACATGTTAAGGGGGGAGCAATGATGTCTGCGGCTAGGTAAGGAGGCGGGGGTCTAGTTCATCAGGGCCAGGGAATTTTTTTAAATCAATTTCTGTGCACAGGGGTGTCAGTGCACAGGGGTGTCAGGTAAATTTATAGGGGGCTCAATTATACCTTTGACCTTTTCAAATAAACTGCCTGCATCTAAAAAATGCTGGTTCAAGGCTTTCAGAATGGAGGTTCTCTCAGTTACAATCTGTGTGTCGACCAACAATTGTTTAGGAAGCTGTGTATCTTTTCTGCACTCCAAACCTTTCACTACTTGCCAAAATTTGGATGGATTATTTAAATTTTGTGAAGTAGATTTCAGGTAGTGGTCTGCTTTCAATTTACGGATCATAGCCACACCCATATTTCGAAGACGTTTAAAAGCCATCCAATCATCTGCCAAACCAGTCCCTCTTGCTTTAGCCCACATAGCATTTCGTTCCCTTATGATTTAAGTTCCTTAGTAAACCAAGGGTTCTCTCTGCCCTTAATCCTGAATTTTGCATGTCTATTGCATGTCTATTGCATACATCCTGGAATGCGTTGTGGAAGTAAGAAAAGGCTAGTTCAACATCAGGGATTAATTCCATTCTATTCCATTCAATGTGTGAAAACCCTTGAATATCAAACCGCTTCCAGTTTCTTTTCGTAATAACACATGGAGATTTCTTAGGAATTTTACAATCTCTCACACAGGCAATAGCACAGTGATCACTTATGTCATTTGCAAAAATACCAGATAGACTAGAGAGGTAGTATATTTCCCATGTACCAAGATGACCGCTCATCTTGCCTCATTGAGCGTACCCAGCAGTGCGTAATGTGAAATAATAATATGGTGGCATTAGCTCATTCTACACATAGTTAGTTTTCACGCATGGGCCTATTTGTCAGTCATGTATGGTCGAATGACCTTCACTGGGCAATTGAGAGCTCTTAAACTGCGCTTTCTGCCGTACATGTAGTAATCGGCTGGCTGGGGTTCTGCTGTTTTGGGGGATTTGATATATAGCATGTTGTGCTTACTGCCTATAGTTGTATTTTCATCTTTATATGACGCTTCGCTCTGGCAGTAAAGGCGCAGACCCCTAAGGCCAAACCAAGCATTATTCTCTTTTCTAATAACTGGTTAAATGTACACTACCGTTCAAAAGTTTGGGGTCACTTAGAAATGTCCTTGTTTTTGAAAGAAAAGCATATTTTTTGTCGATCAAAATAACATCAAATTGATCAGAAATACAGTGTAGACACTGTTAATGTTGTAAATGACAATTGTAGCTGGAAAAAGGCAGATTTTTTAATGGAATATCTACATAGGCGCACAGAGGCCCATTATCAGCAACCATCACTACTGTGTTCCAATGGCACGTTGTGTTAGCTAATTCAAGTTTATCATTTTAAAAGGCTAATTGATCATTAGAAAACCCTTTTGCAATTATGTTAGCACAGCTGAAAACTGTTGTCCTGATTGAAGAATCAATAAAACTTGCCTTCTTTAGACTAGTTGAGTATCTGGAGCATCAGCATTTGTGGGTTTGATTACAGGCTCAAAATGGCCAGCAACAATTAGCTTTCTTCTGAAACTCACCAGTCTATTCTTGTTCTGAGAAATGAAGGCTATTCGATGCGAGAAATTGCCAAGAAACTGAAGTACATTAGAGTGTCCAGTTTGAGAAACAGACGTCTCACAAGTCCTCAACTGGCAGCTTCATTAAATAATAACCGCAAAACACTAGTCTCAATATCAACAGTGAAGAGGCGACTCCGGGATGCTGGCCTTCTAGGCAGAGTTCCTCTGTCCAGTGTCTGTGTTCTTTTGCCCATCTTAATCTTTTCTTTTTATTGGCCTGTCTGAGATATGGCTTTTTCTTTGCAGCTCTGCCTAGAAGGCCAGCATCCCGGAATCTCCTCTTCACTGTTGATATCTCACTTCAATCCTAGGAAGAGGAGGACGGGTGTTGGGTTTTTAACAAGGTGCTGTGTTCCTTCTCAGAAAAATAAGGGAGTGGGAAGAACAGAGTGGCGGAGAGATTAAGTGTTCAGCTGAGAATTTGAGATGCATAATTTATTAGGGACAAAGTAATTAAACAGCTGAGAGAGGCCCGGAGGACAGACGCAGTCTGGATCAGGTAAAGGAGATGGAGGAGGGGGAACACTGGTTCCATCCCAAATGGCACCCTTTTCCGTATATAGTACAGTACTTTTGTCCAGAGCCCATAGACCCATAATTAAGAATGAGTGAGGTAGAGCTTGTTGAATATCACGGCCCAGCCACATGGCATCAAGAGTAGTGAGTACCCAGATATATCTTCTGCATAAGATCTAATACACTGGAGGCCAACTGCCCAGACCCAGTACTGGTGGTAGCTGGTAATACTAATGGTGTGAAACGTAATCCTCAGCCTGAAGTGTCGCCACTTGCATTGCCGAATTGCTAGCTTTTTGCGAGGCACAGACTGGTAAGACGCTCCAGGAGGGCGTTCACATGTGCTAACAAAGGCAGTGTGTTATGTTCGTCATATAGCTCCTGCGAGTTGTATGGGTCTGTTGACTCACCGTATTGTTATCCAGAAGGGCCACCGTACTTTGGCTAAACGTTGTTTTTATGCTAGCTGAGGAATGTGAGCATGTTAGAGTGAAAACGAATAAACCCAGGTCGTTTATAAATAACAAAGTCTTGTTCTTCCAACACAACATTGGCAATGAGGATGGCTGATCCCACACTCTTCATACCCACCATCTCTCTTCCTCCTCTGGACCCGTTTCTGTCTCACCCAGGCAGATCTGTCATTCCCTGAGAGCAATGGAAAGGCTAGTTTGAAACGTACATTCTAGCCATAGGACTGGATACTGTTGCCGGCACCAGGAAACGTGCTAGCCTCCTACACTGCCTCGGAGAAGAGGGGCGCCGCATTTTCAGCACTTTGGGACCTGCGGCCTCATACGAAGAAACAATAAATAGCAGCTCTTAACGGAAATTGTTTTAAATCTGAAAACGTTCTACTGAGACAGCTTCTGTTCAAACGATGTCAGCGAGCTGGTGAGTCAGCTAGCTGGTGAGTCAGCTAACCAGTTTGTAGCTGATTTGAAAGCTCTAGCACAGTAATGTAATTTCGGAGCATTACAAGACGAACTGATGAAAGATCATCTGATTGAAAAAAACGTCCAACCCCAAGGTACAGAAAAGACTGTTACTTGAAGATGCTAATATAACGCTTGCTAATTCACTCACACTTGCTCTACAAATTGAATCAGCCACTTAATCTGCTGCTAAAATAGCTGAAACACAAGCTTACCCCACAACAAGTGCTAGCATTAGGAACCAGTGCAGCAGCTATATACTAGCTATGACGTTTGTGACAGACTCAACCGCCGCAATACAGCTTGCACGGCCCCACCGAGTACACCAGCAGAGGCGCTGTGGAAATTGTGGATCTACCCATCACGTTACAAGGGCTCCAGATTGCCCAGCTAATGGCCAGACATGCAGTTGCTGTCAAATGTTGAACCATTTTGCAAAGTGGTGCCGCTCCACAGCCGCTGATGCATCAGCACAACCACGTGCCTACGACAACCACAAGGCAGTGAGCCATACAGTGGGGCCCCACTCAGTGAACTTTACTATGTGCCCCCCTCCACCTAGAAGAGAGCTACGTTCCCGCTCTCCTTGACACCGGTGCCAAGGTGTCTATGCTAAATTGAACAACATACAACCAGTACTTTCAACACTTACTGCTGCAGCCTCCTTCCACCACGCTTTGTGGCTATGGTCAGAGCAAGCTAGATGTTGTCAGCCTCCTCCACCTCCCAATATGTTATGGTTCCAATGCCTTGGACTCCTTCCCATTTCACGTCACATGTCAGAGCGCAAACATCATGGGCCTGGACCTTTTTGTCAGTCTTGGATTCTCTCTACAGGACAACAGTGGGGCAAATATACTTAATGTGTCCTCCCCATGGCATCAACAGTATCCAGAGCTGTTCAGTGGATTGGGATGCCTGACTGCATTCACACGCAACCGCTCTTGGACCCCAATGGTCCTCCTGTAATTCAACCGCTGTGTCAGATACCCCTTTCCCTCCGCAAAGACATCAAGGAGGATCTCCAATGGCAGTCAATGCCTCTCCCTGCGTGTCAAACCTGGTGATCCTTCGGAAGAAATCAGGGGGCATCAGAACCTGCTTTGACATGCGAGCAGCCAACAAATCAGTGGTGCCTGACAAATATCCACTTCCCACAACGGAGGTGCTGACAACACACTGCCATGGCTCCCCTGTCTTCTTCAAGCTCGACCTTCAACAGGGCTACATGCAGATTCCTCTTCATCCGGAGAGCAGGAACTTATCAGCCTTCATCACTCACACTGGAATGTATCGCTATAAGCGCATGGCTTTTGGCCTGAGCTCAGCACCAATTTGCTTTCAGAAGATCATGACCACCGTCCTCGCCAGCTGCCCTGGTGTTGTGATCTACCTGGATGACATTGTGGTGCATGGCCAGACATTGCCACTGACGATGATCGCCTATGGCTGGTGTTCACCAGCTTCAACTGCCATCACCTCACACTGATAGGTGTGAGTTCTCAGCGTCAGCTGTAGACGTTGGGGTTCTAGGTGTCATCCACTGGCATCTCTCACTGCAGTTGAATGTGGATGCCATCCTCGAAGTGCACGCCCCCACATCAGTTTACAGTTGGCATCGTTCCCAGGTATGACCGCCAACTACATGCGGTTTCTACAAGAATACTCCTTCATTACGTCACCGCCTCTTAAGCAGGATTCTCCTTGGGACTGGACTCCGGCCTGTCAGGTAGCGATCGAAGAGCTGAAAAGCCCCCTCATCATGTCCCCGACCCTGGCTCACTTCCACTTGAACTGCTACACACGGTTCAAGTCACCACTACTGTGGTGACCTTTGACTCCTCAGTAGTGGCTAGGGGGCAGTCCTGTCTCAGCTGCATGATGGTGTCAGATCTTCAGTGCGGAAGCATCAGCATGACATGAAGCAGAGGTTCAACAAGAAGCACAGAGCTCAGCCACCAATCATCAAGGTGTCTGACTGGGTCGTTATATAACAAGATGTGTGTGAGATGGCGTCGAAAGACATGGCCGCTCTGTTTCTGACGCCTAAGCAACTTTGCAGTATACATATTTTTTGTGTTATTTCTCGCATAATTATTGGATATTAGAGTGACATTTACTCACCAGCATTTCGACCAGAAGTATGACTTTACTGAATTGGATCCTTTGCTCGTAACCCCCAAGGCGATCTTCTGAATATATTACTTGCTAATGTTCAGTCCGTGGACAATAAAGTACACAAGCTCAGGGTGAGGATCTCCTTCCAAAGGCTAATCTGAAGAGGGTGCTGACTTGCCTAGTTAAATAAAACATTTATAAAAAGCCTAAAACTGGCGAGTGTACAGAGTATAGGGATATTGTTATCCACGTCGGCACCAATGATGTAAGGATGAAACAGTCAGAAGTCACAAAGCGCAACATAGCTTCAGCATATAAATTAGCTAGAAAGATGTGTCGGCATTGAGTAATTGTCTCTGGCCCCCTCCCAGTTAGGGGGCTGTGATGAGCTCTACAGCAGAGTCTCACAACTCAATTTGCTGGTTGAAAACGGTTTTCTGCCCCTCCCAAAAGACTCACCCACAAGCAGGACCAAGCCTGGCACTAGCACAGTCAGTGTAGTCAGCTCAGCTATCGCCATTGAGACCGTGTCTGTGCCTCAATCTAGTTTGGGAAAAACTAAACATGTCAGTGTTTGACTTAGCACTCTCACTGGAATAAAGACCTTGTACATTCCTGTCATTATTGAAAGGGATTGTGATATCTCACATCTCAAAATAGGGCTACTTAATGTTAGATCCCTCACTTCCAAGGCAGTTATAGTCAATGAACTAATCACTGATCATAATCTTGATGTGATTGGCCTGACTGAAACATGGCTTAAGCCTGATGAATTTACTGTGTTAAATGAGGCCTCCTCCCGGTTACACTGGTGACCATATCCCCCATGCATCCCGCAAAGGTGGAGGTGTTCCTAACATTTACAATAGCAAATGTCAATTTACCCCAAAAAATACTGCTTTTTCATCTTTTCAGCTTCTAGTCATGAAATCTATGCAGCCTACTCAATCACTTTTTATAGCTACTGTTTACAGTTCTCCTGGGCCGTATATAGCGTTCCTCACTGGGTTCCCTGAATTCCTATCGGACCTTGTAGTCATGGCAGATAATATTCAAATTTTTGGTAACTTTAATATTCACATGGAAAAGTCCACAGACCCACTGCAAAAAGGCTTTTGGAGCCATCATCGACTCAGTGGGTTTTGTCCAACATGTCTCTGGACCTACTCACTGCCACAGTCATACTCTGGACCTAGTCTTGTCCCATTGAATACATATTTGGGATCTTAAATGTTTTTCTTCATAATCCTGGACTGTTGGACCACCATTTTATTACATTTGCAATCGCAACAAATAATCTGCTTAGACCCCATCCAAGGATCATCAAAAGTCATGCTATAAATTCTCAGACAACCCAAAGATTCATAGATGCCCTTCCAGACTCCCTCCACCTACCCAAGGACGTCGGAGTACAAAAATCCGTTAACCTGTTTGGGCTGCAGGGGCAGTATTGAGTAGCCAGATAAAAGGTGCCCATTTCAAACGGCCTCGTACTCAATTCTTGCTCGTACAATATGCATATTATTATTACTATTGGATAGAAAACACTCTCTAGTTTCTAAAACCGTTTGAATTATATCTGTGAGTAAAACAGAACTCATTTGGCACAAACTTCCTGACCAGGAAGTGGAAAGTCTGAAAACTATGCTCTGTTCTAGGTCCTGCCTATAAATGGGCATGATACGTATTAGTATACATGCACGTCATACACCTTCCCCTAGATGTCAAGAGGCTGTGAGAGAAGAAATTGAGTGTTTATCTTGGTCTGAGTTGGAATAAATCCTCTTGGAATGACGTGTCACCCATTTCCTGTTTTCAGGAAGGCGCAAGGAGGAACCGGGGATTGCCTTTTGAAAAGCTGTCGTTATAGGCGACTACTATCTCCGGCTTTGATTTTATTTGACACATGTGACAATATCATCGTAAAGTATGTTTTTTCAATATAGTTTTATTAGATTTTTGAAATTTATTTGGGACGTTAGGCGTGTTGCGTTGTGTGCCTTTGTTCAGGAAGGAGAGCTTCGCGCCACTTGGCTAGTGCGCTTGCTAATTCAAGAGGGAAAAAGGACGTTCTAAATCCAAACAACGATTGTTCTTGACAAAGGACCTCTTGTACAACATTCTTATGAAAGATCAGCAAAAGTAGGACCCATTTTATGATGCTATTTCATATATCTGTCGAACTGTGTACTATTAGTTTTGCGCCCAGGTTTTGGGCACTCGGTCGCCATAACGTAAGCCTTATGTCGTAATGAAGTTATTTTTAGAATTCTAACACGGCGATTGCATTAAGAACTAGTGTATCTATCATTTCCTATACAACATGTATTTTTTAGTTATGTTTATGAATAGCTATTTGGTCAGAATATGTGTGTCAGAAAAAGTGTCAGAAAAATATCCGGACGTTGTGGGAAAAAGTAGCTACGTTAGCACAATGTATAACCACTGATTTCAGCTCTAAATATGCACGTTTTCGAACAAAACATAAGTGTATGTATAACCTGATGTTATAGGACTGTCATCTGATGAAGCATATCAAGGTTAGTCAAAAATTATATATCTTTTACTGGTTTGTTACGATCGCTAACTTTTGCTGCTGGGAAATGGCTTGTGTTTCTGGCTATTGTGGTAAGCTAATATAACGCTATATTGTGTTTTCGCTGTAAAACACTTAAGAAATCAGAAATATTGTCTGGAATCACAAGATGCCTGTCTTTCATTTGCTGTACACTATGTATTTTTCAGAAATGTTTTATGATGAGTATTTAGGTATTTGGCGTTGGTGTCTGTAATTATTCTGTCTGCTTTCGGTGCAATTTCTGATTGTAGCTGCAATGTAAACTATGATTTATACCTGAAATATGCACATTTTTCGAACAAAACATAGATTTATTGAATAACATGTTATAAGACTGTCATCTGATGAAGTTGTTTGTTGGTTAGTTTGGTTGGTTCTTGGTTAGTTAGGTTGGCTTTGTGCATGCTACCTGTGCTGTGAAAAATGTCTGTCCTTTTTTGTATTTGGTGGTGAGCTAACATAAATATACGTGCTGTTTTCGCTGTAAAATATTTTAAAAATCGGACATGTTGGCTGGATTCACAAGATGTGTACCTTTCATTTGCTGTATTGGACTTGTTAATGTGTGAAAGTTAAATATTTCTAAAAAATATATTTTGAATTTCGCACCCTGCACTTGAAGTGGCTGTTGTCATATTGATCCCGACTTAGGGCTTGCAGCCAGAAGAAGTTAACCACCTAACTGAGGAACTTAATTTAACATTGTGTAATACCCTAGATGCAGTTGCACCTATAAAAACAAAACATTTGTCATAAGAAACTAGCTCCCCGGTATACAGAAAATACCCGAGCCCTGAAAGCAAGCTTCCAGAAAATTGGAACGGAAATGGCGCTACACCAAACTGGAAGTCTTCTGACTAGCTTGGAAAAACAGTACCGTGCAATATCGAAGAGCCCTCACTGCTACTTGATCATCCTATTTTTCCAGCTTAATTGTGGAGAAGAAGAACAATCCAACATTTTATTTTTGATACTGTCGCAAAGCTATCTAAAAAGCAGGATTCCCCAATAGAGGATGGCTTTCACTTCAGCAGTGATGAATTCATGAACTTCTTCAACGAAAAGATCATGATCACTAGAAAGCAAATTACAGACTCCTCTTTGAATCTGCATATTTCTCCAAAGCTCAGTTGTCCTGAGTCTACACAGAACTGCCAGGACCTAGAATCAATGGAGACACAAGTTTTTTAATTCTGTATCTCTTGACACATTCATGAAAATAGTCATTGCCTCTAAACCTTCCAGCTGCAAACTGGACACTATTCCAAATAAACTACTGAAAGAGCTACTTCCTGCGCTTGGCCCTCCTATGTTTAACATAAACAATGGCTCCCTATCCGCCGGATGTGTACCGAACTCACTTAAAGTGAAGGTAATATATCGAATCTCCCATTCCTCTCAAAAAAATTAGAAAAAGCTGTGGCGCAGCATCTCACTGCCTTCCTGAAGACTAACAATGTATACAACATGCTTCAGTCTGGTTTTATACCCCATCATAGCACTGAAACTGCACTCGTGAAGGTGGTAAATGTCATTTTAATGGCGTGCATCTGTCCTTGTGCTCCTAGACCTTAATCCTGCTTTTGATACCATCGATCACCACATTCTTTTGGAGAGATTAGAAACCCAAATTGGTCTACATGGACAGTTTCTGGCCTGGTTTAGATCTTATCTGTCGGAAAGATATCAGTTTGTCTCTGGATGGTTTGTCTTCTGACAAATCAACTTTAAATTCCGATGTTCCTCAAGGTTCCGTTTTAGGACCAGTATTGTTTCCACTATATATTTTACCTCTTGGTGATGTCATTCGGGAACATAATGTTAACTTTCACTGCTATGCGGACGATACACAGCTGTACATTTCAATGAAAAATTGCCCTCCCTGGAAGCCTTTGTTTCAGACATAAGGAAGCGGATGGCGGCAAATGTTTTACTTTTAAACTAGGACAAAACAGAGATGCTAGTTCTTGGTCCCAAGAAACAAAGAGATCTTCTGTTGGATCTGACAATTAATCTTGATGGATGTACAGTCATCTCAAATAAAACTGTGAAGGACCTCGGTGTTACTCTGATCTGATCTTTTGACGAACATATTAAGAATATTTCAAGGACAGCTTTTTTCCATCTTCGTAAAATTGCAAAAATCAGAAACTTTCTGTCCAAAAATTATGCAGAAAAATGAGTCCATGTTTTTGTCAGTTCTAAATTTGTCACGACTTCCACCAAAGTCGGCTCCTCTCCTTGTTCGGGCGGCATTCGGCGGTCGACGTCACCGGCTTTCTAGCCATCGCCGCTCCATTTTTCATGTATCCATTTGTTTTGTCTTGTTCCCTGCACACCTGGTTTTCATTCCCCAATCAAATCATATGTATTTATTCCTCTGTTCCCCATCATGTCTTTGTGTAAGATTGTTTTGGGTTACGTGGTGTTTGTTCGCATACGCTGGTTTGTTCCGTGTTTATTGTTACACGAAGATTGTTACTTTGTTAACTTTATTCAAGTTGTCTATTTTTGCGCAATTACACTTTTGCCTAGTTTTGGATGGAGGTTTTTGACGCAGTTGCATCCTATTGTTATTCTCTCCTGCCAAAAAAAGTATGCGCCTGTTCACAACTCTCTGCTCTCCTGCACCTGACTTCTTCACCAGCAGCGCCCAGCCTTAACAAGATTAGACTACTGCAATGCTCTACTTTCCGGCTACCCGGATAAAGCACTAAATAATCTTCAGTTAGTGTTAAACACGGCTGCTAGAATCTTTACTTGAACCAAAAAAATGTATCATATTACTTCGGTGCTAGCCTCTCTACACTGGCTTCCTGTTAAGGCTAGGGCTGATTTCAAGGTTTTACTGCTAACCTACAAAGCATTACATGGGCTTGCTCATATCTTTCCGATTTGGTCCTGCCATACATACCTAAACATACACTATGGTCACAAGACGCAGGCCTCCTTACTGTCCCTAGAATGTCTAAGCAAACAGCTGGAGGCAGGGCTTTCTCCTATCAGCTCCATTTGTATGGAATGGTCGAGACCGAGTCTGTGTCTCGACCTTTAAGTCTTTATTGAAGACTCATCTCTTCAGTAGGTCCTATGATTGATTGTAGACTGGCCCAGGGGTGTGAAGGTGAACGGAAAGGCACTGGAGCGACAAACCGCCCTTGCTGTCTCTGCCTGGCCGGTTCCCTTCTCTCCACTGGGATTCTCTGCCTCTAACCCTATTACAAGGGCTGAGTCACTGGCTTACTGGTGCTCTTTCATGCCATCCCTAGGAGGGGTGCGTCACTTGAGTGGGTTGAGTCACTGACGTGCTCTTCCTGTCCGGGTTGACGCCCCCCTCGGGTTCGTGCCGTGGGGAGATCTTTGTGGGCTATACTCAGGCCTTGTCTCAGGGTAGTAGGTTGGTGGTTGAAGATATCCCTCTAGTGGTGTGGGGGCTGTGCTTTGGCAAAGTGGGTGGCGTTATATCATGTCTGTTTGGCCCTGTCCGGTGGTATCGTCGGACAGGTCCACAGTGTCTCCTGACCCCTCCTGTCTCAGCCTCCAGTATTTATTCTGCAATAGTTTGTCGGGGGGCTAGGGTCAGTCTGTTATCTGGAGTATTTCTCCTGTCTCATCCGGTGTCCTGTGTGAATTTAAGTATGCTCCCTCTAATTCTCTCTTTCTCTCTCTTCTCTCTATCTTTCTCTCTCTCTTTTCTCGGAGGACCTGAGCCCTATGACCATGCCTCAGGACTACCTGGCCTGATGACTCCTTGCTGTCCCCAGTCCACCTGGTCATGCTGCTGCTCCAGTTTCAACTGTTCTGCCTGCGGCTATGGAACCTTGACCTGTTCACTGGGCGTGCTACCTTGTCCCAGACCTGCTGTTTTGGACTCTCTCTCTACCGCACCTGCTGTCTCTAACTCTGAATGATTGGCTATGAAAAGCCGACTGACATGTTGCACTCTCTACAACCACTGTGATTATTATTATTTGACCCTGCTGGTCATCTATGAATGTATGAACATCTTGGCCATGTTCTTTTATAATCTCCACCCAGCACAGACTGAAGAGGACTGGCCACCCCTCAGAGCCTGGTTTCTCTCTAGGTTTCTTCCTAGGTTCCGGCCTTTCTAGGGTGTTTTTTGTAGCCACCGTGCTTCTACATCTGCATTGCTTGCTGTTTGGGGTTTTAGGCTGGGTTTCTGTACAACACTTTGTGACATCCACTGATGTAAAAAGGGCTTTATAAATACATGTGATTGATTGATTCCACACATTTGTTGTTTGTCATGTAGACTAAGGGGGTGTATCTTTACCTTGTAAAATATCTTGGTATTCTTTGTGTTGAGTGTTGGGTTGATCAGCCTCGTTATTGCAGAGCTCTAACTCCATTCACTTGGTGTGCATGCAACATCAGAGATGACGTACAATGGTTCCAGACACTACCCCACACATCCTGTCTCAGACCTTATCTCTCTCAAGACCGAAGGAGGGAGTGACCTTGAACCCTTATTAATAAGTGAATAAAGTGAATAAAGATTTTTGATTAAGTATAACTCTGACTTGTGTGATAAGTTTGTCTCTCCTCATTTGATAATACAGAATGACCCACCACACCTGACACAGGCAAAAAAGGTTGTCCAGTTTTTTCCAACACCTCGGTCCGTGAAAGACATGGAGAGGTTTCTAGGTACGACAGGATGGTATAATCGCTTCATCCCTCACTAGGCAGACTGCTCTGCTCTCCTCAATGCTCTGAAGAAGAAGGATGTGTCTTGGGCTTGGACATCAGAATGCCAGAGGGCTTTCGAGGACTTGAAGGAGGCCCTAACCAAAGCACCAGTGCTCCTCTCCCCTGACTTATACCTACCCTTCAAAGTACAAACAGATGCCAGTAACATCGGACTGTTTTGATACGAGATTGACGGCGGTGAGCAAGTTATTGCCTATGGATCAAAACTGCTGAACTCTGCTAAGTTTACATATGCACTCTCGCTCAGAGACAGACTAAGTAATTTGGGCGATGGAAAAGTGGCTGTCATTACTGACCACTCAGCCCTGGCCTGGGTGTTCAACCATCCAAAGCTCAATTCAAGACTGGTAAGATGGACGATCAGGCTACAGGAGTTTGATTTCCATGTCACCTACATTAAAGGACAGTGCAACAATGTTCCGGATGCTCTCTCCCGCACCCCAGTTGGGATACAGAAGCAAGCCACGGTCTGCGTCAGCCAAGCATCCAACAGTCACAAATGTTCACTCCCTGTAGACTAGTCTGACATGGCTTCAGCTCAGCAGTACAATCCAGAGGTGCCGACCATAATGGAGGAAGTCCAGAGCTGAAGACCAAGACATGGACGCATCAGCTATGCCATTGAAAATGGGTATCTGTACCAGTTCATCCCTGTTGGACACAGAGGTCAGAAGTTTCAGCTGTTCGTTCCACAGGGGATGAGAGCGCAGTTCTTGAGATACTTCCATGACAGTCCACTTGGTGGACATCTAGGGAGGCTAAAAACCCTACTCAAAGTGCTGGAAGTTGCGTACTGGCCAGATGTGAGGAAGGATGGATGGAAATACACCAAGAGGTGCATTACTTGAAAAAGTATCAACTGACTAAGCTGCCGTGTCATCTACAGTCTACCGCATTCAAGGAGCCAGGATACAAGCTGGGAGTGGATATCATGGAGCCTTTTACCAAAAGCAGAAGGCAACATCAGTACCTCCTTTTGGTTGTTGACTACTGTAGCAAATGTGTTGATTTGTTGCACATGAGAGAGGCGAAGACCCCAAAGATAGTTTCCATTCTCATTGATGAAATATTCACCAAACTTTTGTTAGTTGAACGTCAAGTTTCTATCATGATATACTTGTGAGTATTGTCTCAGTTTTATTTTGAGCATTTAAAAAAGTCTTCCTTTCGGTGGATTATCCCACTCTGTTTAAAGGACAATGTTTTGGATGACTATTTCTAAGGCCTACTTGGCCTTTTGGGGGTTTTGGCTTTGTGGATTTCCTTTGGATTATTTTTCTGAACCGATCAACTGAACTGGTAAAATCTATCGTTATTTAAATTTTTTACCATTTGAATTTATTGGATTTCTTACCTGGATTAGGAACTGAACTGATCAATGACATTTCTTTTTTTGAAGGCTACACTTTGTTGGCTGTATATTTAAAAAAATATATTTTTCTGAAATTCACAGAGGCTGGTCCTCCCCTTCCTCCTCTGAGAAGCCTCCACTGTCACAGAGTTCATGAGCATAGTCAATTTAGTAACGCTTTAGTATTAATTTATGAATGATGCGCATGCACACACACACACACACAACTCCACCGCAACAGTGTCACACTACTCCTCGTACTGTGGTCCTGGATCTTGGACCCACCACTTGGGCAGGGACTAGGATTTGTTTGCGTTTTACACATTAAGCACTGATCAGGGTACCAAATGCTCCAGGATTCTGATCATGCAGGGATAGACTCCATTTACACTTGGTATTAAAGATCTGCATCCAGTGTAGATAACCAGATAACAAAAGCGCATGTGATCTGATTGTGATCATATCTGGCAGACCAACATCAACTGTTCAGAGGAGACTGTGTGAATCAGGCCTTCATGGTCAAATTGCTGCAAAGAAACCACTACTAAAGGACACCAATAAGAAGAAGAGACTTGTTTGGTCCAAGAAACAAGAGCAATGGACATTAGACCGTTGCAAACCTTCCTTTGGTCTGATGAGTCCAATTTTTTTCTTTTTTGTTCCAACCGCCGTGTTTTTGTGAGACGCAGAGTAGGTGAACAGATGATCTCTGCATGTGTGGTTCCCACCGTGAAGCATGGAAGAGGAGGTGTGATGGTGTGGGGGTGCTTTACTGGTGACACTGTCTGTGATTTATTTAGAATTCAAGGCATGGCTACCACAGCATTCTGCAGCGATACGCCATCCCATCTTGTTTGCACTTAGTGGGACTATCATTTGTTTTTCAACAGGACAATGACCCAAAACACATATCCAGGCTGTGTAAGGGCTATTTGACCAAGGAGGGTGATGGAGTGCTGCATCAGATGACCTGGCCTCCACAATCACCCGACCTCAACCCAACTGAGATGGTTTGTGATGAGTTGGACCGCAGAGTGAAGGAAAAACAGCCAACAAGTGCTCAGCATATGTGGGAACTCCTTCAAGACTGTTGGAAAAGCATTCCAGGTGAAGCTGTTGGAGTGCATGCCAAGAGTGAGCAAATCTGTCATCAAAGCAAAGGGTGGCAACTTTGAAGAATCTCAAATATAAAATATAATTAGATTTTTTTAACACTTTTTTGGTTACTACATGATTCCATATCTGTTATTTTCAAGTTTTTTTGTCTTCACTATTATTCTACAATGTAGAAAAAAGTACAAATAAAGAAAAACCCTTGAATGAGTAGGTGTCCAAACTTTTGACTGGTACTGTATATTTATACTTTTATGTATACTTATACTCCGGACTCCAACGTTGCTCGTCCTAATTTTTCTATATTTCTTAATTCCATTATTTTACTTTTAGATTTGTGCGTATTGTTTTATGTTGTTAGATATTACTGCACTGTTCGAGCTAGGAACACAAGCATTTCGCTACACCCACAATAACATCTATTAATATGTGTATGCAACCTCAAAAAATGTATTTGATTTGGATTTATATAGCTCCTGTGAGTTTGTTGTGTGGGTCTTTTGACTCACCGTATTGTTATCCAGAAGGGCCACTGTACTTTGGCTAAACGTTGTTGTTATGCTAGCTGAGGAACGTGAGCATGTTCGAGGGATGGCTATAAAACCAGAGTCCTTTATAAAGAACAAAGTCTCATTCTTCCAACACAACACAGAAGTCCTGGGTTCGAGCCTCATTGTGAGATGAAGTGGTACTCACTAAGCAGGCAGCGTCACGTCCTTTACATTAGCACTAGTAATCCAAAAGTAGTGAATCCCTCTGACTAGACACACCACTATACACTATGGAAATTCCCTATTGAACTCGCTTTTAGTCCAGGACTAGGCTTAATCTGTGTCTGGGAAATCGGCCCTGTATGTGCAGTCACGATATAGCTATGCTGCTGCTCTCAGCTATTTTAAAGTGGTCCCACCTGAGTCTGTAGCTGACCTGAATTCTACCTCTGCTCCTGGCTCACTTCTGCTACCCCCCCCCCCCCCCCCCACTCCCACCATTGCCATCCTCTCTGACTCCCACTGCTTGACATTTAACTCCACAGGTAGGCATTGTAATGTCACTTCCCCCACACCCCACTCCCTTCTCTCTCTCTCTATCCCTCTCTATCCCTTTCTAATTTTCAGGGCATGGTGTTGACGTGGTAAATATTACCTCCTATTGTCATGGCATTATTATCTCCTTCCCACTCTCTTTGTCCTCCTTCTCTCTCCTGAGCCTCCATTTAATTTAATGAGACTCGGATCAAAGAGAGGGAGAGAAGAGCTTCTCCTTTCAGGTGGAGGGGGAGAAGGGAGAGTGGGGACAGTAGGAGGTAACAGCGGGACTCTGATCATGGTTGCCAGAATCCCACAGGGCTCAACTCAATCACCAGTCACATAATAGTTTCCCATCTGCCTGGAAGGAAGTATTCCTGAACATGCACACATGCCCCCCCCCCCCCCCCCCCCACTGGCGCTTGCTTTCTCTGACCTCCCCCCTTCATATACACACTCTCACGCACACACACGTACCTCCAGACTGGGAGCATGTGATAATCGGATGTGAGAAACTGCTGGGGACACTCAGAGCCCATTATCTGAGTAATGATGTCTTATTCATGCTGCAGGAATAGAAGTGTAATTATACTGATCTCTCTCCCTGTGTGCATTTCTCTCTCTCTCCTCTTTCAGTCTCTACTCTACAGAGTGCTGTTGAGGCTACTGTAGACCTTCATTGCAAAACAGTGTGTTTTAATAAATGATTTGGTGACATGTGAATAGAATTTTGTACAGTTGTATCTAAAAAGGGTACATTTTAATGTTGAACTATTTATATTTTTCTGAAATTCACTGAGGCTGGTCCTCCCCTTCCTCCTCTGAGGAGCCTCCACTGTCACAGAGTTCATGAGCATAGTCAATTAAGTAATGCTTTAGTATTAATTCATGAATGATGCGCATGCACATGTAACAGTATAACTTTAAACCGTCCCCTCGCCCCGACACGGGTGCGAACCAGGGACCCTCTGCATACATCAACAACTGACACCCACGAAGCGTCGTTACCCATCGCTCCACAAAAGCCGCGGCCCTTGCAGAGCAAGGGGCAACACTACATCTAGGTTTCAGAGCAAGTGACGTAACTGATTGAAACGCTACTAGCGCGTACCCGCTAACTAGCTAGCCATTTCACATCCGTTACACACACACACAGCTCTACCGCAACAGTCACACTACTCCTGGTACTGTGGTCCTGGATCTTGGACCCACCACTTGGGCAGGGACTAGGATTAGTTTGCGTTTTACACATTAAGCACTGATCAGGGTACCAAATGCTCCAGGATCAGGATCAAACAGGGATAGACTCAATTTACACTTGGTATTAAAGACCTGTATCCAGTTTAAAGAACCAGATAACACAATCGTGATCTGATTGTGATCATATCTGGCAGACCACCTCCGGAGGTGTACAGGCTCACATTGTGTCTGGATCTCTAATGTATCAGGCTACTGAAAGCGCATACAGGGCTTTCGAAAGGAAAGCGCATATAGCGCAGAGAAAGGAAATCAGCATGCATTCAGGGCACATGTGAAGGTGCCCTTAGTGAAAGTGACTCCAAAGGCCTTAATTCCACTTTCCCTCACTGGGCCATGCGTGGATCAACCCAGCCAGCCAACAGGTAAACAGAGCTGCCATGACACCAGTACCACTGCATTAGTAATAGTGCTTATAAATGACACGGCTTATTCATGGATATTACTGAATGTATACAATATTCATGATGAGCTTACTATTAATGAGTTTCCCCTCCCCTCTTCAGTCCAGACTCCACACCTGCAAAAAAGTTGAATGTAAATTCTAAATGTACTCTTGCCAAATGGGACCATTTCTCAGACACAGGTTAAGCCTAGTCCTGGACTGAAAAGCACTTTAAATTGAGAATCTCCAATGAGTTTGCTTTTTAATCCATGATCAAATTTAATCTGTGTCTGGAAAACCTTTCCTACATGTATTTACACATTTGAGTAAAGCACTTCCATGTTATGCTCAACTGCACTTTGATTCAAGTGAGTAGTAAATCAACTCAGGTTGTCTCTTCCCCAACCCTACTCCTCTCTACGCGGATCATTAGAGTTCATTACAATGCATTAAATCAGGCAAGAGGAAATGGAAGGGGTGTGTTTAGGCATTCATTACTTTAATTATAGAAGACTGGAGTGGCTATGCAGACAATAGAGTCAAGAGCTGTCTAGGGTTTCTCTGACCAGTGTGCCCGTTTGCAGTATATTTGCATTGCTATGTCTCCATTCCTATAATTGTTACAGCATGACTCAATGGTTGCATCCAAAATGGCACATTATTCCCTATATAGTGCACTACTTTTGACCTGTGCCCAAGAGGGGTGCTGTTATAGAGTGTTATACAGACCAACTTCGGGGAACTTGTAAGTAATGTAAACAATTGACGAAGTTGGATTTTTGGTGGCCCATTATGGATACAGAAAAAAAAGAGGGGGGAAAATGACAACGTTACTTGTGCAGGTCTTTGTCTATCTGACTGAATGTATATTTACCTCTCTTCAGTATTTCAACTTTCTCTGACATTTATTGATGAAATCACACGAGTAACTTTGACCCCTTTCTTCTTTTCAAGATCAAACAAACGAGGCTGATTGATTGGTATGTTTAAATTGGAAAATTTAAATTGACCTCAACATTATTGTTCTTTAAAAGGTTTTTCCAGGTCACCTATTGTTCTTTGAAAGGTTTTTCCAGGTCACCCAATGAAAAATTACAGTCCCCAGTAAGATGCACTAATTTCGGCATGACTGTCTACAGGTCAGATATACAATATTTCAGTCTTTTGACCGGACCCTGTACAAACACTTGAAAACTGTTCTCTCAGAATCCATACAGTTCCTTAAAGAAAAATATTACAATAACCCAAACTCGGTGTTCTGGTAGCTCTCTCTCCAAAGTCCCCACACCCTTGTGCGTGCACAATATAGTCCGGTTTCTGAAATCTGGCAACCCTAGTAGGATACTGTATAAGTGACATTTGTTTTTTGTTTTTATATATTTTATATTTGAACCCTTTGCATTCGTGGGAATTGGCCTATCTTGATAGGCACAAATGTAAAAAAATCCTACCTGGAGAAATATGAGAAGCATATGCATAACCATGGTAACAATTGAAAAGGAACACTTTAGAGATTATGGGGAAATAATCAGACCGAAGGTTCATCTGACACACGACTTAATCCAAACATTAGACTGTTGATTTTAAGTGTATTTTATATTTACTGTAATTTTTGCAGTATTTGTCTATATACAAATGGAAATGTCATGGAACATTTGGAGTAAGTGCAACATAAAACCAAAAAGAAAATGACAAGGGCTTGAGTGAGAGGTCTAACTGTGGCCTAAAAGTGTCCACACATTCATAACTTTTTGAGACAAGTTATAATTAATTAATTATAATTGACATCATAGCTTTCACCTGGATTCACCTGGTCAGTCTACGTTGGAAAGAGCAGGTGCTCCTAATGTTTTGTACACTCAGTGTTTATTTCCTGCATTTCAAAACCTTTTGCCATGGGGCAGAGCGAGAAATATGTAGTTTTATAATGCTATTCTACACATTTTGTCATGAGTCTCAAAGCTTTTTGAAGTATTAAAGCAAATTTCAGTCCTGCTTATAAAGGCTTCATAAAGCCTACATAGGCACTACATAAATGTGTTACAAAGCATCTATAACCATATGTCATGCATAACTGTGGCATAATCACCCATGTCAAATGTGGCATAACCCACTATGTCGAATATGATATAAACATGTGCTTTATATAGGGTGACTTGTTGGGTCGAAGGATGGCATATGCTTTAAAGTGATGTCATGTTAGTCACATTACACCTACTCTTGTTCCCAAACACTTCCACTCAAATACACAGGAGGTCTGGTGGACCAACGCATCAAACTTGACCTTCATTAGTTTGTCATTAGTTTTAATAAGATAATTATTGCTAAACCCTACCCATATGTACAATTTAAGACTTGTTGACTGTGTTAAGTAGTGACGATGAAAAATACTTTAATCAGAATTCTATTGGAACGACCTTACTATGGTCACTCCCACTAAGGCAAACTTTGAATGGTTGATCCCAGGCGTATATGTGCTGTGTGTGCAAAAGCCTGGGGATGACAATACACCAAGAAACACTTACCTTGATGAAAGCCCCCAACCTAAAAAAATTTAAAGAGTCTTTCTTCTGGAACCAAGTTACTTGTTCCTCAGTACACAAACATGCACACAACAAAAACAAGCCATACCGCGCGGTGCTGGGCCCAGTCAGGTCTTTAACACATTCACCCACTGCTCCACTGACCGATCAGCCACAAAATGTTGGCACCATTGTAACAGGTTGTAATCAAGCCCTGGTCTCCAACATGGGAACATAAGAGGTATGTATACCTGGTGTGGTGATCTCAGGTTGGACTACTCCAAATCATCTTGGTTCTAACACACACAAATGCAAGCTGTGCAGATCCATCAAGCTATTTAAAAACCTCTCACACCCTACAGTAACCTGTGGATCATGAGAAAACCTTCATAAAATCAGCAGAATGTTAATAACCTATTTATTGACACTTCATGTAGTGTCCTGTAATACTTAGTTTGAAGTGAGACACCTTTGGTCATTTATAACACACACACAAATGCCTTGTATCATATGACTCTAAAGTAAATAAGGTCAGACACCTTTGGTCATTCATAACACATACAAAAAGTCCAGCAATGCAATTACATGGAATGTTACACAGGGCTGTGAATAGTGTAGCTTGTCCCTGAGCTGGTGGACGAATGGTTCTTGCCTCTCTTCCTGCTGTAGGTACTGCATGTTGGTTCCAACATGTAACAACAAAGAAAGTTAGAAGGTCTGTTAGGAAATGCCTTTGTTAAACCATCTGAATAAGGGCATTTATGTGATGTGCCAGAAACTCTAAATAGGAAGATGGAAATCTCCATTCAGTTCATATTATTATATTCCTCTTTCATTTACAAATCTCATGACATGACTATGAGACATGGCTGTATCTAGGGGGATTTGTATTTAGCTGAGCCTGCTAGCTAGCTAGCAATTGCTATGAAGTCACCAAAATAATTTGAAATAACAATTGTGGTAGCAACAGTATGTAGTCTAACTTAACACTTAAATACTACAAACTAGTTTAAAGTGCAATAAATAAAGGTTAACTTACTTGTTTTTCGCTGTCCAGTGGCAGCAAAAGTGGGGCATCACATGATCAGCGTCTCGTCAGTGACACTAAAAAAGTACTTCCGGGTCACGGAATTGAGAAAATGTTCTAAATAAAAGTCCCCCACGTAATAGTAGAAATGTGTCAATAACCATTCATGATATATTATAAATAATTGTCTAAACATTAACAATGATTCATATTTAAGTGACATTTGCATTAAATGTGGGTTTTAAAACATGTTCCAAGATCAAATATATGTCCCCAATGTGAATCACTGTACATGGAATACATATTGGCTTAGAGCAAGAACTATTCTGGGTGCAGCAGTAATTATTGTAAGGAATACTCAGTAGGGTCTGTAGAATGTATACATGGTGTCATTTCATGGGGTCTGAATAATACAGAGTGTTGCTGGCCTTTTACTCCACCCATTCCATTGGTGGCCGAATCATTTGCGCTTACTGCACTACTGAAAACATGATAACCAAACAACATTGCAGGGCATGCTCACTGAAGGGCAACTACACTCACAAATCAAAGTTTCTTAGATTTTTCTCAGAACTTAAAAGTCATCCCCTGATGTGGTTTAAGCATTGTTGTGAACACAGAAAATCAAATTGTTATGTTTTTCTATTAAAAAAGTGTGAAAAAACTGGGGTAAACCAGAAAAATTGTGAAAACCCGAAACCTGCAAAAGCAAAACCAAGAAAACGTCGTAGTCCATGTGGGGTCAAAACAACATCAGGAGGGCTAGCTCTGAACTTCTGAAAATTGATTTTAAAGAATTGATTCTAGCACTGAAAGATTCCAAAAAGCGGCCAATCATTTCAGGTCCGGTACCATCATTGGGCCACGGGTGTGAAAGATTCTGCATTACACACCTAGCAAAAAGGTGACTGTAGATCAGTTGGAATCACCTTCTGGAAACAGAAGATGCTCTACAGGAAAAATCTACCATTTCCAGCTACAGTAGTCATTTACAACATGAACAATGTCTACACTGATCAATTTTATGTTATTTTAATGGACAAAAACAAGGATATTTCCAAGTGACCCCAAACTTTTGAACGGTAGTGTATGTGTTATGGCTTTACACCCCCTGCCATATTGTAGATAAAGAGTTACCTTGTCTAACAGAACACAGACAGTGTTCTTTAATGGAAGCTTCTCAAACATAATCAAGGTAAAATCAGGAATTCCCCAGGGTAACTGTTTAGGCCCCTTACTTTTTTCAATCTTTGAGTAAAGCCAGTGTGTCTATGTATGCGGATGACTCAACACTATACACGTCAGCTACTACAGTGACTAAAATGACTGCAACACTAAATGAAGAGCTGCAGTTAGTTTCAGAATGGGTGGCAAGGAATAAATTGGACCTAAATATTTGAGACAAATTATTCTCTAAACCCTAAACCTTACTAAATCTTGTAAAGAATAATGTGGAAATTGAGTAAGTTGAGGTGACTAAACTGCTTGGAGTAATCCTGGATTGTAAACTATCATGGTCAAACCATATTGATACAAAAGTAGCTAAGATGGGGAGAAGTCTGTCCATAATAAAGCGCTGCTCTGCCTTCTTAACAACCCTATCAACAAGGCAGGTCCTACATGCCCTAGGTTTGTTGCACCTGGACTACTGTTCATGTGGTCACGTGCCACAAAGACGGACTTAGGAAAATTACAATTGGCTAAGAACAGGTCAGCACGGCTGGCCCTTAAAAGTACACGGGGAGCTAACATTAATGATATGCATGTCAATCTCTCAAGGATCAAAGTTGAGGAGAAATTGACTTCATCACTACTTGTTTTTGTAAGAAGTGTTGACAAGCTGAATGCACCGAGCTGTCTATTTAAACTACTAGAACACAACTCAGACACCCATGCATACCCCACAAGACATGCCACCATAGGTCTCTTCACAATCCCCAAATACAGAATGGACTATGGGAGGCACACAGAACTATATAGAGCCATGACTACATGGAACTGTATTCCACATTGGGTGACCGATGCAAGCAGTAGAATCGGATTTAAAAAACAGATCAAATACACCTTATGGAACAGAGGAGACTGTGAAGAGACACACACAAAGGTACAGAGATACACATACGCACAAAGCACTCTAAACACATATACATTGCAATATTTTTGTATGGTGGTATTATACATTTTTTATTGTAGATATGTAGTGGTGTAATAATGTTATATGATGTACTGTTTTATCTTTTGTTTTATATGTAATGTAAGTGCTTTAATGTTGTCACGCCTGTTCCTGCTCCTCTCGAGCACCAGGCTGCCCATCATTACACACATCAGCACTCATTGGACTCACCTAGACTCCATTACCTTGTTGATTGCCCCTCCTATATCTGTTTGTTCCTCGGTTAGATCCCTGTGTCAGAATTAATGTAATTTTGTTTTCCCCTGTCCAGACGCTGTCCGTATTCTGTTCCTGTCCGTGTTTCATTAAATGTTCACTCCCTGTACTTGCTTCTCATCTCCAGCTTCTGTCCTCACAAATGTATTTGGACCCCAGGAAGAGTAGCTGCTTCCTTGGCAGCAGCTAATGGGGAGCCCTAATAAATACAAATACAAATACTTTAGAGTATGTCATCCTGCAGCACAGCATTTTAGGCGAAGTTGAGGTCAGGTCCAATATTGACTATTGGGCAAGGTTGGGCAATCCTATAAATGTTTTAGTGAAATATAATATCAACATTTTGCAGACACTTTAATTCAAAGCAACATACAGTCATGCATGAATACAAATGGGTGGTCCCGGGAATCGAACCCTGGCATTGCAATGCTCTACCAAGATGCATGATATATACGAAGTAATGGCGCCGAAGGTGATGGCCGCCATTTTAGGATCCCGTAATCAATTGTGCTGTTGTGTATGTTTTTTCACGTTATTTGTAACTTATTTTGTACATAATGTTTCTGCCACAGTGTCTTATGACCAAAAAGAGCTTCTTAATATCAGGGCAGCGATTACTCACCCCGTACTGGAGGAATTATTTTTCTTCAACGAGTCGGATGTGAAGGATTTACTCCAGACACACGACAAGGCCCTCATCCCCATCATTTACAGGCGGAAAGGACAGAGATATCATGGTTGACGGTCCGGGTGCCTTGTAAGAATCCGTCGCTGAGAGTGTAATCTACCTTTACCATCGGTCCTATTAGCCAACGTACAATCAGTTGATAATAACGTAAACTAAATACTAGCACGTATATCCTACCAATGGGACATTCAAAACTGTAATATCTTATGTTTCACCGAGTAGTGGCTGAACGGCGACATGATAAACATACAGCTGGCGGGTTTTAAGCTTTTCGGCAGGATAGAACAGCGGCCTCTGGTAAGACAAGGGGCGGCAGCCTATGCATATTTGTAAATAACAACTGGTGCACAAAATCTAAGGAAGTCTCAAGGTTTTGCATGCCTGAAGTAGAGTATCTCATGATAAGCTGTAGACCACACTATTTACCAAGAGAGTTTACATTTATATTTTTCGTAGCTGTCTATATACCACCGCAGACTGATACTGGCACTAAGACCACACTCAGTCAGCTGTATACGGCCATAAGAAAACAGGAAAATGCTCATCCAGAGGCAGCGCTCCTGGTGGCCAGGGACTTTAATGCATTTATCAGCATGTTAAATGTGCAACCGGAGGGAAAACAACTATAGACCCCCTTTACTCCACACACAGAGACGCGTACAAAGCTCTCCCTCACCCTCCATTTGGCAAATCTGAGCATAACTATATCCTCCTGATTGCTGCTTACAAGCAAAAACTAAAGCAGGAAGCACCAGTGAATAAGAAAGTGGTCAGATGAAGCAGATTCTAAGCTACAGGACTGTCTTGCAAGCACAGAGTGGAATATGTTCCGGGATTCATCCGATGGCATTGAGGAATACACCACATCAGTCACCGGCTTCATCAATAAGTGCATCAATGACGTTTTCCCCACAGTGACGTACATACATACCCCAACCAGAAGCCATGGATTACAGGCAACATCCACACTGAGCTTAAGGGTAGAGCTGCCGCTTTCAAGGAGTGGGACTCAAGGCCGGAAGCTTATAAGAAATCCCATAATGCCCTCCAACGAACCATCAAACAGACAAAGCATCAATACAGGACTAATATTGAATCATACTACACCGGCTCCGACGCTCGTCGGATGTGGCAGGGCTTGCAAACTATTACAGACTACAAAGGGAAGCACAGCCACGAGCTGCCCAGTGACACGAACCTACCAGACAAATCCACAGATGATGCAATCTCTACTGCACACAACACTGCCCTTTCCCACCTGGATAAAAGGAACACCTATGTGAAAATGCTATTCATTGACTACAGCTCAGCGTTCAACACCATAACACCACTCATCACTAATCTGAGGACCTTGGGACTAAACACCTCCCTCTGCAAATGGATCTTGCACTTCCTGACAGGCCGCCCCCAGGTGGTAAGTGTAAGGAACAACACATCCGCCATGCTGATTCTCAACATGGGGGCACCTCAGGGGTGTGTGCTCAGTCCCCTCCTGTACTCCCTGTTCACTCATGACTGCATGGCCATGCACGACTCCAACACCATCATCAAGTTTGCTGATGACACAACAGTGGTAGGCTCGATCACCGACAACAATGAGACAGTCTATAGGGAGGAGGTCAGAGACCTGGCCGTGTGGAAAAGGAGGACCGAGCATGCCCCTATTTTCATCAACTGGGCTGTAGTGGAACAGGTTGAGAGCTTCAAGTTCTTTGGTGTCCACATCACCAGCAAAAAAAAAGGTAACATAAAATATACTCCAGTATGAATTTAAACGACTACAACCAGAAGTGTGTTGAAATAATGGACCTATACATTTAAACATTATTTCATCTCTAAAAATGTTTTTTCTTTAATCGCGATAAAGTTGTGAGCGGCACATTATTGTGGTCTCAAACCAGTGAGCATAACCTACATTCTTCAAGAATATGAGCAATCTGGAATTATTACTGCAGTTAATTGCTGCAGTTATTAAAAAGTGCTGTGAATGACACACTTCCTCACCGAGACCAATTTCCTCGTTTCTCCGCATACATCTGAGCATCCCCATAAACCAACATCACCCATTGTGAGTCCAAAAATTTGCCAAATTCATATGACGGGACAGTGACGTTTCAATTTCCATAGCATCGCTGTAAAGTTTTAACAAAGGCCAGGAGCAGTGGGCTAGTGGTAAAATAAATTGCTGATCTCAGGTTGCAGTGAAAAAAGTTATGCTCCCTATACTTTCAATTCATTTTTCTGTAAAAGGTGGATAAACGCTCACGTAAAGTGAAGGTGAGTAAATTACATTTAGGCTACCCTCCACTACACTAAAAAAAATTCATAATAATTTACAACTACACAATCTTTCAATGGTATGATCATACCACTGAATGACACCACCGTTGCATGTTTTCAGGTAGTTTACAGAACTATAGTTTAATAGTGGATCCCAACCAATGGTAGGGAAGGGATGCGAGGCCTCATTTTACCATCGTATTGAGAAAAACAAACACCATAAGGACAGTGAGTGAGAGAATGCCAATGAATGCTCTGACTGTTGCGAGAGGGACACCTTGTGGTAAGGTGTTAACATGGCCACTGGGAGAAAGGATGGTAACAGAAAAATTGTTTCGAGATTACATTCATTTAGACACACTTTGACATTCAAATAAAAAACATTTTATTAATAATATGGAACACTAAAATACAGGAAACAAGTGTATTAAAATACATTTAAAAAATCAGAGCCATGCATTTTTACATGACCAGTATTTAGATTTGAGTGTGTTCTTACATAGGGAATTTGGTTTTTCTACAGTGTGCCCTAATTAAACAGTTCACATCACTGTCTGGCTGTGGTGAAGTGGTCTAGGAGGGGAGAAACACATTGTGCATTGAGCCCTGTAAGAGCTTTTTATTAGCTAGCACACCTGTGCAATATTTTGGTCTGTGTAATAATAAATACATAAATAAATAGTAACCTCACCACATCACTGCTCTAAAAATCTCCCAATGGTACACTCTACAGATCACAGGCAAGCCATGCAATGTAGTAGCCTTAGTACCAGTTCCACCTTTTACACCGCCAAAACATCAGCTATGGTGGTGTCAGCTAACCCGGTTAACACTTGATCTGATTGATTTCTTTTATAGAAATAGGTCATGCCTTTCGTGCCCTGTCGTCCATGTCATGTGCCAAAGACGAAGATTGGCAATGACAAGGAGTGGCAAGGAGTTGAATGTTCGCTCTAAGACTAGCACACGATTGGCAAACACCACACACACACACACACTGTAGAATGAGCAAAAAAAACTGAGATCAGATCTTCTTCTAGTCCATGGGCTCAAACATCTTCATTCTCTCCTGGACAGATAGACCCTCTTTCAGACTTTGACAAAGATGACACAGATGGATAAAAAGCGAAGAAATAAGGCACAAGATCAGTGTTTTGTTTTTAGTTATTGCAGAGTATTATCAAATTGGGATTGGGTGAGAGTTACCTTACCCCTGTATGCAGATGACCTCTCACCTTTGACCTGACCCCTCTGATTTGCCTAGTGAGTGTCGACCTCTCCTTCTTCAGGAAATCAGGGTTGCTTGTCAACTTCACTATGTCTTCAGTGTATGCACAGAGAGAAGACCTAAGTAACTATACATGCCAGTATGACAGTATTACATGCCAGTAAGTGTCTATGTAGGTGTGCACATGTGAGTGTGAAGAGGTTGCACTGTGTGGGGTGGGGATGTTTGTGTGTGCACGTCTTACTGTATACCTGAGCAGCATTGGGGCCGTCGCCGCTCCTGCCCTCATCCCTGGGAGACACTGTTGCAGTCTGGAGCTCCTCTCGCAGTTTGGGAATGTCACATTGGACCTTGGACCGGCTGAAGCTCAGCTCAGCATACAGGGCTTTGAGCTTGTCTGTAGAGTATGCCTTATCCTGCATATACACATAGGGAATATTGAAGTTTTGCCAGATTCCCTTTAACTTCTTATGGCTGCATCCCGCTAACAGGATCGATATGACAACAGCCAGTGAAAGTGCAGGGCGCCAAATTCAAACAACAGAAATCTCATAATTAAAATTCCTCAAACATACATGTGTTTTATATAATTTTAAAGGTAATCTTGTTGTTAATCCCACCAAAGCGTCCAATTTCAAATATGGTTTTCAGCGAAAGCACTACAAACGATTATGTTTGGTCACCACCAAACCACAATAAGCACAGCCATTTTTCCAGCGAAATATAGCAGTCACAAAAAGCAGAAATAGAGATAAAATGAATCACTAACCTTTGATCTTCATCAGATGACACTCATAGGACTTCATGTTACACAATACATGCATGTTTTGTTTGATAAAGTTCATATTTACATAAAAAAATCTGAGTTTACATTGGCGCGTTACATTCACTAGTTCCAAAAACATCAAGTGATTTTGCATAGCCACATCGTTTCAACAGAAATACTCATCATAAATGTAGATGATAATACAAGTTATACACATGGAATTATAGATATACCTCTCCTTAATGCAACCGCTGTGTCAGATTTCAAAATAACTTTACGGAAAAAGCAAATCATGCAATAATCTGAGACGGCGCTCAGAACAATAGCCAAATTAGCCGCCATGTTGGAGTCAACAGAAACCAGAAAATACATGATAAATGTTTCCTTACCTTTGATGAACTTCATCAGAATGCAGTCCTAGGAATCCCAGGTCCACAATAAATGCTTGATTTGTTCGATAATGTCCGTTATTTATGTCCAATTAGCTACTTTGGTTAGCGCGTTTGGTAAACAATTCCAAAGTCTCAATTAGCCCACTATAACGTGACGAAATGTCCAAAAGTTCCATAACAGTCAGTAGAAACATGTCAAACGATGTACTGAATCAATCTTTAGAATGTTGTTAACATACATCTTGAATAACGTTCCAACCGGAGAATTACATTGACTTCAGTTGAGAGATGGAACTGAGCTGCCTATCACGTGAGTGCGCGTGGTCAAAGCATGGTCAGCTCGTGGCAGTTGTGACTAATTCCTGTCTCCTTCGGCCCCCCTTCACATTAGAGTCATCAGACAAAGTTCTATTGACTGTTGACATCTAGTGGAAGCCGTAGGAAGTGAAAACTCATCAATATCTCGCTGTAATTTCAATGAGAGCTTGGTTGAAAATCTGCCACCTCAGAAAAAATCCAAACAGGAAGTGGAACTTCTCAGGTTTTTGCCTGCCATATGAGTTCTGTTATACTCACAGACCTAATTCAAACAGTTTTAGAAACTTCAGAGTGTTTTCTATCCAATAATAATAATAATATGTAATTATTAGCAACTATGACTGAGGAGCAGGCCGTTTACTCTGGGCACCTTTCATCCAAGCTACTCAATACTGCCCCGGCAGCCATAAGAAGTTAACGGTCATTTGACAAAAAATCTGGTGAAATGGAGCGGATGGTTTCAGAACCCCTGTGGAACGGGGAACCAATAATTTATTATAGACTACTTGAAACTAGAGATGTGCACTGTTATTTGAATATTCAAATAGTGTGAGTATTAATTTATGCGCAAAATAAAATTATAGGCCTATTTTAACACTGAAAAGTATTTTTTTTTAATTACATAAAAATATCCCAAAAATATCCATCCAAATTATTAATTTAATAAAAAATTGTCTTTTCAATGTAGTTGAACGAGCAAACAACAGGGGAGTTGGGAAGAAAGGCTAAATGTGGCCTCAAATTAGCCTATCTAGCTATAGCTGGCTAGCTAGGCTAATCCAGTCAAGACAGGTACTGTTATAGTGCATTCAGAAAGTATTCAGATCCCTTTACTTTTTCCACATTTTGTTACGTTACAGCCTTATTCTAAAGTTGATAAAGTTTTTTTCCCTCATCAATCTATACACAATACCCCATAATGACTAAGCAAAACAGGTTTTTAGACATTTTTGCATATTTATTCAAATTCTCAGTACTTTGTTGAAGCACCTTTGGCAGCGATGACAGCCTCAAGTCTTCTGGGGTATCACGCTACAAGCTTGGCACACCCGTATTTGTGGAGTTTCTCCCATTCTTCTCTGCAGATCCTCTCATGCTCTGTCAGGTTGGATGGGGAGCATCGCTTCACAGCTATTTTCAGGTCTCTCCAGATATGTTTCAAGTCTGGGCTCTGGCTGGACCACTCAAGGACATTCAGAGACTTGTCCTGAAGCCACTTCTGCATTGTCTTGGCTGTGTGCTTAGGGTGGTTGTACTGTTGGAAGGTGAACCTTCGCCCTAGTCTGAGGTCCTGAGTGCTCTGAAGCAGGTTTACATCAAGGATCTCTCTGTACTTTGCTACGTTCATCTTTCCCTCAATGCTGACTAGCCTAAAGGTAAGGGGTCTGAATACTTTCTGAATGCGCTGTATATGGAATGATAAATAACATTGTGGCTGCTACAAGTTAGGTAGTCTTGGGTGTAGCCAAGTAGTGTCTCGCTCTCTGCTTCCGTCTGCTAGCTCCCATCTCACCTGCACAGCTGCAGCAATATAGTGCCAGCCTCTCCCTCACACAGCAGTGCTCAGGTTAAAGATGTATGCACTACATGTAGTATTTTTGTGGCCAGTAAATCTCTTGTTGTCAAATTGACTGGGGCTAAGCGATTTGTCGTTAGCGTGTGGCTTAGGCCCAGTCAATTTAAGTATGTGGTGGGTCGAACCGAAAAATATGAAGTTGTTGAGGGAGGAGCTTATTTTTTGTATACAACAGTAAAACAATCTTATAATGACTATAAAAGTTGTTGACACTTTCAATTCTTGCACATTTTATCATTTAAAGCATATTTCAACACTATCTGCTCAGGCACATTTGCCAAACTGCTAAAGTTTGAATCAATCAGAACTCGTGTACATACCCACCGTGTTGAAGTTTGCCAATGGCCTGCTTCTATCTACAATGTAAACACAGTCTCTTGTGAAAACGTGAGTGGCTGTCTGATGTAGGAGTGAACGACTCCAGGATTTTTTGAGTCGACTCTGACTCCTGTGTTTGTAGTCATAGTCGACTTTTGCTCGACTCCCAAAACACGCCGAAATGGAGTCCTACTAACAGATTTTGCGTTCTAGAGGACTGGCATGAGCATGATGTTCATCAACTTAGCCTATAAAAGGCCTATCTTGTTTGAATATATACAGGTATAGAAGGTGATCTGTAGGAACTAAAATATTTCTGTGATATTTCTGCTGTGCCCATATTTGACAGATCCCATGGGATGATGTGGCGCACTCTACGCTAATAACCAGATGATCATTGTGCACATGTTGATTTTGTCTATCCCCACCAGATGCGTTCATGACATGCAGGTTAAAATACCAAAACCAACTGTGAACCAACTATATTAAAGGGGAATGTCATCCTGGCTCTGCCACGGCATTTAGTAATTTCTATATTAACAACATTATGTTTTTATCATAAACAGTTATCATTCACTGTTCTACCTACCAGAGATTCACCCCGATTCTGCCAGTGGCTTGCGGTTATCAAGAATAGTGCAGTGACCAAAGATTAGAGTGATTTTCAGGCTAAACTGATGGGGAATCCATTTCGACGACAGCTGAGAAGTGATGCGATACCATTGATTTATTTTTTATTTTTTTACAACAAATGGAAGATTCTCAATTAGAAACCTAAAACTGGCCACCAGGCTCCTCCGCCCCTGCAACCCCTCACCTGGCCTGCTGAGCCCTGGGAGCACCTGCAGTTGGATATCTGTAGTGAGATCCATGGGGTTCCCCACCACCAACGGTTCTTGGTGGTGTCCTGCAGTCTACGCTCAAAATAGCCAGTGGTCATTGCGGTGGGCTCCGTCCCCTCACAGGTTATCATTGACTTCTTAGAGTCCCTCTTCTCCCGCTGTGATTTAGCAAAGACCATCACCACACACAAAGGGCCCCATCTCATACGAACTGTCCTGACGAACTGAAAGCAAAGGCATCCGTCACGTCCGAATGGCGTACAACAACCTCCAGACCAGAGGGGTGGAGCGCTTCAATCAGTCTTTAAAGAATGGACTCAGAGCAGACCTAGCCGAGGAGTGTACGTTCAACAAGGCCTTCCTCCTCACGCTGCTACACTACAGAGCATCGCAGCATTCCACAACAGGGGTCTCACCAGCATCCGTCATGCTGGGCCGCAAGCTAGAGCTGCCCCTCGACAGGCACCGCTCCACTCATCCTTCAGACTGGGTTAGAGTTAACAGGCCCCACCGCAACAACAAAATGGCGTCAGCAGCCAACTTGGTCCAGCCACCTTCTGCCTCACTGATGCCTCCCCGTGGCATGCTAGCCGCTTACGGAAGGTGCTAGAACCCTCTGGTGCAAGACCACACACAACTCACCTCCAAGCCATGCCCCCACAATGGCTGAATGCACCTGTGGCTCAGCCTGCCACCACCGAAGCAGGAACTGCTCCTCAGTCACAACCACACGAGTCCCCACCTTGGCCTGCTCAAGGAACTGTGCCTCAGCACGACCACACAAATCCCCACCTCGGCCTGCTTGTACACGTTCTCGCCCATACCACCTACAAGACTTTGCAACTACATTTCATGTTTGAAATCCTGAGAGGGGGAGGGAAATGTTATGTCTGCACACTGCATTTACAGTGCTGCATTGAGTTACACTAGTACACAGTTCGATAGTGCTGTTATTGTTGGGTTACGCCTTATGTATTGGGATATGCCATTGATTGCGTTGAGCTGAAACTGTCGCTTGAGTTTGAGATAAAGAGCAAAATGGTTGATTAGCAATCGCTGTCACAGAGTATAATTCTAAACACAACAGAGTGCACTTGAAATATGCATCACCAACAGGGCTGTAGTAAAGCAGGCTAAGAACTTAAAAGTTCCTTGGTGTCCACATCAACAACAAACTATCATGGTCCAAACACACCAAGACAGTCATGAAGAGGGCACAACAAAGCCTATTCTCCCTCAAGTGACTAAAAAGATTTGGCATTGGTCCTCAGATCCTCAAAAAGTTCTACAGCTGCACCATCGAGAGCATCCTGACTGGTTGCATCACTGCCTGCTATGGCAAATGCTCGGCCTCCGACCGCAAGGCACTACAGAGGGTAGTGCGTACGGCCCAGTACATCACTGGAGCCAAGCTTCCTGCCATCCAGGACCTCTACATCAGGCAGTGTCAGAGGAAGGCCTTAAAAATTGTCAAAGACTCCAGCCACCCTAGTCATAGCCACCCTACTCTGCTACTGTACGGCAAGTGGTACCGGAGTGCCAAGTCTAGGTCCTGGGTGTATTGATACACCATCCAAAGTGTAATTAATATCTACCCATCTTCCAATACCTGCCCTTTTTTGTGAGGCATTGGAAAACCTCCCTGGTCTTTGTGGTTGAATCTGTGTTTGAAATCCCCTGCTCGACTGAGGGACATTACAGACAATTGTATGTGTGGCGTACAGTGATGAGGTAGTCATTTAAAAAATCATGTTAAACAGTATTATTGCACAAATAGTGAGTCAATGCAACTTATTATGTGACTTGTTAAGCACATTTTTAATCCTGAACTTATTCAGGCTTGATATAACAATTGGGTTGAATACTTATTGACTCAACACTTTTCCACTTTGACATTATGGGGCATTGTGTGTAGGCCAGTGACACAAAATCTCAATGTAATTAATTTTAAATTCAGACTGTAACACAACAAAATGTGGAATAAGTCAAGGGGTGGGAATACTTTCTGAAAGCACTCTATATGACATTACAAATGTTAAAATGATACAAAACTGTAAATGATAGAAAACCCTCACTCTGGTTGGTTTCAAATACTAGCGTTAGGTAGAATTACTCTTCAGAAAACCTTCTATTCTATTTTATCTGCAGATGCATATAACCTTGCCCTAAGACATATCTGTAGACTCAGACTGTAGACGTCTTAGGGAAAACTGTAACCATATTAGAAAAACAACTATTGGCTTAGCTAGCTAGACATACGAGAAATACATAAATTATATACATTAATCATAATACCGGTGGTTTCAGATACTACAGCTAACGTTAACTTACTATTCTGAAATTATTATCCTGTCTGACCTGCAGATGCATGACTGTAGGCCTAGTTACTTGATGTTGTGGCTATAACTGCACATAGGCTTTATGTGATTTCATGCATGTCCAATGAATCAGAACGACAGCTGGCTAGCTAGCTAGCTAGATGTATATCAGATATTATCTAGCAAAACAGCCAATCAAAAAATGTGCATTGAAATTTACCAAGGTCTCGCTTCACCATATTTCTGCAGCAGCTTGCTCTCACATCATCTTGACACAACACAGACAGATGTACATGTTACAGGTCCCAGTTTTGTGACTGGTGCAGCAGATAATAGTTCCTGTAACACAGGAAAAATGATAAAACAGGAGAACGTGGCTTCTCTTTCAAAGGTTCTCTCAATTATGAGAATACACAGGTGCAGGATCACATATAGTCCCAGTGCAAAGCGAACACGTTTCACTGCCCCCTACTGGCCAACAGTAGTATAAACGCATTGCAATAGCGAGACCTTGGAGTACTGACATTTTAGTAAAAGCATTCTTCCCCAATACAAAGAACAATATAGAAACCTCACACTACCTCACACAAATAAAATTGACTCCTTTTTCGTCAATCAACAGATGTAGTGTATGTATACGACATGTAAGGTGCAAGTGAATAGGGTGGAGGAATGCAGTAAAGTGTTTCCCATACTGGTAAGTAAGGCGCACTGTATGTTACACCGAGTGTGTTAACTGTAGGGTGTGATTGCATTGAAGGTTGACCGAGTGTCTCATATGTGAACATTAGCTTTGGCCTTCTATCTCTAGTGTACCGCGTACTCTCAGTGTGCGCATCAACTACAGGGGGGGTCCTGGGTCTGTCTTCCTGCTCATGTTTGTGATGCTCCTCGTGCTCATTCTCAGGCTCTGGTTCATATCGATCAGGTAAGTGTTCATTCTCAGGCTGTCTTTGTTCTTCCATTACAGGTACTGGAAATGTATCAGGTAGGTACTCATTTGCAGGTTGTCTTTCCTCTTCCCTTACAGGTACTCAGACTGTATCTCTTTGTATCATGGGAGGTCTTGCAGGTACCTGGATTGGAGATCTTTGTTCTGGCCTAGTCACAGGTCTCCTTAACCAATAGTCTCCTGTCCATTCATCATCCGAGTCAGATGTGTCCCCGTTGTGAGTGTGTTCTTCCACATCACTGACTCTTGATTGTCTGTTTCTCTGCATAGATCGCTTCTCCGGTGATGGTTTTGTTGGACGTAGTGGTGGAGGTGCAACCAGTAAGTTGAACCTCCACCACAAGTTTTGGTGCAGTGTTCTGGTTTTACCCCTGTCTCCAACCTCGGGATGAACTATATATACCGGATTGTCTGCAAACTGTTCCTTCGCTATGTAGATCACTTTCTCCCAATATGATCTTAGCTTCCTGGGCCCTCCCTGCTCACTGAGGTTCCTAACCAAAACTCGGTCTCCAGGTTGCAGAACTACCCCTTTCATCTTCTGGTCATAGTAGGATTTGCCTCTAGCACTTGAGTGCTTGCTGTTCTCGTTTACGATCTGATATGCTTCAGTTATTCTTCCCACCCAATCTTCTGCATATCTCTTGTGTGTGACTGTGTCTCTCTCTCCCACCAAGCCAAACAACAAGTTTACTGGAAGGCGTGGATGATGACCGTAGAGCAGATAGTAGGGTGAGTAACTAGTGGACTCATGTCGGGTGCAGTTGTATGCGTGTACAATTTGCGGAAGATGGTCCTTCCATCTCTCCTTCTCTTTGTCTGCCAGCGTTCACAACATCTGTAGCAAGGTGCGATTAAATCTCTCAGCTGGGTTACCTTGGGGATGGTATGGTGATGTTCAGGAATGGCCAACCTCCGACGGCTGCTGGAGTGTATGAAACAGCTCATTCTCAAACCTCCGACCCTGATGCAGTTTCAAGGGGTATCCCAATCAGGGTAAGAAGTCATTAAAGATACGCTCTGCTGCAGTCAGTCCAGACTTGTTCTTTGTCAGGTAAGCTTGAACAAATCTTGTAAAATGATCAACCACCACCAAGATGTACTCATAACCTCCTCGGCTGGTCTTCAGATGTAAGTAATCAATACAGATGAGGGGTGAGCTAGATGTGATGCTACCCATAGGTGCTCGCTTCATGCATGGCGGGTTTCTTCTGTTTTATGCACAGACATTTCCTTGTGACATAGTTCTCCATTTCCTTCTTCATATATGGCCAGTAGAACCTCTCTCTCGCAAGGTGGAGTACTATTTTGGTACCAACGTGTCCCATGTCATCATGGAGATGTTTAAGGGCTACCGGTCTGTACTTTACAGGAAAGATGAGCTGTAGTCTTTCATTGGTCCGTCTATATAGGAGCCCATTGTCCAGGCGCAGTTTGCTCCACCCGTCTTCCTTGTGACCCCATTCACCGCTTTTCTCATTTCATCAGTAACTACTGTAGCAGTCTCCTTAAGTTCTACATTCTCTCCAAGGCTGGGTCTTCACGCTGTGCTTTCAACAGCTCATCATGACCTATCATTGGCAGAAGTGCACTGGGCTGTTGACTGGAGTCTACGGAGGAGATGTGGAGTGCAGCGATCCAGGCCACATCCTTCCTCTGGGCCGCTTGGCTCCCTTCCCAAGTTGCACGCACAATGTCCTGTGACAGCTCCTCAGTGCATTATGTCACATATTGGTTGATGTCCATGGGGATACGAGACAATGTATCCGCATTTATATTTATCTTTCCAGGCCTGTACTTAATGTTGAACCGGAAATCTGACAGTTCTCCAACCCAGTGGTGGCCGACAGCATTAGGCTTTGCGGTGCTCATGACGTAGGTTAGGGGGTTGTTATCTGTATAAATGGTGAAGTGGGGGTGTAAAAATAGGTAGTCCCTAAACTTTTCACACACTGCTCATTTTAGAGCAAGCTTTCCGCTCTGCAAATTGTAGTTCCTCTCAGCTGGTGTCAATGTTCTTGATCCATACCCAATGACTCTCAACTTCCCATCCTGCTGCTGATAAAGGACAGCTCCAAGGCCCTTCTCTGAAGCATCAGTTTGCAGTACGAGTGGTAAGTCAAAGTTAGGGTATGCTAATACAGGTGGGTTCACAAGCATGTCAACGAGTCGTTCAAGTGTGCTCTGGTGTTCGCCTGTCCAATCCACAGTGGTCCTGGAGGACAGCTGGGGGCCTTTGGTCTTTTCTCTGCGCGGCTGGACTTTGGCATTCCAGATTTCACTTGGAGCAGCTCATAGTGGTTTGGCTATTCGACAAAAGTCCTGGACGTATGATCTGTAGTAGCTGAGGTAACCAAGGATCCTCCTGACGCTACCCACTGTCTGTGGTGTCTTGGTTTTCAAGGACAGCACAGCTTTCAGGTCCTTAGGGTCAATCCTCACCTCTTTGGCCGACACGAGGCGCCCCATGTACCAGGTCTCCAGGCAGAAGAGTTCGCACTTCTCTGGATGGAGTTTCACTCCATGATGTTGGAGAGCCTTGTTGACTTTACGGATTCCGTCCACAAGCTAGTCAAAGGACATTGTCCAGGTATGGAATACAGCATTCGTCCCTGAGGGAGCTCAGCATCTCCTCCATGCGAGACCTTGGAGGACTGACATTTCAGTAAAAGCATTCTTCCCCAATACAAAGAAACAATACATAAACACAAATGTGACCATACATTTTGTGTGAGTCACATACACATACGATCTTGCTTCCATTCAGCCACAAGAGCATTAGCGAGGTCGGGCACTGATGTTGGGTGCTTAGGCCAGGCTCGCAGTCGGCATTTAAATACATCCCAAAGGTGTTCTATGGAGTTGAATTCAGGGCTTCGTGCAGGCAAGTCAAGTTCTTCCACACCGATCTCGACAAACCATTTATGTATGGACCTCGCTTTGTGCACGGGGGCATTGTCATGCTGAAACAGGAAAGGGCCTTCCTCAAACTGTTGCCACAAAGTTGGAAGCACAGAATCGTCTACAATGTAATTGTTTGCTGTGTAATACTAATTCGCTAGCTAGCTAAATAACTGATTTTAGCTGTCTGGCAGCTAACATGTTCCTGATGTGTTCAACAACTTTAGCTAAATAGTATTATCTTGGCAAAGGAGAAATGCTCACTAATAGGGATGTAAACAAATATGTACACAACATTTTAGAGAAATAAACTTTTTGTGTGTATGGAACATTTCTGGGATCTTTTATTTCAGCTCATGAAACATTCTTGTTAGATCCCCCTCAAATGCCAGTTGGATTAGATGAGTAGTTGTGGACGCCCCAAAAGTCAATCCATGTGAAAGTGCAGTAAGCACGGTCAGCATACTGGAGAGAGGCCCAGAGAATTGTTGCAGGACATCAAGTGGGGTCCATTTGTCCTCATTTGATCTGGACCGGGCAATTTCAGTGGGCAAAAAACTGTCAAACACTAATCTGAGATTTGACTCAACCTTCGCCTCTTGAGCCCGTTGGGGAGTTGCAGCGATGAGACAAGATCGAAATTGGGGAGAAAAAGGGGGTAAAAATTTTGTTTTTATAAAACTGAGGGGGCACAAGTTTCAACTGAGGGGGCTAAGCCCCCTTTTGTCCCCTCGTGGAACTGGGCCCGGGATTAGCCCCATATCATGGAATAGGCTATATGTGAAGACACATATAAAGACAAAAGGAGGACACATGGAATTATTTGATTTGGATGGATGGTTGACATGACAGAATGGCCATCTAAAAGGTGGGTGAAAGTTGGCTACATATCTTGTCATAGGCTGTTTGTTGAGTCGCGCTTATTAAAAATGTCATATTGCGCAATTTGTTCAATTTCTTTCACAAAATACACTGATCGGATAGACAATAGCTCTTAGCTATGCCCACTTTTGGCAGCACTTCTGCAAACTGATTAGTCAATCCGTCCAACTCCTGTGACACAGGAAACTAGCTACCTACTCATTTGTATAATGGCGACGGAGGGGATGGTTTTTCACATTGTTTGTAACTTATTTTGTACATAATGTTGCTGCTACCGTCTCTTATGACCGAAACAGCGATTACTCACCTTGAACTGGACAAAGACCTTATATTTAATGAGTCCGACGCAAAGGATATACTGCTTCTCCGAGACCAGGCCCAAATGCCCGTCATTCGCTTGAAGAAAAGATGGAACTACAGAGGGCAGAGATCAGAGTGCCTTGTGAGAATTAGTCAGTGAGTGGGTAACAATCATTACACAGGTGCACCTTGTGCTGGGGACAACAAAAGGCCACTCTAAAATGTGCAGTTTTGTCACACAACACAATGCTCAAATGTATCCAGTTTTGAGGGGGTGTGAAACTGGCATGCTGAGTGCAGGAATGTCCACCAGAGCTGTTGCCAGGGAAGCTGCCCCATGTCATTTTAGTGAATTTGGCAGTATGTCCAACCAGCCTCACAACCACAGACCACGTGTAACCATGCCAGCCCCGGACCTCCACATCCGGCTTCTTCACCTGCAGGATCGTCTGAGACCAGCCACCTAAACAGCTGATGAAACTGAGGAGTATTTCTGTCTGTAATAAAGCCCTTTTGTGGGGAAAACGTATTCTTATTGGCTGGGCCTGGCTCCTAAGTGGATGAGCCTATGCCCTCCCAGGCCCACCCATGGCTGCACGCCTGCCTAGTCATGTGAAATCCATAGATTAGGGCCTATGAATTTTTTTTAATTGACTGATTTCCTTATATGAACGGTAACTGTGTAAAATAGTTGAAATTGTTGCATGTTGCATTTATATTTTTGTTCAGTATAGAACCATGCAGTTACTGCAAGTCACAAAGAAAACAGGATCTGCCTCCACTATTCCAGCACCATTTCAACTTCAACATTTCAACACAATCAAAACACCTATGCTTAGTCTAATACAGTGACGACTAAAAGACACCAAAAACTATGCAGTACAATCAACGTAAGCTAAATATGATGTGGCTGTCCATTGTACTGATTTCTGCAATCCTCTTTCATGTTGCCAAAACGGTCTATGACTCCGTCATACAATACACGCTTTTAGTTTTTGTTGTCCTAGGCCACCTGGCTAAAATGCTTGCTTTCTAGCCTAACTTCCTTATATGGGCAACGGTCAGCCAGGCCAGCTAGTTAACATTAGCATACTACAAATAGCTACATTTTGAACTTCCATCCTCTGAGGCCAGGAGCACAATGTATGAATTTATAGTTGAATCAGAATCACCGTTGTAATCATTGGCCAGTACGGAGAATTAAGTAAAACCACAAGTCCAAATCCCTATCTCCATCCATGGCTAATTTAGGAAAGGGACGATTTTAGGTAGCTAGCTAGCCACCGGAGGACAAGGACACAACTTAAGTTTTTTTCTGTCAATGAAGTGGAGCTTCTGATGTGATTTGTCTGAAGCCAAATCTAAACTGGCTTTCCCTGACACTTTTTTGAGGTGCACCAGGACCATTCACAGCTAACTTTACAGCTAACTTTAGTTCAACGCTGATTGGCAGTCTCCATGTTGCTGATAGAGTACGGCGGAGATTACACGCCAACCTGTCACTTCTTGGTCAAAAGCACTCAATGGTCTCAGCATTTGAACTTTTATGTTTATTGTGGTATAGTGTGATTTAACCAGAATTCAATATAATTCCAATGCAAGAACCCAAATGATGCCTCTGGGTATAGCTAAAAATCGGTGTGTTTCATCATAGAAATAGATACATTTACGTCCTGAGTGGCGCAGTGGTCTAAGGCATTGCATCGCAGTGCTAGCTGTGCCACTAGAGATTCTGGGTTCGAGTCCAGGCTCTGTCGCAGCTGGCTGCGACCGGGAGACCCATGGGGCAGCGCACAGTTGGCCCAGCATCATCCGGGTTAGGGGAGGGTTTGGCCAGCAGGGATATCCTTGTCCCATCGCAAACTAGCAACTCCTGTGGCGGGCCGGGTGCAGTGCATGCTGACACGGTTGCCAGGTGTACAGTGTTTCCTCCGACACATTGGTGCGGTTGGCTTCCGGGTTAAGTGGGCATTGTGTCAAGAAGCAGTGGGTTGCATTTCGGAGGACGCACAGCTCTCGACCTTCGCCTCTCCCGAGTTCGTACGGGAGTTTTGGCGATGAGACAAGGCTGTAACTACAAATTCTTATTTACAATGACAGCCTACCAGGGAACTTAGTGATAATTTAACATGGTCAATTTAAAATCTCTCTATATATGTAACAAATATATTGTTGATGCGTAGGCTATGGTGTATTGGAATGGTAGATTTAGTGGGGTTTTACACTCTTATGTAGGTGTCATAACCAGCCATAAAATAACTACCATGGTAGATTTTGTGGGTTTTTAAACTCTTATGTAGTTGTCATAACCAACCATAAAATAACACAATATATGTCACAACAGGTCTAAATATATGTCATGACTGTGTTATGACCATATTATAATAGGTTATGACAAGTTATGTCCGCTGTTACGACATATTATGACATGGATATGATTGTGTCATAAGGTGTTATGACGCTGGGTGTCAAGTAAAGTGTTACACTATGTTTGATTCCGGTCCGGGCTCGATTTCACCGAAACATAGACATCTATGACTTGTTCAGATTTGATCTGGTCCTGACACCTGTGGACGTTGAAATCAAGGCCAGTCCGGACGGGACCTAATCTGAACCAATTAGGGTTGAGTGGTATCCAGATTTTCATCTCGATATACAGTCTCTCTCATCCCGGGATTTAGGGTATTACCAATTTAGTACACAAGGGAGCGCCAAAACCCGCAAAAAAGTAATAGTACATTTCCATGGAGGTTGCTAGCTAAGTGTGTGAACGAGCGCAAATGAAAATAAACTATTACAAAGCCAGGCAATCCAGCTAATAAAGTTATATAGTGTCTTCAGAAAGTATTCACACCCTTTGACTTTTTCCATATTTTGTTGTGTTAAAGTGGGATTAAAATGGATTTGTCATTTTGTCAATGACATACACAAAATGCTCTGTAATGTCAAAGTGGAAAAACATGTTTAACATTTTTTTTTAAATATATAAAATAAAAAACACTAATATCCTGATTGGATAAGTATTCAATCCCCTGAGTCAATACGTGTTAGAATCACCTTTGGCAGTGATTACAGCTGCTAGTCTTTCTGGATAAGTCTCTACGAGCTTTCCACACCTGGATTGTGCAACAGTTTGCCAATTATTCTTTTCAAAATTCTTCAAGATCTGTCAAATTGGTTGTTGGTCATTGCTAGACAACCATTTTCAGATCTTGCCATAGATTTTCAAGCAGATTTAAGTCAAAACTATAACTCGGCCACTCAGGAACATTCACTGTCTTCTTGGTAAGTGACTCCAGTGTATATTTGGCCTTCTGTTTTAGGTTATTGTCCTGCTGAAAGGAGAATTCATCTCCCAGTGTCTGGTGGAAAGCAGACTGAACCAGGTTTTCCATTTCTTTTTTATCCTGAAAAACTACCCAGTCCTTAACGATTACAAGCATACCCATAACATGATGCAGCCACCACTATGCTTGAAAATATGGAGAGTGCTACTCAGTAATGTGCAAGGTTGGGGAGTAACGGATTACATGTAATCTGTTACATGCAAGGGATACTTTTGAAAAACTAGATTACTTCAAGGATTACTTTTAAATTCAGAAAGGATGTTTGCGGAAAAAAATCTTTGACACTTCTGTTTTCTCAATGACATTCAAATTAGCATTGAAAAAAGGCACAAGTTTAAGTTTGTTCCACCTGAGCGAGTCTGACCACAAGTCAGAGACCACTATGATGACACACTAAATGTGTTTGATGGATCGCGGGAAAAGAGCAGGAATAGGCTTTTGTATGCTACAATCCAAGCTATGTCTTCCGATGGTACGACTGCTGTTGGCATCCAAAGAAAATGGTAAACAATAGGCCTTTAGCAAATGCAGCATATGTCATTCATTTTTCACATATAAATAGCACTTTTTAAAAGCAGACGAAATGTCCAAAAGTTCCGTAACAGTCAGTAGAAACATGTCAAACAATGTATTGAATCAATCTTTAGAATATTTTTAACATAAATCTTCAATAATGTTCCAACCCAGAGAATTACATTGACTTCAGAAGTGCGATGGAGCAGAGCACCCTCTCATGTGAACACGCATGGTCAGAGCATGGTCAGGTCATGATAAACCTGACTAATTCCTGTCTCCTTCGGCCCCACTTCACAGTAGAGGCATCAGACAAAGCTCTACAGACTGTTGACATCTAGTGGAAGCCGTAGGAAGCGCAAAATCATCCATATCCTACTGTGTATTCAATAGGATTTCTTCTCAGGTTTTTGCCTGTCATATGAGTTCTGTTATACTCACAGACATCATTCAAACAGTTTTAGAAACTTCAGTGTTTTCTATCCAATAATAATAATAATATGCATATATTAGCAACTGGGACTGAGGAGCAGGCAGTTTACTATGGGCACCTTTCATCCAAGCTACTCAATACTGCTCCTGCAGCCATAAGAAGTTAAATAGCCAGGTAGTCCAGAACATTTTGCTAAGGGTGTTACGCACGCCTCTAAGAAGAGGGAACGCAACACCCTGCTACAACTCAACTCCCCGTGAAGTGAAAAGAGGTATGAACTGTAGGTGCGAGAAAGGACGACAAAGGCAGAATTTACCGTTTACTAGGATTTATTTCCTACACGGTAATATGGGGAAAAGGGGCTGGATGGAACCAAAGGAAAGAAAGTAAATATCAAAGCTCCCCCTCTCCTATCTAACCTGCCTACCCACTTAATTTACCTAACTTAGCACCACCTGGTGCCCTAACCAAAATACAGGGGGTGGTCCGCCCAGGTCTTACCTAGTGTGCCTAGACATTGAATATACTACGGGTATATGTATGCCCGCGGGCCTCTTGCCTAAGCACTCCCAAAGTGCCTTCTCCTTCCCCCCTGAGAACAAATGAAACAGAATAATTATTAACAATTTCACAAACACTTTACAACAAAACTGAGTAAACTAACTCAGGCCACTAAAGAAACTGACAAAGCAACAAACACAGAACATATCAAAGCTGCTACCAACAACAACTAACACATTACATACCACACTTTCTGTTAAACAACCAACACTATATCATAATCTAATTCTCCAGAAAAAATCTCTCTCTCTCTAATCTCTCCAAAATATTCAATCTTCTCTCCTCCTGAACAGAACACTGGCTTTTATATAGCTTCAGGAGTCTAATTGGATACAGCTGCATCTTGACGAGGGGGCGGGGTCAGCTCTCTAATCAGCTGGTTGGGGAGGCTTCCAGGAAGCCATCTCCTGAAACACACACACTCAAATACAACACAGAAACTGGGGAACGTAACAAAGGGTAATTCAGATACAGATATGTGTGACTAGTTTGAACGTATTGTAATGAAACAGCAGGGAGCAGGTCTCGAACCCTCGACCTTCTAGCCCGAGGTCCGGCGTGCTATCGACTGTACCGCAAAAGCATGCTCCTGCGGCAGAGTCGATTTCCGCGCTTATAAACCCAGGGTCGTTACAGTATGCTTTCCGTAAACCAAGTAGCAGTAAGAGTTGTCGTGTCATTGTGGATACATGTAACGTTGCCTACAGCTAGCTAACTGGAGACATTCGTGATGTGATTTTAGTCCTAATGGCCTATTTCGGCGTGACTTGGTTTAATAAATACATACTGACAACCCTACGGCTGGCAGTGGCTAGCTACAGGCTGGCTGCGACCATGTAGCGTCTTGCGATTCATTCCATTTCGCCAGCTAGTCAGACAATTTAAGGCCGCCGACTAAACAATGTAGTTAAGTAACGTACTTCAATAGTCACAGGTCAAATTACACTGAACAAAAATATAAAACACAGAAATTTGTTTACATCCCTGTTAGTGAGCATTTCTCCTATGCCAAGATAATCCATCCACTTGACAGGTATCAGGCAAGATTGTGTCTAGGCTGCAGGTACTGTTATGGGAATAGCTATTTAGGGTTGTCGCTGTTTAATCTCACTCTCACGGCAAACCTTTCACTATGGTTGGCAGTGGCTAGCTGTAACGTTACAGGCATGCAGTCTTGCGATTAATTCCATTTGACTAGTTTGACGCCAAAGCCAACCAACAAAGCTAACGAACTTCAAAATTGTGAGTCACGGGTCAATAATGTAGATATTAGAAGCGTGTCTAATATGTTTAATAACAAACTTATGTACCTACTTAGGTAAACATCTGAATTACCTGTTGCCCAAAGTTCGGCGCAGCTGTTAGTAAGTGGTTCGCCATGTTCAGAAGATACATACACAGGGGGAAAGATTTGGCGTCTAGTGGTGACGTCAGACCGTCTGGTTAAGTAGCCCAAAAAATAAACTCATGTTCATTGATTAGGTTAAGATAAACCATCCCTCAAATTAGTGGACCAATGGAGACGCATTATCTACACCTCCCTCTAAACTCTGCCCTTCACAAAAAAACTGGCAGTGAAAGCAAAGAAATCGAGAGACAAGACATGAGTAGCATAACCAAAAAGGTAGTAATTTCAGCCAAAAGCATAGTGGAAATGGAATCAATAGGATTGGTTGTTGGGGAAGTTGAACTGAAAACTATTTTTGCATTGGTTTTCAAATACATTTTTCAATAATTTCAAGAGTTTTTGCTCTTGCTTTAAAATTGTCATTGCAAGTTTTGGGGTTTTGCTTTGGATATAGTTAACAATTCTATACATTTTGCTTCAAATCGTTTGGTTTTTGATGTCAACATCCATTATTTCACTCCTCAAAAAAAATAATGTTCACATTAGCAACTTTTTCATGTTTACAATGGATTTCAATTCAATGGCGTGAAATTGACCACATAAGGTACAAGTGATTTAGTTTCTCCCAGTTGCTGGCCCACACCAGTACAGTAGGTGGCGGTAATGCACCATAATGTTGGATGCCAACCAATGATGAACCTGGTCATTTAGATTACTGAACAGGATGACACTGACTAAATGTTCAACAAAAAAAACTGGAACTTTATTTCAGGAGAATCAGAACAATTCCATTCAGAGGGTTCCTCCGTCTTGCTTTACAGAATAAAAATAAGCAATATTTGCCAACTCTTGGACATGCACTTTGCAACACATTTCCTTACTCCCCCCCCCTTCATTTTCAATAACCAGGTTTCCAGCCAACCTTTATGTAAGTAAAGTACATCAGATACAAAAGTAATGACAGGCCTTAGACATTTGTGGGGTAAATGATCCAAATGTCAACAAAACAAAAATACACTAGACAAAGTGGAATCTTGTCAGTAAAATAAGAGAAATGTAGGTGGAAACACTTTTGAGCAAATATTGATACAATAACCATCATATTGAAGTAAACTTGGGAGTCATGTGGTCCTCCCACTACAACTAGTCGGGAAAGCATGCTGTTCATTAAACTACAGATGAAATAAATGATGAACTTCACAGGGTGGTGACAGTGCAAGGTAATTAGCTTGATGCTACTTTCTAATAAGTATCTAGGGTCTTCGTCTGGTGACGTTTGGCTGTAAAAAAAAATAAAAAACACTTTTGTCCATATGATGTCGTTATGTAGGCTATATGTGCGCTCTAGCCAACAGCACGCAGATCGTGCTATTGGTTAGAGCATACATGCCAATACCAAAGTGAGCACACTCGCTATAAACGCAATCAGTGGAGTTGAAAATGTGATGAAACCCATTTAACTAGCTTTTCATTTTTGATACATGGGAATTTAACCACAAAATGCTTTTATTTGCAACAAGTCAATAGGATGGAAACATGCACATAATGTTTTTATGGAGATTCAAGAATATGTGCATGAAAATCTGTCGCCAATTGAATGGAAACCTAACTGTTGCTGTACATTTTCTTGAGGGTAGAAGAATGTGTCCAGACAGTTGAGTAAGACATTCAGGGTTGTACTTTAAAGTAAAAAAGGAACATGAAGGCTCCAAAATGATGAGGGGGAAAAATCTAACAATAGGTTAGGGTACTGCTTTTGTGGGAACATGGATTCATTCAAATTACATGGGGGGGAAATGTTAAATAAAACCAAAACTTAACCAACAACAACAACCCTGGTTGAATAAAGAAAAATACACCAACAGAGATTACGAAAAAGAGAAACAAATATTTCACCACAACTACACCATCTCTGCCTCGCTCATAAAGTGATTGTAATCAGACAAGTACTTGACAGAGCAGAATGTCAGATTAAAGTTCCGGTTGGGGGAGAATGTGAATGTTAAGGGATAGTGAGCACCGTTCTCAGTTTGTTACCGAGGGACGGGTTTGAAATAATTGTGGTGTGGACCTAGCCCTGGGGGTTAAAATACAGAAGAAACAAAACCCCTACTTAACCCATAAAACGGACAGTTTGTTTCTTGTGCCTACACTGCTCCGTTGTGGTTTCTAACAGGGCAGCAGCTAATTACAATATCCTTCACACTAACAGGGAAGGGGTATGTGGGTTTGTGTTGTATAAAAAAAAAAAAGGAAATTAGTAAAGACGGCAAAGCCCCTCTTAATACTCGTCTGCCTGGGTCTCCATCTTGTAGCCGTTCTCATTGGAAACGTAACCCTCCCCCGATTGCACCGACTCTTGGTCCATCGTCAACCCATCCTGGCTGTTCTCCTCTGGCTGGGGCGGCGCGTCGCCCTCCTCCCCGTTACCCACGTCGTCCTGCTCGGCCGAGGGGAGCAGGAGAGAGCCATGCCGGTCCTCCCTGCGCTCCCCTCCACCACGCTCCCTGTCTCTCTTATGCTCCCTGTCTTTCTCCCTGTCCCCCCTGTGCCTCTCCCGGTCCCTCTCCCGGTCTTTGTCCCTGTGGCTGCGCCTCCGGTCACGGTCCCGCTCCCTGTCCCTGTCCCGCTCCTTCCCGCCGCGCTCCTCTCCCACTTCCTCACCCACACTAGGCTCTTCAGGCATCCTCTCTCCTCCCTCCCCCATCATACCATCTCCTAGCCCCAAGCTCTCATCCCCCTCACCACCCTTGCCCCTCTCCCGGTCTCGCTTGCGCTCTCGGCTGCGGCTCCTCCGCTTCCTTTCACCTTTGTCTCTGCTCCTCTCCCTGCTATGACTGTCTCCCCCTGGCCCTCCTCCCCCCCGCTCCCTCTCTCGGTCTCTCCTCCTGCCACTCACTACGCTCTCCTCTCCGGGCCCTGCCTGGCCCAGACCCCTGTCGCCCTTCTCCCTGGAGCGGGAGCTGCGCCTGCGTCTTTCCCGGGACCGGGACCTCCGTCTCTCGCCACCGCGCTCTTTCTCCCCCACCCGTTCGCGCTCACGGCTGCGCTCTCTGCGTTCCCCTCTGGGCTCAGGTCCACGTTCGCGCTCACGTTCCCTGGGGTGGAGAAGGGCAAAAATAAGTCAACTGTCAAACCTCTATACAGAAAATATCAAGTGAGTCAAACAACAAAATGTCCAATCCCAAATCTGCCACTAACCCATACCCTCTACACTTGCACAGATCTAAAATAATTGGATAGATGTAACTAAGGAATATGGTAATAAATCCATCTTGCCTTCAGATTATCCAATTCTTTCAGGTCTAATGGTAGGGCCCATTTAAAATAGGGTGACAAGCCTCCCTTTGCAGACCACCCCAAGGGCCCAGTGTAGGTACTCACCCTCCAATTGGGGGGTGGTCATCATAACGTGAGGTGTCGTCTCTTCCAGAGTGCTTGATGTTGACATCAGCCCCGCCTCTCCTTGTCCCACCAAGACCACCGCCTGGTTGGAGACAGAAAACAGGGCTTATTGTGATACAGAAATCATAGACAGGAAATGAAAGCATTTAAAACTGACAAAATATTAAGGGATTCATAAATGACCAATGCCGATGTGAGAATCATCCATTCCAAAACGCTCAGTGAATTCAGTGTTAAGATTGTAAAATGGCATGACTGTAGTATGGATAATTATGCACTGTCACAGAGATCATGTGCAGTTCCTCACCTAGCCTGCGGGGATGCCATCCCTTCACAGTGCGGCCTCTCTCTACATCCACCAGCACTCTCCTTCCGTCGATCTTCTTCCCGTCTGCATGCTTGTAGGCAGCTGGGGGAGGGGGGGGTTGGGTGAGAAAAAGGTAGAGAAGGGTAAGTTGGAGCTCTGCGTTTTTAAAGGTAAGGTTAACAAAGAGTGCATGAATATACTGACCAGGAGCAGGTGAGGTAGTGTGGGGCTGCTCTCTGGGCAGACAGACCATGTAGTAGTAGACCTTTTTCCACCCCTAAATGCTGCATTTACCTGCACATCTCTTTTTTGAAGATGTACCACAGTTTAAGTATTTTGTTGTGCAAGCACTTTACTTCAGCAAATCTTTATTTTGAAATGCTAAAAAAGAGGGATAGAATAAAGAAATTCATTCAAGCCTCAAATCACAAGTGAGCCAGTATAGCAGATAAGGTTGACAAAACTGGGGGGCCTCACGGGTGGCGCACTGGTCTAAGGCACTGCATCGCCACCAGAGACCCTGGGTTCGAGCCCAGGCTCTGTCGCAGCCGGCAGCGACCGAGAGGTCCATGGGGAGACGCACAATTGGCCCAGCGTCGTCCGGGTTAGGGAGGGCTTGGCCGGCAGGGATATCCTTGTATCATCGCGCACTAGCGACTCCTGTGGCGGGCCGGGGGCAGTGCACGCTAACCAGTTCGCCAGGTGCACGGTGTTTCCTCCAACACATTGGTGTGGCTGGCTTCCGGGTTGGATGTGCGTTGTGTCAAGAAGCAGTGCGGCTAGATTGGGTTGTGTTTCGGAGGACGCATGGCTCTCGACCTTCACCTCTCCCGAGTCCGTACGGGAGTTGCAGCGATGAGACAAGATTAACTGGATACCACGAAATTGGGGAGAAAAAAGGGGTATAAAAAAATAAATTAAAAAAAAAGAGACAAAACTGCCATTTAAAGCATTTATTATTAAAATCTCAAACCTTACATTTTATTATATCAAGTGTGCCATATAATATATTCAAACAAAACATTGAAGTTAGGCATATAATTGCTCTCTTCATGTGTGGTTTCTGTGGAGCACCAGAGACCGAAAAAGTGAAACTCTGCTTTAAAATAATTAAAATCTTACTTAGGTCCAGTAGTGACCACACTACTGTTGAAGAGGGTCAACCGCTTACTGTTGCATGGCTCATTTTACCTTGAAGCTAAAAAGGTTATAGTTTAGACCAAGGGTACGCAATTCTTACATGCTGACCACACCGCTCACGTCACGTGCACTGCAAAATAAATGTACACATACATGTTATTCAATCATTTCACCCACACTGCTCGAGCGTCTGCGTGGCCAGGCACTTAAATAGGAATTCTATTTGACGCTCAACAAGTCCGTCCTCTCCCATCTCATTGCTTTTTAGGAGCATGTACCCACGTGGATGATTGAAAGATGAAGATGTAGTAAGTAACGCACCGTAAAGTTGGATGCCAACCTCCATATAAAGTCCAAAGAAATAAAAGAAGCCTGAGGAAGGAGGAAAGATGAGAAAGGAATTCGGTTTACCGTTTTATCTGTGGATTAATTGTCGGAGTAGCAGACCTTGTGCATTTCAGGTAAAATAACCCAATGTTTATATCCCAAGACAAATTATGCCATAAATGTTTAATGCTTTTCGACCTGTCCCCAAATTAATATAATTGGTTCAGAGTTTGTTTTGATATTTAAATCTGCGTGTCCTGATCACGTCTGGTGTGGGGGTACAAAAATCAACATGCGCGCGTCCGGTTTGGTCAGCGTGTTACCCTACACGGTCCCGAGCCTGCTGCTTTTCTGTTCTACCTTATAATTGCACACCTGGTGTCCCAGGTCAAAATCAGTCTCTGATTAAGGGGAACAGGCTTCCAAGGTCCAGAGTTGAGTTTGAGGAGTTTAGACCAATCAACGGTCTTGACTTGGCCCACGACTAAGCTAAAATATTACATCTAAGGAAGCAAGCTAAAATTCTGAAAATCAATTATAAACTCAGCAAAAAGAAACCCTCACAGCAAGGTTCCACATACATGTGACTAACAAAAATGGTATAATGTGTCCCTGAACAAAGAGGAGGAAGGTCAAAATCAAAAGTAACAGTTGGTATCTGGTGTGGCCACCAGCTGCATTAAGTACTGCAGTGCATCTCCTCCTCATGGACTGCACCAGAATTGCCAGTTCTTGCTGTGAGATGTTACCCCACTCTTCCACCAAGGCACCTGCAAGTTCCCGGACATTTCCAATCCAACAGGTCCCAGATGTGCTCAATGGGATTGAGATCCGGGCTCTTCGCTGGCCATGGCAGAACACCAACATTCCTGTCTTGCAGGAAATCACACACAGAACAAGCAGTATGGCATTGTCATGCTGGAGGGTCATGTCAGGATGAGCCTGCAGGAAGGGTACCACATGAGGGAGGAGGATGTCTTCCCTGTTAAGCACAGCATTGAGATTGGACTGCGCTTGTTGTCATTGCAAGCAATGATGCTGTGACACACCGCCCAATACCATGACGGACCCTCCACCTCGATCCCGCTCCAGAGTACAGGCCTCAGTGTAACGCTCATTCCTTCGACAACAAAAGCGAATCCAACCATCACCCCTGGGGAGACAAAACCACGACTCGTCAGTGAAGAGCACTTTTTGCCAGTCCTGTCTGGTCCAGCGACGGTGGGTTTGTGCCCATAGGCGACGTTGTTGCCGGTGATGTCTGGTGAGGACCTGCCTTACAACAGGCCTACACGCCCTCAGTCCAGCCTCTCTCTCAGCCTATTGCGGACAGTCTGAGCACTGATGGAGGGATTGTGCGTTCCTGGTGTAACTCGGGCAGTTGTTGCCATCCGGATGTACCGATCCTGTGCAGGTGTTACACGTGGTCTGCCACTGCGAGGACGATCAGCTGTCCATCCGGTCTCCCTGTAGCGCTGTCTTAGGCGTCTCACAGTACGGACATTGCAATTTATTGCCCTGGCCACATCTGCAGTCCTCATGCCTCCTTGCAGCATGCCTAAGGCACATTCACGCAGATGAGCAGGGACCCTGGGCATCTTTCTTTTGGTGTTTTTCAGAGTCAGTAGAAAGGCCTCTTTAGTGTCATAAGTTTTCATAACTGTGACCTTAATTGCCTACCGTCTATGCTGTTAGTGTCTTAACAACAGCTCCACAGGTGCATGTTCATTAATTGTTTATGGTTCATTGAACAAGCATGGGAAACAGTGTTTAAACCCTTTACAATCAAGATCTATGTAGTTATTTGGATTTTTACTAATTATCTTTTGAAAGACAGGGTCCTGAAAAAGGGACGTTTCTTTTTTTGCTGAGTGTATATGTATACCATTAAATTACAGTGTGCAACATGACTGGCTCATGTAGCGTTGCAAAGATTATTTACATGAAACTATATTAATTTAGAAAATACCCAGCCTTTCATAACGTGAATCTCATGGGATTCTGTAAAAATGCATCAATTTAAAAGCTACGGTAATCAGATAAATAGACCATTACCGATAATGCTTTATTACTGAATACTGGGTGTCCCTAGTGGTTAGCCAACGGTTAAGAGCGTTGGGCTAGTAACCGAAAGTTTGGTGGTTCAAATCCAAGTAGACTAGGTGACAAATCTGTCAATGTGCCCTTGAGCAGACCCTAATTGCTCCTGTAAGTCGCTCTGGATAAGTGTGTCTGCTAAATGAATAAAATGTAAACAAGTGGTCCAAGCAGTTGACAGTACTTTGATGTGGAGTGCGTTTGAAAGCCTGTTGTGAAAAATGCTTGCGCACTTAAAATTAAAATCAGATGACAGTAATTCATGTCGCACCATACTATTATATTACCCAACAAATTGATGAGAAATGTATTTGCGCATTTTCACATCAACCTCTTACCCAGAAAGAACAGTGAATAGGCGTCACCACCATGGGTCAAATCAGACACCCACCTCACTTCCAAAAGCACATCTAACCCCTTATAGGTGGAATTGGGGACTTTCTACCAGTAGCTAGGTTTCCATCCAATTGGCGACAGATTTGAATGCAAATATTCTCAAATCCAAAGAAAATGCAAATTCCCACCAAACTGACTTGTTGCGATAAAAATAAAAAAAATCAGTGCGTGATGACGTAGTGCACACAACTTACTTTTTCGCTTAAGTTCTGATGTATATATATATATTTTTTAAATGAGTTGTCACAAACCTGCGATTAATAGCAAATGTGCCTACGCTGGTCTTGGCGCGTGTGCTCTAGCCAACAGCTTGCATATACAGTACGGATAGGCTAGTCTACACGAGATAATAATGGACGAGAAAATATTTTGTCAAAAGGCGGTCAAACATCGCTCATCATGTCACCAGCATAAGACCCTCGATATTTATTGGAAAGGAAAATCAAGCTTATTATCACCGTGCACTTTTCACCACACATATTTTAACGGTAGCCTATTAAACTGCATGGTTTCCCCAAGTCGTAATGGGAGGACCACATACACACACCATATAGTCACTTGACTCCAAGTTTACTTTGATAAGATTATAATTACAATCAATATTTTGCACAAAAGGCATTTACACCGCTATTTCGCACATAATTAAATTTTAGACACAGAAATATCCCACCATGCCAAACTAACAAATTCTGTCAGCATTTATAAAATTGCACCGAATAGTCCTGTTTCCATCACAGCTGTCGTGATCTTTTAATCCAGTATGACTTTACTCGCATAAAACCTGGATGGAAACGTGGTTAGTGACAAACCACAGGTGGATACTGCACTGCAAATGCTGACACCTTAGGAACGTCCTTAGCCCCCCCCCCCCACCTACACACAGTTCAGTGAGAAATAAAATACCAGTGACACATTGGTTTGAGTTCCTGAATATTTACTCTGACTGCCAGAGTACACAACCTTCTTGTATGGCAATGCTGCAATCTTCTTACCCAATACATGTTGTGCTTCAGACTATATTGAGGCTAGAGTATATTAGGTTGCCTTACATACAACCTCGGCCCTTGTAATACTGGTCTAGAGGGGGAGATATAGGGGAGGGGTCATCTCGATACGAGCAAATGTTAAATGTGACCATGTTCGCATACCTTAGTGGGGGCTTTATGGGCTGCTGTGTTTGTTTTTCACCAACTATCTTACCACCGCCTGGACACGAGCGCAGTGTCGGATTCCCAGAGCATAGGGCTTCCAGTTGCAAGTCAACATGGCAGGCTCCTGCCAGATTTACCACCACAGACTGCAGCTTCTGAATCAAACTCAGAACACACACAAATATATACTCCCTTGGCCCAGACAGTCTTGGGATCAGTCTATTATGACCGAAGAATTCGGCGAGATCCATGATGACCCATCCTGGCCTCTACACTGGTCTGCTCTGCTGTGGTAGACGATCCAATGGGAAACGGCACAGAGGACCCTTTCCTCTTTATATCCAATCAGATGGCCTTACCAGAACCACTCACTTTTATAGCCAATCTGAGGGCCTTACCAGAACCCCTTCTAGATCATAGCAAATCATCACTGTACTTTAATGACACCTCACAGATTTATACTACCAGGGGGCCTTACCACAACCCCTCACTAACCTAACCAATCCAGGTTTGTCTTACCACAAACCATAACCTTCTCAACCAATCAGAGAGAACTTTACTCAAAGGGGGGTTGCCTTACCTCGACCCCAAAAACATGGCCTAAATACAATCTTACTATACAAGCACACATACGGTGCATATCAATATATATATACTTTTTAAAGAAACAGAAAGGTATGCATCTAGAGAAAATTGGATGTGTTTGGTGTAGGCTAGAATAAATGTAGGCTATTAACAGTGGGGACATGTTTCCTCACTAGACTGGTTCTATTAGCTGTATACACCGGATCCTTGCTATCAGCTGTGGTAAAGAGATCTGGGGGGTGAGATGGCTGCCATGTCTGAATGAGCTACCGCTATGCTCTTGTTGGCATCTGCTCTTGCCTAATTATATAGTAGGGACAAAGCTACATGTGCGCATAAGTATGTGCCTTGCTGTAAAAGTGTTTAGAGTCCCTTCGTAACCCTATTCCATTAAAGCCAGCTCAACGCACACAAGAAAGGACCTTAACTTACAATGCTAGGGGATTTTGTTTTGGGCATGTGGTCTTTTGATGCAATGTTGTGCAAAATATTGTCCTTTTCTTAATGATTATGCAAGAGACAACTTGAAATAATGCTGTTTCAGACAACTAAAATACTCAAATGGTAAAAGCACTTGTCTATTTGTAAAAAACAAAGTGCTAAAATGGATACATCTGAGGTGGCTTTAACACAAAAGGAAAACTCATAGGGCACCCATTAACTGACTAATGGCCTGGGGGTGCATTCAATGGTCAAAGCACCAGCGCCGTCTTATCAATGTCAATATTGTTCAAGCAACATAAGCAGCTTCAAAAAAATGTGCTTTGCCCATTGAACGTAGCTCCTCTTCCCTAAATAGGAGGATGGAGGGTGGAAAGAAAGCTTACCCATCATACAAACCCATCATACCAACCATATACTGAGCTGTGGTAGTAGGGTGTAGATGTATCATAACCATCATCATCATCATCATCATCTGCAAGCCAGCTCTGGCCAATAGCCATCACAGATAGGCGGCTGCAGTGGCAATGAGAACAACAAACAATTAATACACTGTAGAGCCAGCATAGACATCCCCTCAAGTCAACCCTCACCTGAGTCACATCATACCAAGGGTGGGCGACCCTGGTCCCGGGGAACACTACTCCCTGCCTGTTCATTGCACCCTGGGTGCATGACCCTAAGTGTTCCAGCAATTAATCAGTGGCTACGTTTCAGGCCAGCTACATTGCAGTCGCGCTGTGAGGATACTTGTCTCATCACCGACTAGCAGTCAGGCATCAGATTCTTATTTTATATGATTTGGTTAGCTGATATGTAAAACACCTACCCAGGTGATGTGAAATCTGGCAAGTGACTGCAATGTAGTCGGCCTGGAAGGTAGCAATCTTAGAGGCCAGATATAGACCGGGAACACCCGTTTGCCTGATAATTTGTTTAAATTCGATAAAATGAGAATAGTACCAGCGGGCATGGTAGATCGCCAGGACCAGGGTGAAGGACCACTGATATGAGCTGATAGAAATGGCCTAGTGTCACACAAAAGCACAGAGAGGAGGGTACCCAAGTTAACCAGACAAGTTGGGGCGGGGGGGGGGGGGTACTAGCCTGTTGGTGACCTGCAGCTTACCGTTGGACCGTTGGTGATCCAACCAGGGAACCCACCCGTTCCACAGATGACTTAACACTAACCATTACAGGCCTAACCTAAAGCAAGCAAAGGCATTCAAGGTGACCAGAAGAACAAGGCTTAGAAGTTGTTTATACATACAAGACATAGGCCAAATCTTCCCACCGAATGGCACCGCCACATAGAAGTGCCATGGCTGGACTAACTGCACTCACTCAGACTAGTGCAGTACAGAAACCCTTTCTTGAGTTAGTCAAGAGGTCATCACGCGCCACAAACACAAGACAGACGTCACACAAACCTCACTCAGCACCTTGTTTCCCCTAATTAATAACATAGCCATTCTAAACTCAAAGTTCTGAAAAAAAGGATGGATGGATTTTGGTGACCCTTGTGTTCAGAGTTGTACCTTCAACTTGTATGGACTGTGGATCCATATTTTTAACCCCCTTGCCAGTAGGCTTGGGCGGTATACCGTATACCGGGGTATTTGGAAAAAGACAAGGATGGTTTTTCCATACTGTTGAAACAATTTCTTTGAAGTTTGAACATTTGTAGCTACTTAAGTAAATACATGCAGTCAACTTGTACAATACGTTATGAGATAAACATTGAGTTCGTAATTTCACCCGTGTTACATTATTATGAAGCTTACTGTAGTCCCGTCATGTGGTGTTTGTTTACAAGCACACAACTACGAGAGACCGGAGCCTTGGGAGTCATTCACTGTTGTGCAGCATGCACCAGGTGATACAATTACAGTAAGTCTAAAAGTTAAGTCTAAAATGTGCTAACTCCTCTGCGTTTGGTTTGCTAATTTAGTAGCTAGTTAACCATCTAGCTAAGTGGTTAGTTTCTTCCAAAATCAAGCATTCACTTGGTAACAGCAGAGAATCCCCTCCTGGATCAAGAGCCTTGTTGGCATATATTGGTTTTGTGCATGCAGCAAACTGTGTAGCATTTGAGTTACTTGTATAGTTTAGGTCAGAAACTGTACAAAATGTTTGCAATGCGGTTGTTAGCCTTCTCTATGGAATTTTACATGTACTTGTTAGCAATGCTAACCTTCAGATTAGAGTATCAGTGGGTTTTGAAAACAGCACTGCTTGTGTTCAGTGCCAGTATTACCGAATATCCCAGTATGACAAGGTCGGTATGAAAGTATGACAATCTGGATACCGCCCAAGCCTACTTGCCAGCTAGTTCTTGTCTCTGACTCTTTTCATACCATTGTTCCAATCCATACTCTGGATATTTTCCATTCAACATGTCCTCGCAGCATAATCAGACCAGCGCAGAACAGCTCAGTGTGGCTCAGCAGTGTGAACCTTTTATTTTTATATTTGGCAGATATTAAGAGTGGGCCTAGGACTACGGATAAATGTAAAACCAACACCCATCCTGACCCTTCAATGGGAAATCGCACCAAGGACAGCATAAGCTGCTAGTGCATTACAGAAAAAAAATATTTAAAAACGGAGCCTAGTCAGTTTGCGCCATGAAAAAGGCGCTATTCAGTCAAGAGGCTTCCTTGTACACTGAGCAAGAGTATAAGGTGCTGATGTTAACTAATAGTCAGCAAGACCAATTGCTACTACTTCTAAAGCTATAGTGAAATTACAACCATTTGTAAGCTCCCAAAATTAATCTGGTGCCTTCTTCGTCATTTCTCACTTACGAGTTCTTCAACAAATACTATCCCACCTACGTACCCTCCCAGCATTCAGACTCCCATTTGAGATGAGGTGGGTTATGAGAGGGTTGGTCTCTCGTGGTACTCACAGTGCATGTCTCTCTCGTGCTCATACTCTATGAAGGCGTAGCCTCTGGGCTTCCCTGACTGCTTGTTGTAGACAATGTAGATCTGGAAGAGAGAGCGACTATAATAAAGCTAGCTGAACAGGCTGGGGGGGAGGGCAAGAGGACCAAATGCCACTAACAACTGGCCAATAAGATGTATTGTAAAACCAATGGGTGGTTTGGGAGACAGACAAAACTTACCCTTTTGATGGGCCCGTAGACCTCAAACTCACGGCGAAGCTTGGATTCCGTTGTGTCATAATTCTGCAGCAATGATAACACAGTTAACGTCGATCACGTGCCAAATACAAAAGGTGTAAACGTCACAGGCAGCTTGGTCTTAGAATTGTCCCCAGAACACACTTCTGGCCTTCATACCATTCGATAGAAAAAGTGGATGCTTGGTTTTCATTTTATTGTGGTGTATGTGTGCTTCATTTGTTATTAATCACTACCCGGTTTTAGTATCAAGTGGCCAAAACAGGATGGAAGGTAAAGATGCCATAGAACATGGAAGAGCCTCTATAATGCACACTTACAACACGCGCCACAAACAGGGTCTTAAAGGCATCCCCCTGAGCATTGGGGTCATTGTGTGGATCCCCTAGAAGAAGAAGGCAGAAGCCAATATTACAACCTGACTTCATTAACTTTCAGTAAATCCTATGAAAGTCACAAAAGCTCATCATGTCAACTTACAGAGCTTCAGTTCTGTCTCCACAACAGTCTGCCTCCTCTCAATCTTCTCCCTCCTCTGTAAAACAGAAACAGGTTAGCTAGGCCCCTCAGACTCAAACCCCAAATGGTTACTGTACACGTACATTAAAGCCATGTACTAGTACACCCTACTGAAGATTCTCACTTATCCAATCTTATTCAGATACGCATGGAGGTTACAGAGACTAAAAGTGAAAGGAAAGTGACCTCTTCCAATTGTCTCACCTTTCTCTCCAACCTCTCATCACGAGTTTCTGCCCTAGTAGGGGGAGGGGCATCTCTGGGATCCTATCAAAACAGTCCAAAAGTTAGGCTAAGAAGAGCTAGAGGGCCAAAGGCATTCAATCAAATAGCCAACTAACCATCTCATTCATGAAGAGTAAATTGCACAAGAACTAGGTAGGTTTGCCTTACCTCAAAGTGCCTGATGAAGGGAGCGATGCCACAGTATGGCTGGTTGTGGTGTTTCTCATGGGGAAGCTTCTCCAACTGGGTCAGAAATGGTATGGGGTCCCGCGGCGCAAATAGGGCCAGCAGATTGGGGGGTAAAAACTGGGTCATCTTTCACCTGCAGCGAGAAAAATACATGTTTAGTTTACAAACTACATAGTAACTAATAATATGCGGACATGGAGTTGGTTGCATTAGTGTTGTCATTAGGCAGTGTGGACAGAGCCACAAAGGCTTGGAAGACCATTGTGATAACCATGTGCAGCTCAATTTCTTCTGCAAAGCTAGATCAATTATTTCCATGTAGCTAGCAAGGACATCTAATTTTGATGTGTGGAACTAGCTTCGACGCTAGTGTCGAGAACTAATCAATGTTGCCAAACAACGCGCAAATCTTCCCTTACCTGGACGCTTCAAGGAAAATTAAGACCGGAAAGTCACAGGTTAACGGTAACTCGTCAACATGAGATTTCTCCCCCCAAAACATTTACAAGGATAGCTAGCTAGCAGGAATAGTGAATGCTTTAGGCTGATACACCACAAATATAAAAACGCAACAACTTAAGATTTTACTGCGTTACAGTTCATATTAAGGAAATCAGTCAATTGAAATAAAAAAGGATCAGTGGATCAGAAAACCAGTCAGTATCTGGCGTGACCATTTGCCTCATGCAGTGCAGTTGATCAGGCTGTTGATTGTGGCCTGTGGAATATTGTCCCACTCCTCAATGGCTGTGCGAAGTTGCTGGATATTGGCGGGAACTGGAACACGCTGTCGTACACATCGATCCAGAGCATCCCAAACATGATCAATGGGTGACATGTCTGATGAGTATGCAGGCCATGGAAGAACTGCAACATTTTCAGCTTCCTGGAATTGTGTACAGATCCTTGCGACATGAGGCCGTGCATTATATTGTCGTGCCATTCATCCATCACTTCATGTTTCGGCAATGGGCCTCAGGATCTCATCGCAGTATCTCTGTGCATTCAAATAGCCATTAATAAAATGCAATTGTGTTAGTTGTCCGTAGCGAATGCCTGTCCGTACCATAAACCCACCGCTATCATGGGGCACTCTGTTCACAACGTTGACGAACCGCTCACCCACACGACACCATACACGCTGTCTGCAATCTGCCCAGTACAGTTCTCCAGCATGCCAGTGGCCATCGAAGGGGAGCATTTGCCCACTGAAGTCAGTTACAATTTGGACATGTTTGTAAAACGGAGATTGCACAATATGAGAAATGTACAGGTGGGCATAGTCAGAGGGGGTGTACAGTTAGGATAGAGAAAGCACTGTCAACTGTGGGGGTGCCCATGCACTTGGGGATCGAAAGTGCCCCGAGAGACAGGCTGAGATTGCCAGAGTTCGAGTGGTGCAAAAAGCATCCTATGTTGAGGCAGCGAATAGAGTAGAGAATAGCCCGAGGGTAAGAGTCAACTGGGAGCCCCCGAGTGAGTAGGCCTGAAGAGAGCACGAGAGATGTCGAGTTTAATAAGGTAGGATTTCTTGCATTTATAGCCATGGTGATCAACTATACTGATTAGAGGTCGACCGATTATGATTTTTCAACACCGATACCAATTATTGGAGGACCAAAAAAAGCAGACACTGTTTAAAAAAAAAAAAGTCAGCCAATTTAAGTCAGCCAATTTTTATATATATATATATATATACACATACACACACGACAATTACAACAATACTGAATGAACAATGAAAACTTATTTTAACTGATTTTAAATAAATATAATCTCAATAAAATCTATTTAGTCTCAAATAAATAATGAAACATGTTCAATTTGGTTTAAATAATGCAAAAACAAAGTGTTGGAGAAGAAAGTAAAAGTGCAATATGTGCCATGTAAAAAAGCTAACGTTTAAGTTCCTTGCTCAGAACATGAGAACATATGAAAGCTGGTGGTTCCTTTTAACATGAGTCTTCAACATTCCCAGGTAAGAAGTTTTAGGTTGTAGTTATTATAGGACTATTTCTCTCTATATCATTTGTATTTCATATACCTTTGACAATTGGATGTTCTAATAGATACTTTAGTATTGCCAGCCTAATCTCGGGAGTTGATAGGCTTGAAGTCATAAACAGTGCAATGCTTGAAGCATTGAGAAGAGCTGCTGGCAAACGCAGTAAAGTGCTGTTTGAATGAATGCGTACGAGCCTGCTGCTGCCTACCACCGCTCAGTCAGACTTAATTAGAATATAATAACACAGAAATGCTTTTTTCGCAAATTCGCTTTTGTTAAATCATCCCCCGTTTGGAGAAGTTGGCTGTCTTTGTTAGGAAGAAATCACACAGTTCGCAACGAGCCAGGCGGCCCAAACTGCTGCATATACCCTGACTGTTGCACAGAACGCAAGAGAAGTGACAATTTCCCTATTTAAAAGAAACTCATGTTAGCAAGGCAATATTATCTAAATATGCAGGTTTAAAAATATATACTTGTGTATTGATTTTAAGAAAGGCGTTGATGTTTATGGTTAGGTACACATTGGTGCAACGACAGTGCTTTTTTTGCAAATGCGCTCGTTAAATCACCCGTTTGGCGAAGTAGGCTGTGATTCAATGATAAATTAACAGGCACCGCATTGATTATATGCAACACAGGACAAGCTAGATACACTAGTAATATCAACCATGTGTAGTTAACTAGTGATTATATTAAGATTGGTTGTTTTTCATAAGATACGTTTAATGCTAGCTAGCACCTTACCTTGGCTCCTTGCTGCACTCGCATAACAGGTAGTCAGCCTGCCACGCAGTCTCCTTGTGAAGTGCAATATAATCGGCCATGATCGGTGTCCAAAAATGCAGATGACCGACTTTAAGTTTTTATAACATCGGCCATTCCGATGAATCGGTCGACCTCTAATACTGATGGAGCAAAAATCACAGAAGATATGTGGTAGTTGCAGCAGCAGATAAATATTGGGGTGTAAGATTTTAACGCAGAAGATCTACAGGACGTTGAGACAAGGGGTTCCATTCTCACAGGCCGATGGCCTGGTGTAGGATCGTTTAGGGTCAAAGTAGTGGGATGGGTTGGTCGGTTTTTGGGGATAGTTTACAGGTGTAAGGTTAAACAGTGGTGCAATTGAAGTTTCCCCATTCGCTTTTTATTATTTTTTCTCGGTGACCAAAATGTGCAATCCACACTGACCTGCGAAAGGCAGCAAAACACGAGAGTCTACTCTGCTGGAAAACCACACAATGATAACCCGCAATAGCCCTTATGCACATTCCATGATCGAACGTTCTAAACACACTTCCTATCGGTTTGGCAATTTCCGGTCAGTCTAGTTGTTATCGACGATATAACGTTACTACCACTATGTCGCAGTTTTTTACTAGGTGTCTTCAGGACTTGCCTCAAATTAATATTAATGATGTACATCGAATTGTTAAATCAGCCTCCGAGACTCCAGCTAGCAAGAATGAAAAGGGGTTCAAGATGTATATAGGAAGGTACATAGACAACTATGAAGGCGAGTACCAAGTCAGTGACAGATATAACGTGTGCTAGCTAAAATCATTAGCTAGCTAATTTAACTATTAACTGTAGCTAGCTAGTTATGTCGTAAAATGATGTAACGTTGACTGAAACTACCTGAGAATGTGTGTATTTTCGTTAGCTTGGTAGCTATATTTGCTAGCTAAAACATAATTGTTATTCATGTCTTCTACACAGTATCTAACAAAAACACATTGACAGGGGAGATCACCGTGTGGGCTGCCTGTCACAGGTCCACGAGGAAGAGTGAAAAGCCGCACAGCATGAGTAGGGAAAGGTTATAGATAGCTACTAGGGACCTTGTTAAACACGTCCTGTGAGACACTGTCATCATGGTCAAAATGTGTTGGAGACAGTGTCAACGTTTAATCTTATCAGTAGAAAGATATTAATGATGGGTCCCAATCTAGAATTGCCCACTTAACAGGTTATTTGGTAAAAATCTGTGTTTGGTAATTGTGTTACTGAGACACAATGTATTCCTGTATAGTTAAATGAGCCCCTAATTAAGAAGACTAGACACTACTATGTTTGTTATTTATGGGCCTCATCATTCTTGTTTCTCACTTCAGTCTTTCATCACACTTATCTTCACAGATGGTGTTAAAGCACTCCGTACCAGTGATAGTGGTCCAAAGCCACTGCTCCTGTGTTGCAGGAAGTGCTCTGTGCAATCTGGTGGCCCTTCTTTACCAGACAGCGCACTACGCTCAACTAAACATTTCTGCTGCACCACCAGTTCACAGCTGCACAGACACAGAACAGCGTTGGCACAAGCCAAGAACACACGTGAGTCAATCAATATCCATAAAAAAATGCACCTGAAAAGTATTCAGCCTATGTAACAGTAAATCCTTGTTAATTAGGGTGTGAAACCAGGTCCGTTTGATGGGATAGAGTTCCGTAAACCTACTAACTCGTGTGCTGATGGAATAAGTTAAGTTGGAGGTTCCTAAATGGAAACATTTTAGAAAACATTTTCTTGTGATTGTTTTTGTATCCAGATAAGCATAAACATTGGCATCTTTACTATGTAATGACAAATGTTTGGGACAAAGACCGGGGGGAAATCTATAAATTTGTATATTTTAATTCATTTTATTTGAACTTTCGGGCTTGTGCTGTTTCTGGAAAAGTTACTTGAGTCTTTGTCATAGTAATCTCTCCAACCTGATGTTAAGGTTTTAAAATATTTTGCAGAAGTTCTCTACAAAGCACTCAATGGATACATGCCTGACATGGACCTTCTCCACATCTCAGAAACGTATGCCAACTTTTCTCCACTTACTGCCCCTCTTGTGACAACAATGGAAATGTCAGCTGACATGCCCCCGGTTGAGTCCGCCTTTGGGCCAGTGCAAGCCGGCAGTGTTCTGTCCCATCAGCTTCCACAGCCAAAGACCCGTGAAATTGTGAAGATTGCCGATGCCCCTTCTTCACCAATACTTCCATTAGATGGCTACAGGCTTCAGGCTTCTCAGTGTGCTTACGTCCTTAGCCGCAGTTCCACGGCAAGGCATTAGAGACAACCTACGAGATGTCACACAAAGTCGAGGTTGCTACAAGGGAGCAGAGCAGCAGCCCGGAATGGCATCAGCTCAGGAAAATGAGAATAACATCCTCTCGTTTCCGAGAGGTTTGCCATGTCCGGGGAGAGACCTCAGCTGACCACCTAGCTGAGCGGATGTTCAAGGGATCTGGTATGCAGACCATGGAGCCAGTGGCTGTACAGGAGTACTGCACACTGAAGAAAGTTAACTTCTTTCCGTGTCGCTTCGTAGTGCACCCAGATGCTCCGTGGTTACGATCCTCTCCAGATGGCATCATACTTGATCCCAGTGTGAGACCACACTTTTGACTCTTAGAGGTCAAGTGCCCAAATGTACCAAGTTATGTTGACTGCCCTTACCTGAAGATACAGAATGGAGAGCTAAAGTTGAAGAGATCTCATGCTTACTACTGGCAGGTGCAAGGTCAAATCCTTCTCACAGGTTGTAGCTGGTGTGACTCATCTGTGCAAAGGAGGACATCCGAGTTGAAAGGATATAAAGATCTACAGGTTTCAAAAACTATAAGAGAGAAGGCTGACCACTTATTTTTACCACTACTTGCAGAAGTGTTTCTCGCACCTGAACGGATCCCCTGCATGGGTGCCAAGTTTAGTGGTTTTATGAAAAACGTAATACTTCCAGGTCAACTGTAATATCAATACCAATGTAAAGCACAATTTCTCCCCTTTCCAACTAAATTAATGACGAAACCTTCATGATGCCCATCTCTGCATAATTGATGGGTCTTTTTAAAAATGGCGGGTGGGGAGCGAAGGCTACGAAGTGATCTTGAAAGGGGGAAGGAAATATGTTGTGTGAAGAAGTTTTTTTTCACCCGATTTGTCCAACTAATCAACTTTAAAATGTAAATAGAACGTAAAGAGTTTATGTAATGTCTCATCACATACCCGTTTGAAGGTTTGTGTCAAATTTGAAGAGGGGTTTAGGGCTGCGCTAACGTTAGCCTCACAAGTGAACTGCAGTTGTTCCAGCTTTTGAGTGTCATGATGGCTCGCAGCAATGACACGCAAAAAAATGCAATTGGCACCCTAGTCATGAAATATTAGTTTAATATTAGCAATAATTATATTAATTTAGACAAATTATATAGTTTTCTGACAAGTGTATATGGTTAAGCATGATTTTAATCTGCGAGAGAAGGGCTACCCCTGGTGGAAAGAGGCTGTACGGCACAAAATGAGTTGCAAATGCGCGCTGTACGTTACGTAGTGACACGTACAGCATCAGAGGGATTCGTTTTATCATCTTTTCTCCAATACTGTTAGCCCATTACCATGTCAATCAACGCTAAATCGAAACGTAGTTTCACACCCCGGATTTTGATGCAAACAGTCACTACAGTCCCATTCGTTTCATTGCAGCCTCATTTGAATGCCGCAGTTACGCACATTTGTAGGGAATGGGGTGAGTTTACGTTAGGAACACCTAACGTAAAGGAATACTTTAGGTATTGTCACCCCCCAATTTTCCCCCCCAACAAAGTCACTTTTGACGAAATATGTATTACACACCTTTGTGTGTTTGGTGACAGTAAAGTTATCACGACGTACTGCCACCAACCACCTTTGAGCTCTACATCGACTGGGAAACGATGGAAGCGCACAATACCATTACATTTGGAAGAAACTGAACAGAGGCACTGAACAACGTTCATTAGCACCTCCTTCACGGGGCTGTAATTTAAACGTAGTCATTGCGAACTATTTCAGTCAGAAATGCATCTACGATAGCTAGTAAGCTAATGATAAAAACAATAGCAGAACTCGTCCGGAAGTCATCAACCTGGTCGGAAGTAAATTAGAACGTTGGAGGCGGTATAATGCATAGAGCCTTTTACACAAACAGTTAATTTTAGAATCCATACTGTTGACCAATGAGCAACGAAGGGGCGATGACTTTGGCACCGAACTTCCGTTTGTATTGTGGAAAACAAATGTTCGCACGAACAGCCTAAAAAAAGAAATTAACGGGATGCCCCCCTCTCCTCTCATTGATTCCTGAGTGTACATAGCATAGGGAGGCGGGGAGTCTTCGAATTGTACCTTTCTCAAGACTAAAACGAACAAAAATGTCATAAAATTCCATAATATATGCACCAACTGTTCCGGATAAGGACGCCTTTAGAACAAGCATTTCGTTACACTCGCAATAACATTTGCTAACCATGTGTATGTGACCAATACAATTTGATTAGATTAGTCTGGCTTTCGACTATACACCTCAGCAGGCTAACGTTAGCTAACAACGCAGTCAAACAATGGACCTTAACCAACCCACCAAAGCTTAAAGCTAGTTAATTGCAGAAAGACCAGATGCCTAAAATTAAATATGGTGCAAATGTGGTACATTTTAACAGGTCTAGTTCGGTTAACTAAACTGGAATATGTAACGTTATCTACCAAAACGCTAACCACTGTCCAGCGTAGGCCTCGTGCCACCACTCAGGGACATCACACATTTCTGGCCCACTCACCTTAACTCTTCATTCAATCCCTTTAAAACTCAGAGAGCCCGAATCAGGCAACGTGGAATAAGAGCGTGCACTCTAATTGTTCAAGGCAAGATGTTTCCCCACAGTTGAATATACTTGAGCTTCAGCTTGGTTAGCTTCTTGCCAGGAAAAAATATTTGTCCTCAACTTAAAATGGCGGGATGACGTAAAGCGACGACACTGTTGCGACAGTTCCTCTAATGTTTCACGAAGCTTCGGGCTAATTTACGTGAGACCTGGTTTCCACAGAGAGGAAGGGGAAGAGAGAGGCCCAACTCCGCGGAAAATCTGTCTCCCTCCAGCAGGTGGCGATTTTTCGTTGTTTCGCCGATCAAGCAAGGAGTTTCTGTATGGAGGTCAATGAAAGTGTTGAAATATGGCTTATTTGCTACGTGAGGTTTATTTGATTGAATAGATGTTTCATACTGCTTAAGTTGTTACGAATGTACTGATATAAATAGGACACGTAACATCCAGGCAACTTTGTGAAAAAACACTTTATATCGGAATGGTCTCGAGATGAATATGCATTTTCATGGTATGAGGCTAGTAGCATAGCATCTCTCTCCATTAAATACAGGTCGTTGATATCAAAAACCCTCAGTGAATATTCAAAAAAGATGACAATAACGAGATGTATCAGGAGACTAAAAAGATTTGGAATGTGTCCTCAGATCCTCAAAAAGTTATACAGCAGCACCATCGAGAGCATCCTGACTAGTTGCATCACTGCCTGGTATGGCAACTGCTCGGCCTCTGACCGCAAGGCACTACAGAGGGTAGTGCGTACGGCCCAGTACATCACGGGGGCCAAGCTTCCTGCCATCCAGGATCTCTATACCTGGCGGTGTCAGAGGAAGGCCCGAAAATTTTTCAAAGACTCTAGCCACCCTAATCATAGACTGTTCTCTCTGCTAGCGAGATAAAATAATGGTTAAAAGCCTGGGTAAAAGACTCACTGGCACTAAAATAAGCATGAATGATCAGTTCCTGAAAGAAATTGCAGAACGGCGAAAAGTTCTGTACCTACTCTTCAAGCAGAATAGACTAAAGGGAAAATGCATAGCTCTCATAGTCGATAAACTGTATATTGATACCCAAATGTTTTGGAGACACCAAAACTACACCATGGCTACTCTAAATATTACAATGTTGCCATAGAGGAGTCGAATAATGGAACACTCAGTAATATCCATGGTGAGGATTTAAAAATATATATTTAAAAATATAAATATATATATAGGAAAACAATAAAATAGTACACTATAACAATCAAGACAGGGAATGTTGTAAAATGTTTAGTATTCAACTTTAAATTTATAAAATTGTATAAATAGATAAGATAGTATTAGAAGAAAGGATCATTATCGAAATAATACATCTTCAAATATAAGGAACTGGAACAAAAAAAGGTACTCAGAATCAACATGGTAGGGATAAAAACACAGCAAACAGAGGACATAGAAAGCACAATATGTGGGTATGTACATGTGTATTGTGATGGAAGGTGGGGTGTGTGTTTTTGTGTTTGGAAAAGTGTGGAGTTAAGGTTTGAAAATAAAATCGATGTGAATAACAGAGCCCATGTGTATCTGAGCAGGGGTTGTGAGAGAGATCTTTCAATTTTGTGCAGATATGGGATATACATTTTAAAATAAATTCTAAATATAGTTTAGTTATTTATTGTCCTATCATGATGGAACGGGCCCCAACCCTATAAAACTAGACACCCACCTGAGTGACCCATACACTAAGGAGAAGTCTTTATCTGGTTTATGGGTCTACCATAAGTAGCCTATACGCAGCCAAAACAGGAAGATAAATGTGGTAAGATACCTACTAGAGCAGCACCGCCCCCTCAAGATTCTGAGCCTGCCTGGCAGTGTTGGGTCTACAAAGCCAAAGCCCCCTGATGGGTGAGCATAACATACAAGGAATTTCTCAAAGCTGTTAATGAGAACCTTGACGACCTTGTACCTAGCCGGTGGGGATTTATCTCCTCTCCTAGCCGGTGGGGATTTATCTCCTCTTTGATTGTCTGAGTGTGACCCCCTCCCCATGGGTTACTGCAGCTAGGGTTGCCAGCACTGCCACTACCTGGGTGGGGTGTCCAAAGGTCTGACTGCACAGAGATACTTGGGAAAATGATCACAACGGGTGACCAGCGTGTGTGTGTGTTTCAGGGGAACGGGGTGTACTTGATCTCCAACAGCTAGGACTTGATATTGATTAATACAATGTAAAAAATGTTGCCAATTTTTTGCTAAATTTTGCATGCCTTCTCAAACAACTGCAACTGTATTCGCACATCAAGGCCTTTCTTGAGTTGGGCTCGGGGATGGAACAACTGTTGAACATCTGAGCTTGTGGTTGTTTGTGGGGGAGAGGGGTCGAGGGTGTACGAGTACGTGTGTGTGTGTATGTATCTCACATCTGTTGCTATGGGGTTATGATGTTAGGGACAATATAGGATGAATCACAATAATTGTTTCCTAAAATAATAATTGTTTGCCAAAAATGTAATCTTTGTTATGGCAATACTGGTTATAGGTAACAAACCTTTGCATGAACTGCCTACATTATTACGCATATTATTTGTGAATTGTGGAAATTAAGATATGCAAGATTTTTTTATATATACACTACCGTTCAAAAGTCAACTGGCAGCTTCATTAAATAGTCCCCGCAAAAAAACAGTCTCAACGTCAATAGTGGAGAGGCAACTCTGGGATGCTGGCCTTCTAGGCAGAGTTCCTCTGTCCAGTGTCTGTTCTTTTGCCCACCTTAATCTTTTATTTTTATTGGCCTGTCTGAGATATGGCTTTTTCTTTGCAACTCTGCCTAGAAGGCCAGCATCCCGGAGTCGCCTCTTCACTGCTGACATTAAGAATGGTGTTTTGCGGGTACTATTTAATGAAGCTGCCAGTTGAGGACTTGTGAGGCGTCTGTTTCTCAAACTAGGCACTCTAATGTACTTGTCCTCTTGCGCCGTTGTGCACCCGGGCCTCCCACTCCTCTTTCAATTCTGGTTACAGCCAGTATGTGCTGTTCTATAAAGGGAGTAGTGTACGAGATCTTCAATTTCTCTGCAATTTCTCACAAGAAATAGACTGACGAGTTTCAAAAGAAAGTTCTTTGTTTCTGGCCATTTTGAGCCTGTAATCGAACCCACAAATGCTGATGCTCCAGATACTCAACTAGTCTAAAGAAGGCCCGTTTATTGCTTCTTTAATCAGGACAACAGTTTTCAGCTGTGCTAACATAATTGCAAAAGGGTTTTCTTTTTTTCTTTTTCTTTTTTTTCTTTTTAATTTTAGGAGGTATCCAATTGCTAGTAATTACTATCTTGTCTCATCGCTACAACTCCCGTACGAAGGTCGAAAGCCATGCGTCCTCCGAAACACAACCCAACCAAGCCGCACTGCTTCTTAACACAGCGCGCCTCCAACCCGGAAGCCAGCCGCACCAATGTGTCGGAGGAAACACCGTGCACCTGGCTCCCTTGGTTAGCGCGCACTGCCCGGCCTGCCACAGGAGTCGCTGGTGCGCGATGAGACAAGGATATCCCTACCGGCCAAACCCTCCCTAACCCGGACGACGCTAGGCCAATTGTGCGTCGCCCCACGGACCTCCCGGTCGCGGCCGGCTGCGACAGAGCCTGGGCACGAACCCAGAGTCTCTGGTGGCGCAGCTAGCGCTGCGATGCAGTGCCCTAGACCACTGCGCCACCCGGGAGGCTGCAAAAGGGTTTTCTAATGATCAACTAGCCTTTTAACGGATAAACTTGGATTAGCTAACACAAAGTTCCATTGGAACACAGGAGTGATGGTTGCTGATAATGGGCCTCTGTACGCCTATGTAGATATTCCATAAAAAAATCTGCCGTTTCCAGCTACAATAGTCATTTACAACATTAACAATGTCTACACTGATGTTTTTTAATGGGCAAAAAAAATGTGCTTTTCTTTCAAAAACAAGGACATTTCTAAGGGACCCCAAACATTTGAACGGAAGTGTATGTATTGATAACTATATAAACTCAGCAAAAAATGAAACGTTCCTTTTTCAGGACCCTGTCTTTCAAAGATCATTCATAAAAATCCCAAAACACTGTTTCCCATGCTTGTTCAATGAACCACAAACAATTAATGAACAGTCTCCCGTGGAATGTTCGTTAAGACACTAACAGCTTACAGACGGTCGGCAATTAAGGTCACAGTTATGAAAACTTAGGACACTAAAGAGGCCTTTCTACTGACTCTGAAATACACCAAAAGAAAGATGCCAAGGGTCCCTTTTCATCTGCGTGAACGTGCCTTAGGCATGCTGCAAGGAGGCATGAGGACTGCAGATGTGGCCAGGGCAATAAATTGCAATGTCCGTACTGTGAGACGCCTAAGACAGCGCTACAGGGAGACAGGACAGACAGCTGATCGTCCTCGCAGTGGCAGACCACGTATAACAACACCTGCACAGGATCGGTACATCCGAACATCACACCTGCGGAACAGGTAGAGGATGGCAACAACAACTGCCCGAGTTACACCAGGAACGCACAATCCCTCCATCAGTGCTCAGACTGTCCGCAATAGGCTGAGAGAGGCTGGACTGAGGACTTGTAGGCCTGTTGTCCTCACCAATTGTCCTCAGCAGACATCACCGGCAACAAATCGCGTTTGGGCACAAACCCACCGTCACTGGACCAGACAGGACTGGCAAAAAATGCTCTTCACTGACGAATCGCGGTTTTGTCTCAACATGGGTGATAGTCGGATTCGCGTTCATCGTCAAAGGAATGAGCGTTACACCGAGGCCTGTACTCTGGAGCGGGATCGATTTTGAGGTGGAGGGTCCGTCATGGTCTGGGGCGGTGTGTCACAGCATCATCGGACTGAGCTTATTGTCATTGTAGGCAATCTCAAAGCTGTGCTTTACAGGAAAGACATCCTCGTCCCTCATGTGGTACCCTTCCTGCAGGCTCATCCTGACATGACCCTCCAGCATGACAATGCCACCAGCCATACTGCTCGTTCTGTGCGTGATTTCCTGCAAGACAGGAATGTCAGTGTTCTGCCATGGCCAGCGAAGAGCCCGGATCTCAATCCCATTGAGCACGTCTGGGACCTGTTGGATCGGAGGGTGAGGGCTAGGATCATTCGCCCCAGAAATGTCCGGGAACTTGCAGGTGCCTTGGTGAAAGAGTGGGGTAACATCTCACAGCAAGAACTGGCAAATCTGGTGCAGTCCATGAGGACGAGATGCACTGCAGTACTTAATGCAGCTGGTGGCCACACCAGATACTGACTGTTACTTTTGATTTGACCCCCCCTTTGTTCAGGGACACATTATTCCATTTATGTTAGTCACATGTCTGTGGAACTTGTTCAGTTTATGTCTCAGTTGTTGAATCTTGTTATGTTCATACAAACATTTACACATGTTAAGTTTGCTGAAAATAAACGCAGTTGACAGTGAGAGGATATTTCTTTTTTTGCTGAGTTCATAATACAAATCGAGGTGAGGGCGTTGGAAATGCTTTTGGCGGTTGATCTGCTTCTATTCTGTGGGTGGCACTGTGTGCTCTTTTCGAAGTTTGGGTCCCGGTCTCTCGGGGGCCCTGGGACCTCATCGTTTGGTTTTTGCTCTGACATGCATTGTCAACTGTAGACAGGTGTGTGCCTTTCCAAATCATGTCCAATCAATTGAATGTACCACAGGTGGACTCAAATCAAGTTGTAGAAACATTTCAAGGATGATCAATGGAAACAGGATGCAATTGAGCTCAATTTCGAGTCTCATAGCAAAGGGTCTGAATACTTATGTAAGTATGGTATTTCTTTTTTTCTTTTTTTTTAATACATTTGCAAAAATTCTAAAAACAGTTTTTGCTTTGTCATTATGTGGTGTTGTGTGTAGATTGATGTGGAACATTTATTTAATCAATTTTAGAATAAGGCTGTAACGTAATAAAATGTGTAAAAAGTCAAGGGGTCTGAATACTTTCCGAATGCACTGTAAATGGAGGCTTAAATATCCTGGCCTAGTGAGATATACATGGCAGAGGCTCAATCAAGCTAGTCATCTTACCTACTTTCTTATGTCATTCTCGCTGGCATCAAAAGTTTAAAATGTGTTGATAGGGGACAGAATGTGGTCAGACCATCAAATATATATTACTCTTACAGAATTTCCACGTGCGCAAGGATATTGGAAATTGAATCAGCCTATTGGATGATAACTTGTTTTTAACTAGGGCATACGAATTTCTAAAGGACATAACATAGGTACAGCAGATCCCCTTATTATATGAATGTGCCTTTAGAGGCCATGCAATTCAGTACTCATCTCCAAAACAAAAGCAATTTAGGTCCAAAGAGTCCATATTAACAAAGGAAATGGAAGGACTAATAGTACAGATAGATAGCAATAAAAACTGTACCATAGAGGCACATAATAAGTTAGGGAAATTGAGGAACTTATTCAAGAAAGATCAAGTGAAGTATGTTATAAAAAATAGAGCAAACTGGATGGAATATGGGGAAAAATGCACCAAATTATTAAGAAATGCTACCAAAAATAATTTACTGAAACGTGTGACAAATGATGGAGTCACCCATGATTCACCAAACAATATTTTGAAAGAGGAAGCAAAGCAGTTTAAGCACATTTTAATTTCAGTCTCCTCCATCTCCACTAACCAAAGATAATTGTATGGATTTTTTTCTATTAATAATGTAAAATTAACTAACTAATTAACTCATGTGAAGCCCAAATTACAGTGGAGGAACTTCTTTATGCAATTAAAGCCTTTAAGTCAGTGAAACCTCCAGGGTAGGTTGGCATACCAGTGGAGGTATACCAAACCTTTTTTGATACACTCAGAGGACCGTTATTAGCATGTTTTAACCACTCCTACAAACATGGTAGATTATCAGATACTCAACAAGAAGGTCTGATTTCATTATTACTGAAACATGATCCAAGTTCTAAATATAAAGATCCAGTCCATAAAAAAATGTTGGAAACCCCTTACACTGCAGTTTTGGGATGCAACATTTCTAGCAAAATGTATAGCGCATGGAATTAAGGGGTAATGTCTGATATTATTCATCCTAATCAGACAAGTTTTGTACATGGACGATAAATTGGAGATAATATAAGACAAGTACTGGAAACAGGTGTAAGGCTCTGATTGTCCACAAGAGGTCACAATGTCCTTCTTCTTAATTGTCTGTGTTCACTTGCACTCGTTCTGGAAGAGTGGTCTTCTGAGGACAGCTAATCAGCCGTGTCGATGATTCCCAGAGTGTTGATGAAAGCAGTGTAGTCGGTGATGATTTGAAAAGAGTAACCGGATGGTCCTACTTAAATTAACTTTTTTAGATACAGTACCTAGAACAGCACCTCAACCGTAACATTGACTGTTAGAGGCTACTTCGTCTTCTTCAACCTTGTGTTGATTTTCAGGGTCGTGACTAATGTTGATCTAGCTGCAGCTTGTGGTCCTTATAGTCTGGTATGTTAATTCTTAATTTAATCTTTTATACCCCCGGGAAAAAAGGGCATTTTCGTCATGCTGACACGCTCTCTGAGCTCCCTGGGGCGTGGCTAGTTACGACGCAAAGTATCATCAGTACTATGATCTCGTTAGAGAACTCAAATCACATTCCTAGTTGACCTATTTGCTTATGGTCTTGCTGACACCCAGCGACCTGTTTTTTCCCCTTCATTTTATGAGCAAAAAAATAGTCTATTTTATTTGGAACAGCAAGTCAGACAAAATTAAAAGGGCCTATTTATATAATGAATATGAATTCAGAGTGCAGAAATTATTAGACCTCTCACTAAAGGTGTCAGTCATATAAAAGTTATATTTAAATTCAAACTGATTCTCTAGCAGATTAGAAAGAATGTCTCACCCCATGTTCAAGAATGGCCCTTTTCCCTTTATTCAGATTACAACCTCTCACTTTTGGTTATTTGAAAATGAAATAATCTCCAAGATATCGCTATCCTTAAAATAAGCCATAGAAAGTTGGTTGCAATTCTAGTTTAATCCACCAGAAAAGACAGAACAAATAATTCAACAAATATTGTGGTTAAACTCAAATATACTAATTGATTTTAAAAAAGCATTATTTTTCAAAACAATGTTTAAAAAATGTGTAATCTTTGTAAATTATATCATAAATAGGACCTTTGGAGTTATGTCACACATGCAGCTAACAAAAATATATGGAAATGTGTCAGACCCTGATCTGTTTCACCTGTCTTTGTGATTGTCTCCACACCCCTCCAGGTGTCACCCATCTTCCTCATTATCCCCAGTGTATTTATACCTGTGTTCTCTGTTTGTCTGTTGCCAGTTTATTTTGTGAAACCTACCAGCGTTTGTTCCCCTGCTCCTGTCTGTTATGTTTCACTATATTGGATCACTCCAATATATTGGTATCACTCCGAGGCGGAGGGATACATCCAAGGTGAGGATTTACAGAGTTACTACCGTATACACCTGTGTCACGGTTGTGGTCCGCCCCTATATATAGACCCCATGGCCGCAACACACGTTCTCTTTCATTTTCTCACTGGTCGTCCATATGGTTTAAGGTACAAACTTTCTGAAGTTCGCTTGGTAAGTCACTGGTAAGTGTAATATCTTGCGTGGAAGTATACTCACTGACTGTTTGCAGCCTGTAGCAGCTGGCCACATGGCCAGCCCCTCCTCTTGAGTGCTCCACTTGCTGCGCACGGTTGATCTGTATCTTCCGCCCGTGGTTTGTCGTGCTTGTGTTTCATTAGCGTTACACTACAACTCCAAGTGCATCAATTAATATATTGTTGGCTCTTGCTGCCACATACTGTATTTACCTTACACAACTTGCTGACTGGCTTGTTCTGTGTGTGTTGTGAATTGCTTTAATTACCCTGCAGGCTTTTTTTCTTGTTCTTTCCACTGCCGAATGTAAGAGTATCGTGGTGGGCTTCCACTACGTTGAGACATTAACTTTGGAGTTCCTTAATGGAGTTACTCCATCATATGGTGGTGCTGTTTGTTTTCTGCTTGGATATTAAACCTGCTAGGTAATATTGCAGTCAGCGTAAAACAAATAAAACACATAAATCAAGTCCATTACCTGGTTGCTGTTTTTTTGCAGAGGTACCGGGTAATTTATCCCTCACCGGGTTCCTATTCCTCCAAGCGGGTCACGATATAAGCTCTCCCAGGGCATCGGAACCCTGCTCCGTGGCCTTGGTGGCTTGGCTGAGCTTATGGCTTCTCTTTGTGACAGGTGTGATGGTGGCATCCCCCCTAGAGATCTGCATACCTTGTGTATGCACTGCCTAGGTTTGAGCCACGCAGAGAGGGCGGTGGAGCACTCTACTGGATGCCTGTTTTGTGTGGTGTTCTAAGAACGCCTGCGCCTAGCGCGATTGGAGGCCATGCGTGAGTGGGTCGGCCAGGCTCGGGCTCAGGCTGGTGACGAGCTCCTTCCCTCAGGAGTGGTGTGCCAGCGAGCTGTTAGTCCCTCTACTGGGCCCAGTACCCCTCCCGGGAAGCGTGGCCGGAGCCACTGAAGGCAGAGCCCATCTGCTGCCAGTCCTGGACGGGGGCAGGAGTCGGCCCACTGGTACCACCTTGAACGGAGGGTGCATGCCCTGCATCAGGAGGTTGATAGCTTCGATGGTGATGACAGTTGTTCCCTATTGGCCAGTGATAGGCTGTTCCTGGGGGACAATGCTGGCACTGTTCACCACCGTGAGCGGGGCTACCAGGCTGACAAGCCATCAGAAGCCGGCAGTGGGGCCTCATCGCCCCCAGAGGGGCCTACTCACTCAGTTAGCCAATGCACTTGGACATGAAACTGGTTGACAGTGACTCTCCATCTGTCCCCATCTCTGCTGAGTTCTGCGAGGCCTTTCAGGAGAGCTGGGCCTCTGCCAGGTGGCGCTTCCGACTCACAGCAGAGACTGGACCAAGGAGTTATGTTTTGGGCGCAGAGTCACTCGGCCTCCGGGAGTACCGGACCATGGACACCATGATAGCTGCCATGGTCCTCCTGGACCAGGAGATTATAGGGCGGAACCCACGACTGAAGCAGGGACCCCCCCAGAGTCCTTGATGAGGACTTGAAGCCACATATGGGTCCCTCTGCTCTCTTGGCCACCTTACCAACATGGCCATGCTGCTGCAGGCCTACCTGCAGACTCTGTTGCCCCAGCTGCAGAAGGGTGCAAAGGAGCTCCTCCGGGAAGCGATGGAGGTGTCTCGCCTGCTTTCCCTGCTCCAGAGGGATGTGGCCCGCTCCAATGGACGGGCCATGGCACAGGTGGTTACCTCCCGGCGCCATCTCTCGCTGGCCCAATCCTGTCTGCCAGCTGCTCTCGAGAGCACATTTGCCACTCTCCCCATCACTCCAGGGCTGACGTTTGGCCCAGGGGTTAATGACATTCTGGAGCAGACTGATAAGGTTCGTAGGGTCCGGGAAACCCTGCAACGATTCATACCGCCTCCTCAGGGTCCCTCTCCTGCCCCATCACCTCTTGAGGGACGACAGCGGGGAGGGGCAAAGCGTGTGGTGGAGCAACAACCTGTCAACCGTCACTTCCATAGGGACGTGCCTGGGGGACCCAGGCACTCGGAGCGCCAGAGGAGAGGACCCCTGACACACCTTTCCCCGTCCTCGGCCTCTTCTCCCGGTCTCAAAGGGCATAGTGGGAGGAGTGTGTGGAGTCGCCATGGAGTCCCCGGCACCGGTCCCCATCCTTCAGGGGCCTTCGTGTCAACATGGTGGCCGAACCCCTGAAGAAAACCTTGCGGCTGGAGATGTCCTCACTCCTGGACAAGGGTGCCATCCGCAGGATTGAGACATCAGAATGCCTAGGTGGGTTCTACTCCACTTATTTTGTGGTCCCAAAAAGAGACAGAGGGTTTCGACTGATTCTGTACCTACGCAACATCAATGGGTACTTGAAGGTACTGAGGTTCCACATGCTGTCTCCAGCCCGTGTGTTGCAGGCTGTGTCCAGGGACCAGTGGTTTGTGACGCTGGACCTTAGGGATGCATACTTTCATGTTCCTGTTTACCCAGCTCATTGGCAGTGCCACCGATTCGATTTTGAAGTGAGGGCTTACAAATTCATGGTTCTTCCCTTCGGTCTCCTTGGCACCCCACATTTTCACAAAGTGCATGGACGCTGTCCTTGTACCTCTCACGTGCCGAGGATTGTTGATCCTCAATTACCTGGACGATTGGGTGATTTGTGCCCCGAACAAGACCCAGGTCTTTGTCGGACAGAGGCATGCTCCTGACCCACATCGGTGGGCTGGGCATTACTGTAAACAACAAGAAGAATCGTCTGATGCCCACCCAGAGGGTGGCATTCATTGGCATGGAACTGGACTCAGTCCTCATGAGAGCACGCCTGCCCACCAGAAGGGTTCAGGCGATCTTATCTTGCCTCGACCGCTTTCGGCAGGGGCGGGTGGTTTCTGCCCTAACCTTCCAACGCCTGTTGGGCTTGCTGACGGCGGCCTCGTTGTTGATTGAGTCCCCTGAGCCTGCTCCATCTCCGGCCTCTTCAATGGTGGTTCAACTCCCACCGGCTGGACCCGAAGCGCCACCGTCACCGCCAGCTGCGGGTGACCGCACAGTGCCTCAGGGCATTGTTGAGATGGCGCTGTCACTCCTTTCTCTCAGGTGGGTGGAGATGCTGAGGATGTGCTGCCGGGAGCTGATCAGCATGCCCGGGGGGATGTGACCAAAGGCAGGTTGGCCAACGGCTGTTGGCTACCCCCTTGGAGCGGCAGGCACATCAATACACTAGAGCTCCGAGCTGTACCAGTCTTTCCTTCCACATCTGAAAGGAAGACATGTCCTGGTGAGAACAGACAACACCACAGTGGTGGCTTACATCAACCATCAGGGTGGACTAAGGTCCCACCGCCTCCATCTTATGGCACGCGAGGTACTTCTCTGGGCTCAGGGATGTCTAGCATCTATATGCGCAGCCACGTACCTGGCACCCTGAATGTGGCAGTGGATATGCTCTCGAGGGAGGGCCCACCACCTTGGGACTGGAGCCTACATCCCCAGGTGGCGCAGCAACTGTGGGATAAGTTCGGAAGGGCCTCCCTGGACAACGCACACTGCCCCGTGTGGTACTCCATCTCGGAGCCACCAGGGCCTCTGGGCTTGGATGCTCTGGCTCACGATTGGCGGGGCTGGAGCTTTACGCATTCCCTCTTTCCCCTGATCCAGGCTGTGCTGGACAGGTCCAGGATGGCAGAGCATCATCTGCTTCTGGTGGCCCCATACTGGCCCAGATGACCCTGGTTCAGCCTTCTCCTGTCCCTGTTGTCTGGGAAACCTTGGCAACTTCCCCTGAGATCGGACCTGCTCTCTCAGGCCGCACCGCCTGAGTCTGTGGGCTTGGCCACTGAACGGCACCAATGGCCCATGTTAGGACTACAGGAGGGTGTAATGAACACCATGCAGAGTGTAAGGGAACCAGTTACAACCGCGGCATACCAGTTGCGCTGGTGGTTGCTCTACTCTTGATGCTCTGGTTTTGAGGTTGTGCCCGAGTCATGCGGGATGCAGTATGACCTCCAATACCTGCAAGCTCGCTTGGATGAGGGCTTGGCAGCCTCTACACTGAGAGTGTATTTGGCCGCTATATCTGCCTGCCATGTGGGGTGGATGGACAGGCCAGTGGGGTGCCATCCCTTGGTCTCCAGGTTTATGAAGGGGGTTCATCGCCTGCGTCCAGCTAGGACCCTTTCAATGGTGAGCTGGGATTTGGATGTGGTCTTGGCAGCTTTGGCAAAGCTGCCTTTCGAACCGTTGGAGTCTGCCTCCCTGAAACACCTCTCTATGAAGGTGGCTTTCATGGTAGCGATTAATTCCATGAAGAGGGTGGGTGAGCTCCATGCTCTTTCGGTAAGTTCTGAGTGCTACCGGATGGACCCCGGGGGGAGGAGTATATCTCTCCGCCCCAACCCTTCATTCCTCCCGAAGGTTCTGTCAGACAGGCATATGAACATCCCTTTTATCCCGTCTTCTTACAACCCCCTGGCAGTGGCGGGAGAGTCTGGGCCTCCCTCCGGCATGCTGTGCCCTATGTGGAGCGGACACGGTCAGTAAGAACAACAGACCAGCTCTTTGTCTGCTATGGTGAGAGAGTCCTGGGGGTGTGGCTATCAAAGCAGAGGCTCTCTCACTGGATAGTGGACACGATTACGACAGCATACCGCCTTTCTGGCAGGCCAGTGCTAGGATCTGTGGTGGCACATTCAACACGAGGTGTGGCTGCGTCCTGGACTCTACTGAGAGGAGTGCCCCTCGCTGATATCTGTGCTGTGGCCAGCTGGGCTTCCTCTTGCACCTTTGCTAGGTACTATCGGGTAAATGTGGCACCTCCCTCTGCAGTTGGTTCAGCGGTCCTGGGCGTCGCAGGTGCATCCTGTTTCCATTGATTATCCTTGAGATGTTTCTACAACTTGATTGGAGTCTACCTATGGTAAATTAAATTGATTGGACATGATTTGGAAAGGCACACATCTGTCTATATAAGATCCCACAGTTGACAGTGCATGTTAGAGCGAAAACCAAGCCATGAGGTCAAAGAAATTGTCCATAGAGCTCCTAGACAGGATTGTGTCAAGGCACAGATCTGGGGAGGCGTGCCAAAAAAATATTCTGCAGCATTGAAGGTCCCCATGAACACAGTGGCCTCCATTGTTCTTAAATGGAAGAAGTTTGGAAGGTGCTTCAACAAAGAACTGAGTAAAGTGTCTGAATACTTATGTAAATTTGTTATTTAAGTTTTTTATTTTTTATAAATTAGCAAACATTTCTAAAATCTGTTTTTGCTTTGTCATTATGGGTTATTGTATGTAGATTGATGAGGGAAAAAAACTATTGTATACATTTTAGAATGAGGCCATTTACGTAAGGGGTCTATAGTGGGGTCAAATGCAGTGTATAGTGAATTTACAACGTAACTTATTTGATTCCTTTACTATGTCACTTTGATTACTATGTCACTTTTGTTGTCATTTGACTGTGAGAAGCCTGTCAATAAAACATTTAATTTGACAGGATTTAGTTCTTATTATATCACTTTAGTGTACTGAGAACCAAATCCAGCCAAATCACATTTACATTTTTATTGACAGAATTATCACACAGTGAAATGGCAACAAAAGTAACATAGTAATCAAAGTGACATAGGTTTCCACCAGAGATATTTCTTGTTTCCACTAGCTTCCACAGCCATGAAGTCGAAATAAGGTTAGGGTTAGCAGTGTGGTTAAAGCTAGGGTTAAGATTAGGTTTAAAATACAATTTTAAGAAGAGAAATTATAGAAATGGTCAGGTTTATGAAGCTAGTGATGACCATTCTTTTTGTCCACATGATAAAATCGGAGAGGGGACTGTGTATCTGTCTCTGTCCGTGCGTACCAGGGGAGATTGACCGCCCGCACTCATTGGACCCGGGGAAGTTCATAACCGACCAAGGTGCTGCAGGCATTGTTAGCAAAAAACAGGATCCCCCATTATAGCGAATGGAAATAAAAATGAAAATAATTAATAGACAATCATGGTACCAATAATTGCTTCTCCACAAGTAATCTTGTGGAATAATAGTTGAACTGTTGTGATACTCTAAATGACTTGTGGTTATTTCGATGCACACACACAACATTCAGTTATTCGTGTTACTACCCACAATAAAAAGTAATCAGAAAACATGCGTCTTCTCTCTTCGGACAGCGATAACACTCTGACCTGAGTGGGCGGGTGCAGTGTCCAGACACGCTTTTCCAAGCGCTCTGATTGGTTGGGAATGGCATGAGTGACAACTAAGTTAGACTGAGCAGCCAAATGAACAGGACTTAATTAAGGGAAACTAAGTGGACTGTGAGGGGATGTTGGGTAGAGAGGAGGGGAGCAGGACGGCCTTTTTTACAAAAGCACAGAGAAGTAAGCTCCACTCATAATAGTATACTTGATGCACTATGTAAAACTCCTTCACTATAGCAGTCTGTATGTGTGATGACATAGCAGATTATCCTGGGCAACTGGTTGGATTGGATTTTGTGTACTCGCTCTCTCTCCCCCCTGTAAAAGTCTATAAAAACAAATGTTTCCATCCCCCTATCCCAAGGTGAGTCTTCTGGACTATAGAACTCTAGAGCACCACATAAAAAATCCTGCCACCCTGTTGTCAGTTATCTGCAGACAGTTCCTTGAGGAAGAAGGATGTACCTATCAAGCCTTTAAATGGCCACATTTTGGGGATGACCAAATACAATAAGGTTTTGCATAAACAACTAATTTTCATTTTTCAGTTGTTAGATTACAAAACATTTTTTTTTTCATAGCATGTTTGGCACATTGGTCTTCACATTTAAAAATAAATAACTTATATGGTAAATTCAACATCAAGACAAAACTTAGAGCTTATGACTCAAAACTTTGAAAATCAGGACATGTCCAGAGTGAATACATGTTTATTAATGTACAGTACCAGTCAAAACTTTTGACACACCTACTCATTCAAGGGTTTTTCTTCATTTTTACTATTTTCTACATTGTAGAATAATAGTGAAGACATCAAAACTATGAAATAACACTTATGGAATCATGTAGAAAAAGTGTTAAACAAATCAAAATATATTTTAGATTCTTCAAAGTAGCCACCCTTTGCCTTGATGACAGCTGTGCACACTCTTGGCAGTCTCAACCAGCTTCATGAGAAATGCTTTTCCAACAGACTTGAAGGAGCTCCCACATATGCTGAGCACTTGTTGGCGGCTTTTCCTTCACTCTGCGGTCCAACTCATCTCAAACCATCTCAATTGGATTGAGTTCGGGTGATTGTGGAGGCCAGGTCATCTGATGCAGCCCTCCATCACTCTCATTGGTCAAATAGCCCTTACACAGCCTAGAGGTGTATTTTGGGTCATTGTCCTGTTGAAAAACAAATGATAGTCCCACTAAGCGCCAACCAGATGGGATGGCGTATCGCTGCAGAATGCTGTGGTAGCCATGCTGGTTAAGTGTGCCTTGAATTCTAAATATATCACAGACAGTGTCACAAGCAAAGCACCCTCACACCTCCTCCTCCATGCTTCACGGTGGGAACCACACATGCAGAGATCATCGTTCACCTGCTCTGCGTCTCACAAAGACACAGCGGTTGGAACCAAAAATAAACAAATTTGGACTCATCAGACAAAAGGACAGATTTCCACTGGTCTAATGTCCACAGCTAGTGTTCTTTGACCCAAGCAAGTCTCTTCTTCTAATTGGTGTCCTTTAGTAGTGGTTTCTTTGCAGCAATGAAGGCCTGAACTTCTTCAATTTTCTAATAATTGCGCCAACAGTTGTTGCCTTCTCACCAAGCTGCTTGCCTATTGTCCTGTAGCCCATCCCAGCCTTGTGCAGGTCTACAATTTTATCCCTGTCCTTACACAGCTCTCTGGTCTTGGCCATTGTGGAGAGGTTGGAGTCTGTTTGATTGAGTGTGTGGACAGGTGTCTTTTATACAGGTAACGAGTTCAAACAGGTGCAGTTAATACAGGTAATGAGTGGAGAACAGGAGGGCTTCTTAAAACTTCTTAAGACTAGGGGGCGACATTTTCGTTTTTGGCTAACCCATTTGAAACTGCCTATTTCTCAGCCCCAGAAACTAGAGTATGCATATAAGTGTCAGATTAGGATAGAAAACACTCTGAAGTTTCCAAAACTGTAAAATTCTTGTCTGTGAGTTAAACAGAACTGATATTGCAGGCTAAAACCTGGGGAAAATCCAATCAGGAAGTGACCCTGTTTTTGAAACCTCTCTGTTCCTATGCATCCCTATTTCCCATTGAAAGGGATATCAACCAGACTTCTTTTTCTATGGCTTCCCTAAGGTGTCAACAGCCTTTAGACATAGTTTCAGGCTTTTATTTTGAAGAATGAGCGTGAAAGGGCACATTGCGTAAGTGGATAGGTGGGGGCTCTCAGAGTGAGTTCTGCGTAACAGAGAAAGGCGGCCATTGTTCCTCCCTGTCCTAGTGAAAAGCCAACTGTCCCGGTTGATATATTATCGAATAGATATTTGAAAAACACCCTGAAGATGGATTATAAAAAACGTTTGACATGTTTCTGTGGACATTATGGATATAATTTGGGATTTTTGTCGGCGTTGTCGCGAGCGCTCTTTCCGGTGGATTCCTGGGCATAACGCATCAAACTAACGGAGGTATTTGGATATAAAAAATATCTTTATGGAACAAAAGGAACATTTGTTGTCTAACTGGGAGTCTCGTGAGTGAAAACATCCGAAGATCATCAAAGGTAAACGATTAATTTGATTGCTTTTCTGATTTTCGTGACCAAATTACCTGATGCTAGGTGTACTTATTGTTTTGTGAGACGACAGATGGATTAACAAAAGGCTAAGCTGTGTTTTGCAATATTGCACTTGTGATTTCATGAAATTATATTATATTAAATACCTGTGGCGCTAGGCTAGGCTATGCTAGTCAGCGTTTCTGATGACAATTATCCCGGATCCGGGATGGGTGGTTCAGAAAGGTTAAAGAAAAACTAACAGGTCTGTGAGAGCCGGAATTCTTACTGGTTGGTAGGTGATCAAATACTTATGTCATGCAATAAAATGCATATTAATTACTTAAAAATCATACAATGTGATTTTCTGGATTTTTGTTTTAGATTCCGTCTCTCACAGTTGAAGTGTACCTATGATAAAAATTACAGACCTCTACATGCTTTGTAAGTAGGAAAACCTGCAAAATCGGCAGTGTATCAAATACTTGTTCTCCCCACTGTATATGAGTAATGCAAGATATGTAAACATTATTAGTGTCATTATTAAAGTGACTAGTGATCCATTTATTAGTGGCCAATGATTTCAAGTCTGTATGTAGGCAGCAGCCTCACTGTGTTAGTGATGGCTGTTTAACAGTCTGATGGCCTTGAGATTGAAAAATTGCTTCTGTCTCTCAGTCCCAGCTTTGATGCACCTGTACTGACCTCGCCTTCTGGACGGTAGCGGGGTGAACAGGCAGTGGCTCGGGTGGTTGTTGTCCTTGATGATCTTTTTGGCCTTCCTGTGACATTGGGTGGTGTAGGTGTCCTGGAGGGCAGGTAGTTTGCACCCGGTGATGCGTTGTGCAGAGCATGCACCCTTGTGGAGCCCCAGTGTTGAGGCTCAGAGAAGTGGAAATGCTGTTTCCAACCTTCACCACCTGGGGGCGGCCTGTCAGGAAGTCCAGGACCCAATTGCACAGGGCAGGGTTGAGACCCAGGGCCGCAAGCTTAATGATGAGCTTGGAGGGTACTATGGTGTTGAATGCTGAGCTGTAGTCAATGAACAGCATTCTTACTTAGGTATATCTCTTGTCCAGGTGGGATAGGGCAGTGTGCAGTGTGATGGCGATTGCATTGTCTGTGGACCTATTGGGGCGGTACGCAAATTGAAGTGGGTCTAGGGTGACAGATAAGGTAGAGGTGATATGATCCTTGACTAGTCTCTCAAAGCACTTCATGATGACAGAAGTGAGTGCTACGGGGCGATAGTAATTTAGTTCAGTTACCTTTGCCTTCTTGGGTACAGGAAGAATGGTGGCCATCTTGAAGCATGTGGAGACAGAAGACTGGGATAGGGAGAGATTGAATATGTCTGTAAACACCAGCCAGCTGGTCTGCGCATGCTCTGAGGACGCGGCTAGAGATGCTGTCTGGGCGTCAGCCTTGCGTGTGTTAACGCGTTTAAATGTCTTACTTATGTCGGCCACGGAGAAGGAGAGCCCACAGTCCTTGGTGGCACTGTATTATCCTCAAAGCGGGCAAAGAAGGTATATACTCTGTCTGGAAGCAAGACGTCGGTGTCCGTGACGTGGCTGGTTTTCTTTTTGTAGTCCGTGATTGTCTGTAGACCCTGCCATTTACGTCTCATGTCTGGGCCGTTGAATTGCGACTCCACTTTGTCTCTATACTGACATTTTGCTTGTTTGATTGCCTTGCGGATGGAATAACTACACTGTTTGTATTCGGCCATATTGCCAGTCAACATTCCATGGTTAAATGTGGTGGTTCGCGTTTTCAGTGTTGCGCAAATGCTGCCATCCATCAACGGTTTCTGGTTAGGATAGTTTTTAATAGTCACAGTGGGTACAACATCTCCTATGCACTTCCGTATAAACGCACGAACTCACGCACCGAATCAGCGTATACATTGATATTATTCTCTGAGGCTACCCGGAACATGTCCCAATCCGCGTGATCAAAACAATCTTGAAGCGTGGATTTCGATTGGTCAGACCAGCGTTGAGTAGTCCTTGTCACGGGTACATCCTGTTTGAGTTTCTGCCTATAGGAAGGGAGGAGCAAAAAGGAGTTGTGGTCAGATTTGCCGAAGGGAGGGCGGGGGAGGGCTTTGTATGCATCGCGGAAGTTAGAGTAGCAGTGATCCAGAGTTTTGCCAGCGCGAGTTCTACAATCAATATGTTGATAGAATTTAGGTAGCCTTGTTCTCAAATTTGCTTTGTTAAAATCCCCAGCTACAATAAATGCAGCCTTAGGATATATGGTTTCTAGTTTGCAAAAGTCCAGTGAAGTTCCTTGAGGGCCGTTGTGGTATCGGCTTGAGGGGTGATATACACAGCTGTGACAATAACCGATGAGAATTCTCTTGGGAGATAATACGGTCGGCATTTGATTGTGAGGAATTCTAGGTCAGGTGAACAAAAGGACTTGAGTTCCTGTATGTTGTTACAATTACACCATGAGTCGTTAATCATGAAACATACACCCCCGCCCTTCTTCTTCCCGGAGATATGTTTATTTCTGTCGGCGCGACGCACGAAGAATCCCGGTGGCTGTACCGCCTCCCGACAGCATATCCCGAGAGAGCCATGTTTCCGTGAAACAGAGTACATTACAATCCCTGATGTCTCTCTGGAAAGCAACTCTTGCCCTAATTTCGTCTACCTTATTATCTACAGACTGGACATTAACGAGTAATATACTCTGAAGCGGTGGGTGGTGTGCGTGCCTCTGAAGTCTGACCCATCTCCCACTTCTGCTGCGATGTTGTTTTGGGTCAGCCTCTGGAATCAGTTCAGATGCCCCGGGTGGTTCAGACAAAGGATCCGCTTCGGGAAAGTTGTATTCCTGGCCATAGTGCTAGTAAGTTGATGTCGCTCTAATATCCAATAGTTCTTCCCGGCTGTATGTAATAACACATTTTCTGGGCTAACAATGTGAGAAATAATACATTAAAAACGAAATACTGCAAAGTTGCATAAGGACTAGAACCGAGGTGCCCCTCTGTCGGCACCATCTAGAACACGCAGTCTCCTCTGAACAGTTGATGTTGAGATGTGTCTGTTACTTGAACTCTGTGAAGCATTTATTTGGGCTGCAATTTCTGAGGTGCAGTTAACTCTAATGAACTTATCCTCTGCAGCTGAGGTAATTCTGTGTCTTCCTTCCCTGTGGCGGTCCTCATGAGATCCAGTTTGATTGTTGCGCTTGATGGTTTTTACAACTGTACTTGAAGAAATGTTCAAAGTTCCTGAAATGTTATATATTGACTGATGTCTTAAAGTAATGATGGACTGTCTTTTCACTTTGTTAATTTGAGCTGTTCTTGCCATAATAGGGACTTGGTCTTTTACCAAATAGGGCTATCTTCTGTATACCACACCTACATTGTCACAACTAAACTGATTGGCTCAAACTCATTAAGAAGGAAAGAAATGTACTTTTAACAAGACACAATTGAAATGCATTCCAGGTAACTACCTCATGAAGCTGGTTGAGAGAATGCCAAGAGTGTGCAAAGCTGTCATCAAGGCAAAGGTTGGCTACTTTGAAGAATCTTTGTTTAACACTTTTTTTGGTTACTACATGATTCCATATGTGTTATTCATAGTTTTGATGTATTTTCTATTATTCTACAATATAGTAAAAATAAAGAAAAACCCTGGAATGAGTAGGTGTCCAAACTTTTGACTGGTACTGTATATCAGACACATCACACAGGTGTGTGAACTAAAATATATATCCCAGTCAAGATTGAAGAACAGGACAAATAGACAAAGTGAATATAAGTCAGTGCTTTCGCCCGTAGAAGTTTGTATGAATTTGACCATTCAAATTCATACAAACTTCTACAGGCGAAAGCACTGACATATTCACTTTGTCTATTTGCCTCATTGTTCAATGGGAAGAATACATGTTGACAGAATGGCTGTGAGAGAGAGAGGGTGTTGCTGTACTGCTTCCGGTAGCACTGAAGGCCACAGTATTCCGTCAGGCAGCTTGAAAAAGATGTCTCACCATCCAGGCCCATGTCACAGCATACATTGATTAGCCTGACAGGGAAATTACAATAAATACATTATGTACCTGTAATCACAAAAGCCGTGTTAGCATTTACTGCACGTTACTGAAAATCCAACCCTTTCTTAAGTGTCATTGATATATTTATTTTGATTTTACCTTTATTTCAACAGGGGGTCCCATTGAGACCAAGGTCTCTTTTACAAGGGAGCCCTGCATTTTACAATTTACTAATTTTATAGAATACAAGCAACAGTTACAATACACAAATCAAAAATAGAATCATAGATAACATCTACATCTCTCAGCTACCAGGTCTTCAATCAATACACTAAACTGCCTGAGTGGCCACCAGAACATCCAATTTCGAGATCTGCAGATTGTTCCAGCAGCGGGGCTCATAAAAACTAAAAGGGGATCTACCCAATTCGGTGGAGACCCGAGGAACCTCGAGACAACCAACCCTTCGAGCATGTTTTGAAACATGTCTTTATACTTCAACAACAAATATATTGCAATTTACATACAATATTCAGTTAATAATCATTGACTGTAATACCTCTAGGGTACTGTGGTGAAACGACTGCTGTGCAAAGTATTGGGCAACAGCTTTCTTCCAGGACCAATATCCACAAAGTGTCTCAGAGTAGGAATAGTGATCTCTGATCAGCTCCCCCTTGTCAATGTATTTATACTCTGTGTGAAGACAAAACTGATCCTAAATCACCACTCCTACTCTGAGATGCTTTATGAATATGGGCCCTGGTCGGTCAGCAGCATGCTGCTTTCTGTGATCCCACTCACTCTCCACCTGAAATGCAACAACAACAAAAACATGAATAAGAATAAGCCTAGTCAGTCAGTAACTTAACTAAATAATGAAACACTCAGCTAAATGTGCACAAGCCAAATCACCCAAATTATATGCAGTGAAATCAGGAGGGGTATTTATATTGCTAAATTTTTCAGTCACCAATTCATCTATAAACAGGCAGGGGAACAAAGTAGTTTGACAAAAAGTGTTCAATATCAGTAACTAGTCTTTAAAATATAACTAACAATTATATAGCTAGTTGTTATTTTCTAGAAACCTAGCTACAGTCCACTTAGCTAAGGTGAACTCAACTCAGACTGATGGTGGAAGTTAACATCAGCAAAGGTTAGCTAGCTTTTTAGCAGTTTCAATCTTGCGAACTATGGCATTTTCTCTACTTCATCAATCAGATGGATAGCTAGCAAAAATAGAGTGCACAAAACATTAGGAACACCTTCCTAATATTGAGTTGCACCCTCTTTTGCCTTCAGAATAGTCTTAATTCGTTGGGGTATGGACTCTACAAAGTGTCGAAAGCGTTCCACAGGGATACTGGCCAATGTTGACTCCAATGCTTCCCACAGTTGTGTCAAGTTGGCTGAAAGAAAACAAGAAAAAAATATATATATGAGCCTTTCCTCCTATAGCTCCTCCCACCAGCCCCCTTTGGGTCATATGCACTCTAACCTACTCAGATGATATGGCCATCCAGGCCAGACAAGTTGTCAATTCAGGCAAGAGAGTATCATAGAGTATATATGACCAAGATTCATGGCATAGTAGATCAGTGTACAAGACCCTGTACCCATAGTTGTCCACATAGGCTGACAAATATCTAATATTCTATACTTCAATCCACATTGGGACATAAATCTAATATCTGGGCATTCTGAGAATATGGCCAAGCAATCAGTCATAGTCTCTTGATGTGCTGTGGTGTAGTGGTGCCTGGAGAAGTGAATATACTGTAATTTCCCCAAACATTATCCAAATGGCCTGCCCGGCAAAGAAAAAGTGCCCTGTGTGAAAAATTATATGAGCAACAGTAACATACACTCTGAATGACCTAAAATAATAAATACCATATTGGTCTTTCACAGTCATGCCAGCCCAAGCTGTACTGTGCAAGTATATTGATACTTGCACAGGGTGAGATGGCTGTGGTTTTACGGTCTCTTCACCAATTGTGCTATTGTGTGTATTTTTTCACGTTATTTGTAACTTATTTTATACATAATACTTCTGCCACCGTCTCTTATGACCGAAAAGAGCAGCGATTACGCACCTCGTACTGGAGGAATATTTTTTCTTTAACGAGTCGGACGCAAAGGATTTACTTCAGACACCCAACAAGGCCCTCATCCCCGTCATTCGAAAGGAGAAAGAGACGGAGATATCGGGGACGTAGGTCAGGGTGCCTTGTAAGGATCCAATGGCGAGTGGGTAATCTCCCTTTACCATCAGTCCTATTAGCCATGTACAATCACTGGATAACAAAATAGACTAACTACGATCACGTATTTCCTACCAACAGGATGTTAAAAACGGCAATATCTTATGTTTTACCGAGTCGTGGCTGAACGACGACATGAATAACATACAGCTGGCGGGTTTAACGCTGCATCGGCAAGATAGAACAGCTGACTCCGGTAAGACAAGGAGTGGCGGTCTGTGTATATTTGTAAACAACAGCTGGTGCACGAAATCTAATTGTAAGTAAAAAATAATGAAAAGTAACAATAAAATAACAAGGCCATATATAAGGGGATACCGGCACCGAGTCAATGTGCGGGGGTACAGGTTAGTCGAGGTAATTTGTTCATGGAGGTAGGGGTGAACTGACTATGCATAGATAATAAACAGCGAGTAGCAGCAGTGTACAAAACAAATGGGGGTGGGGGTCAATGTAAATAGTCTGGTAGCCATTTGATTAATTGTGCAGCAGTCTTATGGCTTGGGGGTAGAAGCTGTTAATGAGCCTTTTGGTCCTAGACTTGGTGTTCCGGGATCGCTTGCCATGTAGTAGCAGAGAAAACAGTCTATGACTTGAGTGACTGGACAAATGGAACACCTATGTGAGAATGCTGTTCATTGACTACAGCTCAGCATTCAACACCATAGTGCCCTCAAAGCTCATCACTAAGCTAAGGACCCTGGGACTAAACACCTCCCTCTGCAACTGGATCCTGGACTTCCTGATGGGCCGCCCCCAGGTGGTAAGGGTAGGTAACAACACATCCACCATGCTGATCCTCAACACGGGGGCCCCTCATGGGTGCGTTCTCAGTCCCCTCCTGTACTCCATGTTCACTCACGACTGCATGGCCAGGCACGACTCCAACACCATCATTAAGTTTGCCGATGACACAACAGTGGTAGGACTGATCACCGACAACGATGAGACAGCCTACAGGGAGGAGGTCAGAGACCTGGCTGTGTGGTGCCAGGATAACAACCTCTCCCTCAACGTGATCAAGACAAAGGAGATGATTGTGGACTACAGGAAAAGGAGGACCAAGCACGCCACCATTCTCATCGACGGACTGTAGTGGCGCAGGTTGAGAGTACCTTGGTGTCCACATCACCAACAAATTATCATGGTTCAAACACACCAAGACAGTCGTGAAGAGGGCATGACAAAGCCTATTCCCCCAGGAGACTGAAAAGATTTGGCATGGGTCCTCAAATCCTCAAAAAGTTCTACAGCTGCAACATCGAGAGCATCCTGACTGGTTGCATCAATGCCTGGTATGGCAAATGCTCGGTCTCCGACCTCAAGGCACTACAGAGGATAGTACGTACGGCCCAGTACATCACTGGGGCCAAGCTTCCTGCCACCCAGGACCTCTATACCAGGCAGTGTCAGAGGAAGGCCGTAAAAATTGTTAGACTCCAGCCACCCTAGTCATAGACTGTTCTCTCTGATACCGCACGTCAAGCGGTATCGGAGCGCCAAGTCTAGGTCCAAAAGGCTTCTTAACAGCTGCTACCATCAAGCCATTGGACTTTGTTTCTGGCCATTTTGAGCCTGTAATCGAACCCACAAATGCTGACGCTCCAGATACTCAACTATTCTAAAGAAGGCGAGTTTTATGGCTTCTTTAATCAGGACAACAGTTTTCAGCTGTGCTAACATAATTGCAAAAGTGTTTTCTAATGATCAATTAGCCTTTTAATATGATAAACTTGGATTAGCTAACACAACGTGCCATTGGAACACAGGAGTGATGGATGCTGATAATGGGCCAATAATACGCCTAAGTAGATATTCCAATAAAAAAAAACAGCTGTTTCCAGCTACAATAGTCATTTACAACATTAACAATGTCAACACTGTATTTCTGATCAATTTGATGTTATTTTAATGCACAAAAAAATTGCTTTTCTTGAAGTTTATATATACAGTACCAGTCAAAAGTTTGGACACACCTACTCCTTCCAGGGTTTTTCATTATTTTCACTATTTTCTGCAGAATAAAAGTGAAGACATCAGAACTATTAAATAACACATATGGAATCATGTAGTAACCAAAAAAGTGTATATATTTTATATTTGAGATTCTCCGAAGTAGCTACCCTTTGCCTTGGTGACAGCATTGCACACTCTTGGCACTCTCTCAATTAGCTTCATGAGGTAGTCACCTGGAATGCATTTCAATTAACAGGTGTGCCTTGTAAAAAGTTAATTTGTGGAATTTCTTTCCTTAATGTGTTTGAGTCAATCAGTTGTGTTGTGACAAGGTAGGGGTAGTATACAGAAGATAGCCCTATTTGGTAAAAGACCAAGTCCATATTATGGCAAGAACAGCTCAAATAAGCAAAGAGAAACAAGTTCATTCAAGTTACCAGCCTCAGATTGGAGCCCAAATAAATGCCTCACAGAGTTCAAGTAACAGATGCATATCAACATCAACTGTTCAGAGGAGACTTTGTGAATCAGGCCTTCATGGTCAAATTGCTGCAAAGAAACCACTACTAAAGGACACAAATAAGAAGAGACTTGCTTGGGCCAAGAAACACAAGCAATGAACATTAGACTGGTGGAAATCTGTCCTTTGGTTTGATGAGTCCAAATTTGAGATTTTTGATCCCAACCGCTGTGAGACGCAGAGTTGATGAACGGATGATCTCTACATTTTCCCACCGTGAAGCATGGAGGAGGAGGTGTGATGGTGCTTTGCTGGTGACACTGACAGTGATATATTTAGAATTCAAGGCACACTTAACCAGCATGGCTACCACAGAATTCTGCAGCAATACGCCATCCCATCTGGTTTGCGCTTAGTGGGACTATCATTTGTTTTTCAACAGGACAATGATCCAACACACCTCCAGGCTGTGTAAGTTCTATTTGACCAAGAAGGAGAGTGATGGCGTGCTGCATCAGATGATCTGGCCTCCACAATCACCCGACCTCAACCCAATTGAGATGGTTTGGGATTAGTTGGACCGCAGAGTGAAGAAAAAGCAGCCAACAAATACTCAGCATATGTGGGAACTCCAAGACTTTTGGAAAAGCATTCCAGGTGAAGCTGTTTGCGAGAATGCCAAGAGTGTGCAAAGCTGTCCTCAAGGCAAAGGGTGGCTATTTGAAGAATCTGAAATATAAAATATACTTGATTTTTTTTAACACTTTTTGGTTATTACATAATTCCATGTGCTATTTCATAGTTTTGATGTCTTCACTATTATTCTACAATGTAGAACATAGTAAAAAATAAAAACCCTTGAGTAGGAGTGTTCAAACTTTTGACTGATACTGTATATCTGCAGTGCATTCGGAAAGTATTCAAACCCCTTGACTTTTCCCAGATTTTGTTACTTTACATCCTTATTCTAAAATGGATTAAATAGTTGTTTTTCTCCTCATTATTTTATTGTATTTATTTAACCTTTATTGAACTAGGCAAGTCAGTTAAGAATAAATTCTTATTTACAACAGTTTTTACATTTTTGCTAATTTTCATTACATGAAATATCACATTTACATAAGTATTCAGACCCTTTACTCAGTACTTTGTTGAAGCGCCTTTGGCAGCTTTTACAGCCTCAAGTTTTTTGGGGTATGACGCTACAAGCTTGGCACACCTGTATTTGGGAAGTTCCTCCCATTCTTCTCTGCAGATCCTCTCAAGCTCTGTCAGATTGGATGGAGAGAGTCTCGCTGCACAGCTATTTTCAGGTTGATTGGGTTCAAGTCCGGGCTTTGGCTGATCATGTCAACATCATACTTTCACAATCTTAGCTAGCAAGCTAGACAAGCAGTCATTGTCATGAATCATGTTGACAATCTACTGGCAAATCCTTTTCAATCCTTGTCATATGAAGAGAAATCATAGATAAAACTTAATCGGTGCTCTCGCCATAAACATTACACAAGTTGGAAATCACAAATTCAACAATGAGTGGTTTAGAAGGAATCAGCGGCTAACTGCAAGCGATGTAAAGCAATCACTATTTTGCTTCCCCTGCCTACTATTCAGTGGAGAGGGTTTGTGGTCGAAGTCTGGGTTTAAGGGTCTATTTTCCAAGCTTAAAATACACATTCACACGCAACACCATGGGCCAGAAAAGGTTGAATACATTGGCCATGCTGTTGTAACAGTATAACTTTAGTACGTCCCCTCGCCCCAACCTCGGGCGCGAACCAGGGACCCTCTGCACACATCAACAACAGTCACCCACGAAACGTCGTTACCCATCGCTCCACAAAAGCCACGGCCTTGCAGAGCAAGGGGAACCACTACTTCAGGGTCTCAAAGCGAGCGACGTCACCGATTGAAATGCTATTAGCGCGCAGCACCGCTAACTAACTAGCCATTTCACATCCGTTACACTGTCAATCCAGCATGACTTTTGCCGCCTACAAAACTGGACACTCGGAACTGAGAAATCTCAGACTTCAGTGAGTTCAAGACAACTGGGAACAATGAAAATGAGCTCCGACTGGGAAAATAGGTTTTGAACAGTCATCCAACACGGAATTCCAAGTCAGGAACTCTGGCCTCTTTCTAGAGCTCCGACCTGAAGATAACTGACACCATGATTTTGTCTTCCCAGTTGTCTTAATCTCCATAAATCCAGAGAATGCCAGACTTTGATGACTAAGTAAATTACGTAATATGCCAGGGAGATGTATACTGTAGCTAAGAAAGTAATACTAAATGTATGTTGTGTAGTAAGCTGTTCGTAGCCCATGTGACTCACCATTTGGTAACTTTCCCCCTTATAACTTAGCCTACTTTGTGGTGCATTTCTTATGTTATTGAATATTGTAAGAGCTTTCATTGTTTTTTTTATATGTCCTTTATTTATATGGTTCTGACTTGTGTACAGGGAGAATACTGTAAGAACAACCCATGTTCTGAATTCTGCCGCTGTACATTACAAAAGTGCTGAACAAATAGTTGACTACCCTCGGTCTTCGCTCGCGCATTAAGGACTTAATAAAAAATTACAGAATGCCACTTATCCGCTCATCATTCCTTTAAGCCATAGTTTGTACTTCAATTGATATAGGCCTATTGATTATATACTACAGGTCTATCTCAGTATCTTAATCATTTTAGGCAATTATGTTTTGCTTACTGTGTTTTTCTTCTTGAGGGGATACTATATGTTGTTGGGTCTGTAACCATGTTGTATTAGGTCTATGTGGTCTAAAATACTGCAAATGGTAAGCTAAGTGAGTCTGTGTGGTAACTTAAGAGTAAAGTTAAAGCCCCAACATCTTGCTGAATTTATCTGAACATCTGTCGGTCTCCGTTTTGAAAGTGCTGAATGAATAGGCCTACCTCGTCGCAGCTCGTTCGCTTGCACACTTATGAATTTACTGACCAAATGTAATGTATGTATATTGTTCAAAAGTCAAAACTCTTTTTACCTTTTGTTATTATTGAATGAGAATGTGGTTCTTTGGGGGTGGGGGCTCATTCTGATTGGCTAGTGGGTCGGTTTGTGCACCCCTGCCCAGTCATGTGAAATCCATAGATTAAGGCCTAACATTTATTTCAATTGACTGATTTCCTTCTGAGCTGTAACTCTGTAAAATCTTTGAAATTGTTGCATTTGTTTCGTATAGCAGATTGTCGAGACATCCACTGCTTAAGACTGTTGCATATCATTAACACAAACCTAACCCGATTTATTTTCAAACAGTCCCCACTGTTTTGATGACAAATGGACTCTGATAAGCCAAGTAGTTTATTAATAAGGGAGTACACAAACCCTGATAGGTTTAAGCAACACTGGCCATGTGCCCTCTATTTTTGAATGGTTTCTTCAGAGCCAACTCCATTCCAATTGCCATAAAGACATGAACCATTAAATATTCTGAACAGAAGTGTAAAGAAAGACAAATTATATTTTCCCATTTTACTTTATTTTTTAAAAAGATAAATAAATTTTTTTTAAAGTGTGATGGTCCGCACTCAAGCCGCATGAAGCAGCAAGGCCAAAAAGACATAACATGAAACAGTCTGGTCTGACCCATCTCTACCCTGCATAGCCAACTGGTGATAACCAATCTCAGAGGTAGACATCTGCCCCTTCTGGCTGGCGGTCTGGCACACATTTCAGATCTAAGTGCTGCACTTTGCGCTAGAGGGCAAACCAGACAAGGGTCCCTGGGAGCGGCTAAACCAATGCTACGGAATCCAGGCGATGACAACAGGGTAGAGGGATCTCGTTTACTCCTGCACTGGGAAGAGTGGACGCTTTGCTGTGGTCCCAATAAACCAGCCATCCAGGTCTAGCAATAAGGTACACAGGGCTGAACTCCCCTCTAATCAAAACATATTGTTTGCTTTTCTCAGTAGGGGGCTCTTATGAATTCTGATTGCTAGAACAGGTTCAGCAAAATCCAATCTGAATGAGGGGGAAATTACAACTGATTCATGGTTAGACTACATCACCCCCACCTGCTGGATGAGAACAAAACGCTTACGGTCAGTCTTGTGCAAGGTCATCAGCAGAGCTACCCAATCAGACATGATCCATGGGGCCACTCAGCTCATCTTGAGGCAGGCTCCATGTCATGATATCACAGCTACAATTGTAATTGGATTTCCTCCAATTACTCTCAATCTGAATTTTTTAATACACCAATGGCTGACTTGCATCCCCCCTAATAGACAATCTAATTGGCTGGCGGGCGGGGGGGGGGTCACAGGAGGCACTTATGAAAATGGGGGGGGGGGGTCTGCCAAGTCAACAAGATCCAGGACTGTAAGAGAGGCCAAAATGACTGAACAATAACACTATGTACAGGCAGGTGAGGGGGTCAGCGTGTGTGTGTGTGCACGCTTTGAGTGTAAGCACAGACTAAGATCATGAGTTGAACATAGACATAAGCACATGTGTAAAATAAAAAAATAACACTATTTCAGTGACTATTGCACAATGAGTCGCCATGTCTTTCCACTGGTTGTTTTAAACCTCAGAACATCTGATTAAACATTACAAGGATGGAAAACAGAATATTTCAAACATTGCTTAAGAGTACTAGTTTTGGAGGATGAGAATTAAGTGATCATACAGACACACACTGACCGCTGCTCTTCCTTCAGCACTCCCCCTTTCACAAAACACACGAGGTGGGAAAAGGGGGCACCTAACGCATTCTGTACTCTGAGGTCTTGGACACCTCACAGAGCTGACCCTTGAAGTCTATGTCAACTGTGAAGTCGAGGTCTCTCTGCAAGCAAAACAGACATACAGAAACAGGTTAAAAGAGTGGACACTGGATAAACTCCCAGCTTTAAACCACAGAACAGAAGATTAATCATTTCTAGGTTTGGAAAATTATACCCAGGAACGGGGTAAACACCCAGCCTTACAAGACAGTCAAACCAACGGAAAAAAAAAAAAGGGTGGGCTTGGGGACTAAAAGGTATCCCAACAAATTTAAGACTGGGAGGTTTTTCCTCTTTCTTACGTTGTTTTTGACATTGGGCTTCATGTTGATGTTGCCGAAAATCTCCTCTCCAGTCTTCACAGTCAGGTAGTCGTCAAGGTAGAATACAGTCTGCTTCCAGTGGGTGTAGGGGGACTCTGGACCTGGGGAGAGGAGAAACGGGACAAGTCTAATATGACTTCACGCAACAGAAAAAAATATAGCCCTTAAGAGTCAAATGTATTCTCTCAATTATTAAAGACTACTTGTGTGCTGTCATTTACCATAGACTTAATTTATGAGGATTCAGTGAACAAATCTATTATTGTAGTGCAGGCGGTTTACGGGGGGGCCCTAAAGACTCACTGGTGGAGAAGCCCGTCCTCTTGTGACAGCGCGTGAACTCGATGTTGAAGTAGGTGACGAGGGCATGAATGTAATCATTCCTCTTCACCTGCAGGCAGAATGGTGAGGTGAAGGACAGGTCGTCGATCTTCACCGTGTAGATGTCCACCTCCTGGGGACAATGTAGAGAGGGGGGAGACTCAGATGACAAGGCAAAATCCTGTTTGAACTGGTGGGAAGAACTGGAGATATGGTGCCGATACAAAATGTCACAGTAGCATCAGTCAAGTAACCAGATTCCAAGTTGGGGGGGGGGGGGGGGGGGGGGCACAGAACTATTGGGGAGGCTTCTGAGTGTGATTGACTCACCTTGATGAGGCAGGCGCTGCTGACCAGCTGTTTGGGGTCCACCACGTCCACTAGGGGCTCCTTGATGGCCACCTCCTTGATGCAGGACATATCGAAGCCGTACACGTTCTCCCACCCTGTTACAGAGAAGAAATAGGGGGTTACCACCACAACTGGGCAGACGGCTAGTTTAGAAAGTAACTTAATATTAAATTGTCATCCAGGCATTGTTCCTTCTTTGAAGGAAAATGAAAGCTTTGCTAGGTCTAGAAATGCACACTTCAAAGTCCAGACTAGTTAGCTAGACCAGCATTATGGCTAACTATTACAGGGGTGGCAGGTAGCCTAGCAGTAAGGATAGCTAGTATCAAATCAGACACCATTGCACAAGGCACTTAACTCCCCGGCCCCCAGTGCCGCACATTTCCAAAACATGTGCATGTATCTTTCGGAGGGGTTAGGTTAAAAGTGAGTTAAATTTTGGTGTGACCTTGCGTGCAATTGACAAATAAAGTGATCTTAATACAAGCACAGTACAAGTAAATGTTATTTCCCAAATTGCTGATGACAGTCATTAAAAGTAGCTTTTGGCTCCAATGACACTCAACCTTAAGAGTTAGCTGAATCTGTTCAATAAGGGCCATAACAGTCCTTGACCACAGAATCCAATCTGACACTCAAGTCCCCTGACTAGCTCATCTCCAACCAAAAACATGGATACAACGCTGGCCAAATCACACCAACTACATTACCCCAAAATTTAGAGGAATTCTCACAGTGGATTTTGTAGTCCTTGTACTGCCTGTCCTCAATGGCTGTGACGTACAGGGTAGCCCTGTCTGGGAAAATCAGGCCCTCTGGTTTCTGGGAGACAGAAAGGGAGAAATGGAAAAAGAACAGGTTAATACACTTAGGAATGACAGATTAGCAGGCTATTCAGAGGCCTGGCATTTAGTTGCAGCTGTGTGGAATCATGGCACAATGACTGCTGGTGGTGTGCATGCATCAGTCTGCAAGGGGCGTTGAGCCTCCAAAAGAGAGAAGCCAACTCCAGACAAAGTCTAACACTAATCTAAAACACTTCACAAATGCATAATTTGACCAGACTGAATATTGTTACAGGACACACTTATCCATGGTATGGACAACAGTTGAGTTTAAACCAGTGCCATAGCTGAAATGTTCCCAATAAATCACCCCAGCATGGCACTGGCGAGATCCACTGGAATGAGTTTTACTTTATGGGCAATTCCACAGCAAGTCAGGAACTGAATCTCCTAAAAGCCTTGGTATACGGTCAAACAGAGTTTAACACATGCCACTTGTCCCTGAAAATGTCAGTATAGGGAAAGATGGCAATTAAGACACTCAAACAAGCATTTAAGTCTATTCCATAATGTACTAATTAAATATACAGACAGGAACATACCAGCCACTTGTCCCTGGCGTAGATGACAGTGTTGAGCATGGACTCATAGAAGAGGCAGTAGCCCATCCACTCTGAGATGATGATGTCCACTCCCTCTACAGGAAGGTCCACCTCCTCCACCTTCCCCTTGATGATGGTCACAACTGAAGGAGAAGGATGAGTTACAACTAAATAGCCACAACATTGTTTCAAGCCAGGTTGAAGCATTGTGAAGGATAGGGGTGACTTAAAACTGAAGTGGCAGGTGAAAAGTACTGACTTACTGTGGTCCATTTTGTTGGCCTTGACGATCTTCACGGCGTAGTCAGAAATACTGCTGCACTCAATCTGAAAACATAGAAGCGAGGGTTAGACAGCAGGCCTTTGGGTAATGACAACTAACCAGAACCACGGTATCCTTTAGTGCACCCATCAAGGGAATTGAAGTCTACTGGCAATTCATGGGCTTTCTATGTTCATTATGATTAAGCAAATAAAACAGGTCTTGATGCAAAGCAGTCACATCTGCGCCAGATTAAGAACAGGTGTGCCTTACACAATATGGTATGACAATCAGGACATATCGCATATAGAATGGTGAAGCTGTATCACAAGTTCTAAACGTACTACAGACTATTGACAGTGCATGGCAGTAAATGAGTTGTGTATGTATGAGTCTCTTCTCCATATGCAAACATGGTGGGGGTACTTACACCTATGACCTTCTTGGCTCCAGCTTTGGCTGCAAACATGCAGAGGATGCCAGTCCCACTGCCCACATCCAACACCACCTTGTCCTTGAACAGGTGCTTGTTGTGGAACATTGAGTTCCGGTAGGTCAGGGTGCGCACCTCATCTTTCAGCATCTCCTACAGAGCAGGACACAAGGAACATTAGTTAAGGCAACACTTACCTAGTTGAGTCACTCCAACTGGGATGTATACATGACTGAACATTTGACAATGTACCACCCATCGAAGCATCTACTATTAGCCCCATTGTATTTTGGCACAGATGTGCTGACCACAATTCAGTATAAAGCACTGTGACAGGAGTCTCCACATTTCAACCATTTGTTGTGGTACCAATTCTCACCAAATAAACATTTGAAGTCAGTTTAAATACAACTTAGTCAAATACATTTAAACAGTTTCACAATTCCTGACATTCAATCCTAGTAAAAAAAAATCCCTGTTTTAGGTCAGTTAGGATCACCACCTCATTTTAAGAACGTGAAATGTCAGAATAATAGCTTTTATATCTTTTATCACATTTCCAGTGGGTCAGAAGTTTACAAACACTCAATTAGTATTTGGTAACACTGCCTTTAAATTGTTTAACTTGGGTCAAACGTGTCGGGTAGCCTTCCACAAGCTTCCCACAATAGGTTGGGTGAATTTTGGCCCATTCCTCCTGACAGAGCTGGTGTAACTGAGTCAGGTTTGTAGGCCTCCTTGCTCACACACGCTTTTTCAGTTCTGCTCACAAATCTTCTATAGGATCGAGGTCAGGGCATTGTGATGGCCCCTCCAATACATTGACTGTTGTCCTTAAGCCATTTTGCAGCAACTTTGGACGTATTCTTGGGGTCATTGTCCATTTGGAAGACCCATTTGCAACATAGCTATAACTTCCTGACTGATGTCTTGAGATGTTGCTTCAATATATTCACAATTTTCCTCCCTCATGGTGTCATCTACTTTGTGAAGTGCACCAGTCCCTCCTGCAGCAAAGCACCCCCACATGATGCTGCCACCCCCGTGCTTCACGGTTGAGATGGTGTTCCTCGGCTTGCAAGGCTCCCCCTTTTTCCTCCAAACATAACGATGGTCATTATGGCCAAACATTTCCTTTTTGTCTCAGACCAGAGGACATTTCTCCAAAAAGTACGATCTTTGTCCCCATGTGCAGTTGCCAACCCTATTCTGGCTTTTTCATGGCGGTTTTGGAGCAGTGGCTTCTTCCTCGCTGAGCGACCTTTCAGGTTATGTCGATATAGGCCTCGTTTTACTGTGGATATAGATACTTTTGTACCCGTTTCCTCCAGCATCGTCACAACCTCATTTGCTGTTCTGGGATTGATTTGCACTTTTCACACCAAAGTACGTTCATCTCTAGGAGACAGAAGACGTCTCCTTCCTGAGCGGTATGACGGCTGCGTGGTCCCATGGTATTTATACTTGCATACTATTGTTTGTACAGATGAACGTGGTACCTTCAGGCGTTTGGAAATTGCTCCCAAGGATGAACCAGACTTGTAGGTCTTGGCTGATTTCTTTTGATTTTCTCATAATGTCAAGAAAAGTGGCAGAGTTTGAAGGTAGGCCTTGAAATACATCCACAAGTATTCTAATTGACTCAAATGACGTCAATTAGCCTATCAGAAGCTTCTAAAGCCATGACATCATTTTCTGGAATTGTCCAAGCTGCTTAAAGGCAGTCAACTTAGTTTATGTAAACTTCTGACCCACTTGAATTGTGATACAGTGAATTGTAAGTGAAATAATCTGTCTGTAAACAGTTGTGTCATGCACAAAGTAGATGTCCTAACCGACTTGTGGTTAAGAAATGTGTGGAGTGGTTGAAAAACGAGTTAATGACTCCAACCTTAGTGTATGTAAACTTCTGACTTCAACTGTAAATGTATGACAAGCACAATTTTTCAAATATACCTACCTCATGGATACCGAAGTGGGCGTATGAGTCAAAGTAATAGTCCTTAGAAGTCATGTCTTCTGCTGCTGGCTTGGCCGAGCTCTCCCCCTGAGAAATCTCACAAAAAGAGATAAGTCACAACCAGCACCAGACTGGCAACAATGAACACGTATGAAGGTTCTCCATCCAAACCAGTTACAGCCAGGCAAAATATGCTGATAAAATAATTCTAGATGTGAATTGTGTTCATTTCTTTAAGTTGCTCAAAACGTATAACATTTAATGTTCATAGGACAATTCTTCCAAATGTTTAGTTACATTTGGGCGTAGGGGTGTGCGGTGTTAAATTCACGTAGTTGTAGTTAGGCCCAAGTTCAGTGTAGTGCATGAAGCTCTCCTTTTCTCCGAGCACAAAGGGAGAGAAAGCACATGGTGATTTAGGCCTTCACTGACCGATGTAAAGTTGGGCCAGCAAATAAACGTAGAAAACGATTTGGTAACCGAATGGAGCGCGCTGAACATAAGAACGTTACTTGCGAGCTCCCCTAATTAAATGGGCCATGCCTTATTCAAGGAATTGGCTGGCCACAAAGTTACCTAGCTAAAATAGTGGCGTCTAAATCCTCCCGGGCTGCCGGTTAGGTTAACGTAAGTAGCACAATTTAGAGTTAAAACCAATGTATAACAATTATTACATGTATTTAGTCATCGACACATACTTGGATTAAAACGGAACTTGGGCTACATAAATCAAATGCCAGCAAAGTGCCAGATGTGCCTTGTGAAATGCTAGTTAGCATTACTAACCTGGCACCCATGCGGGCTCTACCCGAAGCATGAGCTAGCGATGGCTTGATAATGATTATATCAAAACATACGTCTGTCATTAGTATTCAATTTCCCAATTGTATTCATAATTCAGTAACTAGAATTACATGACAACCGCGTATACAGAGTAAGAGTTTGCTGTACTAGCAAACGTGGCGACAAATGAATGAGCCTTGCAGTATACGTTAGATGGTGCCTGGCTAAAATGGATGCTTTGATAGTGAAGTGCGTGTGTTCTCTGAACTAGCCAAATAGCATGCTCCGAGGCCTACAGTGCCATTGGACATATAGTTACTTTAGCTTAGTGAAAATACTTAGATTTTAACCTACAGAAACAAATATGTTGTTTAAAATGTATTCGACCACACCGCTGCGCTTACCTCCATTCTATCTGTTGTCTCCGCCATTTCAATTCCGTGTGGTCATGGACGCAGACTCATAGTAGTATTAAAACGCACAGCTTTGAGTCCCCACCCTTTGACGCAAAATACAGATCGTAATTGGATCCGTGTTGCAGGCACCTCCCAAACGACAGCCCCAGTTTTGCATTAAGATTTCTCATTGGTTCACAATTTCACCTCGAATCAAATCAAATTGTATTAGTCACATGTGGCGAAGACAACAGGTGTAGGTAGACCTTACAATGAAATGCTTACTTACAAGCCCCTAACCTACAGTGCAGTTAAAAAAAAATACGGATAAGAATAAGAGATAAAAGTAACAGTATTTAAAGAGGAGCAGTAAAAAAATAACAATATATACAGGGGGGTGCTGGTACAGAGTCTGTTAGTTGAGGCAGTATGTACATGTAGGTAGAGTTAATTAAAGTGACTATGCATAGATGACAACAGAGAGTGGCAGTGATATGGAGAAGGGGGGTGCAATGTGAATAGTCTGGGTAGCCATTTGACTAGATGTTCAGGAGTCTTATGGCTTGGGGTAGAAGTTGTTTAAAAGCCTATTGGACCTAGACTTGGCGCTCCGGTACCGTTTGCCATGTGGTAGCAGCGAGAACAGTCTATGACTAGGGTGGCTGGAGTCTTTGACAATTTTTAGGGCCTTCCTCTGACACCGCCTGGTATAGAGGTCCTGGATGGCAGGAAGCTTATGTACTGGGCCAATCGCACTACCCTCTGTAGTGCCTTGCGGCCGAGCAGTTGCCATACCAGGCAGTGATGCAACCAGTCAGGATGCTCTCGATGGTGCAGCTGTAGAACCTTTTGATGATCTGAGGACCCCATACAAATCTTTTCAGTCTCCTGGGGGGGAATAGGTTTTGTTTTGCCCGCTTCACGACTGTCATAGTGTGCTTGGACCATAATAGTTTGTTGTTGATGTGGACACCAAAGAACTTGAAGCTCTCAACCTGCTCCACTGCAGCCCTGCTGATGAGAATGGGGGCGTGCTCGGTCCTCTTTTTTCTGTAGTCCACAATCATCTCCTTTGTCTTGATCCCGTTGAGGGAGAGGTTGTTGTCCTGGCGCCACGCGGCCAGGTCTCTGACCTCCTCCCTATAGGCTGTCTCGTTGTTGTCGGTGATCAGGTCTACCACTGTTGTGTCATCGTCAACTTTAATGATGGTGTTGGAGTCGTGCCTGGCCGTGCAGTCATGAGTGAACAGGGAGTACAGGAGGGGGCTGAGCATGCACCCCTGAGGGGCCCCTGTGTTGAGGATCAGCGTTGCGGATGTGTTGTTACCTACCCTTACCACCTGGGGGCGGCCCGACAGGAAGTCCAGGATCCAGTTGCAGAGGGAGGTGTTTAGTCCCAGGGTCCTTAGCTTATTGATGAGCTTTGAGGGTACTATGGTGTTGAACGCTGAGCTGTAGTCAATGAATAGCATTCTCACATAGATGTTCCTTTTGTCCAGGTGGGAAAGGGCAGTGCGGAGTGCAATAGAGATTACATTATCTGTGGATCTGTTGGGCCGGATGCAAATTGGAGTGGGTTTAGGGTTTCTGGGATGATGGTGTTGATGTGAGCCATGACCAGCCTTTCAAAGCACGTCATGGCTACAGACGTGAGTGCTACGGGTCGGTAGTCATTTAAGCAGGTTACCTTAGTGTTCTTGGGCACAGGCACTATGGTGGTCTGCTTAAAACATGTAGGTATTACAGACTCGGACAAGCAGAGGTTGAAAATGTCAGTGAAGACACTTGCTAGTTGGTCAGCGCATGCTCGCAGTACACGTCCTGGTAATCCGTCTGGCCCTGCGGCCTTGTGAATGTTGACCTGTCTAAAGGTCTTACTCACATCGGCTGCAGAGAGCGTGATCACACAGTCTTCCGGTACAGCTGGTGCTCTCATGCATGTTTCAGTGTTATTTGCCTCGAAGCGAGCATAGAAGTAGTTTAGCTTGTCCGGTAGGCTCATGTCACTGGGAAGCTCTTGGCTGTGCTTCCCTTTGTAGTCTGTAATGGTTTGCATGCCCTGCCAGCTATGATTGCGGTTGGCTAAAACTGCTGCACTTCTGACTAAGGAAAGATTATTGGAATAAGATCTTGGCGCAATCTATCAAACAAACAAAATGTAAGTAGTGCTCATCAATAACTAACTATATGACTAAGTATACTAAGAGCTTGTGGGATATACCAAGGCTGTAGGCTTTATCCCAGCAGTGAATATTACAATGGCAATTTTTATTTATTTATTTAACTAGGCAAGATACTTAAGAACAAATTCTTATTTACAATGACGGCCTACCCCAGCCAAACTCTAACCCAGACGATACTGGGCCAAGTATGTGCCGCTCTATGGGACTCCCAATCACGGCCATTTGTGATACAGCCTGGACAACAAGGGTCTGTAGTGACGCCTCTAGCACTGAGAGGCAATGCTTTAGACCGCTGCGCCACTCGGGAACCCCACTTGCAATTGCAGATGTTCTTATGCACCTTTATTTGAACAGGAAAGCGTTGCAGTGGAGCCAACAAGCTAGGGACACTTAAGCAAATATGGTATCAGGGGTGTCAAGGGCTTTTAAGTCCAGCAATGCTCTGGAAAACTGGCCCTAAAAGAGTCAGAACAGATTTTAATTTGGAGGTCTCGTCTGAAAGATGGAAAATATTGACCACCACCTTACTCAGAGGTCGATACCACTCACAAAAATAGATAATCAACCTGACCATGGTGCATCATCAAATCAATGTATTTCACCTTACAATTGGTCATAAAGAAGTAAAAAGAAACATGGTTTCATTGGTATGCTCAATATTAGGCTTTAGTTTCAATTTGGTCAAGCGCTTCATTTGTTTAGTATTTGCAGAAAGGGCAGAGCAGACATTATTGATGAGGCTTAGCAGTAGTACAAGCGAGTAACATTGAGCTGACTGCATGCCACATTTGCATGGAGGGGAGGGGGGGCAAGAAACCAACTTACTTGAGTTAAAAAGTCTCCTTTTATAAAACAATTGTGTTATCTCTTTCAAATCTTTGTCATTAAAATAATATGCACTTAAACTGATTTAAATACGGCAGATTTTGTTCCACCCAAGGGTCCAACTTTGAGATGAGCAAATAGTCAACATTCCACCAATCAGTTTTTGTGTTTTGAGCTGAGGCCGAGATGTGTGTGTCGTGAACAACATTAGTGTGAGAAACAATATTGAAATCGGCTGTTCGCCATCAAATTAACGGACCCTGATTGAAATTGATTCAAACAGATAAAAATAGTATCATCATGGCACAATTGGTCTAGATAATGCAACAAAAAAAAGTTGGAATGTTGTTATATAAATAATATAAATAATTGCAATTCAGAACTGCATTGGGGGCATACTTATATACACTGTACAGCCTAACCTATGGATTGTGCACCTATGAAATGGTGTATCAGTCTACTCGGTGACACCCACAGAACACAACTGTTAAGAGTTTACACAAGTATTAGCGTCTTAGCTCTTATTGGGGAACGTTAACTGTGGGAAATCAGCTCACTATACAGCCTATTGTGCCTGTTTAACATTCATATTGGACTGTACAGCCTAAGCTACAGATTGTGCACCCATGAAATGAGGTATCAGCCTACTCGGTGACAGCAACAGAACACAACTATGTAGAGTTTACACAAATATTTGTGTCTTGGATGACTGTTTAAAGCAATTTTTCCCAGTTGGATCTCGTTTTTCTCTGAGTTTCCAGTTGCCTTGATCGCTCGGAAGTCTAAGATTTCCAAGTTCCCAGTTGTTTTGAACATAGCATTATGCCACATTCAAAACAACTGGGAACTCGGAACTGGGAAATCTCAGACTTCTAAGTGTTCAAGACAACTGGGGAACTCGGGACAAAATTATCTCAGATCATCATCAAACTCGGAATTCCAAGTCGGGAACTCTGGCCTTTTTCTCGAGCTCCGACTTTCTGACCTGAAGATCACTGACATTATGGTTCGACCTTGTTTGTTTCCGAGTTCCCAGTTGAACCACAAATCTTAGCGGGGGGAGAGAGACATGGTCCCTGCTCTCTCCTTCCTTTCCTCAGGTGAGACTGACCAGAGAGAGGGGACACCGTTTTTCGCCTCGTGGCGAAACTCGAGTCGCTCTGGCTCTGCATCTGCCTCATGTACAAATTCATGTTGTTCCTATGACCAAAGAAAGTGAAATACTCTTCAATATTAAAATGGACACGACGAGCTGCTAATAATAATAGAAACGCAGGGCTATTGATACACTCATTCAATGCAGCTGCAGCGCGAGTGGAAGTAGGGAGATGAGCGTTTTATGTTTTGTAATAGTGTTGAATAAAACCAGTGCTGAATAAAAACTTAAACATGAACTCACTCATAAAAACAGCAGCTCTTGCTGTATTCTTTATAGTCTCCCTCTGGTCATTGTTTAAAAAGTTATGAAATCTCAAGTAGGCTAGTATCAAACCTTGCTGTGGCCATAAGATCGTGGAAGTTGTAGGCACTGTGATTTGAGCTATCCAGATTGGCCAGCAGTAGGCACACTCGATTTAGCCACAGATCTCCCGGTCCTCCAGGCAGGTAGAGTTAGTCTTTTCAGACAAATTAAATGGTTAAATAATGGAAACACTTTGCCTACACGGTGCGCAGGGCTTCTGAATCAAGTGCACCGACCGCCAACAGTGCAACACAAATAATTTTAAAAAGGCGAGCAAGCCTTTATCATTGTCTTTTCTACAGAAATGTTTGGTGATCGACGAGGAATGCCTTGAAGATCGACCAGGTTGTTGACCACTGGTTTAGGCTGTACAGTGCAATATGAATGTCCAAATACACACAATAGACTGACTGGAAAGTTGATTTCCCACATTCAAAGTCCTGCAATAAGAGCTAAGATGCTAATATTTGTATAAACTCTACACATTTGTGTTCTGTGAGTGTCATTGAATAGGCTGATAGATTGGATTACATGAGTTTATTAGTCAGATGCACAGGGTCGCAGGGGTATTAAGTCTGGGGGTCAGAAGGGGGACATGTGGAGCAGGTAGCTGCCTAGTGGTGACTATTCAGCAGCCTGATGGTCTGGGGGTAGAAGCTATTGGCCAGTCTCACAGTTTTTGCCATGATGCTACTATACTGCCTATACTATAAGGCGCAACTATACTTACGCCTTCTTAACCATGGTGTCCTTCTGGTTTGACCATTTCAGTTCCTCTGAGATTTGTAAGTCGAGGAACTTGACGTTTTTGACCATCTCCAGGCTGCTTCATTGATGAGGATGGAGGTGTGCCCAGACTGGTTCCTTCTGAAGACCACAATAAGCTCCTTTGTTTTGCTGATGTTGAGGGAGATGTTGTTTGCCAGGCATCACACCGTCAGAGTACCTACCTTCTCTCTGTAGGCCGCCTTGTCACTGGTAGTATTCAGGCCTACTAATATTATGTCATCAGCGAACTTGATGATGGAGTTGGAACTGTGAGGCTATGCAGTTGTGGGTATATAGGGAGTACTGGAGGGGACTGAGGACGCACCCTTGTGGGGTCCCCGTGTTATGGATCAGTGTGGTGGAGGTAATGTTGCCTACCTTCACCACCTGGGGACAGCCCGTCAAGAAGTCCTCTTGGGAGGAGTTCAGTCCCAGGGCCATGAGCTTTGTGGTGAGCTTAGAGGGCACTATGGTGATACCCCATTTCATGGGTGTACAATCCATAGGTTAGGCTGCACAGTGTAATATAAATGTTCAATATACTGGCTAACTGGTGAGCTTAATGTTGCTCATTTCAGTCGTTTAAGAGCTAAGACGCTAATATTTGTATAAACTTTTTTAGGTCAAATGAACTAATAATTGTCTTTTTTTAAAGTTATATAACAACATTCCCACCTTGTTTTGCATTATCTAGTCCAATTGTGGCATGATTTCACAATTTCTATCGGTTTGCATCAGTTTCAATGGGGAACTTTTATTTTGAAGGCGAACTGCTGATCCCACTATTGTTGCTCACGCGAATGATGTTCACAACACACTGGTGAGTCCAAGAATAAGGAAAAAGAAGCGCCAGAGTCTGCGCAAAACGAACAGGTCTAGTGGTCGCGCTGCTTGTGCTGTCACGAGCCTTGTCCAAGGCTACCGAGTAGTGAATTGACATAAATTATTGACGACATCGAATTGCCTTCGTTTAGCCATCGGACATACGTCATTATTGGAATAGATACATTGTGGAAATACGATGGTATGCTGACTGATCACGGTCAACTGGTGATGTTTTCCAAGATTTGATATAGCTAGCTAGCCAGCTAACGTTAGCTGTTTAGCTAGCTTGCCGTGCGTGACTCACTGACACGAGTCAGAGATCAGACTGAGTGGCAATTTTTTGGCATTGTGCTTTTTCTCTGATATCTGGATATATAACGTTAATATATTTCGCGGGTAGATATAATTAGTTACAACTGCGTGTACTTTAACTGTCATCTGGTCGTGAACGAAGAGAAGGTTTGAATGAATTTGCTAGCCAGCGGAAACGTCGGCTAGTTAACACGGATACACTTGGAGTAACCATACTGCTAGTTTGCTGAATTGATCAACGGCACTGTCATCCAAACTAGCTAATCTACATACCTAGCAAGCTATTATAAACGTGCTATCTTTGGTAAAACGCCAAGGAACATAAACGGTTAAAGGTTGGTTAGCTGGCTAACTAGCTAGGACACAAGCTAACACACCCTGCACTGTAACACCTAAACGCCAGCTGACGTTTGATAGCTGACCATCGACAATTCATTTTTTTACGGGAAAGGCCGGAGTGAGGACAGAAACCAGCAAAAATGCCGGCTGTGTCGAAGGGAGATGGGATGCGCGGATTAGCGGTGTTCATTTCGGACATACGGAATTGTAAGTGTCTTTTTCCATCATTGATTAGCTTTTCAACGAGCCATGTTATTATAAACATTTGCATGGTGGACAACATTTGATCAACAGACATTTGTTTTCAAGTGTACCCTGAAATGTAGTGGTGTAAAGTGAAACAGCTAGCTCAATGGTAAGGAGAGAGGGGTTATAGCTATGGAGAGGTCATTCGCGGGTACAGTTGCTGCTGCACCGCATCCCTTTTCCATTTGCGCTGTCTACTACTGTGCTTGTGGTTATACACGGTCGACCGTGATGATGTGTTGTGTGTCAGACTCGTAGGATACTACTAGGCCGCTACTCGTTAGATGTTGTCACTGTGTTCACGTTACCTGTACCAGAACAGAAGCAGGGTAACTGACTGTTGTTATCGCGACGGGCCACCAGTGTTAATTTTGCTCAGTTTTGTTGTTGTGATAATACATTTATCAGGCAGTCGCATTGGGCGAAATGTAGCAGGGCTGGATGGATAGTTATGTTGAATCGCTGTTCAGATATAACGTTACAGTAGCTAAACCAGCCGGTTGAACTACTGGGTCGATTAGAATTGGTCGCCACTCGCAGCATAGTAGTCGATCATGTGTTTGCGCCTACCTAGTTTAGTGATATTAATGTCTTGTTAATAGTTTAAATAATATACAAATGTTGCTAATTCAGTTTTTCTAATTTGAGGCCTGGTTTATGCTGAGTGCATTGTCTGTCATAGCGCACACATACACGCCCATACATTATACAGATATTGTGCATGACACTGCCATTTTTCATAACCGCTGTCATGATAGAGCAGAATAATCTTTCTCACTCACTCAAAATACACACACACAGCGCACACACACACCGTGTGCACATTAACCCTTACAAAAAAAGATTGCAGTCAGAGTGCAGTATGCTGCAAATACTGCGTCCAAAAGACATTTTTTTACTGCAATAGAAATACCACAGTCGACTGCAGTTACTGCACTTTTAATGCAGTTTCAAACCTGCAATCTTTTTTTGTAAGGGAAAATGCAGGCTTTAAGAATACTAGACAGTGTCTTGCTTGGAGCCTGTTTCATGTAAAGCTGGCCCTTACAAAAAAGTGCAGTAACAGCAGTCGACTGTGGTATTTTAGACGCAGTTATACTGCAGCTACACAATTATTGCAGTAAAAAAATGCATTGTACTTCAGTTTACTGTGCTCTGACTGCAATATTTTTTCGTAAGGGGCCACCGCATGGCATTTAGGGTACCTTGCCCCTCTTTCAAACATGATAAACAACAGAAACAAGACCTGAAGAGGTTGCAAGACTGCTAGTGGTGTTGTGGGGTTAGCATAAGATTGATTTGGAATAGACTGCTGTCTGAGATCACAAAATGACATCATAGTAGTCCAGATCGAAAAGTTGGATAACTCAAACAGCACACGCCTTACCTTTGTCCATCGTCGAAACTGAAATGGCAAGGACGGCCTCTATTTGAAATGGACACAGTCACACACTAATATCTTGAATTTCACCCTTATTCACACCCGCCCAGCCCCGTCCCTCCTCTGTCCCACCTCCAACTCTTGTCCTCTTCCCATCCATCCCTCTGATGATTTGTACATTATGGCTTTTCCTCTCCTCCCTCTGGAACGTTGTGTTCTCCTTGATCTCTCCTTCCTTACTGTTCCCCAATTTAGTCACTGTTCCTGTTATACTGTTAGTAAACTGTCAAGTTTGTTGCTTATTTATTTATTCTTCATAAGTACATAGCCTAATTCTCCAACATTCACCCTATCTAAGAACGTTACACAGGCTAGGCCCTACTTCTTTCAAGTTACTCATTAGGCTACTCACCCCTTCTCTCTTGATCCCACATGGCCCTGTTCCCTCTATGAGATATGGAGGAGAGTCTGAGGAGCGGAGAAGCAATTCACATTCCTTCCTTGCCTTGCCTTTTGTTGTGGCTGGCAACGTGACATTCTTGGTCCGCAGCTCAAATTGACCGTAAATATCAGTTAGCCAGTAAAGCACAAACTTATCTTCTAAAACATATTACACTATTAAATAAGGCAACCAAACCAAATTACACTCGTGAATAATGCAACAATTCACAAGCAGGTGCAGACAATTAAAAGGTTTATTTTCTCCTCTGTAGTCTACACTCATTACATTTTAGCTTCAAGACAAAAGCAGCTTCTAACGGCATGTGTTCATCAAGTCACGTTAGCTTTAAAAAACAAAAAAAACAACCCTCTCATACGAATATAAAAGTACAGTAGGCCTACCTTACAACATTACAACAAACCAGACATTTTTTATCAATATCATGCAAATGTGGTAAAAGCAAATTGTGACTGAAAACAGGGGTGTAAGTGAATTCACTGTGGAGTTGCAATGAGCTGTTTTATGTATAAGCCCATACCTGCCACACAAAAAAATAAATGCTTAATGATTTGTGAAGGTGCACAATTAGTCTGTGGCTGTGCTTTAGTCTGATCAACTGTAGCCTACTGATATCGACCACAGCTACAGGTAGCCTAGAGAAGCCTATGCACTCTGATCTCATCTGGACCAAGGGGAAAGTAACGTCATGTTTTTATAGCCTAAGCTATGTATAGAATCAAATATTCCCATTTTATTTGTGCTCTTAGAGAATGTGATCAAATTTGGTTTATATTCAAACTTCGGGTGCTACGCTACAGGAGACAAAGGGCTGTGAGACAGGTTTAATCCGTGACACATGAAAAGTGGGATGGGTACGGTGGAACAGACGCTGAACAGCAGAGGGACTAATGATCTTGGAGATGGGGAAAGGTCCGATTTTTAAAATAGGGAAAGTTTGCGGGACTCCACTCGAAGGGGCAGGTCGCGAGTGGGCAGCCAATACCCTCTGCCCGAGATGATGCCGGGGTCCGGTAGTGGGTCGCTTGTCGACGATACCTGAAAATGTTCTTGAGAAGAGCCGACCGGGCTCTCTTCCAGGTATGGCAACAGCGGAGGACAAACATCTGGGCCGAGGGTATGCCGACCTCTTGCTCCAGGAAGAGCGGGGGCTGATACTCCAGGGAACACTCGAAAGGTGAGAGCCCGGTGGCAGCCTGAAGGAGTGGGCCCACTCCAGGACCAAGGAGCGGACAGCGTCACGTACAAATATCCGGTTATCTGGGCCGGATATTTCCCAGCCGAACCCCCCCGCTGGGAACACTGCGCCTCACTGACCTGCTTCTCTATTCCCCAGCTGAGTGCCGTCGCCAGACACGAGGTGGGAAGGATGGTCACGAGGTGGGGAGGATGGTCTTGAGGTGTTAGGGTGTAGCTGCGGGGCTATAGAGGTGTGACAGCGCATCCGGCTTGATGTTCTTGGATCCCGGTCGGTAGGAAAGGGAGAAGTTAAACCGGGTGAAAAGCAGGGCCCACATAGCTTGCCTGAAATTGAGCCACTTGGCAGTGCGAAGATTTTCCAGGTTGTTGTGGTCCGTCCACACAATGAACGGATGTTCCGCCCCCTCCAACCAGGGTTCACCGTATGGCCCACCAGAGTACTCAATCCCTTCTTGATGAACCTGGGTTTGTAGTTGGCAGGTAGCTGCGAAATGTACCGTAGCTCCACAGGTACATGGACTCCGAAGGTGGCGAGTCGGCAGCCCTCGGTGATTCCCGAGAGAACTCTGGTGACGTCGGGTTCACTCTGACATGTAGACATCGGGGGTCTCCGGGATTCGTCGGAGGCGAGGTAGGAATCGAGAGCGAACAAAGGCGACAGGGCACAGATTCCCTCTCCCTGCTACATTCTCTAAGCCACCCATCGATCCGCATGGTCATGGCTATGAGGGAGTCAAGGTCTGTGGGCAGCTCCCGGGCTGCGAGCTCGTCTTTGATCACCTTCGATAATCCGTGAAGGAACATTTCGATCAATGCTTCCGGGTTTCAGGCACTCTCAGCCGCCAATGTGTGAAAATCCACCGTGTAGTCTGCCACGCTACGGGATTCTTGACATAGCTGGAGCAGCTTACGAGCAGCCTCTCTCTCCCGGACAACAGAATCAAACACCTTCCGAACATCCGCCACAAACTCCTCCAGACTGAGGCAGACGGCGGACTCTTGCTCCCACTCCGCCGTATCCCAGGCGAGTGCCCTCCCGGACGTCAGCGTTATGATGTACGCTATCCTCGAGCAGTCCGAGGGGAATGAAAAAGGCTGCAGCTCGAAGACGAGGGAACACTGGGCGAGAGAAGCCCGGCAGATTCCAGAATCTCCAGCGTAGCGCTCCGTAGGAGGTAAGCAGGGTTCTCAGAACACTGGGGTAGGCTGGGAGATTACTGGTGTGACCCGCTGCCCAGTAGGGAATCGGAATTGCTCCAGCAATGTATCGAAAGCCTGGTCATGGTGTTCTGCCAGGGTATGGAGTCCCTCCGTAAGACATTGCAGTAACTCCTCATGTTTTCCAATGGTGGCTCCTTGCAGGAAGACAGCATTGTGGAGCTGGTCTGAGTCTGCTTGGTCACTCATGTCCAGTCATGGCCAGTTCGTACGATCAGAACTAGAGGTCGACCGATTATGATTTTTCAACGCCGATACCGATTTATTGGAGGACCAAAAAAAGCAGATACTGATTAATCGGCCGATTTTTAATTTTTTATATATTTATTTGTAATGAAGACAATTACAACAATACTGAATGAACACTTATTTTAATATAATGCATAAATAAAATCAATTTAGTCTCAAATAAAGAATGAAACATGTTCAATTTGGTTTAAATAATGCAAAATCAAAGTGTTGGAGAAGAAAGTAAAAGTGCAATATGTGCCATGTAAAAAAAGCTAATGTTTAAGTTCCTTGCTCAGAACATTTTAACATGAGTCTTCAATATTCCCAGTTAAGAAGTTTTAGGTTGTAGTTATTATAGTAATTATAGGACTATTTCTCTCTATACGATTTGTATTTCATATACCTTTGACAATTGGATGTTCTTATAGGCACTTTAGTATTGCCAGCCTAATCTCGGGAGTTGATAGGTTTGAAGTCATAAACAGCACAATGCTTGAAGCACAGCGAAGAGTTGTTGGCAAACGGAGTTTAGTGCTGTTTGAATGAATGCTTACGAGCCTGCTGCTGCCTACCACCGCTCAGTCAGACTGCTCTATCAAATTATAGACTTAATTAGAATATAATAAACACACAGAAATACGAGCCTTAGGTCATGGTCAAATCCGGAAACTATCATTTCGAAAACAAAACGTTTATTCCTTCAGTGAAATACGGAACCGTTCCATATTTTATCGAACGGGCGGCAACCCTAAGTCTAAATATTGTTGTTACATTGCACAACCTTCAATGTTATGTCATAATTATGTAAAATTCTGGCAAATTAATTAGTCTTTGTTAGGAAGAAATGGTCTTCACAGTTTGCAACGAGCCAGGCGGTCCAAACTGCTGCATATACCCTGACTCTGCTTGCACAGAACGCAAGAGAAGTGACACAATTTCCCTAGTTAAAAGAAATTCATGTTAGCAAGGCAATATTAACTAAATATGCAGGTTTAAAAAAAATTACTTGTGTATTGATTTTAAGAAAGGCATTGATGTTTATGGTTAGGTATACATTGGTGCAACGACAGTGCTTTTTTTCGCGAATGCGCTTGTTAAATCATCACCCGTTTGGCGAAGTAAGCTGTAATTCGATGATAAATTAACAGGCACCGCATTGATTATATGCAACGCAGGACAAGCAAGATAAACTAGTAATATCGTCAACCATGTGTAGTTAACTAGTGATTATATTAAGATTGATTGATTGTTTTTTATAAGAAGTTTAATGCTAGCTAGCAATTTACCTTGGCTCCTTGCTGCACTTGTGTAACAGGTGGTCAGCCTGCCACGCAGTCTCCTCGTGGAGTGCAATGTAATCGGCCATAATCAGCGTCCAAAAATGTCTTACCGATTGTCATGAAAATTTGAAATCGGCCCTAATTAATCGGCCATTCCGATTAATAAGTCGACCTCTAATCAGAACTCGAGATAAGACCCAGATGCAGATAGCTAGAGTCACAGATGTTTATTGACCCAAACGGGGCAGGCAAAAGACAGGTCAAGGACAGGCAGAATGGTCAGAACCGGGGAAACTAGGGAACAGAACTTGAGAAAGCAGGGAGACGGGAAAACACGCTGGTAAGACCTGACAAGACGAACTGGCAACAGACAGAGAACACAGGTATAAATACACTGGGGATAATGAGGAAGATGGGCGACACCTGGAGGGGGGTGAAGACGAGCACAAAAACTGGTGAAACGGATCAGGGTGTGACAGTATTTCCATTCTTTGCTGCAGTTCCTCTCAAGCTCTGTCAGGTTGGATGTGGAGCGTCACTGCACAGCTATTTTCAGGTGTTTCCAGAGATCTTCGATCGGGTTCAAGTCCGGGCTCTGGCTGGGCCACTCAAGGACATTGAGACTTGTCCAGAAACCACTCCTGTGTTGTCTTGGCTGTGCTTTTAGGGTCGTTGTGCTGTTGGAAGGTGAACCTTCGCTCGAGTCTGAGGTCCTGAGCGCTCTGGACAGGTTTCCATCATGGATTTCTCTGTACTTTGCCTCTGTTCATCTTTCCCTCAATCCAGACTAGTCTCCCAGTCTCTGCCACTGAAAAACATTCCCACAGCATAATGCTGCCACCACCCTTCTTCACTGTAGGGATGGTGCCAGGTTTCCACCAGATGTCACGCTTGGCATTCAGGCCAAAGAGTTCAATCTTGGTTTCTTCAGACCAGAGAATCTTGTCTCTCATGGTCTGAGAGTCTTTTGGGTGCCAAGCGGGCTGTCGTTCCTTTTACTAACGAGTTGCTTCCGCCTGGCCGCTCTACAATAAAAGGCCTGATTGGTGGAGTGCTGCAGCTATGGTTGTTCTTCTGGATGGTTCTTCCATCTCCACAGAGGAACTCTGGAGCTCTGTCAGTCACCATCGGGTTCTTGGTCACCACCTTGACCAAGGTCCTTCTTCCCCGATTACTCAGTTTGGTCGGTCGGGCAGCTCTAGGAAGAGTCTTTGTGGTTCCAAACTTTTTCCATTAAAGAATGACGAAGGTCACTGTGTCCATCAATAATGCAGAAATGTTTTGGTACCCTTCCCCAGATCTGTGCCTTGACACAATCCTGTCTGAGCTCTTTCAGGGATTTCCTTTGACCTCATGGCTTGGTTTTTGCTCTGATATGCACTGTCAACTGTGGGACCTTTTTATATAGACGGGTGTTTGCCTTTCCAAATCATGTCCAATCAATTGAATTTACCACAGGTGGACTCCAATCAAGTTGTAGAAACATCTGAAGGATGACAAATGGAAACAGAATGCACCTGAGCTCAATTTAGAGTAGCATAGCAAAGGGCCTGAATACTTACGTTTAAAAAAGGTATTTCTGTTTTTATTTTGTAATACATTTGCAAACATTTCTAAACTGTTTTCACTTTGTCATTAGGGGGTATTGTAGATTAATGAGGAAAAAAGGTTTTATCCATTTTAGATTAAGACTGTAACGTAACAAAATCTGGGAAAAGGGAAGTTGTCTGAATACTTTCCGAATACATTGTATATGGATGATTTATAAAGCCAGGCACATTTAACAGTTAGGAAACAAATTGAAATTAGGTCTATAAATAATAGCCTATCTCCTGAGTTTTCTTAGACAATTAAGCTAAGGCAAGGTCTGTTTCCTCGTCTCTGCTACTGCTGCCTCCGCCGCATTGTTCTCAATCCTAATATGATGGTTAACTTTGATTATTATGCACCTAGCAACATAAGGAAAGGCAGCAATTCTACGGTATACTGAAGATTATGTTGCAGAACCACAAACGGCAACCGTATCCAACAGCGGGACAAGGCGCATTTGTTATAAAATAATATTAGATTGATTAGTGTTGCACGATTTATTTTTGCTTAATAACCATATACAATTTCAGTATCACATGTCTTCGAGTGACTGCCATCCCCGTGGCCTCAGCAATGGATTAGTCCACAGAGACAGGCGCAAATCATACCGATGTATTTTTTTTGCCCAATTAAAAAATATCTAACAATTTGCACCTGCTCAACTAAAGAAATCTCTGTCGACCAACAGCCTATCGACCAAACAATCAACCACTCGACTAAATGGGGTGTCTTTTGGGTGATAAAACCTAAAGAGACCGCATTCCAGAGCATGAGTTAATGTTTCTGTTCTATATGGTACCAGGGAGACATGACCCCAGGGCCAGACCCTGGCCTCTACACAAAGATAACTGTTTTTACAGCAGATACTGTCTGCTGTGAAATATAAGTGTCTTTCATACAAATCTTTACCTTGTGACCCATTCTGTACATCTGTTGTTCGTCATGTAGGTTGAAAGGGGTGTATCTTGGCTATAAAGTACCTTTGTACTTTTTGTCTCAGGGCTCTCAACGAATCATCTGAGGGTGATTCGTTGACCAGCCATCATTATCGTAGAGCACTCAATCAATTCACTTTATATGTGTGCGTTGTGTTGACCTGCTCCCTTATTAATAAGTGATTCAAGATTTAGTATTACTCTGACTTGTGTGATAAGTTTCTCTCCTCATTTGACAGTAAATAAATTTACCTGAATGTCGATCCCTGGTATGTATATGTGTATCTTTTTGTCCCTTTTTTTATGAGCTGCATTAAATCTAATTCCTAATTCCGTCTTTGGCTGGTATGGAAATAAAGTATTAAAATTTGAATCCAAGCTAAAATGGCTGCACTTCTTCCCCAGGTAAGAGCAAGGAGGCAGAGATCAAGCGGATCAATAAGGAGCTGGCCAACATCCGCTCCAAATTCAAGGGGGATAAGGCACTGGACGGCTATAGTAAGAAGAAGTATGTCTGCAAGCTGCTCTTCATCTTCCTGCTGGGACATGACATTGACTTTGGACACATGGAGGCTGTCAACCTGCTCAGCTCCAACAAGTACACAGAGAAACAGATCGTAAGTGAAGTGTGTATGTGAGAGAGCACCGAACTTGTATGAATGAAAAATGTGTGTGTGCTATGTCTGTCTGTGTTTGGTTGTCTGTATATTTTCAGTTTGTGGCACTCCATTTCTCATTGTCTATGTCTGTCTGTATCATGGCATCCCAGTCTCAGTTTTTTGTCAGTTGTTTGTACTGGTTACCTGCCACTGTTTTTCTTTTTCTCTTAAACTGTTCTTTCAGTGTTGATACTAAACATACACTGCATTTACTAAACCCATTCTGGGGTCCTAGTCTTGTCTGTCTTTATTTGCAGTACAACAGATCATTGAACTTAGTGTCATTCATTTGAACGTCAAGCTCTGCTTTTGTGTTCAAATATTCTGACTGGAACATTCAATTGCCAGAGCAAAGACTTTAAAAGTCTTATAAGTAGTCTTAAATATGTATATAAAAATATTTAGGTTTAAGGTTGACCTGACAGGACCTGTTTCAATGCAAACTCTTTCACAATGGTAGCCTTTGGTCGGGTTTGAATACTTTGAAAATGCATCCTCCTTCCTCCCTTCCTTGATAATGTTGTGGAAACCACACATTCACTTTTGCCATGTCAGATTAGTGGTTTCATCGTATTTTTACAAAGCCACATTGCACATTCAGTAGGGTACAACATTGTGGAACGTTCACATAGAAAAATACTGTGAAGACTTGCCTCTGTTTACAGTAAGAAATCATGTCATCTATTCACGCTAACACAACCCAGGTTCAGGGGGATAGAATTGACATGATTATATCATGCCTCTTCAGCATTTGGTGGAGGAACTCTCCAATGCACCTGAAGACAAAACAATAGTTACGTCCCAAATTAGGGGTGTGAACGTTTTAGGGATGACCCCAATTAGTCGACGTGTCGATTGTTTGGTTGATAGTCTTGTTTGTCAACCGATACTTGTTTTTAGTTGAGCAGTAGCAAATATATATATATATATATATATATATATACACTGCTCAAAAAAATAAAGGGAACACTAAAATAAAACATCCTAGATCTGAATGAATGAAATATTCTTATTAAATACTTTTTTCTTTACATAGTTGAATGTGCTGACAACAAAATCACACAAATTATCAATGGAAATCAAATTTATCAACCCATGGAGGTCTGGATTTGGAGTCACACTCAAAATTAAAGTGGAAAACCACACTACAGGTTGATCCAACTTTGATGTAATGTCCTTAAAACAAGTCAAAATGAGGCTCAGTAGTGTGTGTGGCCTCCACGTGCCTGTATGACCTCCCTACAACGCCTGGGCATGCTCCTGGTGAGGTGGCGGATGGTCTCCTGAGGGATCTCCTCCCAGACCTGGACTAAAGCATCCGCCAACTCCTGGACAGTCTGTGGTGCAACGTGGAGTTGATGGATGGAGCGAGACATGATGTCCCAGATGTGCTCAATTGGATTCAGGTCTGGGGAACGGGCGGGCCAGTCCATAGCATCAATGCCTTCCTCTTGCAGGAACTGCTGACACACTCCAGCCACATGAGGTCTAGCATTGTCTTGCATTAGGAGGAACCCAGGGCCAACCGCACCAGCATATGGTCTCACAAGGGGTCTGAGGATCTCATCTCGGTACCTAATGGCAGTCAGGCTTCCTCTGGCGAGCACATGGAGGGCTGTGCGGCCCCCAAAGAAATGCCACCCCACACCATGACTGACCCACCGCCAAATCGGTCATGCTGGAGGATGTTGCAGGCAGCAGAACGTTCTCCACGGCGTCTCCAGACTCTGTCACGTCTGTCACGTGCTCAGTGTGAACCTGCTTTCATCTGTGAAGAGCACAGGGCGCCAGTGGAGAATTTGCCAATCTTGGTGTTCTCTGGCAAATGCCAAACGTCCTGCACGTGTTGGGCTGTAAGCACAACCCCCACCTGTGGACGTCGGGCCCTCATACCACCCTCATGGAGTCTGTTTCTGACCGTTTGAGCAGACACATGCACATTTGTGGCCTGCTGGAGGTCATTTTGCAGGGCTCTGGCAGTGCTCCACCTGCTGCTCCTTGCACAAAGGCGGAGGTAGCGGTCCTGCTGCTGGGTTGTTGCCCTCCTACGGCCTCCTCCACGTCTCCTGATGTACAGGCCTGTCTCCTGGTAGCGCCTCCATGCTCTGGACACTACGCTGACAGACACAGCAAACCTTCTTGCCACAGCTCGCATTGATGTGCCATCCTGGATGAGCTGCACTACCTGAGCCACTTGTGTGGGTTGTAGACTCCGTCTCATGCTACCACTAGAGTGAAAGCACCGCCAGCATTCAAAAGTGACCAAAACATCAGCCAGGAAGCATAGGAACTGAGAAGTGGTCTGTGGTCACCACCTGCAGAACCACTCCTTTATTGGGGGTGTCTTGCTAATTGCCTATAATTTCCACCTTTTGTCTATTCCATTTGCACAACAGCATGTGAAATTTATTGTCAATCAGTGTTGCTTCCTAAGTGGACAGTTTGATTTCACAGAAGTGTGATTGACTTGGAGTTACATTGTGTTGTTTAAGTGTTCCCTTTATTTTTTTGAGCAGTGTATTTTCTGGGTCATGGTTTGGCTTTTTCAAGATGCTTTATTACTGCAACTTTTAGTGAGTTTGGTACACATCCGGTGGATAGAGAGCCTTTTATTATGTTCAACATGGGAGGGCCAAGCACAGGAAGTAGCTCTTTCAGTAGTTTAGTTGGAATAGGGTCCAGTATGCAGCTTGAAGGTTAAGAGGCCATGATTATTTTCATAATTGTGTCAAGAGATATAAGTACTAAAACACTTGAATATCTCTTTTGATCCTAGGTCGGTCTTTCCAAGCTAGTCAGAAGACTTCCAGTTTGGTGTGGCGCCATTTCCGTTCTAATTTTCTGGAAGCTATCTTCAGAGCTTGGGTTATTTTTCTGTATACCAGGGAGCTAGTTTCTTATGACCAATGTTTTTGGTTTTTAGGGGTGCGACTGCATCTAGGGTATTGTGCAAGGTTAAATTGAGTTCCTCAGTTAGGTGGTTAACTGATTTTTGTACTCTGATGTCCTTGGGTAGGCGGAGGGAGTATGGAAGGGCATCTAGGAATCTTTGGGTTGTCCGAGAATTTATAGCACGACTTTTGATGATCCTTGGTTGGAGTCTGAGCAGATGATTTGTTGCGATCGCAAACGTAATAAGATGGTGGTCCGATAGTCCAGGATTATGAGAAAAAAGATTAAGATCCACAACATTTATTCCACGGGACATAACACGTTCCAGAGTATGACTGTGGCAGGGAGTACGTCCGGAGAGACTGAGTCGATGATGGCTCCGAAAGCCTTTTGGAGCCTTTTGGAGTGGGTCTGTGGACTTTTCCATGTGAATATTATAGTCACCAAAAATGTGAATATTATCTGCCATGACTACAAGGTCCGATGGGAACTCAGTGAGGAACGCTGTATATGGCCCAGGAGGCCTGTAAACAGTAGCTATAAAAAGTGATTGAGTAGGCTGCATAAATTTCATGACTAGAAGCTCAAAAGACGAAAACGTTAATTTTTTGTAAATTGAAATTTGCTATCATAAATGTTAGCAACACCTCCACCTTTGCGGGATGCGCAGGGGATATGGTCACTAGTGTAACCAGGCGGTGAGGCCTCATTTAAAACAGTAAATTCATCAGGCTTAAGCCATGTTTCAGTCAGGCCAATCACATAAAGATTATGATCAGTGATTAGTTCATTGACTATAACTGCCTTGGAAGTGAGGGATCTAACATTAAGTAGCCCTATTTTGAGATGTGAGGTATCACAATCTCTTTCAATAATGGCAGGAATGGAGGAGGTCTTTATTCCAGTGAGATTGCTAAGGCGAACACCGCCATGTTTAGTTTTGCCCAACCTAGGTCGAGGCACAGACACTGTCTCAATGGGGATAGCTGAGCTGACTACACTGACTGTGCTAGTGGCAGACTCCACTAAGCTGGCAGGCTGGCTAACAGCCTGGCCTGCACCCTATCTCATTGTGGAGCTAGGGGAGTTAGAGCCCTGTCTATGTTCGTAGATGAGAGCACCCCTCCAGCTAGGATGGAGTCTGTCATTCCTCAACAGGCCAGGCTTGGTCCTGTTTGTGGGTGCGTCCCAGAAAGAGGGCCAATTATCTACAAATTCTATCTTTTGGGAGGGGCAGAAAACAGTTTTCAACCAGCGATTGAGTTGTGAGACTCTACTGTAGAGCTCATCACTCCCCCTAACTGGGAGGGGGCCAGAGACAATTACTCGATGCCGACACATCTTTCTAGCTGATTTACACGCTGAAGATATGTTGCGCTTGGTGACCTTTGACTGTTTCATCCTAACATTGTTGGTGCCGACGTGGATAACAATATCTCTACACTCGCCAGTTTTGGCTTTAGCCAGCACCATCTTCAGATCAGTCTTAACGTCGGTAGCCCTGCCCCCTGATAAACAGTGTATGATCGCTGCATGATTCGTTTTAAGTCTAATACTGCGGGTAATGGAGTCGCCAATGACTAGGGTTTTCAATTTGTCAGAGCTAATGGTGGGAGGCTTTGGCATCTCAGACCCCGTAACGGGAGGAGTAGAGACCAGAGAAGTCTCGGCCTCTGACTCCGACTCGCTGCTTAATGGGGAAAACCGGTTGAAAGTTTCTGTCGGCTGAATGAGGTACACCGGTTGAGCATTCCTACAGCATTTCCCTCCAGAAACCATGAGAAAGTTGTCCGGCTGCGGGGACTGTGCGAAGGGATTTATACTACTGTCTGTACTTGCTGGTGGCGCAGATGCTGTTTCATCCTTTCCTACACTGAAATTACCCTTGCCTAACGATTGCGTCTGAAGCTGGGCTTGCAGCACAGCTATCTTTGCCGTAAGGCGATCGTTCTCCTGTATATTATGAGTACAGCGACTGCAATTAGAAGGCATCATGTTAATGTTACTACTTAGCTTCGGCGGGTGGAGGTCCTGACGAACCACGTCCAGATAAAGCGTCCGGAGTGAAAAAGTTGAATGGGAAAAAAGTAGAGCGAGGGAAAAACTAAAAATTATAAACGGTAATTAAAAAGTAAAATACGTAAAGTTGTCAGGTAGCAAAGTAAGGTTAGCAACAAAACGCACAGCAGCACGTAAACAAGTCTACAAGTTGTGACCGGAAATGACGTGAAGGAAGAGGTGGTTCACCGATCAAGGCACCGATCAATAGCCAAGATACTCAGCTTTCCGCAGACACCCAGTAGCTAGGCTATATACAGGCACCGGTTAGTCGGGTTAGTTGAGATAGTATGTACACGTAGGTATGGTTAAAGTGACTATGCACATATGATAAACAGAGAGTAGCAGCAGTGTAAAAGAGGGGTTGGGGGGGCACAATGCAAATAGTCATGTAGCTTGCGAAAGTATTCACCGCCTTGAGATCATAGCAAAGGGGGTGAATACATACAGTGAGCACCATAATTCATTGGACAGTGAACATTTTTTTGTTATTTTGGTTCTGTACTCTAGCACTTTTGAGTTTGAAAGGATACAATGACAATGAGGGTGAAGTGCAGACTGTCGGCTTTAATTTGAGGGTATTTTCATACATATCGGATGAACCGTTTAGAAATTATAGAAGCTTTTGTACATAGTCCCCCCCCATTTTCGGGCATATAAAAACACTGGACAGTTTACCATAATGTAGAATAAAGTAATCATTGTTAATATTTGGTCGCATATCCTTTGCATGCAATGACTGCTTGAAGTCTGCGATGCATCGACATCACCAGACGCTGGGTATCTTCCCTGGTGATGCTCTGCCAGGCCTGTAATGCAGCCATCTTCAGTTCCTCCTTGTTTCGGGGACTTATTGCCTTCAATATCCTCTTCAGCATGTAAAATGCATGTTCAATTGGATTCAGATCCGGTGATTGACTCGGCTAGTCAAGGATTTTCCACTTTTTGTCCATCAAAAACCCCTTCGTTGCTCAAGCAGTTTTAGGGTCATTGTCTTGTTGCATGATGAAGTGCCATCCAATGAGTTTGGAGGCATTTGGTTTTATCTGAGCAGATAAAATATTTCTCTAGACTTCAGAATTCATTGTTCTACTTCTGTCTGCAGTCACATCATCGATGAAGACAAGTCAGCCTGCTCCACTGGCAGCCATACAGGCCCAAGCCATAACACCCCCTCCATCATGTTTCACAGATGAGGTGGTATGCTTTGGATCATGGGCATGTCTTTTTTTTCCTCCACACTTTCCTCCTTCCATCACTCTGGTACATGTTAATATTTGTCTCATCTGTCCACAATACTTTTTTTCCAGAACTCTTGGGCCTCTTTTTTAGGTGCTATTTAGCAAACTGTAATCTCGCCTTTCTGTTCTTCAGGCTTATCAGTGGTTTGCGTCTTGTAGTGTACCCTCTGTAGTCCTGCTGGTGTAGTCTTCTACGTATGGTAGACTTTGACACATCTACACCTGCATCCAGGAGAGTGAAAAAGAAACAAACTGTTTTTCACTTTGTCATTATGGGTATTGTGTGTAGATTGCTGAGGATTTCTTTTTTTTAATCCATTTTAGAATAGGGCTGTAAAGTAACAAAGTGTGGAAAAAGTAAAGCGGTCTGAATACATTCCGAATACACTGTATAAGGGAATGAGTGTGTTATGGAAGGAATATGATGTGAGAGGAAGTGGCAGGCAGCCACGGTTCAGGTGGTGAGACTGCATCGTAATGATGGCCTACTACGTCTCTCTGAGTCTCAGCCACATGAAAGTGTGTCTCAAATGTGTCCCTATAGTAGAGTGTACTACTTTTGACCAGGACCCGTAAGGGTATAGGGTGCCATTTAGGACACAGACGAACAGCAGGGAGGTTATGAACCCTGCACAAGGCGTCCTGCCATCACTCTCTACTGGTTCCTCTCAAGGCTTTTTCCTTTTAGGAATTAACACATTTTTACTTGCCACTGTGCTGCTGCTTGTCGGGTTACTGTGAACCACTTTGTGTCAAATGTTGTTGTAAAAAGGCTATACAAATAAAATACGATTGACTGATCTCTCTCTTCCCTCTCTCGCTCCCCTCCCAGGGCTACCTGTTCATCTCGGTGCTGGTAAACAGCAACAGCGAGTTGATCCGCCTCATCAACAACGCCATCAAGAACGACCTGTCTAGCCGCAACCCCACCTTCATGTGCCTGGCCCTGCACTGCATCGCCAACGTGGGTAGCCGCGAGATGGCCGAGGCCTTCGCTGGAGAGATACCCCGCATTCTGGTGGCTGGGTAAGAATGGAGGGGATGGAGAAGGGGATAAGGAGAGGGGGGTAGTGGAAGGGAGGGTGAGGAGACCGGAGAAGCAAATGGGGGAGGGGGACTGAGGACACGGAGAGGACATGATTTTCTTTGTATTAATATGCTATAACAGCATGATTAGACAATCTGCAGTACCAACAATATCTTTCCAGGACCAGAGATGTTGGAGACTGGTAGTACTTTATAGTGAGCATTGTGTTGTTTGTGATGTGATTGCCAGGGACACCATGGACAGTGTGAAGCAGTCTGCTGCCCTGTGTCTTCTGCGTCTGTACAAGGCCTCCCCAGACCTGGTTCTGATGGGGGAGTGGACCTCCCGGGTGGTGCACCTCCTCAACGACCAGCACATGGTGAGAGACAGGCCATACATTTCTGCTCCAGGCCAACACTAGCACACCTGGGGTGTATTCACTAGGAAGCAAACAATGAAGACGGGGAGCGATTAAACTGAATTTTCTAATTAGAAACATTTGCTTTCATTTCAAAACGTTTTCCATTGCAAAGCGGTTTGCTACACTAAGGAATACACCCCTGATTTATCAGGTTGAATCAGGTGTGCTAGTGCATTTCTCTTCCAGGCCAATAGGTGTGCTAGCTAAATAGCTCTGTTACAATATACACACAGGCAGCCCAATTCAGATTTTTTTCCCCCCACTAATTACAATTTTTTTTACCAATCACATCAGATCTTTTACAGAGCTGATCTGATTGGTCAAAAGAACATTTACTGAAAAAAAGAAGAATTGGGCTTCCTGTCTAAATGCAGCCAGAGTAACCTAACGTAGCAGGCATAAATGCCTGAAAATAGATGCCTCATACTGGTCTTGATGAGACATTTTTTTATGTCAGGGGAGGTTCTTCTGCACTGTTCAAACAATCCAGAAAATGTGGAGGAGATAAGATGGAGTGTCGCCTTGTTAATGTCCAAAAGCGGGAGTTGCGTTACAGGCTCTTTTCCATTTCCCCTGAAAACCCTATGCATCCGTTTGCTGACATCCCCTCTAAGGGTGCTTTCTTAGTATGAAGCAATGCATTGGATATGTATTTTAAGTGGTATGCTGGTATGGATATTGGAACGTAACTACTGACTTCATTGAGACTGTAAGGTTGAGGTTTATGCCTTTTAGGTGTTACTGTTGTTTCTGATGATGAGCTTGTGTCTGTCTCTCGCAGGGTGTTGTCACGGCAGCCATCTCCCTCATCACCTGTCTCAGCTCGAAGAACCCAGATGAGTTCAAAACCTGTGTGTCCCTGGCTGTTTCTCGTCTGAGCAGGGTGTGTGTGTGTGTGTGTGTCTGCGCACGTGTGCATGCATACCTATAAAATCATGTATGTCAGTCCAGCGATCCATCCTCCCTTTGCCTCACTGTCTCTAACACCTGGATTTCAACCCATCTCCTCCCTTTCTCCTCCAGATTGTGTCGTCAGCCTCCACTGACCTGCAGGACTACACCTACTACTTTGTCCCAGCCCCGTGGCTGTCCTGTAAACTGCTGCGCCTGTTGCAGTGCTACCCCCCGCCAGAGGATGGCGCCGTGAAGGGCCGCCTGGTGGAGTGTCTGGAGACCATCCTGAACAAGGCCCAGGAACCACCCAAGTCCAAAAAGGTGCAGCACTCCAACGCCAAGAACGCCATCCTGTTCGAGGCTATCTCACTCATCATCCACTACGACAGGTGAGGAGGCTGTCTGTCACTCTAGGTGTCTTTCTTCTTCCCGCTCTGTCTTTTTCTCTCACTTTTTCAGTATCTCTGTATATTTCTCTCTCTCATATACACTAAACAAAAATTTAAACGCAACATGCAACAATTTCAAAGATTTTAATGAGTTACAGTTCATGTAAGGAAATCAGAAAATGTAAATAAATTCATTAGGCCCTAATCTATGGATTTCACATGACTGGGAATACAGATATGCATCTGTTGGTCACGGATACCTTTAAAAACAAAAAAGGAAAGGGTGGGGATCAGAAAACCAGTCCCTATTGGGTGTGACCACCATTTGCCTCATGCAGCGCGACTTATCTCCTTCGTGTAGAGTTGATCAGGCTGTTGATTGTTGCTTGTGGAATGTTGTCCCACTCCTCTTCAATGACTGTGCGAAGTTGTTGTATATTGGCGGGTTTATCCAGAGCATCCCAAATATGCTCAATGGGTGACATGTCTGAGTATGCAGGCCATGGCAGAACTGGGACATTTTCAGCTTCCAAATATTGTGTACAGAACCTTGCAACATCGGGCCGTGCATTATCATGCTGAAAAAAGAGGTGATGGCAGCGGATGAATGGCACGACAATGGGCCTCAGGTACTTGTCATGGTATCTCTGTGTATTGAAATTGCCATTGATAAAATGCAATTGTGTTCATTGTCTGTAGCTTATGCCTGCCCATACCATAACCCCACCGCCATCATGGGGCACTCTGTTCACAAAGTTTACATCAGTAAACATTTCGCCCACTCGACGTGGTTACACGTGGTCTGCGATTGTGAGGCCGGTTGAATTGTCTAAAATGACGGAGGCGGCTTATGGTAGAGAAATGTACATTAAATTCTCTGGCAACAGCTCTTGTGGATATTCCTGCAGTCAGCATGCCGATTGCACGCTCCCTCAACTTCAGACATCTGTGGCATTATTGTGTGACAAAGCTGCACATTTTAGGGGGCCTTTTAGTCTCCCCAGCACAAGATGCACCTGTGTAATGATCATGCTGTTTAATCAGCTTCTTGATATGCCACACCAGTCAGGTGGATGGATTATCTTGTCAAAGTAGAAATGCTCATTAACAGGGATGTAAACACATTTGTGTACAACATTTGAGAGAAATAAGCTTTTAGTGCATATGGAAAATGTCTGGGATCTTTCAGCTCATGAAACATGGACCAATACTTTACATGTTGTATTTATATTTTTGTTCAGTATGTGCATATAAACACTGAGTATACCAAACATTTGGAACACCTTCCTAATATTGAGTTGCACTCAGAACAGCCTCAATTCTTTAAGGCATGGACTCTACAAGGTGTCGAAAGCATTCCACAGGGATGCTGGCCCATGTTGACTCCAACGCTTCCCACAGTTGTGTCAAGTTGGCTGGTTGTCCTTTAGGTGTTGGACATGAGCGTGAAAAACCCAGCAGCGTGGCAGTTTATTATTATTTTTTTGGTTACTTTTACCCCTTTTTCTCCCCAATTTCGTGGTATCCAATTCATAGTTAGTCTTGTCTCATCGCTGCAACTCTCGTACGGACTTGAGAGAGAGGCAAAGTTTGAGAGCCGTGCGTCCTCCGAAACACAACCCAAACAAGCCACACTGCTTCTTGACACAATGCCCACTTAACCTGGAAGCCAGCCGCACCGTGCACCTGGCGACTGTGTCAGCGTGCACTACGCCCGGCCCACCACAGTAGTCGCTTGTGCGCGATGGGACATGGACATCCCTGCCGGCCAAACCCTCCCCTAACCCGGACGAGGCTTGGCCAATTGTGCGCCACCCCATGGGTCTCCCGGTCGAGGTCGGCTGAGACGGCGCCTGGACTCGAACCCAGAATCTCTAGTGGCACAGCTAACACTGCCATGCAGTACCTTAGACCACTGTGCCACTCGGGAGGCACCTACTACCATACCCAGTTGCCCATTCACCCTCCAAATGGCACACAATCCATGTCTGAATTGTCTCAAGGCTTAATAATCCTTCTTTAACCTGTCTACTTCCCTTAAATTGATTTCAAATCAATGTAAATTAACAGGTGACATCAAAGGAGTGTAGCTTTCACCTGGATTCACCTGATCAGTGTCTGTCATGGAAAGAGCAGGTGTTTCTAATGTTTTGTATACTCGAGTCTGTTCTGAGGGCAATAAGGGGTGCAACGCAATATTAGGAATGTGTTCCTAATGTTGTGTACATTCGGTGTATATATACATTGCATTCAGAAAGGATTCACAGCTCTGGACTTTTTCCACATTTTGTTGTTACAGCCTGAATATAAAATTGATTAAATGTAGATATTGTGTCACTGGCCTACACACAATTCCTCATAATGCCAGTGGAATTATGTTTTTACACATTTTTACAAATTAATACAATATGAAATGTCTTGAGTCAATAAGTATTTAACCCCTTTGTTATGGCAAGCCTAAATAAGTTCAGGAGTAAAAATGTGCTTAACAAGTCACATAATAAGTTGCATGAACTAACTCTGTTGACTCACTCTGTCAATTATTAACCTAATTGACAGAGTGAAAAGGATGCCTGTACAGAATAAAAAAATATTGCAAAATATTGCATGTTTTGGAATAAGGCACTAAAGTAAAACTTCAAAAACATGTAGCAAAGAAATTAACTTTATATCCTGAATACAAAGCGTTATGTTTGGGGCAAACACAACACGTTACTGAGTACTGTTCTTCATATTTTCAAGCATGGTGGTGGCTGCATCATGTTATGGGTATGCTTGTCATTGGTAATGACTAGGAGTTTTGGGGGGGATAAAACTAAACGGAATAGAGCTTAGCACAGGCGAAAACCTGGTTCATTTTTCCAACAGACACTGGGAGACAAATTCACCTTTCAGCAGGACAATAACCTAAAACACAAGGCCAAATATATACTGGGGTTGCTTACCAAAACGACATTGAATGTTCCTGAGTTGCCTTGTTTCAGTTTTTCCTTAAATCTGCTTGAAAATGTATGGCAAGACTTGAAAATGGCTTTCAAGCAGTGGTCAACAACCAACTTGACAGAGCTTTAAAAAGAATAATGTGCAAATTCTGTACAATCCAGGTGTGCAAAGCTCTTAGACTTAGCCAGAAAAACTAACAGATGCCAAAGGTGATAATAACATGTATTGAATACTTTATTGAATACTGTATTTCTTGGGGTATTGTTAGTAGATTGGTCAGAGAGAAACATATTTTATCAATCCTGTAATACAACAAAATGTGGAATACTTTTTCACACACACACACACACACACACACACACACACACACACACACAGAGAGTATATTCCTCTTTCTACTCTCTCTCTGTCTCTTTCTCATCTTAAACCTAAAGAATGGCAATTATGGTGTGGCTTACTCATATTTTTTTTCTCCCTCCTACCTCCCCCTCTCCAGTGAGCCCAACCTGCTGGTGCGTGCCTGTAACCAGCTAGGTCAGTTCCTGCAGCACAGAGAGACCAATCTGCGCTACCTGGCTCTGGAGAGCATGTGTACCCTGGCCAGCTCGGAGTTCTCCCATGAGGCCGTCAAGACGCACATCGAGACCGTCATCAACGCACTCAAGGTCCGTCTCTGTCAAACACACGCTACACACACACTGTTCAGATGAGACACTGCTTTTTTGATTAACACTTTGTTTTAAGTACTTTGGTGTTTGTAACACATTTTATACCTTTTTCTCTTCAGACTGAAAGGGATGTGAGTGTTCGCCAGAGGGCTGCTGACCTGCTCTACGCCATGTGTGACCGTAGCAACGCCAAGCAGATCGTTGCCGAGATGCTCAGCTACCTGGAGACAGCAGACTACTCCATCAGAGAGGAGATGGTACGTGTCTGTGTGTGTGTGTATTGTATGTTTTCCCCCTCTGAGTGCCTCTGTTTGTGTCTGCGTTAAAGAGTGTGTAACCCAGCAGTTCCCAAACTGTGTGTCGCCTGATATGAAAATGGTGTCGTGGGAGAATTTATCAAATCCAGAATTTAAAAGATATGTAGATATATATTATCGTATCGTCTTTGTATCTCAAAATCATTGTAATGTGGTTCATCTTAAAAATCGAAATGAAAATTATTTGAATGTAAAAGATCAAATTAAACTAGAGGGCCCGTAGATCATAGGAAAAGGCAGCACTTGACCGTTGCACTTCAATTATTCCCACCGTGAATGGCTAGGCACGCTATGAAACCACATACTATTGCAGAGACTGACATACCGTCCGCTATTAATATAGTAAAAACAGTGTGTGGGGAGCCACAGAAACTCACATCAATACCTTTGTCAGATAGCATGAATTCTTCATTTAACAGTGTTGTTGCTAGCAATCAAGAGGAAACTGACTAAAGGACTCAAACTACCCAGCTTATGCTCTCCAAATGAACTTTAGCTGTGAGGGCTGACATGCCCATGCATTGACTTTTGTTCGCTATACATGTCATGGGATGCTATTCACAAGGACATATTTTTCTGTCTCACAATTCCCAAGCAATGAAACTGCAAGTTCAGTGTGCTGCGTGGCTATATTGACGAAAAACAGATTCCAAATGGGATCGAATGGTGCACAGATGGGGCTCCATCTATCAGGGAACAGGGGGCAGGCCTCTGCACTCTAGTTATGAATGTGTCTCCCTCTGCCATATGGACGCATTGTGTGATACACAGATAGCAGCTGGTGGAAAAAGAGCTGAGGACAGAACTCCGATGTACTGCAGCAGATAACTTTGATTGTGAAATACGTCAAACCACATTCAATGCACGCACGCCTGTTCGCAAGACTATGTGGAGATATGGGATCAGAGCATGACAATGTTCTATTTCACACCAAGGCTTGGTGGTTATCGAGGGAGAGAGTTGGAAAGATTTTTCGCATTGAGAGAGGAACTGTTGTCATTCACAATGGATGTAAAAGAAACAGACTTGGTTGACTTCCTGTGTAATGAAAATAAAATAACAGAAAACAGCATGAGTAAGTGTCCCACACGAGTGATGATTGCTCACCTCCAACGCTTGGAAGAGCACTTTGGGATGGACGTACATCCTAATCCGTTTGACTGTGATCCTGGCTCAGTTAACATGCTGGTTAGTGAGATCGAACAGCTGATCGAGCTGTCATGTGACCGAGTGCTGCAGACAACGCATTCACGGGTCACTAAGGAGGGGTTTTGGTTCCTGACTCAAAGGGAATACCCTGCCGTCTCCCTCTGAGCATTAATGCCGCGTTCAAAACAACTGGGAACTCGGAAATCACAGACTTCCGACTTCTGTTCGTTCAAGACAACTGGGAACTCGGAAAGAAATCCGCACCGACTGGGGAAAAATAGATTTGAACGGTCATCCAACTCGGGAATTCGTGTCTCTTTCAAGTGCTCTGACTTTCCGACCTAAAGATCACTGACGTCCTGCTCTGAGTTCCCAGTTGTCTTGAAAGCACTTAAAACTCAGGTAGGCTACCCTTCGCCAGCTCATATCTGTGTGAAGCTGGATTCAGTGCTCTCGTCTGCATTAAAACCAATTATCAATCCAGGTTCGATGTGAAAGCACCACACCCCTTGACGTTGAACAAGCACACCCATCTCATTAGTGGTGGAGATATGAGAGACATTTTGTCAGACTAATTTGCAATTGACTGCTCCACATTAAAAGTATGTGATGGTGAGTGGGGAAGACAATCGAATACTGTTAGAATGTTTTTCAATTGACTGCCATAGCCTCAAATAAAAACGTACAACTTGGCTGTTGTACTTAAAAATATCACATGGGTGGGGCCGCAAGAATTTTCAGATATCAAAATGGGGTCATAGGCCAAATAAGTTAGGGAACCCCTGGTGTAACCTCTGCTCCCTTCTCTCCCAGGTGTTGAAGGTGGCCATCCTGGCAGAAAAGTATGCGGTGGACTACTCATGGTATGTTGACACCATCCTTAACCTCATCCGCATTGCCGGGGACTACGTCAGTGAGGAGGTGTGGTACCGAGTCATCCAGATTGTCATCAACCGTGACGACGTGCAGGGCTACGCCGCCAAGACTGTCTTTGAGGTAGGGGTTCCCCAAGCCGGATACGTCTGGATCCAATGTGCTCTTTTTGTCTCAGCTTGGAAATTCCTCAATCATATTCCCTTGTTGAATACATTACGGTGAAAACATTTTTAAAACTATTCAAAAATAATAATAATAAAGTCCTCCCTGTTTGAGTAATTTGTTTCTGTTTGGTGCCTAATGAACACGGCTCTGAAGACCCATAGCATTTGGCTATCATAAAATCTGTTCAAATTACTTACATTTCTAACTGTCCCCCTCCTCCCCCTCTCCAGGCGCTGCAGGCCCCAGCCTGTCATGAGAACATGGTGAAGGTGGGGGGGTACATCCTGGGAGAGTTTGGAAACCTCATCGCCGGGGACCCCCGCTCCAGGTGAGTGGTGTCCTCTCCCACACCAGTGACATCATCAACCTGAGACGCACACAAATATGCGGGTGCTCTTATTTTCTGATGTATTAATCAGGTTTTTCTTCCCCATCTTTCTCATTTCTTTTTATGGTTCTACCTTTTTGTCATCCTTCTGTCCATTCTCATCCTCTCTTCGCACTATGATTTGAACTCTTTACCGCTCCTCTCTTTCTCTTCTCCCTCTTTCTCATCCCTCTCTCCAGCCCTCTGGTCCAGTTCAACCTGCTCCACTCTAAGTTCCACCTGTGTTCGGTGCCCACGCGCGCCCTGCTGCTCTCGGCCTACATCAAGTTCATCAACCTGTTCCCAGAGACCAAGGCCACCATCCAGGAGGTGCTTCGCTCCGACAGCCAGATCAGGAACTCTGACGTGGAGCTGCAGCAGAGGGCCGTGGAGTACCTCAAGCTCTCCTCTATTGCCAGCACCGACGTCCTGGTGAGCTTTTGGGGTTTTTGATTGGCAAAAAAAGATATCTATATATTTGTAGGTGTTCTGACAATTTGTGACAGATTGGAAGGGTGGGTACGAGGATTGAACCCTGGTCTCCAATGTGAGAGTCGTATATGTGACTGTGCCAGGGAGTGTTATCACTGCACACACAGCTCTTGCCTGGCTACCCATCCACATCGCTCTGACCAACTGACGTTTCTTTTCCACAATGAGTCTGGATTTGCCACTCTCCCCGACGATTTCTAGAATGTGAACACATTCTTACCGTTCTGATTGCTCCCAGAAACTGACGGGTTGGGCCAGAGCCGCACTACAAGATGTCGTTATCAACTTTGATACTCTGGTTAGATTTGTTACACTATCCAATCGCTGATTTAAATTGTTTTGTACACACCCTTCATTTTAAAGTCATACAAACGACTTCTACGGTAGCAGTTTCAGACTCTCTGTAGCGAACAACAGAGCAGAGGAAGAATTTAGTGTGAGGTGTCAGGCTACCGCAGCTCTGCGCGTGTTTTTGTTATTTTACTGATCTCTTTCACTTCTTAATTTTTTATTGTTTACTGTAAAGTATGTTGCCATTTTAAATGCACTTACAGTGCCTTCGGAAAGTATTCATACCCCTTCACTTATTTCGCATTTTGTTGTTACAGCCTGAATTCAAAATGGATTAAATAGATTTTCTCTCTTTCTTTACACACTACCCCATAATGACAATGTGAAAACATGTTTTTAGATATCTTTTCAAATGTATTGAAAATAATAAAATAAAATACAGAAAGATCAATTTTACATAAGTATTCATAACCCTGAGTCAGTACATTTTAGAATCACCTTTGGCAGCGATAACAGCTGTGAGCCTTTCTGGGTAGGTCTCTAAGATATTTGCACTCCTGGATTGTACAGTGTTTTCCCATTTTATTATTTTCAAAGTTCTTCAAGCTCTGTCAAATTGATTGTTTATCATTTCTAGACAGCCATTTTAAAGTCTTGTCATAGGTTTTCAAACAGATTTTAAGTCAAAACTGTAACTAGGTCAGGAACATTCACGGTCTTCTTGGTAAGCAACTCTAGAGTAGATTGTGTTTTAGGTTTGTTTTAGTCCTGTCTGGTGGAAAGCAGACAAACAGGTTTTCCTCTTGGATTTTGCCTGTGCTTAGCTCTATTCCATTTCTGTTTTTTTATCCTGAAAAGCTCTGCAGTTCTTAATGATTACAAACATACCCATAAAATAACACTTTCTATTCTGTATAAAAAGTTAATGGACTTGCCTAATTTTTGCAGTATTTTTTTAGTGCCTTGTTGCAAACAGAATGCATTTATTTAATGTCTTTTAAAACTGTTACCATCTACCAATAGGTGCCATTGCGAGGGATTGGAAAACCTCCCTGGTCTTTGTGATTGAATCCGTTTGAAATTCACTGCTCATCTGAGGGACCTTACAGATAATTGCATGTGTAGGGTACAGAGATGAGGTAGTCATTCAAAAATAATGTTAAACACTATTATTGCACACAGAGTGGGTCCATGCAATTTATTATGACTTGTTAAGCACATTTTTACTCCTGAACTTATTTAAGCTTGCCATAACAAAGGGTATGAATAGTTATTGACTTAAGACATTTCAGCTTTTTGTTATTAATATTTTAAAAAAAAAATTTTTTTTCTGTAACACAACTAAATGTGGGGAAAGTCAAGAGTTCTGAAGACACTGTAGAATACATTTTGATTTGACTGCGGGCCACAGAGCAGCAACAACATAACCTTGCCGTGTTCAGATGCGGTTCAGTGTTTCAAATGTGAACCTAAACCACGGTCATGGACATTGCTGTACGGTCACAGGCCTGACAGGACTCTAACCTCTGATTGGTTTAGTCACACTGTCATAACTGTAACCACATCCCTCCTTCCCCCTCTTCAGGCCACTGTGCTGGAGGAGATGCCTCCCTTCCCAGAGAGGGAGTCCTCCATCTTGGCCAAGCTGAAGAAGAAGAAGGGTCCGGGTGCCGTGTCGGTAGAGCTGGAGGACGGCAAGGAGAGAGGAGAGCTCAACGGTGGAGGGGACAGGGCGGGTGACGCTGCCATCGCAGCCTCTAACGCTGTGAGCATTCAATTCAATATACTGTATCTGCATCCCAAATGGCACCTATTCTCTACACCCGCGGAAATCGAATTAGCATAATCAAAAAATCCTCATCAAAATCCGTAACTACGTTTTTAGAATGGGCTGCATCTCAATCCACCGCATCTGCCAATGGTGGCCTTCTGCAGTGGAAGGTGGCCAAGCTACAGCTGTGTTTGTCAGACCATGAGACATCCCAAAAACTTCTGTAGCGTCCAAACCACTCTGCGAAAAGATGAAACTCAAGAACACAAAATGGTGTTCTCCATTTTGCTCCGAAGTCGGTATTGTCGATCTGCTAACCTCTGTCTGTAGTGCCCGAACAGTTTGGGATTACACACTGAGACTCTCACGAACACGTACATGTTGGTTATTTGACTCGTCTCAAGGTAGCCGGTACCAGTTTAAAAAATGAATGGAAGTAAATATGGAAGAAGTTTAGTGCCAAAAGAAATTGGTTAAATATGGGTCAAACTAAATAAAAATAATTTCCTGATCTTTCTTATACACTATATATACAAAAGTATGTGGACAGCCCTTCAAATTAGTGGATTCGGCTATTTCAGCCACATCTGTTGCTGACGGGTGTATAAAATCGAGCACACAGCCATGCAATCTCGATAGACAAACATTGGCAGTAGAATGGCCTTACTGAAGAGCTCAGTGACTTTCAACGTGGCACTGGCATAGGATGCCATCTTTCCAACAAGTCAGTTCGTCACTAAAAAATTATAAAAAAATTGCTGGCCCTCGGTTGCAACACTCACTACCAAGTTCCAAATTGCCTCTGGATGCAACGTCCGCACAATAACTGTTCGTCGGGAGCTTTATGAAATGGGTTTCCATGGCCGAGCAGCCGCACACAAACCTAAGATCACCACGTGCAATGCCAAGTGTCGGCTGGAGTTGTGTAAAAATCTGCGCCGTTGGTAGCTAGAGCGGTGGAAGCACGTTCTCTGGAGTGATGAATCACGCGTCACCATTTGGCAGTCCCATGGACTAATCTGGGTTTGGCGGATGCCAGTAGAACGCTACCTGCCGGACTGCATGGTGCTCACTGTAAAGTTTGGTGGAGGAGAAATAATGGTCTGGTGCAGTTTTTCATGGTTCAGGCTAGGCCCCTTAGTTCCAGTGAAGGGAAATTGTAACGCTACATAATACATTGACATTCTAGATTATTCTGTGCTTCCAACTTTGGCAACAGTTTGGGGAAGGCCCTTTCCTGTTTCAGCATGACAATACCCCCGTGCACAAAGCGAGGTCCATACAGAAATGGTTTGTTGAGATCGGTGTGGAAGGACTTGACTGGCCTGCACAGAGCCCTTGACCTCAACCCCATCGAACACCTTTGGGATGAATTGGAACGCCGACTGCGGGTCACACCTAATCGCCCAATATCCGTGCCCGACCTCACTAATGCTCTTGTGGCTGAATGGAAGCAAGTCTTCGCAGCAATGTTCCAACATCTAGTGGAAAGCCTTCCCTGAGGAGTGGAGGGTGTTATAGCAGCAAAGGGGGGACCAACTCCATATTAATGCCCATGATTTTGGAATGAGATGTTTGACGAGCAGGTGTCCACTTATCTCTCAGAAGACAGACACTTTTAAACAAACATCCTTTTATTATTTATTTTTTGACTATCTGTTATTCAATGTGTTTCTATGGGCTAATAGCAGTAAGGCCAAATTCAATGTTTCATCACAATTTTTACAAATATTAATTATACCTAAATGGGTCCTTAAATTCAAAATCAAATAGCTAAATGATCCTTGGTATGACCGTCTTAATAGATAGCTTAGTAGACCCCCTCGCACTTGTCATCTTTGTCCCCTCGCCCTTGTCATCTACGAAGGGATTTTTTTTTGTAGCAAGTACAAGACACAGTACAATAACATAAATCACTTTTATTTAAAGACTGGTAGCAGTTGAAGAAAAACAAAAGATGCGTACAGTTTATGAGATTCAAGGCTATATCTTCATAGACAGTGAAAATCACATATTTAATGCATAATGCAGTGCATGCAACAATGGAGTTTAATAAAATAAGCGTTAGTTATCTATCACACTCCAATGGATCAGCATGGTGGAAATAACTATTTCTAGAAACTAAAATTAGCATATCTTGTTGGACAAATACAGGTAGTGACTCCTGGTTTAAGTAAAAAGAATTCCGTTGGTGCCTAATGAACATGACCCAAGACAAGCGTCATGATTCCACTATTTATAAGGCAACTCCTATAGTCTCTGTGCCATTAACACCATACCTGCTATAGTTCCTGAGTATTATCACTATCATCAAAAACGTAATTTGGTAATGGAAATAAGTCAAATAGATTAGGATCAGTTTCAACCTACCCATTCACCAATCAATCCGTCAGTTTCCAAATCATAATCAAAACCAAATTAATTTTCAACCAAATTGTAGAATGACATTGCTCAGTGATAGGACCAATCACCCAAAACCCTCAATTTAACACACATCGACATTGGCAGAATGTACATTTATATTAACATACTGTATAATTATCCTATAATTCTAGTATTAACTTTCATATCATGATTATAATTACAGATCAGTATCCTAATGTATCATTCTTAATCTAAATTACTATTTTAGCACTGTGTAGACCTCTACAATCAATTTTGGGCACAGTTGACCAATGCCCCCCCCCCCCCCAACGCTTCAGGCACTGATTCTTCTGGCGTCTTCGTCATTGTCTTCAGATAGCTTTACAGTTCAAAGTGGATGGCCATGATAATGTCCCAATTTCAATGTCACACCTGAGCCACCACCACCTTTACCACCCATTGTGTCTTGTCCATTTGTCAACCAGTATACCAACAACATAAGAGAACTTTGGAACAGATTTCTCCCCATGCTCACTCAATGTGGACTCCTGTCACACTCCTGAGAGAAAAGACATGAGAGTAAAAACAGCTTAGATTGGATGCTGTACACCGGTTGCTGGCTCAGACTCAGGTCTCTGTTGAAGTGGTGCGGACAGGGCCGTATTGAACGCCTTTGTCGCTCTTCTTCAGCCAGTTAGGGGGGTTTTGAGGTTCACACCGTTCTCGTGGTCAAATGATCCCTTTCATGCATTAAGACACCGACTGTGACCTCGAGAGAGGAAAGATCAGAACAACAGTTTAGCTCAGTTCATTTCTGATTCAGGAAATCCAGACAAGCATGGACTATATGATAAATTATTACTTTTACCAATTATTCTTAGTACCAATGTCTAAACATATGTCAAAGAGAATAACACATTCTATTGAAACAATTTTTTCCCAATTTGGCTTATATTCCCCAACACACTGTCAACTTCATCACAGAGCCACAGAATCAGGAAGATATACCACATCCCAACCATCCAGCAGACCTAATCTGGTGAGATTTGTATCAGAACAGAACAAACACAACAATACACTCCTTCACATGTCACTCAATACATTCCTATATATCACTAAAGATGTGTAAACTTCAATCCAAAACCTCAGAGGACTGTTACCTCCCCCATTTTGACGCATGACTCCCAATGTGAGTAAGGTGTATAAAAACACTACTACTGGTTAAAAATAAAACAAAATAATTAAATATAATCACTACCCTTAACAACTCCATAAAGAAAAATAATTGCACCTATACGGTCATAGTAAAATAGACTTAAGACAGCCTACCCTTAGTCAAAGGCAACACCCGCTCCTTCTTCACATTGGTCCAAATCACAAATATGGCTAAGAACTATAAACTTCATCATAATTATCAATATATTACAAATTACCTTCAAATTAGTATTACAATTGACCTTATATTCATTATCCAAATGGCTTTCCAATGAGGGTGATCAAACCACACTGGAAAGTCAGGACAGATGTCAGAGGTCATACAAACCCTTCAAAGAAGTGTTTCTTACTATATTACTTACTACTAAGTAATGAAAAACAGTCAAACATTTCATACATTTCGTATCCCAGGTTTCCAGTAAGTTTCCAGTGTATGTCTTATCAAAATAATTAACTTGTGTTCAATTAAAACTCAGAAAATAAAAACTTCAGAAAATTCCATTTGTGTGTGCGTGTCCCTTTAACTTCTTACGGCTGAGATCCCGTTAATGGGATTGACTTGACAACAGCCAGTGAAAGTGCAGGGCGCCAAATTCAAACAACAGATATCTCATAATTAAAATTCCCCAAACATACAAGTATTTTACACCATTTTAAAGATAAACTTGTTGTTAATACCACCAGTGTCCGATTTCAAAAAGGCTTTATGACGAAAGCACACCATCTGATTATGTTAGGTCAGTACCTAGTCACAGAAAAACAAAGTGAGGAGATACAAAAAGCAGTAATATAGATAAAAATTAATCACTAACCTTTGATGATCTTCATCAGATGACACTCATAGGACTTCATGTTACACAATACATGTATGTTTTGTTCGATAAAGTTCATATTTATATCTAAAAATCTTAGTTTACATTGGCGCGTTATGTTCAGTAATGTTTTGCCTCCAAAACATCCGGTAATTTTGCAGAGAGCCACATCAATTTACAGAAATACTCATAATAAACATTGATAAAAGATACAAGTATTATACATGGAACTTTAGATAAACTTCTCCTTAATGCAACCGCTGTGTCATATTTCAAAAATACTTTACGGGAAAAAGCACACAATGCAATAATCTGAGTACGGCGCTCAGACACAAAAACAAGCCATACAGATACCGGCCATGTTGTGGAGTCAACAGAAGTCAGAAATAGCATTATAAATATTCACTTACCTTTGATGATCTTCATCAGAATGCACTCCCAGGAATCCCAGTTCCACAATAAATGTTTGTTTTGTTAGATAAAGTCCATAATTTATGTCCAAATACCTCCATTTTGTTCGCGCGTTTAGTTTACAAATCCAAACTCAGGAGGCGCGGGCAAGTCCAGGCGAAAGTTCAGACGAAAAGTCATATTACAGTTCGTAGATACATGTCAAACGAAGTATAGAATCAATCTTTAGGATGTTTTTATCAGAAATCTTCAATAATGTTTCAACCGGAGAATTCCTTTGTCTGTAGAAATGCAATGGAACGCAGCTAACTCTCACGGGACGGCTCGAGACTGAGCTCGTGGCACTCTGCCAGACCCCTGACTCAAACAGCTCTCATTCCCCCCTCCTTCACAGTAGAAGCATCAAACAAGGTTCTAAAGACTGTTGACATCTAGTGGAAGCCTTAGGAAGTGCAATATGACCCCATAGACACTGTATATTCGATAGGCAATGACTTGAAAAACTACAAACCTCAGATTTCCCACTTCCTGGTTGGATTTTTTCTCAGGTTTTTCCCTGCCATATGAGTTCTGTTATACTCACAGACATCATTCTAACAGTTTTAGTAACTTCAGAGCATTTTCTATCCAAATCTACTAATTATATGCATATTCTAGCTTTTAGGACTTAGTAATAGGCAGTTTACTCTGGGCACCTTATTCATCCAAGCTACTCAATACTGCCCCCAGCCATAAGATGTTAAAGATACCTTGGCACAAAGACAAATGGAAAACTCACTAAACCAAAATGAAATAGAACACTCACAATAAATCAAACATAGTATTTTAAAAACACCAACAAATAGTCATAACAAGTGTGTTGTGTGTGGGTATTTGCAAACCTTAAGGTAAAAACAAACAAAAATGGCCAGGCCTTATTTAATTGGGTAGTCTCAGTCTCACTCACTGCTCTCGCCAAGACCATAGCCCCGGGGAAACATTTCAAAGAGAGAAAATGACCACCCCCATTCTCATCCTAGAGAAATTGTACATTTCATCAATATCCACTATACTACATCTTAATCAGCAACCCAAAGTTATAACTACAAACAACATAAGTCCACTGTACTCCCTCAAATCATTTTTGTTTTAATGTACCCCAACGTTTATGTGCGCTTAATTTAGCATGTGCTACCCTTAGACACAGCAAAATCTGTCTCGCCACTAACAATTCCCTCCCATATCATATTATATGACTGGTCTCTTTTCCATAACCATATAACGTTATCCTGGTATCGTTACTAAATGTAATACTTTTTTTCTGTCACAAATGCAGTTAATTTCTCAGCGTAAGGAATCGGTGATATTTGATCCCAGGCATCTATTAAAAAGTTGTTTGAGACGTTGTCTCCTACGTCTCCTTAACATACATACTGCTTCACTAGTTGGGCCCAAGCTTGCTGTACCACGTTAAAACCCATTCAGTCTGTCTACAAACAGGCTCTCAAAGTGCTTGATAGGAAGCCCAATAGCCATCATCACTGTTACATCCTCAGAAAGCATGAGCTCCTGAGTTGGAAAATCTTGTGCAATACACTGACGCATGTCTTGTATTCAAGATCCTAAATGGCCTGGCTCCCCCTCCACTCAGTACTTTTGTTAAATGAAAACCCAAACCTATGGCAGCAGATCCACAAGGTCTGCCATGAGAGGTGACTGTACAGTTCCCTTAAGGAAAAGCACCTTTAGTCAATCTGCTTTCTCTGTGAGAGCTTCCCATGTCTGGAATACACTGCCATCAGAGAGACAAAACTGTACCACCTTTCACACCTTCACAAAAAACATGAAGACATGGCTAAAGGCCAATCAGACTAGTGAACATAATCCCTAGCTGTGTATTGCCGCTTTCCATGTTGTCTGTAGCTGGTGAGTTGTGGAAACTCTTTGTTGCTTTTATGTGTTTTGTTGCTTTTTGTGCTATTGCTCTGTCTGCGTGCTACGTGTTGCTTGTTCTATGTCGCTCTGCATGTGCTCACTGTTCATTGATTGTCTGTATTGTAATTGTTTTTAATAACCTGCATAGGGACTGGACTGCGGTTGGAAATAGCCCGGCTGGCTAAAACCGTCACTTTTACTGAAACGTTGATTAATGTGCACTGTCCCTGTAAAAATAAACTCGAACTGCAATCCACTTTAATGATTGGACACTGTTCCACATAATGGAAACATATTATAATGTTAGAATACATTAACTACCTGCTCAAATTCACTGGTGTTACCTAAACTATGAAACTCGGCAACAGTAATCAGAAATGATGAAATAACGTTACCGATTCAACTATTCAGACCTCTACTGCAAATGTACCACTGCATCCCTTACGGCCCGATATAGCCCAGTGAGCACGACTCGCTTTCACCAGTGGACTAAAACATGGAAACTCTTACCAATAAAAAAAAATATATAAATAAATAACCCATTCTCAACAAAGTTCTGCGCTTACCTCTATCGTAAGGTTAAAAACACATTTGACAACTTTCTCTTCTCTTTCGGCTTCACACTTATGAAATGTCCAAGACTTTAAAAGTAACATGTAATACGCCCAATTTATAAAATACATCAGTCAATCCACAAGGGAAAAAACACATTTCGGTGGGCACAATACTACAGCCTCTGACCACCCACAACTTTGATCCATTGCTATTGTAGCCTTGTGTTATCATGATCATGGTCACAGCTCTATCGCAATTGCCTATCCGCTATTATTAGAATTCATTAGTTGTAGGTAACTGTCCCTTATTTGATTCAGTTATTTAAATACGACTCCATTCTCAATATGTTATTCCAGCAGACCATTTAGGCAACAGACGAAGCGTATTCACTCGAATAAAGCGTATTACGCGTATTACCTTGAATAAATTAGCCTTTTAATTCGAACTAAGCAAGCTGCTAAAACGTTCAGTTTATATCTTCAACAAACACTGACGACAGTATCTGTCGAAGCAAAACATACCAATACTTGAATTACAATCAGAAACCCATATTTTGGTCAATATTATAGACCCAATGCTATTGAAATGACGAAGAAATCCCGCAAATAACCCAATTACGATGGTTTGTAGTGTTAACATCTGGCACATAACGACACAATTCCCAGGAAATAGCCCTACAGGTCCACACGTGTCTCCGCAGAGATTCTCATATGCGCAAAAGGAATAGATTAGCAGCCAACGAGTTAAATCGACATTCATCGATTAGGAAACAGATCTTTCGCTTTTTAATAAAAGCAGATTGTTCTCTCATGCAATATATTTCAATTACTTTACTACATCACATTAATCCAGCAATGATAATTTGATAGATACCCTAGGCTTTGTACGATGTTATAAGTTACGTCGAGATTCAATCTTAATTCGCTCGAACTTTATGGAAAAAGGTTTATTCAATAAATATAGCAACTCCTCTCATACTGGGAAGAAGAAAAAAAAATTCTGGCCTTAAGGGTAGTTTTATTTCAAATGTAGTACCCAGACAGAGAAAATCCAATAAGCGTTTTATAGTTACATCGTTAGGGTAAGTTAACCAAAAGTGGAAAGACTCCAATCAATTGCCCAAACTTTGTAGACAGTTTAATAATGTTAAACCTCATCTTTATCAAATGACCCATTAAAGGGACCAACTCATACTCTAAGTATGGGTTGTTTAAATTGCATCTCATTATATTCCCAGAATGACTTTATCAAATCTCTAGTAATCGATTATACACACATACAATTCATCATATTTTCATATCTTCACAGAATCCATATAGAACATTATAAATTCTTAGGTACTCACATCAACCAAATCCATTGGTTCAGCAATCTCCTAGCGGAAAAAAACTGAAGTTTCCCGGACACTGCCCAGCGGGTCGTTGGAATAATGCTCTTCAGGTATAAAATAACATCCCGCTCTCAATACCACCCGGTGATATTCTATGATGGGTAGTGATGGACGGAACCCCAAAATAACATTATCAACATTTATTAACCAAATTTCAATCTTATTATACACATTTCTATATCTTATTTCCACACTCATACAACTTTCATATCACATTCACACAGTACTGTTCCCAAGCACACTTAATATTTATCGCCTGCCGGAATATTTTCTTACTTCTATAGGTAAATTTGGTTTATAGCTTTCACATATGTACCTAACTATTTTAAACCATTGCATATCATTAACTTATCTCCTAATTATTATTTATCTCAGGCTTATACAGAACCTTAATGATCATCCACACAGGATTGATCAAATGCTCACACAGAACACTAAATAACCATCCACAGAGGAATGGTCAGACCACTCACACAGACTTGGTCAGATGTCCACACAGAACATCATTGAAAGGTTACCCACACAGAGTCAACCTACTGCGCCCACACAGAACGCTTTTACAAAGATTACCCACACAGGATTTCAAACCCTGTCTATATGAACAGGAAAACCCATAACATTATCAAAATATTACCTAATTAGTGGTCCCAACAACACAAAAACTCACAGTAGCCTCTAACAATTGTAACCCAGGTCATACCTGTTTATCAAAACATTTCATGTTATAATTTGAACTTCACTAAGCCAAATGCCCTCGCAAGGCGTCACCCGCACTCTGGTTCCTCGATCAATACCGTAACCTCACCAGTCCTACTGTGATCAACCAGTACCACGGATCTGGACTTTTGGAAGCCCGCAACTGGCTAATTGACTGATGTCCAAGGATACCTCACTTAAGAACACTCTTATCAACTCAACTCAGTCCTGCTAGTTACCGCAGCTGTGGCCATCTTAAGGAAGAACTCGCTCTGAGAGTACCCTCAACAGGGGCTTTTATGTTTTGTTTTGTTTTTTCTTTTTTCTTATCTTATCACTTATTGATTGTCCACTCCGACGTCAACGTTCAATTTAATGTCTAACTAGTACTATCAATTCTGTGCACTTTCAAACTCAATGATTGAAAGAAACCAGTCTCCTCCCTAATCCAATTCGGGTCAAAATGATGTATCCATTCAGCTGACGCTCCCAGCCAGGTGGGGATCCGATCTGCTCCAAATAGTGGAGAGTGGCTTTCCCCAGCTGCATCCAATGCAACTCTCGTGCACGGTTAACCTGCATTTCACTGGGAACAATCAGAGAAATGAATTTCATCATCCCATCCTTGTCGCCAAAATTGTCGTGGCATTATTGTAATCAAAAGGAGAGACTTTTACATTTCTTCAAAACAAGTCATCTTTATTATTTAATTACTGCAGTAATGGAGCTTGTCAACGAGCCCCCTGTAGGTGATTCGTTGAGACCCCAGCCAGCAGGACTAAGCCACAGCATTGTATAGCAAAGTCCATCCTCCTGGATGTTCATGACAAATCACATATGAGAGAATTTATACAAAGGCACATTTTGCTCTCATGCAACAGACATCAAGATTTACATGGCACCAAATATCTGTCTCTAGTTAATTTACTGCTTTCTTGTACAAAAATACTAATGCAACCTCAAATACTAAATAATTTCTTTAAAGAAACTGGAGATTGGTTATCCCTGTTACTTACAGACAGGCACACAAACACTAATCATGGAATGGAATGTTGTCTTATCACAAATCCACAGTCAGTGTTAATCTCTGAGGCCCACTTTCAGTCCACACACACAGATGAGTGTTAAAAAAAACTATTCTGTTGCATAAAACAACCATTTGATGTTTTAAAATACTATTATTGCAATCTTTTAATTTCTGTTCTGACAATTCAAAGACTGGCAGCAGTTGAAAGAGATGGTGATCGTTTTGGAAAAACCACAATCACTGTCTGTGTAAAGGATTTACTTTAATATTGAGCAATATATTCTCAAAGCACTGCTATTATACAAATGTTGTCTCTGTTTTCTCTGTTCTCGCTCTCTGTTCTCGCTCTCGCTCTCTGCTCTCTCTCTCTGCTCTCTCTCTCTCTCTGTTCTTTCACTCTCTCTCTCTGTTCTGCTCTCGCTCTCTCTTCTCGCTCTCTTCTTGCTCTCGCTCTCGCGCTCTCTTCTTGCTCTCGCGCTCTCTTCTTGCTCTCGCTCTCGCGCTCTCTTCTTGCTCTCGCTCTCACGCTCTCTTCTTGCTCTCGCTCTCGCGCTCTCTTCTTGCTCTCGCTCTCGCGCTCTCTTCTTGCTCTCGCGCTCTCTTCTTGCTCTCGCTCTCGCGCTCTCTTCTTGCTCTCGCTCTCGCGCTCTCTTCTTGCTCTCGCTCTCGCGCTCTCTTGCTCTTGCTCTCGCTCTCGCGCTCTCTTCTCGCTCTCGCGCTTTCTTCTCGCTCTCGCGCTTTCTTCTCGCTCTCGCGCTCTCTTCTCGCTCTCGCGCTCTCTTCTCGCTCTCGCGCTCTCTTCTCGCTCTCGCTCTCTTCTCGCTCTCGCGCTCTTCTCGCTCTCGCGCTCTTCTCGCTCTCGCGCTCTCTTCTCGCTCTCGCGCTCTCTTCTCGCTCTCGCGCTCTCTTCTCGCTCTCGCGCTCTCTTCTCGCTCTCGCGCTCTCTTCTTGCTCTCGCGCTCTCTTCTTGCTCTCGCGCTCTCTTCTTGCTCTCGCGCTCTCTTCTTGCTCTCGCGCTCTCTTCTTGCTCTCGCACTCGCGCTCTGTTCTCGCGCTCTGTTCTCGCGCTCTGTTCTCGCGCTCTGTTCTCGCGCTCTGTTCTCGCGCTCTGTTCTCGCTCGCTCTCTCTGCTCTCTCTGCTCTCGCTCGCTCGCTCTCGCGCTCTCTGCTCTCGCTCGCTCTCGCTCGCTCTCGCTCTCTCTGCTCTCGCTCGCTCTCGCTCGCTCTCGCTCTCTCTGCTCTCTGTCCTCTCTCTCTCTCTGTCCTCTCTCTCTCTCTGTCCTCTCTCTCTCTCTGTCCTCTCTCTCTCTCTGTCCTCTCTCTCTCTCTCTGTTCATCTTTGTCTTCCAGTCCACCCCCTCCCCTTCAGCGGATCTGCTTGGCCTTCGTTCGGCCGCTCCTGTTAGTGGGGCCACTCCCAGTGCAGGCAGCCTATTGGTTGATGTGTTTTCAGAGGCGGGGCCAGCTGCCACTTCTGCTGGCGTGAACGACGACGGCTTCCTGAGGTGAATGTTCACCCTGTGACTAGAAGACTCCCATAGACACAGATCTACGATCAGCCTAGATTTCCCCCACTCCAAGCCTACCCTTAAGGGGATAAATTCAAAACTGACCTAAGATCAGTGTCTAGTGGATACTTGATGTTTGTGGTGTGGCTGTTATGTGTTTTAGTTGTCCAGATGCACTGTGGTAGAATATGAAGCTTGCTCTTGAAAATGAGCGTTGTTGTTTTATTCTTGTGGTGCTTGCTGTCTGTGATATGTGCTGGTCCTCTGTCTCTGTCTTTATATCAGTCATTCTTCTTGTTTCCTCTGCGTCTTCTATGTGTAATCTTGTCTGTTCTCTTTTTATCTTGCTGTGTATGTGACTGTCTCTTTTCTTACTTTCTCTCCTTCCCCTTTTCTATTTCCCCTTCTCTGTGTTTTTGCGTGTGTGTGTGTGTGTGTGTGCGTGCTTGGTCCGGCAACGTGCGTGCTTGTGTGTCTCTTGTCCTCGATTGTGATTGGATTTTGGCAGCGCTCTTCACGCTCCCGAGGCCTCTGACTCACCATTGGTGGAGGGTCCTGGTGACTCGGAGTAAGGGGCCAGTAATAAGATGGCTGACTGTCATGTTGCACCCAAACACACATGAACACTGTTGTTCTAATCTAAAGCTATTTAGGGAGGCTGCATGGGCACCTCAACCTTAAACTAGTCACATGGACACACACACCCTCTTTTGCATGTGGGTTGTTGGATTATGTTATTGTAGCCTACCTATGCTGTTTATTTATTCATACATACATGTACCACACTTTTTTTTTTTTACCAGCAAAATTCTTCTCATTGTTGTTCTTGTTAATGCTGTCAATTTTGATGAATTGAATCTAAGTGCTCATACAAACCCACCTCTGCTTTTTCTCTTCTCCTTCTCTTCTCCTATTTGTCATGCCTCACTGCTTTGGTTCTCCCTCCACACACTCACCCTCTCTCCTTTCCTCCTCCTCTCTCTCATCCCTTTTTCTATCTGTAATTCATTTGATCCCCTTCAAACACATTTTACATTCTCTCACACCCCCTGCCATTTTTTGTGGATGCTGTCATCCACCTCTCCTCATCCATCCTTTCTCCATCCCTCCTTCCTCCTCTCAGCTCTGCTCCCCCTACTGCGGCCTCTGAGGATCCTGCCCCTCCTCTGCCCGAGTCAGACGAGCTTCTCAACAAGTAAGAGCTTTCTCTCGCTCCTCCGCTCTCCCTATCTCTCTTTCCGGCGGGGCTAGCTTGTTTTGGGTTCTATCACTCTTGAGCAAAGGTATCTAACAACCTGCTGGATTGACACAAAACCAACTGTGTAGATGTCACTGACATCTGTTATGTTAAGTCATTCACGTATGGTAAGGTGCATCTATGTTTGTCTGCAAAGTGAATTGATATTGCGATAGGATGGCATGACTGAAGAGTTCCAATAACTTATAGGTAGTGTATGTACCACCACGTGATTGACATGTTATAAGCAGCAAATGATACATGATGATAAATCCTAACACTTTCATTATCTCTCTCTCTCTTCAGATTTGTGTGTAAGAACAACGGTGTGTTGTTTGAGAACCAGCTGCTTCAGATCGGCATCAAGTCTGAGTACCGTCAGAACCTGGGTGAGTTTGGGCTACTAGACAATGCGGGGAGATGCTTGAATCCTAAGTCACATTTGTCACATTGATGTGAGTTCGGCGAGATTGCATTATGTGTGGGTTTCAAGTTAGGATTCTTCCCTTGAAGTATTAACCTTTCAGTGATACCCATCCCGGATCCGGGAGCATCCTCATCAAAAAAGCTGACTAGCATAGCCTAGCCTAACGGAGCAATTCGCCGGAGCAATTCGCCGGAGCAATTCGCCGGAGCAATTCGCCGTGTATACCGAACGCTTTTCAGAAGACAATGTGGAGCTCCCTCGCGCGCCGTCAAAAACTGACAAAAGGGCAGACCTGCCACTCCAAAAGCTCTTATTCGGTCTCACATCAAGCTAGACACCCCATTCAACCTTCTACTGCCTGTTGACATCTAGTGGAAGGCGTATGAAGTGCATACAGATCCATAAATAAAAGCCAGTTGAATAGGCAGGCCCTGACACAGAGCCTCGTTTTCAGATTTTTCACTTCCTGTATGGAAGTTTGCTGCCAAATGAGTTCTGTTTTACTCACAGATATAATTCAAACAGTTTTAGAAACTTCAGAGTGTTTTCTATCCAATAGTAATAATAATATGCATATTGTATGATCTAGAACAGAGTACGAGGCCGTTTAATTTGGGCACGATTTTTTCCAAAGTGAAAACAGCGCCCCCCTATTCATGTATTAACCCTTTTCATGCAGATCAGTCCCGTGTGAAATTCATGAACCTATATGCTGAAACGTTATTGAATTAATGTCTGTACTATTCTATAGCATTGGTAAGTACGTCTGAGCGTGCACAGAATGTAATAGATGGCGTCATTTAGTATTTGTGTTCACATCCTAGCTGTCTCATGTCCATTTTAGTATACAGAATGTTTTATTCAGTGGTTAGGTACGCTTCAGTTTCTATAATGCATTAGATGCTGGGTGAGTGAGCATATTGCATATCCTGGCTATTGCATGGGTGTATTTGCACGTGTGTATGTACAGTTGAAGTCGGAAGTTTACATACACTTAGGTTGGAGTCATTAAATCTCGTTTTTATCAACTCCACAAATTTCTTGTTAACAAACTATAGTTTTGGCAAGTCCGTTAGGACATCTACTTTGTGCATGACACAGGTAATTTTTCCAACAATTGTTTACAGACAGATTAATTCACTTATAATTCACTGTATCACATTTCCAGTGGGTCAGAAGTTTACATACACTAAGATGACTGCCTTTAAACAGCTTGGAAAATTCCAGAAAATGATGTCATGGCTTTAGAAGCTTCTGGTAGGCTAATTGACATTCTTTGAGTCAATTGGAGGTGTACTTGTGGATGTATTTCAAGGCCTACCTTCAAACTCAGTGCCTCTTTGCTTGACATCATGGGAAAATCAAAAGAAATCAGCCAAGACCTCAGAAAAGAAAATGGTAGACCTCCACAAGTCCGGTTCATCCTTGGGAGCAATTTCCAAACGCCTGAAGGTACCACGTTGATCTGTACAAACAAGAGTATGCAAGTATAAACACCATGGGACCACGCAGCCGTCATACCACTCAGGAAGGAGACGTGTTCTGTCTCCGAGAGATGAACGTACTTTGGTGTGAAAAGTGCAAATCAATCCCAGAACAACAGCAAAGGACCTTGTGAAGATGCTGGAGGAAACGGGTACAAAAGTATCTATATCCACAGTAAAACGAGTCCTATATCGACATAACCTGAAAGGCCGCTCAGCAAGGAAGAAGCCACTGCTCCAAAACCGTGATAAAAAAGCCAGACTATGGTTTGCAACTGCACATGGGGACAAAGATTGTACTTTTTGGAGAAATGTCCTCTGGTCTGATGAAACAAAAATATAACTGTTTGGCCATGAAGACCATCGTTATGTTTGGAGGAAAACGGGGGAGCCGAAGAACACCTTCCCAACCGTGAAGAACGGGGGTGGCAACAGGGGTGATGGTCGGATTCGCATTTATTGTCGAAGGAATGAGCGTTACATCAAGGCCTGTACTCTGGAGCGGGATCGAGGTTGAGGGTCCATCATGGTCTGGGAAGGTGTGTCACAAACATCATCAGACTGAGCTTGTTGTCATTGCAAGCAATCTCAATGCTGTGCTTTACAGGGAAGACATCCTCCTCCCTCATGTGGTACCCTTCCTGCAGGCTCATCCTGACATGACCCCCCAGCATGACAATGCCACCAGCAATACTGCTCGTTCTGTGCGTGATTTCCTGCAAGACAGGAATGTCAGTGTTCTGCCATGGCCAGCGAAGAGCCCGGATCTCAGTCCCATTGAGCACGTCTGGGACCTGTTGGATTGGAGGGTGGGGGCTAGGGCCATTCCCCCCCAGAAATGTCCGGGAATTTACAGGTGCCTTGGTGGAAAAGCGGGTACCATCTCACAGCAAGAACTGGCAAATCTGGTGCAGTCCAGGAGGAGGTGATGCACTGCAGTACTTAATGCAGTTGGTGGCCACACCAGATACCAACTGTTACTTTTGATTTAGACCCCCCCCCCCCCCCCCCCCCCCCCTTTGTTCAGGGACACATCATTCCATTTATGTTAGTCACATGTCTGTGGAACTTGTTCAGGTTATGTCTGTTGAATCTTGTTATGTTCATACAAATATTTACACATGTTAAGTTTGCTGAAAATAAACGCAGCTGACAGTGAGAGGATGTTTCTTTTTTTGCTGAGTTTATGTATGTATGTGCTTTTACTAATGAGATGGGTGAGTTACCGACTGTGTCCATACGTGTTGTACTGTAGGTATTATGAATTATAATGCATTATAAACGGGAATGAGTTGGTGTGTAATGCTGCATTATAGCCTTAATACGGGAGTATACATAACAGTACATAATGCATTATAACCTGTATGTTTTATTTTGGAAATGTCACCTAAATGTGTCCATTTGACATAATACCTTCTAACGTGTTTTTTTTATTTTTTAGGGAGGATGTATCTGTTCTATGGCAATAAAACCTCGGTGCAGTTTGTCAGCTTTAACACCACAGTCAGCTGCCCAGGGGAGCTGCAGTCTCATATCCTTCAATGCATTTGCACACACACACACTGGCACACCCTTATCTTGCACACTATGTGTTGTCACGATAGCAGAATTTTGACTTCGATACTGGTACCAGGTTTAGTATCACAGTACGCGATACCATCACGATACTCGATACCAAAATTATACCACTGCAAAAGAATAAGTCACAAAATGTCAGTTGATCCAGACAAACACTGCTGCTGCTCTGTTCAGTATTTGGGCATCTTTTAAGTTCAATATCATTACATTTCTTTTTTTTACGTCAACATTTTTTGGAGACACAAGTATGCATTAAAGAGGAATGGCTTTAGAACACCAGCTAACTGTAAATCGCCATATTGGCATTTTGTTGCATCACTGGCAGGAATTCTTGAATGTACTGGCCAGCATCACGAGGTATTCACCTGGAATGCATTTCAGTTAACAGGTGTGCCTTGTTAAGTTAATTTATTTGGTAAAAGACCAAGTCCATATTATGGAAAGAACAGCTTAAATAAGCAAAGACATTTGAAAAACTTTGAAAGTTTCTTTAAGTGCAGTCGCAAAAACCATCAAGCGCTATGATGAAACTCTCTCATGAGGACCGCCACAGGAAAGGAAGACCCAGAGTTAACTCTGTTGCAGAGGATGAGTTCATTAGAGTTAACTGCACCTCAGAAATGTCAGCCCAAATAGATGCTTCAGAGTTCAAGTAACTGACACATCTCAACATCAACTGTTCAGAGGAGACTGTGTTAATCAGGCCTTAATGGTCAAATTACTGCGAAGACACCACTACTAAAGGACACCAATAAGAAAAAGAGACTTCCTTGGGCCAAGAAACACGAGCAAAGGACATTAGACCGGTGGAAATCTGTCCTTTTGGTCTGATGAATCCAAATGAGATTTTTGGTTCCAACCTCGGTTTCTTTGTGAGATGCAGAGTAGGTGAACAGATGATCTCTGCATGTATGGTTCCCACAGTGAAGCATGGAGGAGGAGGTGTGTTGGTGCTTTGCTGGTGACACTGTCTGTGATTTATTTAGAATTCAAGGTATAGTTGGAAGTTTACATACACCGGGTTTTCACAATTCCTGGCATTTAATCAGAGTAAGAATTCCCTGTCTTAGGTCAGTTAGGATCACCACTTTATTTTAATAATGTGAAATGTTAGAATAATAGTAGAGAATTATTTATTTCAGCTTTTATTTCTTTCATCACACTCCCAGTGGGTCAGAAGTTTACATACACTCAATATATTTAGTATTTGGTAGCATTGCCTTTAAATTGTTTAACTTGGGTCAAACGTTTCTGGTAGCCTTCCACAAGCTTCCCACAATAAGTTGGGTGAATTTTGGCCCATTCCTCCTGACAGAGCTGGTGTAACTGAGTCAGGTTTGTAGGCCTCCTTGCTCGCACACGCTTTTTCAGTTCTGCCCACAAATGTTCTATAGGATTGAGGTCAGGGCTTTGTGATGGCCACCAATACCTTGACTTTGTTGTCCTTACGCCATTTTGCCACAACTTTGGAAGTATGCTTGGGGTCATTGTCCATTTGGAAGACCCATTTGCAACCAAGCTTTAACTTCCTGACTGATGTCTTGAGATGTTGCTTCAATGTATCCACATAATTGTCCTTCCTCGTGAAGCCATCTATTTTGTGAAGTGCACCAGTCCCTCCTGCAGCAAAGCACTCCCACAACATGATGCTGCCACTCCCGTGCTTCACGGTTGGGATGGTGTTCTTTTTTTCTTCCCTTCTATTTTTGTTTCATCAGACCAGAGGACATTTCTACAGAATGTACGATCTTTTTCCCCATGTGCAGTTGCAAACCGTAGTCTGGCTTTTTTATGTCGGTTTTGGAGCTGTGGCTTCTTCCTTGCTGAGCGGCCTTTCAGGTTATGTTGATATAGGACTCGTTTTACTGCGGATATAGATATAAGAAATGTGTGGAGTGTTTGAAAAACGAGTTTAGTGACTCCAACGTAAGTGTATATAAACTTCCGACTTCAACTGTACACTTAACCAGCATGGCTATCACAGCATTCTGAAGCGATACGCCATCCCATCTGGTTTGCACTTAGTGGGACTATCATTTGTTTTTCAACATGACATTGACCCAACACACCTCCAGGCTTTGTAATGGTTATTTTACCAAGGAGAGTGATGGCGTGCTGCATCAGATGACCTGGCCTCCACAATCACCCGACGTCAACCCAATTGAGATGGTTTGGGATGAGTTGGACCGCAGAGTTAAGGAAAAGCATCCAACAAGTGCTCAGCATATGTGGGAGGAGTGTGCAAAGCTGTCATCAAGGCAAAGGGTGGCTACTTTGAATAATATAAAATATAGTGTGATTTGTTTAACACTTTTTTTGGTGACTACGTGATTCCATGTGTTATTTCATAGTTTTGATGTCTTCACTATTATTCTACAATGTAGAAAATTGCTGCGCATTGCTGCGCTTATAATGTGAAGAAATAGCCTAATAGTTTAGCAACATTTTAAGCTAAACGTTCTCATCTGTTGCGTCAAGCTCATTGCTTAATTTTTTTTTTTTTAATGCTCATGGTTGTATTAATTTGGGATCTATCGCATGTTTTTCCTGGAGAGAAGTGGCTTCTTTGATGCCCTTCTTGACACCAGGCCATCCTCCAAAAGTCTTTGCCTCACTGTGCGTGCAGATGCACTCACACCTGCCTGCTGCCATTCCTGAGCAAGCTCTACTGGTGGTGCCCCGATCCCGCAGCTGAATCAACTTTAGGAGACGGTCCTGGCGCTTGCTGGACTTTCTTGGGCGCCCTGAAGCCTTCTTCACAACAATTGAACCGCTCTCCTTGAAGTTCTTGATGATCCGATAAATGGTTGATTTAGGTGCAATCTTACTGGCAGCAATATCCTTGCCTGTGAAGCCCTTTTTGTGCAAAGCAATGATGACGGCACGTGTTTCCTTGCAGGTAACCATGGTTGACAGAGGAAGAACAATGATTCCAAGCACCACCCTCCTTTTGAAGCTTCTAGTCTGTTATTTGAACTCAATCAGCATGACAGAGTGATCTCCAGCCTTGTCCTCGTCAACACTCATACCTGTGTTAACGAGAGAATCACTGACATGATGTCAGCTGGTCCTTTTGTGGCAGGGCTGAAATGCAGTGGAAATGTTTTTGGGGGGATTCAGTTCATTTGCATGGCAAAGAGGGACTTTGCAATTAATTTCAATTCATCTGATCACTCTTCATAACATTCTGGAGTATATGCAAATCGCCATCATACAAACTGAGGCAGCAGGCTTTGTGAAAATTAATATTTGTGTCATTCTCAAAACTTTTGGCCATGACTGTACTGTGCAACACTACTATGTGTGTCCATTGGGTTGTAGTCTATACTTACGTGTATTTAACACACATAGCTATATTCAATATTACAGTCCCCCCCAGTGTGGTCTCTAGTACCTGCTCTGTTCCTCTCCTTGACTGGCTTTCCCACAGCTCAACGTGCAGACCAAAACAGTGGAACCCCTAGTGGAGGGAGGAGCACAGGTGCAGCAAGTCATCAATATCGAGTGTCTGACCGACTTCATTGACGCTCCGCTGCTCAACATCAAGTTCAGGTACACACACGCAAAGAAAATTACACAGAACATAAGATACAAACACCTCGCAATGACGCACGGATGATCAGTAGTAACCCAAACATACACAATTTTTTGTTGTTATCTTCAGTTTATAAAGGTGTGTGTGTTCCTCTCAGGTATGGGGGAGCCCTGCAGAACATCTCTCTCAAGCTGCCTGTCACCATCAACAAGTTCTTCCAACCCACAGAGATGGCCGCCGCAGACTTCTTCCAGCGCTGGAAACAACTCAGCCAGTGAGAGAGAGAGAGAGAGTGTGTGTAGGGTGTGAGGATGTAAGAGGGTGCGTGTGTGTGTATTTATGACTATTTCTCTTTTCAGGCCCCAGCAAGAAGCACAAAAGATCTTCAAGGCCAGTCATGGCATGGACACAGAAGTGCTCAAGGCCAAGGTAGACACACACACACACACACACACACTTTAGGCATATTCATTTAATTCCTTTGCCTGCTGAATGTCTACCACATTCTACTCCCTCCCATTTTCTCTCTCCCCCCACCCTCCCTCTCTTGTCTCTAGTTGCTGGGCCTGGGGACAGCCTTGTTGGAGAATGTGGATCCTAACCCAGAGAACTATGTGTGTGCTGGAGTCATCCAGACCAAGGCCCAACAGGTCGGCTGTCTGCTGAGACTGGAACCCAATGCGCAGGCCCAGGTACGCATACACAAATGTACATGCATATATACACACACAAATGTACATGCATATATATGAACTGAATATACACACACACAGAGTCCGTCTGTCCTTCTCTGTGCTGCTCTCATTGCATCACTCACTGCTGTCTGTGTCTTTCTGTGTGCTGCTGCAAATCAAGCCTGGCGAGCAGGTAACACACAACTGTCCCTGTTCTCTCTCGCTCTCTCGTTCTTTCTTTCTCATCCCCCTCTTCTCTCTTTCACACCCTTTTTTCACTTTCTCATTCACTTTTCCCTCCACATTGATTCTTCCACACTTTCTCACTGACATCCCAAAATTGAACACTTGAATCTCCACATTCTGTCTCTCTCTGTCTCTGTGCAGTGTTAGAGTCAAGGTTGATAATGTGTCATCAGTGTAAATCCATTCTACCCTCGTGTTAAAAATGTTGATGATCCAATATATACAGTTCCTTAAAGTATTCATACTCCTTGACTTATTCCACATTTATTGTTAAAGCCTGAATTCAAAATGGATTAAATATTTATTTTTCACCCATCTACACACAATACCTCATAATGACAAAGTGATTATCATTTATTTTTTAAATAAAGAAATATCTAATTTACATAAGTATTCACACCCCTGAGTCTATACATTATGGATTCACTTTTGGCGACGATTACAACTTTGAGTCGTCTTGGAGAATGTGTCATTATTGTCTGTATCAGCTTTGCACATCAGAATTTGGGGATTTTCTCCCATTCTTCCTTGCACATTTTCTCAAGCGCTTAAATTAGATGGGAGCGGCGGTGAACAGCAATCTTCAAGTCTTTCCACAAATGTTCAATGTGATTCAAGTCTGGGCTTTGGCTGGGCCACTCAAGTACTTTCACATTCTTGTCCTGAAGCCATTTCAGCGTTGCTTTCTCTGTATGCTTGTGGTCATTATTGTCCTGTTGGAACATAAATCTTCGCCCCAATCTAAGATTTTGCACTCTTGAAGCAGGTTCTCATCAAGGATTTGCCTGTATTTGGCTCCATTCATTGAAATGCATAGCATAGGGATGGTGCTGACGGGCAAGGACCTGTGCCTGGTTTTCACCAGACATAACGCTTTCCATTCAGGCCAAACATTTTTGTCTCATCAGAATCATCTTTTGCCTTATGCTTTGAGTCTTTAACGTGCCTTTTTGCAAACTCCAGGTGTGCTGTCATGTACCTTTTTCTCAGGAGTGGCTTTCCTCTGGCCACTCCTATAAAGCCCAGATTGGTGAAGTGCTTTAGAGACTGTTGTCCTTATGTCAGGTTCTCCCATCTCAACCAAGGAACTCTGTAGTTCTGTCAGATTGGTCATTGGGTTCTTGGTCACTTCCCTGACCAAGGTCCTTCTTGCCCAGTTTGGTCAGACGGACAGCTCTAGGCAGAATCTGGGTTGTTCCATATTTTTTCAATTTCCCAATGATGGAGACCACTGCTAGATGTATACCTCATCACAATTCTATCTCTGAGCTCTACGGACAGCTCCTTGGACTTCATGGTATAGTTTCCGCTCTGACATGCACTGTTAACTGTGGGACCTTGTATAATGTGATTATTTCTAAATCATGTCCAAACAACTGAGTTGGCCACAGGTGTATCAAGGATGATCAAAGGAAATTCGATGCCCCTGAGCTCAATTTGGGGTGTCATAGCAAAGGTGTATAAATACTTATGTAAATGAGATATTTCTGTATTTCATTTTCTATCAATTTGCAAACATTTTTTAAAAATCTTGATTTCACTTCGTCATTGTGGGGTGTTGTGTGTAGATGGGTGAGAAACTGAATGTAATCAATTTTGAATTCAGGCTGTAACGCAACATAATGTGGAGTAAGTCAAGGGGTGTGAATGCTCTCCGAAGGCACTGTATATATATGATTTGTGTTTGAACTTTACTGACCACCCTGTATATTCATTCATGTTTAAGGGTGTGTTTGTCGTCTGTGTGCGGTCTTGAGTGCGCGCGTGTGTGTGTGTGTATGTGTGTGTGTTTACACATGTTAAATCTGTGTCCCCTCTCTGTCAGATGTACCGGCTGACTCTGCGCAGCAGCAAGGACACCGTTTCCCAGCGCGTCTGTGACCTCCTGGCAGAACAGTTCTGAAACCCTGAGTCTACAACCCACCCAACGCACTCCAGGCCATCATCACCGCGCTCTAGACACCCAACACACCGAGACCAGTGTTTCAACCCCCCCCGAACAAAGAATCAATGAGAAGAAAGAAAAATACCTACATAAGGGGAAAAAAGCAGCCGTTGCCACTTACACGACTGCCCTATTATTATTGTCATTTATTATTTTTGCCACGATTATAATTCTGATTCTTATTTTTATTACTGTTTATTATCTTTGGCGCTACAATTCTTGTTTTTTTTCTGGTGTTTACCTGCTTACCTATAAGTGTGTGTGTGTGTGTGTGTGTGTGTGTGTTCCAGAATCGTGCTGGTATGTGTGTCCTGTTCTTCTCCGTCCTGTCTAAGCCCTGAGTACTCCTGTACTTCTGATGACAGCTGGTGTCCGTGCCTGTGTGATGCATGGGGGAGGGTGGAAGATTCTGTGCGTTGATTCCGCGACATTTCAACCTTAGACTATTCCTGGGAGTTGCATGGGAGGACCAGTTCTACACACACACACGTAATACACACCCAGATACTCTCACATGTAGGCAGATACATGCATATATTTGTACATGCTTAAGTGTCTGTGTAAAGTATCTGTATAGGGTCCTCCTTTAGTGGGAGGGAGGGGTAAAACGAAATCACTAAAGAAATGGGACTCTTCTGTGTAAGGGTCCAAAACGACACTCTAAACCCCCACCTTCACCCCAACCCCATCTCTTCTCCACCCTTTGCTGTCCCAGTCCCCCACCGGTTATACATTCCAAGGGCCTCTATCAGTATAATCCCTGAGATATAATATTCCATTAAAAAAATTCGGCACATTCCCAAGTCTACAGTTCCAGCTCTATTCCAGTAGAAATGGCCAGTGCACTTTAGGTGGTTCTAAGAGACCTCAGTCCTTCAATACTCCTCAAACACATACACACACCACTCCTCTCCCACTTCCCCTGTCTTTCTGGCGTGTAACCATACTTTATACATAAACTCAAATGATTCTGTACCTGTTCATGGTATATATATATATCTATATATATATATATAAAAGAATGTAATTACTTTATCTTTTTTGTTGTCATCTTTACTTTTATTAGTAGTGGAGTTATTGAAGTGTTTGTTTCTTTAATGGTGTAATGTTGTTGCTTTGTGTGTGTGTGTGTGTGAGAGAGAGAGAGAGCGAGAGTAGGGATAGCTGTACCCTGCGAATTGGGTAGAGGGGTCAGCTAGAAGGAGAGCGAGATTGAGGGAGAGAGTAGCAGGGTAGCTGGTTTTGTTTACAGTGTTAATCAGACAGCGGTGAGGTTAACACTTGACTTAAACCTGTCATAAAGCCTACTTACCACCATCATAATGAAGTGTTTATTTCAGATTAGCAATGTTTTTTGACACTTGAGGCAGGGAACATTGGTTGAGAACTGACATGGGCTGTTTTACGACAGTTTATGAAATGTTTGTCGTGCATAAGCAAGCATTGAGCAAGTCCCATTGATGGGGAGTTCAGGTGGTAGTTGGAAGGAGTTAGAGGGCAGTGGGCCAGTCCGTGTTCACATGAAGAGTGAAGCGGCAGAGCAGAGGTCTAGTATTCGTTATTTAAAATTTTTCGTGCTGAAAAGAGAGATGGGATTGGAGAGTAGAGTGCTGCTTGACACCGTGATTGACTGAAAAAAGAGGAGTACCTCAGAACTTGATCTCTAAACACGCACAGGCTTGTGCACACACACATCACAAATACTTACCTTATGGTATTAATTGGGAGAAGATAGCAATCTGCAAATAGATTGATTATAATCTTTGAAAATACAACCAACCACAAAGACACTGGACAGCACTTATCTGGAAACTCACATTTCAGACACGCACCCACATGTCCATTCTTAGAGATGAGAGGGAGGAGGAGAGAACTCAAAGACCAATTGTCAATCACAACTACCAGGATCTAGTCATCAGGGGTGGGCATCGCGTGTGTGTGTCGGTGTACCACGTGATAAAAATATCTTAAATTATCTTTGAGACATGGTCATATTAGTTTCAACAGGAGTCACTTATATGTCTAACCCATGCAGCATTAGTTGGACAGTCTGATCATTGTAGTGGAAACTGTAGAATAATTTTGTGTGTGTGTGTGTGTGTGTGTGTGTGTGTGTGTGTGTGCAGTATCCGCTAGCTAATGCAGCCCTGTGTATTGGTGTTAAACCTGTGAGATACCTGTGTTAGATTTAAGATTTACTCTGTACTGAATAATGTGAAAGTAAAACTATGCCATATACTCTACCACTGGCTCTCTGTTTCTTGGTGGGAAAGTGTGTGATGTGTGAAGCGGAATTTCTTTCCAAAGCTCACCACAGTTCCACGTCCACAACAAGAAACTGATATGTGTTAGTGCTGGGCTTGAACAAAAGCCTGTACACCCAGCAGCTCTCCAGAACCGTAGTTGGATGTATCACAGTCCAATCAATAAGAACTCATCACATTGACTAAGTAGTAGATGTAATGTGATTTTGCTCATTGAATAAAGAATCTGCAAAAGCAGGTAATGTGGCATGTTACCAGTGTTGGGGAGTAGTAAACTGTAGTTGTAATTTAATTATATTGGTGGTAGTTGAACTAAATTCAAATCTAGGTAGTGTTTCAACTTTCTTTGCCATGTAGCAGAGTAGTAAACTACTGGAACTAGACACTACTGATTTTGCTCAAATAAAATGTGGGTGAAGTAGGCAATAAGCTCCTTTTTCTGCATCATACTTGCCTACCTCTCACTTGCAATTGTGTTTAATAGGCTAAATTCCACATTATGTAAACAAATGACCCCAAAGTGATATTTTCTTGAGATTTGTAGTCTGACATATCGGATTTACATATGATGCTTTTTCATTAAGTAGTTTGGATGTAGTGAACTACTACTTCAAAGTAACTTTAGTCAAGTAAACTATATTTTCTTGAGGGTAGAATTAGTGTAGCTTAACTTCCAGTGTGAAGTAATTGGTAGCTTGGTTTACTATATTTTCAGAGTAGCTTTCCAAACACTGCATGTTACCAACCTGTACCTCTAACCTAATGGCTGAGGATGAAAAGGGTGATAGGATATGGAGTGTCACAGTGGGCCTTTACAGATCATTTAGGCAGTGTTTACACAGGCAGCCCAATTCTGATGTTTTGTCCAATTCTTGGTATTTTGACCAATCGGATCAGATCTTTTGTCCAATTCAGAATTGGGCTGCCTGTGTAAATGCAGCTCAAGTGTGCAAAGAGAACAGATTCCATCCTCACTGTAATCTTGACATAATATAGCCTTTTTCCTGGACTAAAAAGCATGATCAATGTGTTTGGGAAACCGACCCTCAATCCACATATAAATTAAATGTATGTCTTCTGGTGTGAGATTAGATTTTTCCTGATTAATCAGAAAGAAACTCCTGATTTGTTATTACATCCTCTATGAACAAGTCAGAGGGGGAGGGAAAGTGACCCAAACCCATTATTCACCTGTTCCCGGTGTCCTTTGTTGTGCTGATCACATCTATTACGAGCTTCCACCGAAGAAAGCGGCACCTGCATGCGTTTTTATCCCTCAATAATCAAAACGACAACAGACAAGTTCTGGAGTCATATTTCTATTTTACTAATTCAACACCAGGTTAAAATGGCCCTCAAGCACAGGTATAGGATCAGCAAATCTTCCCCCAGTCATAAACCTGCACTGTTAACAGGGGTAAATGCAGAACTGGATTGAGATCAGATTAGATTAATTCATTCTTATTCTTAATTTGACCCAATGGGAATATAGGGCTTCAGCAAGAGGAGTAACTCGTCATGATGCACCAATGGAACGAACTAGGCCGTCTCCTAGGCTACAGTGAACATGCAAACGTGTGCCCCGTGCAAGCAAAGATCAGCCTTGATGCAGAAATAAAACATGAACTAAATATAAATTATCTATGTACGTCTCATGTTAACCCATTTATCTTGAGTTGTGCAATGTTATGTGAGTTTTCTCCCCCTCTTGCAGCTGTGGGTCACTAAATATAGGCTATGACTGAATGATTACATTATTTGTATTTATTAGGATCCAAGGCAGGTGCTATTCTTCTGGGGTACAGCAACATTAAGGCAGTTATATACAATTTAAAATATTACATGACATTACATTAAGTGTGTACCTTCAGGCAACTACTCTACCACATATCTACAATACAAAATCTTTGTGTTTGTAGAGTGCATGTCTTATCGTGTACGTTTTTGTCTGTGCCTGTGTGTGTGTGTGTGTCTCTTCACAATCCCCGCTGTTCCATAAGGTGTATTTGTATCTTTTTTTTAAAAACTGGAGCTCTGTCAGACTGACCATCAAGTTCTTGGTCACCTCCCTGACCAAGGCCCTTCTCCCCCGATTGCTCAGTTTGGCCGGGCGGCCAGCTCTAGGTCTTGGTGGTTACAAACTTCTTCCATTTAAGAATGAGCGAGGCCACTGTGTTCTTGGGGACCTTCAATGCTGCAGAAATGTTTTGGTACCCTTCCCCAGATCTGTGCCTTGACACAATTCTGTCTCTGTTGATGTCACAAACATTATCAAGCAAACAATACATGAATTGCACCATAACGGTGACAAATGGTGCCCACAAACTGTTAGGGCCTACATAAAGCTGTCTCAACAGCAGTCCCAACATCTTACCACTGCCTCACCTGGCTATCAGCGGAGCCTTGTCTGGCAGCAAAACATTTCATTCAGCCTAATTTACTTCCTTTAAAAAAAAAACATAGCTGATATGGCTGACTGGCTTAAAAAAATTTGGTTTCTAATGACAATAGAGATGTACAAACTATGGCATAAGGAGAAGACAAGCCGATAAGAGGCAATCCGTAATTTCGATTAAGACAATGAGTGAGCTAGGATGGATGTAGTCAATATAACTATTTGTTTAGCACTTTTGAAATGTATAGCGACAAAATTCAGAACATGGACCGTTCTTACAGTGTTCTCCTTGTACACCAAGTCAGAACTGTAGGATAAATAAAGGGGGCATATAAGCAGACAATGAAAGCTCTTACAATATTCAATGATTACATTTCTCTAAAACAGGTTATAGGCTACATGTGCACCAGCAAGTCAGAACAGTAGGTGAAATTAAGGGGTAAATATACCAAATTATTAGGGTGAAGCACATGGGCTACTAACATCTTACTACACAACATACACTTAGTATTACTTTCTTAGCTACAGTATACATATCTCCCTGGCATATTACATAATTTATGCAGCAGCATACAATACATTTTGGACTCACCTTGTTGTGCTGAGCTCACTTGAACAGGAAGGTGGCGCGGCGGTCCTTTGTGGGAAAATTTTGTCATCAAAGTCAAATCAAAATCAAATCAAACTTTATTTGTCACACACACCGAATACAACAAAAGTGTAGACCTTACCGTGAAATTCTTACTTACAAGCCCTTAACCAACAGTGCAGTTCAAGAAGAGTTAAGAAAATATTTACCAAATAAACTAAAGTAAAAAAATTCTAAGTAACACAATAAAATAACAATAACGAGGCTATATACAGGGGATACCGGGCGGTACCGAGCCAGTGTTTCTTCTCACACCGCCTATTATATATGTCCTGGATGGCAGGAAGCTTAGCCCCAGTGATGTACTGGGCCGTACGACCCATGCCAAATCTTTTCAGTCTCCTGAGGGGGAAAGGTTTTGTCGTGCCCTCTTCATGACTGTCTTGGTGTGTTTGGACCATAATAGTTTGTTGGTGATGTGGATACCAAGGAACTTGAAACTCTCGACCCGCTCAACTACAGCCCGGTTGATATTAATGGGGGCCTGTTCGGCACGCCTTTTCCTGTATCAATGCAAAATATTTACAAAATAGCACTAGGTGCACTAAAACGTCAGCCATCCTATTCGGCGCCATCTTAACATCCCTTTCTGGCATTCCAGTCTGGCATTCTCTGGATTATTTTATGTATTTATTTATTTTTTATATTTTTTTGACCCCCTTTTTCTCCCCAATTTCGTGGTATCCAATTGTTAGTAGTTACTGTCTTGTCTCATCGCTACAACTCCTCGGAATTGGCTCGGGAGAGACGAAGGTCGAGAGCCATGCGTCCTCCGCAATGCTTCTTAACACAGCGCGTATCCAACCCGGAAGCCAGCCGCACCAATGTGTCGGAGGAAACACCGTACACCTAGCGACCTGGTCAGCGTGCACTGCGCCCGGCCCGCCACAGGAGTCGTAAGTGCGCGATGAGACAAGGATATCCCTACCGACCAAACCCTCCCTAACCCGGACGACGCTAGGCCAATTGTGCGTCTCACCATGGACCTACCGGTCGCGGGCCGGCTGCGAAAGAGCCTGGGCTCGAACCCAGAGTCTCTGGTGGCACAGCTAGCACTGCGATGCAGTGCCTTAGACCACTGCGCCACCCAGGAGGCCTCATTCTCTGGATTTATGGTGCTTTCAAAACAACTGGGAACTCTGAAAAAAGCAAGGTCAAATCATAATGACGTTGTTGATCTTCAGGTTGTAGCTCTAGAAAGAGGCCGGATTTACAATTCCGAGTTGGATGACGGTTCAAAAGTGTTTTTACCCAGTCGGAGCTCATTTATTCTCGACTTCCCAGTTGCCTTGAACTCACTGAAGTCAAGTTTTCGCAGTTCCGAGTTAACAGTTGTTTTGAGCGCGGCACAAATCATGCATCAATGGCCAATGTTGAATGTTTATCATTTTAAACTTGGAATTTTTCAATTTTCTCAAGTGGTTGTTTTCTAGTTTTCCCGGTTCTGACCATTCTGCCTGCCCTGACCCTGAGCCTGCCTGCCGTCCTGTACTTGCCTGACTCTGACCTGATTACAAACCTCTGCCTGCCCTGACGCCGAGCCTGCCTGCCGTCCTGTACCTGCCTGACTCTGACCTGATTACAAACCTATGCCTTTCCTCGACCTGCCCTTTGCCCAGTGTTATAATAAATGATTGAGAACTGTACTCTCCGCCTACTCTGTCTGCATCTGGGTCACATCCTGAGTCGTGATAAATGTAATCATCAAATATTGTAAGAGCTTTCCATGTCTGCTTGTATGCCCCCTTTATTTATCCTACGGTTCTGACTTGGTGTACAGGGAGAACACTGTAAGAACGGACCTTGTTCTGGATTCTGTTGCTGTACATTTCAAAAGCACTAAACAAATAGTTATATTGACATTTGTTTAAGCAAGTCAGACATATCAGTTATGTTTTTTTTTATGGCAGTAAATGAGGCTGAATGAACTGTTTCGCTGCCAGACAAGGCTCCACTGACAGCCAGGTGTAGCAGTGGTAAAGTGTTGGGACTCTGCTGTTGGGACAGCTTTATGTAGGCCCTTACAGTTTGTGGGCACCGTTTGTCACCGTTATGGTGCAATTCATGTATTGTTAAGTGTTGTGTTGTGTAGTGGCTTTGCTGGCATGCATTCCACTTTCTTTCCTTTTTTGCCCCAACAAGATTTACATGCTAAAATCGCCACTGGAAGAGATTATAGGGTTTTCACAAATAAATGCTTTTCGCCACGGGGTATTGCAGCTGCATGTTTTTTTAAAACGCCTCTGCAACAATAGCGTCAGAAAAGATACGATTCGTCACAATAAAAGCAAAGGATCTTCAGGCGAATTGATGATGATGATGAACAAATGAGTCCGGCATGGGCGCAGATTGGTTGAAAATGACATCACATACAATTGTACTATTCTTAGCTTGTAGAAACAGCATTACCTCATCCTTTTCCCCTCGCGCAGGTATAGACATACAACAACAAATAATGTTACAGTCGCAGACAGGACAAGGCATAGGACGAGAGTAGAAGTCAAGAAAGAGAAAACGAGCTCTTTACTCTACTTATTATTAATAAAGCATAACATATACTTTGGGATTCTTCATCCATTTTCTTTGAAACCATTCGGGTTGATTATATCGAGTTATTTGGTGTGCAAGTTGATTTGTGCGATATTTCTTCGTTTGGAGTATACAGCCCGCAGTATCTACAGCCCTACAGCCCGCAGTATCTTCGTTTGGAGTGAAAATCGTCACTGTAAGTACAATGTAATATTTCTTGCATTTTGCTTGCATCATTTATGTCTGGTCTTATATTCTCCTATGATCATCTAATGAATGTAAACTTGCAAAATCCATGACGTAATGCACAGAGAACATCATTCTGCAGCAGCAATAGACCAAAGTAATGTTTTCTTAATTAACATTCATGGCAATAATAATGCTAATATATTTCATGCAACTGTTAAAATGATTGTCAAAGTTCCATCCAGTATTTTTTCGATGCCGATCTATTGTAGCCTAATACATATTTGTAATCCCTTGATATTGAAATTAACACAGTTTTCTCTCATGTTTCGGTTCCAGACACAAAGGACAGAGATGGTGTTCTACAGGGAGAGAGAGAACGGGACACGCGAGCGTCCACCGCTGTCTCTCATCCTACCGCATCTTTACCTGGGTGCAGAGACGGACGTTACGCAGGTAATAATGTTTTCATTTAGTAGGTCAGTCTATAGACTTGATAGCCTAGCTCTCGTCATTGGCCAAAGCGTTGTATTTTCACAATGCACCGAAAATGCACCTCTTCCAGAAGACTAGAATGTATTAATATTTCGTGTTCTCTGTCTCTCTTTTCCCCGTGCACTCCCTACTCGGCTGCAGGATTGCCTCGGCGCCCGCGGGATCTCATACGTGCTAAGCGTGAGCCGCTACAGCCCGCAGCCTACTTTCCTTCCCCGTTCCCAGTACCTTCGCATCCCCATCGAGGACTCTCTCCGAGACGACCTGCTGCCCCATATCCCGGAAGCACTGCATTTTATCGGTGAGAATAATGATGAGATTGGGTTAGTTTGGTGTCAAATGGATGGCAACCCTATTCCCCATATAGTGCAACTGCACTATTTTCGACAAGACAGAGAGCTAGTGCACGATAGAGCGTCATTGGAGATTTGACCAGAAAAATCCTGCAGGTTAGGTAATAGGACATTTCTGCATGTCATCATTATGCTATAGTCTGCATCATCATGTATGCAGTACACACTGGCAACTGTCTGTCTGGAAGAAACACAGATGACTCAGTTCAAGTGATGAGCAGATATTGATCAGGGTTTCATGTAGGCCAGTTATGCTCCTATGGTTTCAGAAATATTGAATGCTGTTACATCCCATTCAGTACCACGGACAATTGATACAAGGCTACTGTTGCAGGAAGCCCATTCATGACAGTTGACATAACCTGTGTGCTTTGCACAGTTTGCAGTCTGGCTGAAGTGATGTCATGCAATACAGTATGGATGATTTCAAATAAAAGAAAATGTCTTATCTCTTCTCTCTCAGATGGGGCTATGTCATCAGGTGGATCTGTGTTAGTTCATTGTGCTGCAGGAATCTCTCGCTCCCCTGCCCTGGCTGTGGCCTACATTATGTACAACCTGGGGATGGACCTTGACCATGCCTACAGGTGTGTTTGTCTGTGCTGTATGTGTATGTATTCATGCATTATAATGATTGTGTGCGTGTGCTTGCACGTGCGTGTGTGTGTATAAACTATCCACATCTAATCTTGTCTGTTCCTCACTTTCAGGTTTGTGAAAGAGCGCAGGCCTTCAATCTCCCCAAACTTCAATTTTCTGGGTCAGCTACAACACTTCCAAGGAACCCTCACTCAGAAGGCCTCTAATGGCAACCCCACTATCCAGCCAATCAGATCACTGGACACATGTCTGCAGCCAAGCAATGAAAACATTAGCCGCGATTCCTCTGTCCCCCTGTCAGCCAATCAGAGTATGAATATTCAGGACAATGGCTATGTTGCTAAGGACTTTTTTGAGGTTGCTAAAGTGCATAATATGTACAATGAGAATTCCACTTGTAACACAGAGAATATAGAGCAAAGGTCCTCATATTCAGGTGAAACTCAGAGTCTATCAGAGAAGCCACAGCAAGACCAGAGGAGCGTGCCGTCACAACTGACGCTGTCTCTCTCCAGCAAACTCAGAACGCTCACTCTCACTCTCAACCTGAACCATAACCGGAACCAGAGGGAGGCCCAGAGCCCATGTGGAGCAATGACTCCAAGCCCCAACGAACCAGCGACACCGACACCAAAGCCCAACACACTACAAATCCCAACAGGCATTGCGTCTCACTCTGAGAAGCGCAAGAGCCTCACCCTCTCCCTGTCTCTCGTTGGTGCAATTCCCCCAACTCCCCACCAGAATGAGCCAGAAAGCAGCAGCAGGCACAGCATTAGCCACAAGCCAACGCACTCCAGCGTTTCCAACACCATCCACAAGAGGGAGTCAGAAGGCACCAGTGGTTCAAAAAGGCACGGTAGAAAGCCTTCGACGGTGGCCCTTTCCTCCTCACAGACAGATGTACAACAGAGAGAGAGGAGCACATCCTGCGTCAAAGCAGCAGGTTGGCCCAATCGCTGCTCCTCCCAAACCCAGGCAAAGGTAGAGAGAGAGGGAAGAGGCCAACCTAAAAGAGAGCCCAGCCGCGGTCAGAGCGTGAAGAAGGGGAGGCCTAACTCGACTCCAAAGACAGGGAAGGACCACAGCAAGGGAAGAGCAGAGAGGGAGACACTAACAGGGAGCCTGAGCAGCAGTTCTGTTTTGAGCCAGCACAGTATCGTAGTTGACCAGCAGCTGTCGCCAGCAGCTAAGCTGTCTGCATCTGCAGTGGGGGCTGAGGAAAGAGTGGATGCTGAACAGGGCCTCCTGTTTCCTCTCAACCTGACTGTCAACAAGCTGCTGGGCTGGGGGGAGAAGATGCTGCTGGGGGTGCTGTTTGGCCCCCGGATCAAAGTGGAACAGGCTGTTCTGCCCTATAGGTGCTGATGCGGTAAGAGATCGTTGGCGCGGACAGAGAGAGGGCTGATAAATGCTAGGAGATCGATTTGTGTGTGTGTGGAGATTGATTTGTGTGTGTGTGGAGATTGATTTGTGTGTGTGTGTGTGTGTGTGTGTGAGTGAGAGGAACTGAAGAACAGAGAACTGAACTGCATGTATAATATTTGTCTGCCCATATCATGTTCACAGTCCTCTGAGTGAATGCTTTGTCCTATAAATGACAATTTATTGTTGACTTCCTTCAAAAGCACTATGTATATTACATATAGGGCAGTTTATGCCTCCAACACAATGCTCATGGATTAAGGCTTGATTATGTTGATTTTTATTTATTGATTGATGTGAATCAAGTGATCAGTTTATTGTTGTTATTTATAAAATGAATATTTTGAGGATGGTATTTTGGCACTGTTGTTTGTAATGGGATCACAGTGTTCATTAGAGATGAACGGGTGGCGCAGTGGTGGCGCAGTGGTCTAGGGCACTGCATCGCAGTGCTAGCTGCGCCACCAGAGTCTCTGGGTTCGCGCCCAGGCTGGGCTGGGTTCGCGCCCAGGCTCTGTCGCAGCCGGCCGCAACCGGGAGGTCCGTGGGGCGACGCACAATTGGCATAGCGTCGTCCGGGTTAGGGAGGGTTTGGCCGGTAGGGATATCCTTGTCTCAGTATGTAAAATGTAATGAAATGTAAAAATGTAATAAAATGTATGCACTCTGCTGTAAGTCGCTCTGGATAAGAGCGTCTGCTAAATGACTAAAATGTAAATGTAAATGTAGATGACATATTTTACTCCTGTTCTCTCCTGGTTCTTCAATTCTGACTCATCTCCTATGTATTTCACCATCAATGTACAATCATTTAGGCCTATGAGGAAAAAATCTGATTCACAATTCAGACTGATGTGGTTATTCACTTATTTTATAAAATATTACAAGAATGCAGTCTTGAAAATAAAGTTAGGATAATTTTCACTTTTAGACAAGTCTACCCTTAAACATCAACAAATTACTTGGGTTAATAAGGAGGAGTTGAGGGTGAAAGGGGGTTACCTAGTCAGTTGTACATCTGAATGCCTTCAACTGAAATGTGTCTCCCGCATTTAACCCAACCCCTCTGAATCAAAGAGGTGCAGGGGCTGCCTTAATTGACATCCACCACGCCCAGGGAACAGTGAGTTAACTGCCTTGCTCAGGGGCAGAACAACAGATTTTTACCTTGTCAGCTCAGGGATTCGATCCAGCAACCTTTTGGTTACTGGCCCAATGCTCTAACCACTAGGCTGAATGTGGGTGTGGTAAAAATGAGCAACATGCCCATGTAAATGAGTCACATCCGGTTGAGGGGATGGGCAAATCAGGGAGGGAAAGGAAGACAAGAATGCTTTACTTGGCAAGAACTATTAGTATAAAATACTGTATGCTAGGAGTTTTCCCTCCCATATCTCCTCATATTCTCAACAGGTTGGTTAAAGTTGTTTGATGGTAATCATACAACACTCAAATGCATTGGCTAAAGTACTAAACGCGAAACAAAAAAATAAAGGGGTTATAAAACATTCCATGTGCCAAGGATCAATACACCCCCCAATATGTTGCAAAATCAGCTTTATAGGTATACTCCCCTGCTCTAGATATATGTACACTCTGCGGTAAAATTCCCCATTAAACAAATGAATGACTAGACCTACATACAACTGGGCTCAACGGCCAAATAAGGTAGTACACGTAATGTAGTACACATAATGTGTGAATACTATAGTTCACTAATTTAAAATCAGTTTTAACCATATTGTTTCAGTTTCACGAATAAACGGGCAGTGTTGATTGAATAAACATTTTAGAATGTATCTCATTCTAATAGCGCCTTTGTTGATTCATGAAAAGAGGGAGAAGCGTGAGAATTTATACAATGAGGAAACAGTGTCGTTAAAACACGCCCACTTTTACATACGCATGAGATTTCGAGAAACCCTTCTTGGTTGAGAAACAAAAGTTGCCTTGGAGCGATGAAAAAATAAGTCCGTGAAGACGAGGGAAAAATTAACACATCGCCAAGAAAAACCCTGTAACTTAGACATCACAAAAGTTTGTATATAATGCGTCTGCAGAGATATGTAGATGGATCAATCTAGAGATAATGAAAGTTAGACAAGTGCGTTGAAGTTTGACGGGGTAGTTGATAATCAAGCAAATTTTTTCTTCTTCTGGAGTCACAAAGTTGGCATCGGTAGCCTAATTTACTTAAGGCGGGTGCGGAAGGCTTTTCACCTGACAAAAATGATGTGAGATGGGCCGATAAACCGTTAGAATTTAACAATAATACTTTATTATTTTTTATGTAGCGACCTATGAATTATAGGAGCAGTAATACGAAACTATTGGGGTTAGAGGCGACTTTTGTGGATAGTTTTACAACACTGGGCCAGACTAAAACTGTAAACTTTTCAATGTTATGAAATAGTATCAGAAAACGAACTATACATTTTATATTTATATTATTCAAGTTAAATATATTGGCGTAATACCGAGGTAAAACCCCAACTCTGCTACCTTCTCGGATTTTTCTATGAGCTAACGTTACCTTGATAAAAGTAGTTTGCTCAATCGTTGGAGAAGTGGACTTTAATTTTTTTCCCCCTCATCTACCCTGCGGATTACTAAATTACACTTAATCAATAGATCCTATCAGCTAGTCAGTTTTATCGTTTCTTTTTTAGACAATTGTTGAAAGAATTTTACGAAACGAATCATGTCTGCTGAGGAGGAGAGATTCAAACTGGTCGTCGTGGGCGGGGGAGGTGTGGGGAAAAGCGCCTTGACCATACAATTCATCCAGGTGAGAGAATCCCCAAACTGTTTGGACATTGTCAGCTGTGTGTTGTTTTGTTTGTTTTGAATTTGTCACATCTTCTGATGTGATGAGTATGTTGTAGTGGTAATTGAATATGTGCATATTAACCCATATAGGCCAACCCACACAGTCTTGACCCATGCTCTCCTATATTTTTTCGCAGTCATACTTTGTATCGGATTATGACCCAACCATCGAGGACTCCTACACCAAAATATGCACAGTGGATGGGAAAGAGACACGATTAGACAGTAAGTCATACTGTAGGTTTACTGATGTTCTTTGCTCCAAGAATAGAGGGAAAGCGTAAACTACTTGAGTCAGTGAGTGAGCAAGGCCAAATCTGTCTGTATGATTCACCAACATCTGCTCTGTTATGACTTGCAGTTGGCAGATGTTGATGCTCTAAGCCAAGGTGTAGTCATTTCACTATTCCGTAACAAAAGTGTTTCTGTTCGTCTGTGTTCGTATTCAAGGGATATAACAATATGTAAGTGCACTATGGCCTGTTGGCCTCTGTCGAGTCGGTTAACCCTGGGCATTTACATCTAAAAGGACCCATGAGGACCAATGTGAAGTTCATAGGAGCATGTCAAATAAAAGCTAAGTCTATATTATTATTTTTTAAATTAAGACATATATGTTTTCAACCATTTCCATCCTAAAAATGAGGAATAATCAAAGGCTTTGATTTCTGGTTGAACAGATGGAAAAGGGGTCTTAGACAACATCTACCAGATAATTTTTTTAAGGTATTATAAATGCATCAAAACACAATGTTGAAGTAAAGACCCCTGCCAACTAATATCAACACTTATATTTAGTTACAGAGAAATTATTTGCCTTCTGTAAGTTTAAGAAACGTTGCCTTGTCTTGTAATTCTGTTACCAGAAACACACATATCTAAGATATTTTCTAAGGAGGATAATGAAAGTTCACATAAGTAACAAGCAAAGGTAGACCTAATAATTCGTTTTAGGGGTTTTACTGATATCAAGGTTGTTTATGAATTATTAAGTGATTAAAACCTGTAATTCTGTTACCAAATCAGTAATGGAATTAGCGAACAATCAGTAACGGAATTACTGCGATTGAATTGGCTAAAATGGGAAGTCATAGTAGTCACAAACCATTTACATTTGAGTCATTTAGCAGACGCTCTTACCCAGATTGACTTACAGTAGTGAGTGGATACATTTTTGTGCTTTTTGCCATACTGATCCCCTGTGGGTATCAACCCCACAACCCTGGCATTGCAAACGCCATGCTCTACCAACTGAGCTACACTGAACATTTGGGTCCAATGTGGGTCACCTGCTACTGTCCTCCCTTCAACTGGCATACTGCTATCTTCAGCTCATAACTGTTTTCTTTCTGTTGTCAAAGCAAGACTGTGAAAACGGTCTCAACAACTGCTCTCTCTTTCTTTCTCTCCCTCTCTTTTTCGCTCTCTCTCTTTTTCACTCTCTTTCTCTCTTCTCTCTTTCTCCTTTCTGCCGCTCTCTTTCTCTCTCCAGTTAATGCCACCTCTCCCAACTCTTACTGACACCTACCATGACACCTAACCACCTACCCTCTTTCCATTTACTGTAACAAGCATCCTCAACCACTGAGCACCAACCGACATGGATGTTGTAAAGTAATTGAAATTTGGTCAATCCGCCCAAATCTGAACCAATCATAGACGTCTATGTTTTACAAGTTTGGACAGTAAAGAAAATTTAGTACAGCAGAGCACACCAGAGTACAGTATATTCTACTGTACTGTGCTGTATTGTAATGTCCAAACTTGAGAAACACAGACATCTATGATTGGTTCAGATTTGGTCTGGTCCGGACCAACCAAAACTGGTCTTGTTTGTGGGCAGAGCTCATTAGAATAATACCCAAATATGCAAAAGAATGATATTGCATATTTCTAGCTTTTGTGTCCTGGGATCGGTCCAGAGGGGTTCCGATCTATGCGGTAGCGAGGAGTGGTGTAAACCGATGAAGAGTTGGCTTTGTAAGTTGCAAAAATCTAAACGATATATTTAATGTTCACCGAATGGCACTCGGCCGTTTCAAGAAGGGGAAACATAATCCAGTGCGTCGCGGCGGGATAGTGCGTCTGTATTTCCGTGATGGACCCCGGATCTGTGGATGATGAAGTTAGAGGGTTGCAAGCACAAGAACCATCTACATACCCTACTGTTATTCTATTTTTTTTCTCGCCATCCAGGTGAGTGCGCATTATCCGTCACAAGAGGACATTTTATTTCCAGCAGATAATATCTGAGGTAGTTGAGTGACAATTTTATAGACTGAGAGGGGCTATTTTTTTACAACTCAACCCTGATCTGTACTTTTCCAACTTTGTCCCTGACCTGTTTGGAGAGCTCATTGGTCTTCATGGTGCCCCTTGCTTAGTGGTGGTGCCCCTTGCTTAGTGGTGTTGCAGACTCTGGGGGCCTTTCAGAACAGGTGTGTGTATATATAACTGAGATCATGTGACACTTAGATTGCACACAGGTTAATTTTATTTAGCTAATTATGTGACTTCTGAGGGCACCAGGTCTTATTTAGGGGCTTCATAGCAAAGGGGGTGAATACATATGCACGCACCACTTTTCATTTAATTTATTTTTGAAACAAGTTATTTTTTTCCATTTCACTTCACCAATTTTGAATATTTTGTATGTCCATTACATGAAATCTAAATAAAAATAAATTTAAATTACAGGTTGTAATGCAACAAAATAGGAAAACCACCAAGTGGGATGAATACTTTTGCAAGGCACTGTATATTTGTGCCCCTGGGCTGATTTGGGAATAGGACCTACCAGATCTATGGCTATCTACTCAAAGGGTGTTTCAATGATGGGGAGGGGGATGAGTGGGTTTCTGTAGTTGGCTTTGGGGGCATTCTTTTTGGCACTTGTCGCTTGACTTGCAGTACTTCTCTATATCACTTGTAATGTGGGGCCAGTAGAATCTACTCATGATGTGCTCTTTAGTTTTGTCTACTGCCAAGTGGCCTCTCAACACATGCGCCAGGTACCGTACCATGTCTCTATATGCTCTAGGCCCCTTCTCTTAACCATCAGTACTGTAAGCCCTTTATGCAGTAATAAAGGGGGATTGACGTTCTCCATGTGCTTCCCGTCCATCACCTTCACTCTGCGTTGCGCAGGTCTGGGTCCTGCAGCTGTGTGGTGCTAAACTGTCCTGTCAACTCATCAGATAAATTAAAGTCTTGGCTGTCTATTCTCACCGGGGCCCGTGCGGGCCCTTGGTCTCCTCCACTCTCCGTTGCGAGACCTGAGCATGTATCCTCCGGTCTTTTCTTGAAACAGCTGCCTGAGCCTCTGATCTTGAATTTCATTTTCTTCCTCCCCTGCACTTGATCTGGGTGACTTCTCCCTGTAGTGCTAGTGGGGCATATCGGGTGCCTTTTGGGGATGTGTTTTCTCTGAGTCTGCCAGTGACTGCTTTGCATTGCTTACACGCACTGGTGCGGTCTTGGGGCTGCTCTGTTTAATCTGCCACGAACTCTCGAACAAATGACTCTCTCCCTAGCAGTACTGGTAAGTGGTTCACCACCCCCACCTTCATAGTGCACTTTCCTCAGGGAGTAACTAACGTAACCTGCGCCACTGTGTATCCACCTCCCCATGGATACAGGAGACTGACATCTGTTCATGACACAAATCTCCCTCCTGTACTAAAGTGTGACCGAACTAGGGTAATCTTACATCGCTTCTGCATCCTCTCCTTGGACTTTTATGGCCGGGGCTCCCTCTGCGGTCCAACACTGCGGGGTTAGATTACATGGATGTGCACCCCTTGAACCGGAGGAAGGCTCGGTGGGCACCGGAAACACCGTCTCTCGCCAACCCCTGGTCAGCCATATTAGTTGATACATTTGGGCTCTTGCTGACTCGTTGCTATCGAAGGTCAACTCGTGGAAACGATTGGCCTGTGGATTCTGACAGCATCGGGATAAGATTTTGGCTTTTAGTTTCTTAGTCCTCTGCATCTGCAGGATTCAGGTTGAAATACTCAGCCTGCGCACGCCCAGAAAGAAAGGGGGCCAGCATCCCTGCCCATCGCTCCGGGGCCCATAGTTCTCTTACTGCTGACCTCTTGAATGATAGCAGATAGGCCTCAATGTCATCCTGTTCTTGTAGCCTAGGTATGAGTCCCCACTCCGGGCTTTACTGTCCTTCACTGCCTGAGCCAGCATTGCCACTTAAATTCTCAAGAGGTCTGTACTTTCCTTTTGCGCATTTTTAACAATGCGCCTCCATCCTTTAATATAACTTATAGTAACTCTGTCACCACTTCTGCGGCCCGCATTCTCCACCACTGTGATTGGTCCAGAGGGGTTCCGATCTAATGCGGTAGCAATGGGTGGTGTAAACAGAGGAAGAATTGGCTTTTTAAGTTGCAGAATCTAAATGATATTTAATGTTTATCGAATGGCACTCGGGCAGTTTAAGAAAGGGGAAACAAAATCCAAGCCCGGTTCAGAGCACTTCACTTACAAGATCCTTTCGATAATCACCAAATTAGCTTTGGCTCGCAACTACGGGAATCACTTACGCAAGCAGTGGCGTAAAGTATTTAACTTCTTATGGGCAGCATCCGGTGAAATTGCAGAGCGCGAAATTCAAACTACAATATTATAAATATTTCACTTTCATAAAATCACAAGTGTAATACATCAAAATAAAGCTTGACTTTTTGTTAATCCCGCCGCGTCAGATTTCAAAAACGCTTTACGGCGAAAGCAAACCATGCGATTTATCTGAGGACAGTGCCCCGCATACAAACACATGAAAAACATATTTCAACCAGGCAGGTGCGACACGAAAGTCAGAAATAGCGATATAAAAAATGCCTTACCTTTTGATCTTCTGTTGGCACTCAAAGGTCCCAGTTACATCACAAATGGTCCTTTTGTTCGATAATGTCCTTCTTTATATCCATAAAAACTCAGTTTAGCTGGCGCACTTCAGTCAATAATCCACCCAGTTTCCCTCCATCAAAATGCATACAAAATTAATCCCAAACGTTACTAATAAACTTTTCCAAACAACTTTTATAATCAAACCTAAGGTACCTAATACGTAAATAAAAGATACAATTTAAGGCGGAGAATCGTTATTGTCTTTACCGGAGAATAATACCAAAGAACGTGCTCTCTTCCACACGCTTGGAAACACTACAGCCAAAGTGGGAGCCACCTAGAAAAACTACAATTTCTGGCTCATTTTTCCAAAAACCAGCCTGAAACTCTTTCTAAAGACTGTTGACATATAGTGGAAGCCCTAGGAACTGCAATCTGGGAGGACTTGTCCTTATAAAAGTGATAGCCATTGAAAATAGTGGTAGGCTGGATTTTTTTTGGGGGGGGGTGGTTTGTCCTCAGGGTTTTGCCTGTCATATCAGTTCTGTTACACTCACAGACATAATTTTAATGGTTTTAGAAACTTTAGTGTTTTCTATCCAAATCTGGCGGATTCACTAAACATGAATGCCTCGTTTGTAAATTATGTCCGAGTGTTGGACATAATTTACAAACGAGGCATTCATGTTTAGTGAATCCGCCAGATCAGAGGCAGTAGGGATGACCAAGGGTGTCATAACTGACACCCTATTCTTTCAGCTGAAATCTTTGAATCTTAATTCGGAGCAGATATTTAGCCGTTTTTGGAAAACGTGGTCGCATAAACTGATTTTATCATAATCATTTTAGAAACTTTGCATCTGCACAGTTCTTTCAGTAAATGTGTTTTTGTGAAATGTTCTGTGTAAATTGTGCATAGAGTTGTATGGTTTGAACTTTTCAATCAATAGTTTTTGTTTTGCATACATTTTAAAGTGAAAATCTGAGTCAAAGCGTAATTCCTACTGGCACAAAAGGAGGGTGTTGCGCTTGTCAGTGAGCCTTCCTTGCACCTCTCCTGCATTTGTTACTATGTTGCATCTACAGTGCATTCGGAAAGTATTCAGATCACCTGACTTTTTTCACATTGTTATATTACAGCCTTATTCTAAAATGTATTAAATTATTTTGTTTTTTTCATCTACACACAATACCCCATAATGACAAAGCAAAAAGAGGTTTTAGCAATTTTTTCAAATGCATAATAAAAAATTCTAACTTATTTACATAAGTATTCAGACCCTTTGCTATGAGACTCAAAATTTAGCTCCGGTGCATCCTGTTACCATTGATCATCCTTGAGATGTTTCTTCAACTTGTTTGGAGTCTACCTGTGGTAAATTAAATTGATTGGACATAATTTGGTAAGGCACACACCTGTCTATATAAGGTCCCACAGTTGACAGTGCATGTCAGAGCAGAAACCAAGCCATGAGGTCGAAGAAATTGTCCGTAGAGCTCCGAGACAGGATTGTGTTGAGGCACAGATCTGGGTAAGAGTACCAAAAAAGGTCCCCAAAAAAGGTCCCCATGAATATAGTGGCCTCCATCATTCTTAAATTGAAGAAATTTAGAACCACCAAGACTCTTCCGGCCAAACTGAGCAATCGGGGGTGAAAGGCCTTGGTCAGGGAGGTGACCAATAACACAATGGTCACTCTGACAGAGTTCCTCTGTGGAGATGGGATAACCTTCCAGAAGGACAACCATCGGTGCGGCACTCCACCAATCAGGCCTTTTATTGTAGAGTGGCCAGACGGAAGCCACTCCTGACTGTCTATTCTCACCGTTTGGAGTTTGCCAAAAAGGCAGCTAAAGGACTCAGACCATGAGAAATAAGGTTCTCTGGTTTGATGAAACCAAGATTGAACTCTTTGGCCTGAAAGCCAAGCATCACATCTGGAGGATACCTGGCACCATCCCTACGGTGAATCATGGGGGTGGCAGCATTATGCTGTGGGGATGTTTTTCAGCGGCAGAGACTGGGAGACTTGTCAGGATCGAGGGAAAGATGAATGGAGCAAAGTACAGAGATACTTGATTGAAACCGCCTCAGGACCTCTGATTGGGGTATAATGCTTTGTCATTATGGGGTATTGTGTGTAGATTGATGTGGGGGGGGGGGGGGGGGGGGGGGGAGTTTAATTTTAGAATAAAGCTGTAACATAACAAAATGTGGAAAAAGTCAAGGGGTTTGAATACTGTCCGAATGCACTGTATGTCACTATACATATTTATCCCTGTGTACGTACATCTGAATCTCTGTGTGTGTGTGTGTGTGTGTGTGTGTGTGTGTGTGTGTGTGTGTGTGTGTGTGTGTGTGTGTGTGTGTGTGTGTGTGTCAGTCTTGGACACAGCAGGTCAAGAGGAGTTTGGTGCAATGAGGGAGCAGTACATGCGCTCAGGAGAAGGCTTCTTGCTGGTGTTCGCTCTGAATGACACTGGCAGGTAAGAATCGGATGCATCCACCCAGACAATCTTGAGTCCTATGCAAGCTGTAGATTCAAAACAGTATTCCCAACTACACAACATACTATGAAGTCCTCAGAGCAAAAGCATTTGTCAGGGCTACAGTATTCAAGGTTTCAGGAAGGCAACGTCACTGTTTTCAATTAGGGATGCAAATTTTGGTAAATTTAGCTGCCAACTAACTGACCCTCATTAACCAGTCCAATGAATGGAAAGAAAATAAAATCCGAACATTAAAATGACATGACCAACAAAAAATACTATCAGAGATATGTATATAATGACGAGATGCTTATGTTTCCGCTCTAACAATGGGGGGGGGGGTCCCAAGGCAGGAAAGCAGGCGACAAGCTTAGGCCCAAAATGAGCCCATAGAAACACGTTGGACAGTATTTTGGAGAGATTTTGGCGCTTTGCCTCTTCCTCTCTGATACTATGCATGCATGCATATGCATACAAGGACCGGACATTTTTCATCAAGAGCTTATGGCGAATGGGAGGCTCGCTTTACGAGTTGAGATTGAGAAATAAAGATAGCTCCTTTTTAGTCATGGCCACAATTTAACACGCGGTTGCATTTAGAATTGTTGTTGTGTAATGACTGGGCTTAAAAAAGCAGGTTTCACTCCAGTAGCCTGCAGGCTTTTTGAGGAGCGACTCTCGCGCTGTCTGGTAGGCTATTCCTGTCCGCAAACTAGGCACTCTGTATGCTGTGCACATGTGATACATTTTATTTATGACGACTAATGAAAATACATACGCGGCAATTTTTATGTAAAAAAATGATGCAAAGTAACCTATAGACCCGGGTTCCGCAAAACTTGCGGCCCGAATTTGGCCTGCTGGTGGTTTTATTTTCCCCCCTCCCCCACCCCCCAGTTTTCTGAGCAATAAATACTTTGGCAGTTTCATTGTTGGACATAAGACTATAAAAACACCAGGAAATCAGCACCAAGTTTGTTTTAATTTGGAAATCTATTCCCATGCATTATAGAGATGTGATCATATTCAAATAATAATAATTACAAATAATTGATTGGATTTATATAGCACTTTTCTACCAGCTGAGGTACTCAAAGCGCTTTTATATAGTCAGGGGAAGACTCACCTCACCCACCTCAGTGATGCACAGCGACCACTACACATCAGGTGGAGAGGTGAGGAGTGATGTATGCAATTAGGAATGAGGGGGATGATTAAGTGGCCATGATGGAATGTGGCCAGGTAGAACATTTTGCCATGACAACGGGGTGAACACCTCTACTCTTACAATAAGCGCCAAGGGATTTTGAATAACCATAGAGTCAGGACACGCGTATAACGTCCCATCCAAAAGACAGCACCCTACGCAGGGCAATGTTCCCAAATGTAATCAAGGTTTGAAATGATTATTTTAGTCGAAATGTACATCTGTTCTTGTCGTACAATTTGCAGTCTAACTTTTAAAAATATGTTCTGTCCCCCCGACCATCTGTTCAAGAAAAAATTGGCCAGCAGCTGAATCTAGTTGATGATCCCTGTATAGACCAATAAGCATGACTGGTCAAATACATTTTTGGCTGCTACCCGATTTAACAGTTAACATCCCTATTTGCGATGCAAACGCAGTACACTCATGATCATGTATTCATTCCTTGAAGTGTTGAGGCATTCAAGCCATGGTCAGTATAACACTTGGTCTATACTGTGTTTTCTGGTTTCGGTCGTGCAACCCTAATCAAAGAGGGATGCTACAGTAACTAGGGGAAGTGAGACTTGTTATAGGCGTTCACCTCTCATAAGTGTCGCATTCATGACATGGTGTCAAATACAGGCGGCATAATGAGCTGCTGTAGTAGTTCTCTCTGAATTGAAAGGTGGATGGGTGCAATTGCACCTTATTTAACAGAGTTCATGTGTGCCTTTTTAGATTGCTTGTGAAGCTCCTGTGAATTGCAACAAACCCTTGCCCTCTTATGAGCTGTAGAATGCGTCTTAAAGGTGCACTGCAGAAGTTCCGTCCCCATGCGGCGACGAGTCTAAGTACAAACACAACATTCTAAGGACATATGTAGAGCTTAGTCTAATATAACAATTGTCTGTATTTATTTATGAACTGTACCTCCTCCCCAGACTTGACTCCTGCCAGGTCACACAGGATGCCTGGCTTGATTTGGCAGGGCTCGATAGGTGTCCTGGTAGGACCCAGGCTACCCCTCCCACTTCTAGTGTTTGTTGTCATGTTTGAATGTTGTTTGTCACTGTGCTGTCATCTTTGTCAATTTTAAAATAAGAGTATACAATTAAACAAAAAAGAAGTTGGATTTATGCAAATTAATATGCCTCTTTGTTTTAGGGGGCATATCCACTCGTTATTTTTATTTTTTACAGTAAATTGAACTAATGGATTGCACCTTTTAAGGACATAACGCACTTGTGATCAGTTCCTAATGTGTTCTCGTTTCGACCACTTTCCTTCCCTTTTTTCAGTTACAATGAGATCCACAAGTTCCACACCCAGATACTGAGAGTGAAGGACCGGGATGACTTCCCCATGGTGCTGGTGGGGAACAAGGCTGACCTGGACCAGTCGAGAGTGGTACTGGTCTTCATTGTCACTCTCATTATCATGTTAAAAGAGATCTTCTGCTAGCTTTAATAATACCTATTTAGATCCTACTGGTTCAAAATCTCAGGCCTTGAAAATATGTTTGAGTTGCCAACAGGTGGCGAGTGGCTACAAGTGTTTCTTTGGCTAGATCTAATAGCAACTTCCTAATCTTACACAGTTTAACGGAATAAGGAAATGAAACTCGCCTGGCGAGCAGCTCGCTTTTAACCTGAGTGTATGTACCTCTCTCTGTCCTGTCTGTAGATCTCCAGAGAGGAGGCCCAGGGCTTTGCCAGAGAGAACAGGATCCATTACATGGAGGCCTCGGCTAAGAACCGCTACAACGTAGACGAAGCCTTCCTGGAGGTGGTGCGAGCTATAAGGTAACGTCATAACGTTAACAGCTAGCTGCAAGGTAGGCTGTTTTAAATATTTTATTATGTTGCAGAAAGCTGTAAGGTACTTTATAATAGGTCATCTTGTTTATAGCTAGATGTTTAGAAGAGTTGGGGACCAGAGGCAAAGTTGAGGGACAGACATTGTGGTGTCCATTATAGCCTGCTCCTGAGTCGAAGCATCCAATGCTCTTTCCCTCACTCTGTCTCTCTTTCATTCTCTTTTTTTTTTAAACAGAAAGTTTCAGGAGACTGAGAGTCCCCCTCTACCTGCAAACCACACAGGAAAACGGAAGAGCGGTGGCTGCCCCTGCATCCTCCTTTAACTGTCCCCTCCCCTGGCGTAGCACTGTTGTCACAGAGACCAAAACCTCCTCACCTCACCACTGATGCAAGTCTTGTCTGACTTACCTGGAGGGAAATGGGAAGATTGGGCAAGGGAGGGGAGAGATATTCACTTGGAAATGCAAAAAAAACCTGTATGGGGAGGTTTGGGGAATGGGGCAGGAATGTATGTGTGTGGGAGAGCTTGCTTACGTCAATGGTGGGCAAAGTGGTGGTGTTACACATTTCTTATGGTTTCATTCACACTTAGAAATTAGCATCTTCAAACTTTTTTCTATACTTGTTTTGTATTTACGGTTTTGTTATTTCATTATTGAGTAAGGATGTAAAGGGAGGCCTTGAGCTAGATGAGAAGAGAGCAAGAGATGAGTCCACAGCCTGAAGAAAGAGTGAGAGAGGAGGGATGGTAAGGAGAGAGATCTCATAGATACTGTGTTTTAGGTGGCCTCCTACATTTGGTTGACCTGATGTAAGTCACTGGTTTGATGTTGCTGGAAGGAATGGATGATTTAGAAACTAGAGGGCGCTGTTATTCATATCTATAGCAGAAAAGGAAGGGAGGCCAGTTAAACTGAAAAGACAAATTAGATTTTTGAAAGAACGCATGAAAAAAAGTGAGATAAAGATGAGGCAGAATGAGTGTGGGAAATAATGTTTGAAACACTGGTGTTTTTTCACGGTGTAGTATCCATGACCACATAATATATATTTTTTGCACAACTTCAACTTATGGACTGGTAGGCAAAAGTAGTTTGACACTAAAGTGCTATTGTTTATTTTAAAATGACTGGGTGGAAGTTTAGGCGTGTCCAGGTACTTTTTGTCTATGCATACAGGTGTAGGCCTGCTTTTTTAAGTCATTTTTATTGTAATGCTGTTTGCAAATTTGTCACACTGCTACCAGCCATGTACATCAAGGAGTTCGTTTTTGAACTGTATTAAATGAATGAGGCAAAGCTAATGAAGATCTGTTGAAAAGCTGCAGACAAGGCATCATTCCTATCAACCAAAATAATTGTGGGTCCAACAATGAGAACAAATGCAGTGTATTTATAATGTTGGTGTTATGTAAAGTTCAATAGTATACAGGGTTAACTGAATTAACAACAGAGACAGAATGCAATATGGAATTTTCTTAAGTTTGTGGTATGGCCTCGTCTCCGGGGATTGCTCCTCAGAGCCAGATGCTGATGACGGGTAGCCCTACACTGGGCAGCTGGCATCGGAAACCAAACCCGCTGCCCGTTATTATAACTGGGGGAGGTGGATGGTTGTCGACAACTGTTGATGAGAAAGTGAGAGAACATGGGTAAGTTGACATATAAATACATTGTAAGATTTATGCCCATTGGTTGAGAAAGAGGACGGTGATAATTACAAGAGTGAGCCCGTGGGCTGAACAGCAAGCATGAGGAATGTGCATTATTGTGCCATGCTTATAGGCTATAAGGTAAATAATGAATGACATTCCGGACGTGGCTAATAGGAAAGAAGAGAAGACCGCTATGCTGCTGATAATACGTTCGTATTCATTCCCACTATGCCCATATAATAGGAAGCTAAGTGAATTATGCTACGCTTACTTGAAGTTAACCAAGCATTCAGACCAGCCTTCCTGATTGAACTTCCGTAAACTACATTTGTCTGTCATGAAGTAACTTGTTTGTTTAGAGAGGATGTGTAGCACTAGTCTTGCAAACCTTCATATAGATGAATTAACATATGACTAACAGTTAGCCTACTTTTCCCCTGGGTGATATTTCACACAAAGCAGGATAGCCATCTATATTTCTGAAAGATTCTGAATGTGCTCCATATTTGTGAGTTGAATTAGACTCAATTCTGTGACCCTAAAAATATTTGAGATGTTTTGATGAATAATTTGAGTTCTCAAAGATGGCAATCTTATTTTATTTGTGAAATAGAACCCTGTTGATGATGTAGGATCAACATGTGTCCCCCATTTTGTTCTTTACCTAATTCTAAAATAATGCATTGACTCTGTGTTTAATACTGTAGTGTAATAATCCACAACATACAATTGTACTTAAGTCTGTTATATGTAATTATTTTGAACAGCAAAAAGCCGTTTGTATTCGTATACCAATGAATCTTAAACTATATCTAACTTGTAATCTGCCGGTATCTGCCATGTGTATTTTGTACTGAAATAAACCAAATACATTTTTTACACATTACACTTTTTATATGTTATTATTCAAATCTAGAGTTTTTGCTAAGAATGTGTCAGAATGAAATAGGGCAGCTGGTTTATCTGGACAACCCCAACTTTTTTTCTACTTTACTATTTCTCTTCAACAGCATTGGTGAACACTTGGTGATAGGAAAGGAGTAGCAAACCTCAGTTTGGCTGAGGTCAGATGTGATTTTTTTTTTTTTAACAACTTCTGATGAATGCAATGAGAAAAGAAAGGAGCATGTAAATGTACAGATCAATAAAAAGGACTGTTTTGAATTGGGATTGTGACAATTCAATGTACTCAAGCATGCACTTATCTGATGTTCATTCTCAAAAATATTATGTATGGTTGCCTGTGTGGTCCAGTGGTTATAGCCGGCATGCGTTCGAATCCGTCCCACTGCCCTTTGATTCGCCCTCCCCATCTTTCCAACACTTTATCGCTTCAATAAAATCAAAACAATATATAAAATAATACCTTTAACCCTAGTGTGGTGTTCGGGTCTGTGGAACCCATTTTCAATGTTTACTAAAAGAAAATTGATTAAAAAAATTCACCCTGACTCATTTCACATTTTTTGTGAAGTTCATGTAAAAGAACACATTTTCATTGAGTGCACACTGCACCCCCCCTGCACATTTATATTACATATGTGGTAATATGTGGTAACATTCTGATCTAAGAATATTACTCCTGCTTATTATGAAGAAAAAATACATCTGTTTAACTTTGTAAACTAAAGGTGTGTTTAGAATTATTTTTGTTGTATTAATGCTATTTAATCTCTCCTCAGACTAATATTATTCTGTTTGTCCTGTGGGTACCTTTGCCACTGTTCCACCCCTTGTGTATTGCGCTGTCATGGTGTATTTGTTAACTGTCCACTGGACCCGAGGGTAATAAAAGTGTGTGTGTAGGTGAAAACAAGTAATACTTAAACAAGGTTTGCTGTGTGCCTTCACTCTGTCTTCCTCCTCCCTGGGCCTGCTGTTCCAACATAGCACCAAGAACCTGTCTGTCTCCTGCTTTCTTGCACTCTTTACCCTTTGTAGTGTGTGAAACTACACAATGTCTTGCGGGAACCTGAACAATGTTATTACATTACATTATTTCGATACATTGTAAAAAATGAAGTATTTACCACACTCTACCCCAGCCTGGTGCAAATTGGGGGAGGGACACAACAAATAGCTTTGCATGTGTAGCTCCTTACCACAATCAATCAGTATGGCAAAAATTATCTCTGCTCAGAGGGCCCTTGAAATTATTTTCGCAGAGAGAAGCTAGTGTGGAAGGAGTTTTCCGAAATATGAGGATCATGTCTCTGTCAATTCGGAGTCTGACAGTGAGTTGGAAGGGGAGGATGAGATTGACCCTCAGCATGCCCCAGGACCAGCCCATCAGCAACCAGCTCATCAGCAGCCTGCAGGAGGAGAAATATGGATGTCAAATTTTTTTGAAATTGAATGGTCTTCTTGGCCAAGGAATGAGCCACCCGCATGGCTGCCAATGTGATAAGGATGCAACCAGGGCCGACGCGGATGGCGGTTACTCAATTGCAGGACATAGTCTTATTTTGAACTGTTCATTCCAGACTCCATCTAGGAAATCATTTTGGACTGCACTAATTTGGAAGGAAGGTGGATTTTTGGAGAGAGATGGAAGGAGAGGGACAATTTACATGCATACTTTGGGGTTCTTATCCTTGCTGGTGTTTTCAGATCCAATGGGGAATCCCTGTGGGATGCAGAAACTGGCAGATAACTTTTCCGTGCAACAATGTCTCTGGAAAACTTCCACATTATTTCCAGGATTATCCGCTTTGATAACTGAGACACCAGACTAGCTTGGTGGCAGAGAGACAAGCTTGCTGCAATCAGGTCAGTGTGGGAGAAGTGGGTGAACCGCCTTCCCCTGTTTTACAACCCTGTGCCAAACGTTAGGCAGTACATACCGTCTAAACCCTATACGGGGAGGCCAGGTGGAGGAGCCCCTGAGAAGAACCAAGGGTTGTGGGTTGTCCTGGACATGACACAGGCTCTGTGACCACTACGTCACATGCAATAACTTTTTTACTTCGCACAATCTGGGACAGGAGCTCCTTAAGAGGAAGCTGACGATGGTAGGAACAGTACGCAAAAACAACCCAGAGCTCCCACCTCAGCTTTTGAATACATGGAACAGGCCTATCAATTGCTCTATGTTTGTGTTCACGGCCGACAGTTCCCTAGTGTCCTACTTGCCAAAGAAAGGCAAAAATGTGGTACTCATGAGTTCCCTGTGTGGCCGATGTGAAATGGCTAGCTAGTTAGCGGTGGTGCGCGCTAATAGTGTTTCAATTGGTCACGTCACTCGCTCTGAGACCTAGAAGTAGTTGTTCCCCTTGCTCTGCAAGGGCCGTGGCTTTTGTGGCGCGATGGGTAACGATGCTTCGTGAGTGACTGTGGTTGATGTGTGCAGAGGGTCCCTGGTTCGGGCCCAGGTTTGGGCGAGGAAGTATGAGATGGGGAGGGGGGCAGGTCTCCCCACTGGAAGCCTGAGGTAAGGGGCTATCAAATAGCGCACCTCTAACTTGGTAGAGGACTAATACGATTAGTAAAATCAGTCACACTACGAAATGCTACCAAATAAACCACAATTAATTCATAATACTGTGAATATATAGTTTCACAGACATATTGTTGCATTTTTTTCTGGTTTGTGCGAAATCGTTAAGAATAATATAAAACCAGTCTGCACACCACCAAAGTGAATTGGTTTAGTCTTGACTTAGTTAGTTGACAGTGTTGGGGGATGGGTAATGTATTGATGCACGAGTGCCAAATCAACACAAATTTGTTTCTATTTGTCTTTGTTACTTTTTTCTTTTGTCTTATTTTTGTTGTTGGGGGGGGGTGCTTAAGGGGGGTTTGCCCAGGGAGCCATACAAGCTAGAACCGCCACTGCCCAGGTTTCACAGATTCCCCACTTTAGCCCCCCACTCTGTGGCTATAGCATAGTATTGAATGTCTTTACAGTAGTAAACATAACAAATCTCTAACGTTTTAATTTACAGAAAATTCTAGTTTTATCATGGTACTTACTAGACTAAGTAAACTTGATAGCAACTGTTTGCATATGGAAATTAAGATCCTTGTTGATCTCTCTTTCTCACACAATTTCAGGAAACTCCTCCTTTCTGCCCTCACACCCCCATGAGCATAGGGTATGTTGTAAAACAGGTATGTCGTGTGACGTTATAGGCAGGGTGTTTGTCTAACAGGTACATTTGTGTAGATATTTTCTCTGTCGTAAATTAGCACGATTTAAAAATAATAATAATATCAACAACTGAATTAGCATATAATAGCTCATAGTAATGGCCTAAATTAAGGAAAGCCTGGGTGAGCAAGTTGTAAATAGAGGATTAAATATTCAGTTTTTCACTAGTTTCGAAGCGAAAACCCCGAGAACACAAGGTAAGGATCATATTTTCTCGTTTTAACGAATTAGACTAAACGATCAATTATTTTCGACCAAAATCATTGGGCAGGCATCACTGGCCAATTGTTTATTATCGATATAACTATAGCTATGATAATTAATTATCGTTAATTGTGCTTTCTCTTTTCTCAATGCAACCGAACAAATATTTTGTTTAGATAGAAAAATACAAATGTATTTCTTATTATTTATAAGACAGTAGGCCTACGATACGCTACAATGTAGGTATTTGTTCCTATGTGATTCGATGTCGAAACATTCTAAAAGTAGCTTTTGTGGGCGACATAGTCAGTCGTTTTTTAAAGATGTGTGGGTGCCTTTTTTACATGAGAAAATCACGGAATAATGTTTTGAGTATGGCATATTTACTTAGAGAAATAATGAATAAATATATTTTGTTGCAGTTGTGTCTCCTGCTTGAGAAATGCCAGACTTGGTAGAGATATGTATTGGCATGCTGTCGCTGCTCCCCCTGGCTTGCGCCAAAGTTGTCTACAACCACAATGAAGGTAAACACACATCTGTTCAGTAGTGGAGTGTGGGTAAAATCCCTGGGGAAGCCAAGCCAGGGAAGAAAAAGCCATATTACAACCTATGTGTTGTGATAATTGTGTTGTTTGCTCTATAACCTGTTAGTTCATATGCTTGCCACTGTAATATATAGGCCTAAGGCCGAGACAAGGAGACACAGTGGCAGAATAAATTCAACCACACCTTTGTTTCATCATAAACCCGGAGACCAACCTCTGTCTGATGAAGTCCACAAAGCATATTGCATGTAACAAACAATTACATGACTTACAGCATCGTCAAGCAAGTTAATGTTTCAGACATTTTTTTACTACTAAACAGCTTTAAACAGATTTAGAACCACAGAAAGTTACCGCAAGTTGCAAAGAAAACAGGAGCTGCCTTCAGTATTCCAGCACTATTTCAACTTCAACATTTCAACATCATCAAATCACCTATGCTTAGTCTAATACAGTGACAACTAAAATATAACAAAAACGATTTAGTTCAATCAACGTATGCTAAATATGGGTCTGTCTGTCTGGCTGGCTGTAGAAAAAAACATGTTGACTCACCCTACTTGTTGAGAAATGCTATGCTCCTCTCTTTGATGTTGACGAAACTGTCTATGACTGTCTACACACTTTTAGTTTTTGTTGTCCTAGGCTACCTGGCTAAAATGCTTGCTCGCTAACTTCCTTTCATGGGCAATGATGAGCCAGCTAATTAACATTAGCCTGCTACATATTGAACTTCCATCCTCTCAGGCCAGGTGCACAATGGCTAAAATGCTTGCTCGCTAACTTCCTTTCATGGGCAACGATGAGCCAGCTAATTAACATTAGCCTACTACATCTAGCTACATATTGAACTTCCATCCTCTCAGGCCAGGGGCACAATGTATGAATTTCTGGTTGGATCAGAATCTTTGTTATAATCATTGGCCAGTACGGAGAATTAAGTAAAACCACAAGTCTAAATCCCAATCTCCATCCATGGGTAATTTAGGACAGGGGCAATTTTAGCTGGCTAGTTAGCTAGCCACCGGAGGACAATGATAACAATTCAAAATGTTCTGTCAGTGATTGTTGTGAAGCCAAATCCAAACTGGCTTCCCTTGACACTTTGTTTTTGTGCGCCAGGACCATTCACAGTTGGGCTCACTCAGTTTAGCTCAATGCTGATCTGCTATTGTTTTCTACTTTTTTTTTCAAGGGTGGCCAAATGTTCGCTGGCTTCCCTTGCATTCAGTGCTATGAGCTGCAACAATGTCATACTCTGTTTGACCAGACAGCATCAGATAGATACAGCATCAGAAAGATACAGAGACAAAGAGGTGCTGTCTTGGATGCTTTCTCCGATGACATACATTCAGCCTCTTCTTGCAAATTGAAGAAAAATTATGAAACACAGAGAGACTAAAGATAAATTATTTAATGTTATTCATTTTTTTGTCAATTTTGGGGGGGGAAGCCTGGCTTCCCTTGGCATCCATGAATACATGCCACGGCGTCTGTTCGTCCTTAACACCCACAAGTGTGCGCACTATCTCTGAGAGGGAGAGAATTCAGTTCAACTTGTTTTGGAGGCAAGTTTACCCCATCCTCTTTCACCCTATTTCATGAAGGGTCATATTGGGCCAGTGGTGCCCAAGCTGTTAGGCATTAAGGAACTCAGTTGGGCTTTTAACTTACTTTTGAAAGTTGTAATAGTAGAATGCACAATGTGCAATTTCATGATTGGATAGTGAATCAGTTTTCCTCTTGTCATTGCAGACCTTTAGAGAGCTATTTATAACTTGTCAGAATTCTTTTTTTGCCCGTTGATTTTGTTGTAATGTTTCAGTCACTCAATTATCACATGAACACACAAGACATGGCAAAATATGTAGAATTGCAGGAAATTTGCTTTAAAACTGCAAAATGTGTTCTCCACCACATGGCAAAATGTGCAGAATTGCTGTTTTAAAAAATCACCACCCCATGGGAAAGTTTATAGAATTGCAGGAAATAAGTTTGAAACTTGCAAAATTCTCTCCTCCAACAAGAGGGGTGTGATCAGTTTGTATCATGGACAGTGTAGGGGAGCGGTGTCCCCAAAGATAGAAAGGGGACTGAGTGAAAAAGTTTGCGAACCACTGTGTGGGGCAATTGTTCTTTTGCTTCACTTTTTCTATTTATATCTGATTGTGAGGTTATCCATTCAATACTGACTTTTGTCTGTCGAAGTCAGACTTATGATAAATGATTGCTAGTGTGTGTTTGTGTGTGTGTGTGTGTGTGTGTGTGTGTGAGAAAGAGGCTCCGTCTCTATCTCTGATTATATCAACCTCAGTCTCATGCCCATCAATATCCTCTCTCTCTCGGTCTGTCTTATTCCCTCTCTGTCTCTCGCACGCTGTCTGTCTCTCTGTTTCTCTTTTTCTGGGTCCAGTGTTCCTGGGACAACAGTCTGCGTCCTCGTACCTGTCTCGCTCGCTGCTCTGGAACAAATGGGACCTGGAGCTGGTGACGCCAGGCAACCTTGAGAGGGAGTGCATGGAGGAGGTGTGCACCTACGAGGAGGCCAGGGAGGTGTTTGAGGACACACCCCAAACGGTGAGGGAAGGGGGCAGTGAATGTGGTGGTACCTTTCATGAAAGTCTGTTGTAAATTATGTATTATTTACACACATTAAGAATACTGTAAGCTTGTTCAATTAATTGACTAATTGGATACTAGGAATTTACTTGGAATTAATTTTCTATTTTCCCCAGAATGTATTTTGGGACACATATACCAGCAATCACGGTAAGACCTTTTTGGGGGGGCTTTTAGTAAATCTATACTTAGTCAATATTGACATTTACTTTCTCACGACTGTCCTCATGTTTCTCTATGGATGATGCTAGTGTTGTGGATTATAATCGCACAGGCTGTAATCTTAATATAATGTACATTGCAAATGTATTTATTGTGTTGGTTCTTTAGACACGGCGCCCAGAGTGGATGTGTCGGGTCTAGTGGCAGGGATCTTGGCTATTCTAGTGTCTGCTGTCATATCCACGGTGCTGGGCTGCTACTGTTACAAGAACAAGGCTGGTAGGACGGCAGGCAGGTAAGATTGAGTGTGTGTGTTGTGTCTATGTATGTTAGTGTGTCGATCTTAGAGTGTAAGTATGTACAGTATAGCCTAAGGCATCTGCCTGGTTGCCCTCCCTGTCAGCAAATTTAAAATGATAAAGTAGACCTATGTAATCCCTGGTATCCCTACATAGTAGCAACATATGGTAAAGTACATTGTCTTATTATTTTTTAATTACAGTAGCCTACATGAGGTATTAGCAACATGATAACATAGGTTTATGTAATCCCGGATAGCCCTACATAGCAGCAACATTATTTCAGAAATAAGCAATGGACCCTGAGTCTTTCCATATTTTGTCTTGTGTGTGGCCAACATTACTTGTGTGTAGCCTAACCTAGTATTACTTTTATGTCATCTGTTTCAGTGCTGGCCAGCCTGCCCCAGAGACAGTGCCTCTCGCTGGGATCATCGCCCCAGGACTGCCCTCCTATGGCGAAGCCCTGAACAGCAGTGGGCAGCATGACGCACCCCCGCCACCTTACTCTGGGTAGGCCTGTGTGTGTATGTATGTATCACAGGAGGTTGGTGGCACCTTAATTGGGGAGGATGGGCTCGTGGTAATGGATGGAACAGAATGAGTTGAATGGTATCAAACACATGGTTTCTATGTGTTTGATGCCATTCCATTTATTCCATTCCAGCCATCCTCCCCTCAGCAGCCTCCACTGGTGTGTGTGTACAGTTGAAGTCGGAAGTTTACATACACTTAGGTTGGAGTCATTAAAACTCGTTTTTCAACCACTCCACACTTTTCTTGTTAACAAACTATAGTTTTGGCAAGTCGGTTAGGACATCTACTTTGTGCATGACACAAGTAATTGACATCATTTGAGTCAATTGGAGGTGTACCTGTGGATGTATTTCAAGGCCTATCTTCAAACTCAGTGCCTCTTTGCTTGACATCATGGGAAAATCAAAAGGAATCAGCCAAGACCTCAGACAAAAAAATGGTAGACCTCCACAAGTCTGGTTCATCCTTGGGAGCAATTTCCAAACGCCTGAAGGTACCACGTTCATCTGTACAAACAATAGTACGCAAGTATAAACACCATGGGACCACGAAGCTGTCATGCCACTCAGGAAAGAGACGTGTTCTGTCTCCTAGAGATGAACGTACTTTGGTGCGAAAAGTGCAACTCAATCCCAGAACAACAGCAAAGGACCTTGTGAAGATGCTGGAGGAAACAGGTACAAAAGTATCTATATCCACAGTAAAACGAGTCCTATATCGACATAACCTGAAAGGCCGCTCAGCAAGGAAGAGGCCACTGCTCCAAAACCACCATAAAAAAGCCAGAATAGGGTTTGCAACTGCACACGGGGAAAAATATCGTACTTTTTGGAGAAATGTCCTCTGGTCTGATGAAACAAAAATAGAAATGTTTGGCCATAATGACCATCATTACGTTAGGAGGAAAAGGGGGAGGCTTGCAAGCCGAAGAACACCATCCCAACCGTGACGCACGGGGGTGGCAGCATCATGTTGTGAGAGTGCTTTGCTGCAGGAGGGACTGCTGCACTTCCCAATGTAGATGGCATCATGAGGAAGGACAATTATGTGGATATATTGAAGCAACATCTTAAGACATCAGTCAGGAAGTTAAAGCTTGGTTGCAAATGGGTCTTCCAAATGGACAATGACCCCAAGCATACTTCCAAAGTTGTGGCAAAATGGCTTAAGGACAACAAAGTCAAGGTATTGGTGGCCATCACAAAGCCCTGACCTCAATCCCATAGAAAATTTGGGGGCAGAACTGAAAAAGCGTGTGCGAGCAAGGAGGCCTACAAACCTGGCTCAGTTACACCAGCTCTGTCAGGAGGAATGGGCCAAAATTCACCCAACTTATTGTGGGAAGCTTGTGGAAGGCTAACCGAAACGTTTGACCCAAGTTAAACAGTTTAAAGGCAATGCTACCAAATACTAATTGAGTGTATGTAAACTTCTGACCCACTGGGAATGTAATGAAAGAAATAAGATCTGAAATAAATCATTCTCTCTGCTATTATTCTGACATTTTACATTCTTAAAATAAAGTGGTGATCCTAACTGACCTAAGACAGGGAATGTTTACTAGGATTAAATGTCAGCAATTGTGAAAAACTGAGTTTAAATGTATTTGGCTAAGGTGTATGTAAACTTCCGACTTAAACTATGGTGGAACATACAGTTGACGAATGTGTACTGTGCGTGAATGTATTCCAACTTTCTGTACTAGTTGTAATATGCATGTCTGTCCACTGTGTATGTCTGTCCACTGTGTATGTCTAAAATACTACTTTCGTAAAAGTCTAAAAGTATTTGGTGTTGAATATACTTAAGTATCAAAAGTAAATGGAATTGCTAAAATGTACTTAAGTATCAAAAGTAAAAATCATTTAAAATTCCTTATATTAAGCAAACCAGACTGCACAATTAAAAAAATATATGTTTTATTGACAGATAGCCAGGGGCACACTACAACACTCAGACATAATTTACAGACTAAGCATTTGTGTTTAGTGAGTCTGCCAGGTCAGAGGCAGTAGGGATGACCTGGGATGTTCTCTTGATAAGTGTGTGAATTGGACCATTTTCCTATCAAAATGTAATGAGTACTTTTGGGTTTCAGGGAAAATGTATGGAGTAAAAAGTATATTATTTTCTTTAGGAATGTAGTGAAGTAAAAGTTGCCAAAAATATAAATAGTAAAGTAAATTACAGATACCCCAAAACACTACTTTAGTACTTGAAAGTATTTTTACTTAAAAGTACTTTACACCACTGGTCTGTCTGTCTGCATCTTTCAGTCATGTCATTATTTTTCTTTCTCTCTCTCTTTTTTACACAGGGGGGCGCCATCAGAACCTCCTGACCCAGTTGACAATACTGAGATTACTGCTAATACTGAGGACACTGAGTGAAAAGGAGGGATGGGCATTTTTAAAAAGGGGCATTCATGAAGTGTGTGTGTGTGTGTGTGTGTTACAAGCTTCTTCAGTTGGAGTTCTGGACAGTTATAAGTGAGCACAGCTGTGAACATTTCCATTTCATTTCCTGTGAGTTGTTGAAATAGACATGGTATATGTCCATATAATAGGAGAGCATTTCAATCCCTGTACTGATTGAAATTGGGATGTAATTGACACAGTTCTAGTTTTTAGGAGTTTTTTTTTATTCAGGGGAAGAGGGGAGTTCATGGGGGCAAGGCTGAAGGATGTTATAGATAGAGAAATTAAGGGAATGGGATGAAGACTTGTTAAGAGGTTACCTGTGAGAAAGAGAAGCAATCCCTTGAAAGTTACATATCTTGAAAACTTGATTGCTGACAGTCCCCAAATGTTTTGCTTATGTCAACAATGGACTAATGAAACAAAGGATTGTTTTTGGGTGGAATTTCCTTTAATATGTATAAACTAGCAGCTGCATGTTGTCTAATGTTTGTCTTATCTCAGTTGCTTCTATCTGTATTGTTACATGACAGACCACTCCGAACTTGTTTATATTTATACACATTTCTTATTAAAAACATTTTAATAAAATGTTTTGCACCTGGCCCACTGGTCAATCAGACAGTCATCTAGATAGACTCCATAGAGTTGCACGTTTTCAAGAAGGTTTTAAAATATGCCAGGGTGTTAGAAGTGAAGGTCATCCAAAAGTAATCGGATTATGTTACTCCTTTTGAGTAATCCAAAAGTTTCCGTTACTGATTACTTAATTTTTTATATAACTGCAATCAGTAACGGATTTTTTTTTTTTAAGTAATCTGCCCAACCCTGCATATATCTGCACTCTTCAAAATGAAATTTCTCTTGCATTTCTCCCAAATGTACCCCTTTTCTCCCTGGTTGAGAATTGGCCTGTGCTACAGAGTATTCTGTCCGAGAATGGTCTCTGTGTATATGACTAAAGGCTTTACATGGTCAATCTGCATCTGAGGTGGCTGTAAAGCATTTACTGCGCAGACATCTTGCGTTTAGCTGAACTATCGTGAAGGAATTTGTCAAGGAAGTTGAGTTAGTGTTTATACTGGACCTCCCGCCCCCACATACCGTCAACCAATCATGTCAATGCGGAGCTATACAGAGTCCTCTGCTTTGTTACACAATTCGAGGCGTACGGCGATGCGATACAGAGCATGATTTGGCCCCTGCATTCTTCTCATTGTTCCGCAATTGCGTCACACCCGCCATACGAAACCTCCGACCACACTCGTGATCAAGCATAAATGGTTTTTTAACAAGAGTCGGAGTAGCAGACAGACTGCGTGTGTGTGTGTGCGCACTGGAGAGGGAGAAAAAGTGAGTAAGTGGGGAGAGCGAGGGAGTGCGCTAACATGCGATCCAACCAGCCGCTCTCAAAAATGGCGTCTTCAGAAGAAAAAGACGTGAAACCCTGACATCAAGATTCTAGTACGGCCGCGAAACCTCTCTTCAATTCTCTCTGGTCTATTTATAATTGGTTTTACAAAAGGGCGCGAGCACTACTACAATATATTTTGATGTGCGGTACGAATATTGTAATCGTCGAAGTCAGAAGGCCCGCCTACTTGACCAATCAGATGAGGGAGTGTGATGGACGCGTATGCCGGTTTACGATTCGTGGGAAAAGACCAATCAGATTAGGGAGTGTGATGACGCGTATGCTGACCGGCTTGCAGGGGCAGACGAGAGACATGTATTTATGCCGCGTTCATGTAGTAGTCGGAACTAGGAAACTAACATTTCCGACTTGCTAACTGGTTGTAGTTATACACGTCCCGCGTTTAACGAATCATCAAGTCGGAAATTTCAGAGTTTTCTAGTTCCGAGTAGCAATTGAACGCAGCACCATTTTATCAAGTTATCCATCAATGGTTTCTTTATTTATTAGCTATAATAAAACCAACCGTTCTAAATGCAAAGTGGTAATTGGATGTCTTTTTCAAACTCGGTTACTTGTCTTAACCCAAAATAGGTTTACTCCAATATCTGCATTGTTTTTAAAATGGCATGTTGACAAATTGACACCTTGATTTGACCTTTTATTTTCAAAACAAGTAAAACGTTGTTTCATAGAAATGTTCACAGAATTGTTTTAGTTTTAAATGTGTTTATTTTTGGGTGATTTAAGATCAACTTCAGCCCTGTTACTTTATTTGGCATCTATGAACTACTATAGTCGTTTATTTAACTTAACAGTACACCTTTTTGGTATTTTGTACCCGTTTCCGTTTCTGTACAAAGGCTCATCAAGTTATGGAAGATGGCAAAACATTTAATAATAATTATGATTAATTGGACTTACAGTGGCAAAACAAAGTATGTGAACCCTTTGGAATTACCTGGATTTCTGCATAAATTTGACAAAATTTAATCTGATCTTCATCTGTCACAACAGTAAACAAACACAGTGTGCTTAAACTAAAAATACACAAATTATTGTATTTTTTTGTCTATATTGAATACATAATTTAAACATTCACAGTGTAGGTTGGAAAAAGAATGTGAACCCCTAGGCTAATGACTTCTCCAAAAGCTAATTTAAGTCAGGAGTCAACTAACCTGGAGTCGAATCAATGAGAAGAGGTTGGAGATTTTGATAATAGCTGCCCCGCCCCATAAAAAACACTCACAAAATTGTTTATAAATGGAGAAATTTCAGCACTGTTGCTACTCTCCCTAGGAGTGGCCGTCCTGCAAAGATGACTGCAAGAGCACATCGCAGAATGCTCAATGAGGTTAAGAAGAATCCTAGAGTGTCAGCAAAAGATTACAGAAATCTCTGGAAGATGCTAACATCTCTGTTGATGAGTCTACAATACATAAAACACTAAACAAGAATGGTGTTCATGGGAGGACACCATGGAAGAAGCCACTGCTGTCCAAAAAAAAACATCGCTGCACGTCTGAAGTTCGCAAAAGAGCACCTGGATGTTCCACAGCGCTACTGGCATAATATTCTGTGGACAGATTAAATTAAAGTTGTGTTGTTTGGAAGGAACACACAACACTATGTGTGGAGAAAAAAAGGCACAGCACAGCACACCAACATCAACATCAAAACCTCATCCCAACTGTAAACTATTGTAGTGGGTGATCCGCAACTACAGAAAACATTTCAAATCAAATTTGAAGCAGATGTTAATGCGAGTGTATCGAAATGCTTGTGCTTCTAGTTCCGACCATGCAGTAATATCTAACATGTAATCTAACCTAACAATTTCACAACAACTACCTTATACACACAAGTGTAAAGGAATGAATAAGAATATGTACATACAAATATATGAATGAGTGATGGCCGAACGGCATAGGCAAGATGCAGTAGATGGTATAGAGTACACCATATACATATGAGATGAGTAATGTAGGGTATGTAAACATATAAAGTGGCATTGTTTAAAGTGGCTAGTGATACATTTATTACATCAATTTTTCCATTATTAAAGTGGCTAGAGATGAGTCAGTATGTTGGCAGCTGCCACTCAATGTTAGTGATGGCTGTTTAACAGTCTGATGGCCTTGAGATAGAAGCTGTTTTTCAGTCTCTCGGTCCCCGCTTTGATGCACCTGTACTGACCTCGCCTTCTGGGTGATAGCGGGGTGAACAGGCAGTGGCTCGGGTGGTTGTTGTCCTTGATGATCTTTTTGGCCTTCCTGTGACATCGTGTGGTGTAGGTGTCCTGGAGGGCAGGTAGTTTGCCCCTGGTGATGCGTTGTGCAGACCTCACTACCCTCTGGAGAGCCTTATGGTTATGGGCAGAGCAGTTGCCGTACCAGGCGGTGATACAGCCCGACAGGATGCTCTCGATTGTGCATCTGTAAAAGTTTGAGTGTTTTTGGTGACAAGCCGAATTTCTTCAGCCTCCTGAGGTTGAAGAGGCGCTGTTGCGCCTTCTTCACCACGCTGTCTGTGTGGGTGGACCATTTCAGTTTGTCCGTGATGTGTACGCCGAGGAACTTAAAACTTTCCACCCTCTGTGGATAGGGGGCTGCTCCCTCTGCTGTTTCCTGAAGTCCACGATCATCTCCTTTGTTTTGTTGACATTGAGTGTGAGGTTATTTTCCTGACACCACACTCCGAGGGCCCTCACCTGTAGGCCGTCTCGTCGTTGTTGGTAATCAAGCCTACCACATTTGAGGTTATTGCTGCCAAAGGAGGGTCAACCTGTTACTAAATCCAAGGGTTCAGATACTTTTTCCAACTTGCACTGTGAATGTTTACACGGTGTGTTCAATAAAGACATGAACAATTATAATTGTTTGTGTAACAGTATAACTTTAGTACGTCCCCTCGCCCCGACACGGGCGCGAACCAGGGACCCTCTGCACACATCAACAACGGTCGCCCACGAAGCATCGTTACCCATCGCTCCACAAAGGCCACGGCCCTTGCAGAGCAAGGTGCAACCCTACTTCTAGGTTTCAGAGCAAGTGACGTAACTGATTGAAACGCTACTAGCGCGTACCCGCTAACTAGCTAGCCATTTCACATCCGTTACACTCACCCCCCTTTCAACCTCCTCCTTTTCCGCAGCAACCAGTGATCCGGGTCAACAGCATCAATTTAACAGTATAACTTTAAACCGTCCCCTCGCCCGCGAACCAGGGACCCTCTGCACATCAACAACGGTCGCCCACGAAGCATCGTTACCCATCGCGCCACAAAGGCCGCGGCCCTTGCAGAGCAAGGTGCAACCCTACTTCTAGGTTTCAGAGCAAGTGACGTAACTGATTGAAACGCTACTAGCGCGTACCCGCTAACTAGCTAGCCATTTCACATCCGTTACATTTGTGTGTTATTAGTTTTAAGCAGATTGTGTTTGTCTATTGTTATGGCCAATTTATGCAGAAATTCAGTTTATTTATTTATTTAACTAGGCAAGTCAGTTAAGAACAAATTCTTATTTACAATGACAGCCTAGGAATAGTGGGTTAGCTGCCTTGTTCAGGGGCAGAACAACAGATTTTTACCTTGTCAGCTCAGGGATTCGATCTAGCAACCTTTCAGTTACTGGCCCTGCGCTCTAACCACTAGGCTACCTGCCACCCCAGGTAACTCTAAAGGGTTCACATACTTTTTCTTCCTACTGTACATGGCACTTTTTTAGACATCCAAAGCTCTTTACAGTGTAAGGGGAAACTCACCACCCTAACCCCACTTACATTGCCTTCAGAAAGTATTTATACCCCATGACTATTATTTTAACCCATCTACTAACCGGTGCCCTTCTTTGCGAGGCTTTGGAAAACCTCCCTGGTCTTTGTGGTTGAATTTGTGTTTGAAATTCACTGCTCGACTGAGTGACCTTACAGATAATTGTATGTGTGTGGTACAGAGATGAGGTAGTCATTCAAAAATGATGTTAAACACTATTATTGCATACAGCGTGAGCCCATGCAACTTATTATGTGACTTGTTAGGCACATTTTCACTCCTGAGCTTATTTAGGCTTGCCATAATAAAGGGGTTGAATACTTATTGACTCAAGACATTTCGGCTTTTCAATATTAATTAATTAGTCAAATAAAAAAATATCATAATTCCACTTTGACATTATGAGGTATTGTGTGTAGGCCAGTGACACAACATCTACATTTAAACAATTTTCAATTCCGTCTGTAACAACAAAATGTGGAAAAAGTCAAGAGGAGTGAATACTTTCTAAAGGCACTGTACATACTCTTTATTTATTTTATTGGCCCATCCACTTTGGAGGACAAAAGTAACCTTGTTTTCTTTTTTTAATTGTATATTAATTTTACATATTTTCTTCCATATACTGTACGATAGGAATAGTTTTATATACACATTACAGGTAACATGGTACTCATCATTACATACTCTTGCAATAAGTGCCATAGGACACGCATTTAAAGCCCCATCTTACATTTTATTGAGGTACATTCCATTGTTGGTTGGTACTTTAACATGACTCAAATGAAATGAATGATGTAAAAGTGTATGGTATAAATTACAGTGATCGGTCTTTGAACTTACTGCTTTCATGTTCATTTCAGCAGCATATTTATCTTTTGCGTTTGTTTGTCTGTCTTTCCCCTGGTGGCATTCATACGTCTTTGTGCTCACAACTTCAAGTTGGGAGACTTACTCTCCCAACTGAGTTTTTTTCCTGCCAAAGGCTGTGCATCTGTTGAAGGTCAAGAATATGATATATTACTATTAGAATAAAAGCCTTGTAGGGAAACTAACAACATTGCTCCAACAAATCGGTTGTGATCCAGGCTGTATCACAAACGGCCATGATTGGGAGTCCCATAGTGCTGCACACAATCGGCCCAGCGGGTTTGGCCCTGGGTACGCCTTCATTGTAAATAACAATTTGCCTAGTTTGCCTAGTTAAATAAAAAAAATAAAAAAAAATAGACAAACTTCTCTGTGCTTGGAATGGATACCTTTATGCTTGCTAGCTAGCTCATTTTAGATGAGAATAAAAATACATTTAAAAAAGCCAATTTACCCAAAACTTTTGTCCTTTCTCAATGTTATGAATTTTAGTGACGTTGTGCATTTAGATATTTGGTCGTCACACTCCCTCATCTGATTGGTCGGTAGGCGGGCCTTCTGAGCCGGTTAGAGATTATCCAATCGCTGATTACTTTGTTATGTACCCCTGGCAGTCTCCGACTGAAGTATGTAGCGAACATAGAGCAGCCAAGTAATTCAGTTTGATTCGTCAGGCAACCACGGGGGATACGAGTGTATTACCGTCTGGGAACATCAATCCTAGACAATAGTGCAGATCTAGCGCCCACTATCGGCTGCCTAGGCTACCAATATTGGGGAGGGGGTGTGTGTAAATGCATTTTGGAGAGGGAACTGGCAAGCCAAAATATAAACAATAGACACTGTTGCTATAATAGAATCGCCCCCTTTTATATATATATATATTACAAATATTTTAGAAATGCAATACTTCAACAACGTAGGGGACAGGGGATGGTAAGAGAGCGTGCTTCAGTCTAGAGTGATAAATGGGCACCAAATATTTTGATTTGCACAGACTGGTTTAGACTACGCGCTAGCATCAGCTGAATCGCTGGTTGTGCCTAGAAGGACAATAGACATTGAAATATATATAGCGGGCTGAAGAGGGGAGGGAAGGAAGAAACCGGATTTTTGTGGTGGTGGTGGTTGGTGTGACCCCCCATCCACCCCTCCTCCCCTCTCTTTATCCTCCATATCCCCCCTCCTCCTTCTCCTCCCCTCCATTCCTCTCCCCCTCCGTGCTGGTCGCAGTCTTGAGGACTTGCTAGTGAATCGGGAGAAATAAACAGACACTGAGCAGAGGGGAAAAAAGGATACAGGGAGAGATAGCGTGCGAGAATTTAAGACATCTCCTCCCTCCCCTACCCTTCACCATCTCTCCATCTTCATCCCTCGTCTTTTCTTTAATGGAAAGAAATTATCCTGGTACAGGGTTCGGTGATTTGGGCGCTGGTACGGGATGGAGTTACGAGAGATCGGCCAAGGCAAGGTAAGCATTTGTACCCGTACATGTGCGCCCTCATACATAGGATGCATACATATGCTTGGCTTGCTGTAACAATGCCCATGCCGATAGAGGCAATGCAATCCGTGCTCCCTCTATCGTTCCGTTCATATATATAGATTACATTGTTTGCAAGCGCCAGGTAGGCTGTAGCAAGGCTATCAGTATTGTCATTAGCAAGATGGGTGGTGGGTCTTGAAAATGCAAGGAACGCGATTGAGAGTTAATGCGTTATACGGAAGGTAGACCGAGACATAAAAAACGAGGGGGGAGAGGGGCGAAAAGAGGGGGGATGGGTTGGACTTGGGAGGATATAGCTAGCTTTAGCTGGCTAGTGTATAATCAGAAATGGAACAAACATAATTTAATGATATTTGCAGAGAGCATTTGTATTTTTCACAATATTCCATAATTATATGAATGCATACTGGGTTGTCTTTACTAATGCATTGATTGCGTAATATGTTTACAAAGCAATGGTTGGTGCTAATTAGCTATACAAACCAAATGTATTTGACAATGCAACATGCAACGTTTGTAGCTAGGCTACTGTCGGCAGTTTACTGTAGCTAGCACACTGTCTACAAATGAAATGGCCTTTATGCTAGAAATGGTGGTGCTGCAGGGTTGCTTTTCTCCGTCTCACATTCTCGGTAATACACTTTAGGATGAGTGAAGGCTAAATCAAATCACGATATGCAGCTGTCATCAAACAATTGAATAAACACTTTCCATAACTTAGCTAATATCAGTGATCATCTAGTGACAGCTACTATACCAGTGAATTCTAAGGTATTTTAATTAACTCACTCTGTAAGCACGAGTACATTACATCCCATTATTAAAGCAGCAGCAGTTGCAGCATGGATATTAGTGCAAATCTTTTGCTGTTGGGATAACCCCTAGATAGCTTTAAGCCTAGCAATTGTATTGATGGAAACTTCGATAAATTGGTAACGGTACACCGTGTATAATAACTGTATAACTTCACTCTCAAGTTTACGTGATAGGCGTATTATTAACAGGTGCAATGATAGGTGTATTACTTTTTTTTGGAACCAACTGCATTTTTATTCATGCGAGAAAAACCTCTACTAGCTAGCCATTTTGGGGTAAAGTTAGCTAGCTTAAAGGTACAGGTAACTGTTGTCTTTGCTAGCTAGCTAACGTTAGTTGTTCAATTCAAGTTAAATGATTCGGCATATCGACTCAATGCTGCAGGTCTTTGGCAACAAAGTAAAAACATAAGAATCGATCATAAACACTAACATATGCCATTAGCTAAAACGATGGCTTGTGTGATGTTTGCTAGAACTCACTACCCATCTAGCTAAATCATGTTATGCGGTATTGAGAGACAAGTTGGCTAACTCTAACCACCGAACGTTAGCTAGCTAACATTAACGCGTTAGCTAAGCTTACGAGCGTACTGGTAAAATATCTCAATAATCTTTCATTTCCGTTAACGCATGAATTAAAACGGGAATGATATACTGTAAGAAGATTAATATAACGAAATGTTACAATGTTTCACATTTTGTTTCTTAAAATGCACAGTCTCTGTGTTTTAATGAATTGGGGCCTACTTACATTTCAAAGGCTACCCGGCTACGCACATTACCAGTCGTCGCCGGGACAACCAAATCAATCTTGCTACAGAACGTACGTTTCATGTAGCAACAGTGTAGCTCGCAGTAAACACCCGTTTATTTGGATAATTTATTTTTCAAACGCAGATACTGTGAAATTCCAGGTTGGCGATAAAATGTAATATTAGCACAATACCATTGCATAATGGTAGTAAGGGACAAGTATTAGTCCCACAAGCAAATGTTGTATTCTGACTGAGCGTGTGCATGGAGTAATTGCTCAATTGCTGCAAGTCATAAAGCCCTAGATCGTGCCCTCTATTACAGTGTCATTCACTGGTAGTGCCACTTATTATATTGTCCTTATAAAGTTTTACCATATTTTTTATTTTGGGCCTGAATACTCATTGGTTCCTCAAAGATGTAAATGATTAAATCACTGCACAAACCAATTCAAATCTATAGTAATTGCTTATGCAGAATATACGACTGTATGTAACCTTGGTAACTGACAGTGTTGAGATACATAAAATACAGTAAGTAGTAGGCTACATACAATGTTGTATCTTTGATGAACCAATGAGTATTTAGGCCCCAAAACAATAATCATATATATATAAAACACTGGTCAGCTGTTCTAGCCTAGCCAGCTGTTTTTTTATGGCTGAATCCCAGATTCAAGGGCATCTCCAAGCCCACATGCAGATTGATGTAGTCCTGGTGTTCTTATGATGACCTTATGCTCCCTAATGTGGGATTGGCTGGCTGCCTTTTTCGCAAAAGGGTAAGGAACAGAAACTACTACTACTTTACTGTTCTAGGGTAATGAACCGAACCAACATTGGATGACAGTTACAAAATATTTTCTCTTCAGCCATATTGATTGAAGTGAATACATTTATAGAAACCTTTATTTTAATGTGCAATACATATTTGAATATGTTAATTACTTGTATGAGTAATTTAATCAGTTAATTGATTGTATGAGACTGGTTGGTTGCACCTATTGTGGTATCATAAATGTACATGCTTGCAGGTAGTCTTGACAACATTTTGGTAGTCTGGCCCATTGGTAGTCTGAATGATATTGTATTGTAACTACAGCAGAGTTCCAAAACAATGCCATCTGCTGCACTCAACTAACCATAGCAATAATACCAGTAGAATACATTTGTTTAGCTCAGAATCTCCATACCAAGCTCTTACCAGCTCTTACTAGTACCAGACATGTCTGTAGAAGACAAATGTCTAGTGTATTAAACTAGTGAGCCTATTATCATCATACAAATGCCCGGACGGAACGGCAGGGTGAAATGAACTGTGGTTGATTGCGAAAGCAGTCTTAATGAAGGATTAATAGCTCCCCCTCCTTTATTTATCCCTTCTTTCACAATCTTGAGGACTGCAGCTCACTCCATCATGGTTATACGGCCTGACAGAGAATTGGAGAGAAGGGGAGGGTGTGGGAGAAGAGATGTAATGAGGGTGGAGGAGAGGAGAAAAGAAAGAAGGAATGGTTGAATTTGGAAGAGAGGGGAGGAGATGTAGGGAGGAGTGGAGAGAAGATGACCGGTTGAAGGAGGAGGAGAGAGAAGAAGAGTGATAAGGATAGGAGGGTGAGTGAGCAGTCGTAAGAGAAGTCTGTAGAAGGGGAGAGAAAAGATTGGGAAGAGGTGGAGAGGTTGTGCGCTCATTTGAAAAATGCATCTGAGCAGTACAAGAGATTAGCACTCAACTAAATACATACTATTGATTCATTTGCTCTGCCCATTGAATTCTCAATTTACATATATTCTGGGAAAGTCGAATTACTGAACCTGACTGCATCTGGTTCTAGTATTTAGTGTCTAGTTCCAGAACTATTAATTTCAATGGAACCAGTTTCTTAAACATAGAAATCCACATTTAGGGATTAGGGTTCAGTTTGATATTTTAGAATTTAGCCATAATTATTTCTATTGTCAACATATTATGAAGATTTCAATAGAATATATGGATGTGTCAAACTCAAGAATACTGAACACACTGATGGGTCATATTCAGAGAAAGATTAAACCCACACACACACACACACGTTGATTCCTGAGTCAGAGAGTGGCATACGCTAACCGAGCCGTGGTTAAACTTAGCACTGCTGCGGAAGAGGAGTCAGCGTCCGACACACTCAGACAGTCACCACACTTTTATCAATAAAACCACTATGAGTCTTGCCTCACCACTTTGTTGTCCAGCCATAACCACTCGCCTCTGCTGCTAGCTGTCTATGCATGTCTGGGGAACAGCATTTCCAATCAGCTAAGGTGGTTAGCCACAGTCACACGATTGGTTGATTGGTGACAGAGTGGTGGCCAATCAACATCACATTACACTGAAGAGAACCAAAGGGTGATATAGCGGTTTTCTCGTTTGAGCAAAATACAATCCTCCGTCCTCTCTCCTCCATGACCCGGAAACCGATGAGTGGTCGAGGAGTGTGTAAATTTGCTTGCAGGCAAACAGAAGACAGTCCTTCCCCCATAAGCATTTCGCTACACTCGCAATAACATCTGCTAAGCATGTGTATGTGACCAATAAAAATTGATTTGATTTGATGGCCTCATTTTGTCGAGGAAGCGTATAGTAACTTTAGAAGTGTATCCTACCTGAATCCTTCACGGAAGAGTTTTGAAATCACACCCCCTTTGAATCAGCTATTGTTTTATCAATGGAGAAAAGTATGCAAAAATTAAAAAACAATATGCTACTTATCCTTTTATCTATAAAAGGTCTTGCACTGGCTTAATCGTTTTTATCAGTTTATACATTTAATTTGGGATTTAACCCTGTAAACTTAATTTGCCTGATGACGCGCGATTGGAGAAGGAGAGTCTCAATTCATACAAGCCATTTTCATCCACTTTCCCACTCCTCGCCACCTCTCCTCAATTACCTTTGACCTTTTTCAAAAGGAGGCAAGAGAGGACACAGGAGAGAGGACGCAGGAGGCGAGCAAATCTAATTGATAAAATGCCATGGTTTTTGGGCGGTTCAAAAATAGAACCACAGGATAGAGGTCGACCGATTATGATTTTTCAACGCCGATACCGATTATTGGAGGACAAAAAAAGCCGATGCCGATTAATAGGCCGATTTTTTAAATGTATTTGTAATAATGACAATTACAAATATACTGAATGAACACTTATTTTAACTTAATATAATACATCAATAAAATCAATTTAGCCTCAAATAAACAATGAAACAGGTTCAATTTGGTTTAAATAATGCAAAAAAAAAAGTGTTGGAGAAGAAAGTGAAAGTGCAATATGTGCCATGTAAGAAAGCTAACGTTTAAGTTCCTTGCTCAGAACATGAGAACATATGAAAGCTGGTGGTTCCTTTTAACATGAGTCTTCAATATTCCCAGGTAAGAAGTTTTAGGTTGTTGTTATTATAGGAATTATAGGACTATTTCTCTCTATACCATTTGTATTTCATATACTTTTGACTATTGGATGTTCTTATAGGCACTTTAGTATTGCCAGTGTAACAGTATAGCTTCCGTCCCTCTCCTCGCTCCTACCTGGGCTCGAACAAGGAACACATCGACAACAGCCACCCTCGAAGCAGCGTTACTCATGCAGAGCAAGGGGAACAACTACTCCAAGTCTCAGAGCGAGTGACGTTTGAAACGCTATTAACGCGCACTCCACTAACTAGCTAGCCATTTCACATCAGTTACACCAGCCTAATCTCGGGAGTTGATAGGCTTGAATTCATAAACAGCAGAGCTGCTGGCAAAACGCACGAAAGTGCTGTTTGAATGAATGCTTATGAGCCTGCTGGTGCCCACCATCGCTCAGTCAGACTGCTCTATCTTAGAACATAATAACACACAGAAATACGAGCCTTAGGTCATTAATATGGTCGAATCCGGAAACTATCATCTCGAAAACAAAACATTTATTCATTCAATGAAATACGGAACCGTTCCGTATTTTATCTAACGGGTGGCATCCATCAGTCTAAATATTCCTGTTACATTGCACAATCTTCAATGTTATGTCATAATTACGTAAAATTCTGGCAAATTAGTTCGCAACGAGCCAGGCGGCCCAAACTGTTGCATATACCCTGACTCTGCGTGCAATGAACGCAACGCAAGAGAAGTGACACAATTCCACCTGGTTAATATTGCCTGCTAACCTGGATTTCTTTTCGCTAAATATGCAGGTTTAAAAATATATACTTCTGTGTATTGATTTTAAGGAAGGCATTGATGTTTATGGTTAGGTACACGTTGGAGCAACGACAGTCCTTTTTCGCGAATGCGCACTGCATCGATTATATGCAACGCAGGACACGCTAGATAAACTAGTAATATCATCAACCACGTGTAGTTATAACTAGTGATTATGACTGATTAAGTTTAATGCTAGCTAGCAACTTACCTTGGCTTCTTACTGCATTCACGTAACAGGCGGGCTCCTCGTGAGGCAGGTGGTTAGAGCGTTGGACTAGTTAACCGTAAGGTTCCAAGATTGAATCCCTGAGCTGACAAGGTAAAAATCTGTCGTTCTGCCCCTGAACAAGGCAGTTAACCCACTGTTCCTAGGCCGTCATTGAAAATAAGAATGTGTTCTTAACTGACTTGCCTAGTTAAATAAAGGTGTTTAAAAAAAAAAACGATTTCCAATTGTTATGAAAACTTGAAATCGGCCCTAATTAATCGGCCATTCCGATTAATCGGTCGACCTCTACCACAAGACTTTAAAAGTTAACAGTTAATAATACTTTCTTTATGCATAATAGTTTTGAGTGTATTCCACATTAATGAATGAAGGAAAGAATATAATTTAAATCTAGAGACTTCACTGCACTGTAGTGTGGTGACTTCATGACTATGCCCAACCTTTGATTTCTTGACTCTGTGGAGATTGTCTGTTCTCTGAGACTCTGGTTGCATCCCAAACGGCACCCTATTGCATCCCAAATGGCACCCTATTCCTATATAGCGCCATACTTTTGACCAGGCCATTTGGAACACTGTCTCTATGTTTGGGTGTTGTTTTTCTCCTCTGTGCAAGTAAGTGATTGGAAGTGGGGGTGATTGTTAAAAATCTTTCTTTTCATTCAGACTTTCATTCGAATGTTGCTCCCAGTTCTATTCAGAGGTTGATATTGATGAACAATCCCTTATTTTGAGTGTTAGGTTACCCTGTGTAAAGTGCAAGGCTCAGATTTTATATGGGGTGGGCTGGAAAGGGCGATATTGCCCTTATACAGTATGGAGTATACCCAAGTGAACAACTCTACAAGAGAGCATAGGTAGATTAGAAAGGTAATCCATCACCAAAGCCTGGGAGACACTGTCAGCTGGGACCAGAATGCATTGTTTTTGAGGCTTTGTGGTTAGAACAGGATTTTATCTGAAGTCCGTGCAGAGAGCCTTGCATTTGCTGATTCCTTCACACTACTACTAATGGAAGGACACTTTAGACATTTTTCCATTTGCCATGCCATCACCATTTGGTTGGATGTTTACAGTGATTTTGGTTGGGAAATGAACAATTTATTTGTTATTTGATAACAGGAGGTGTTATGGAAAATGCTGTAAGCTTTCAAGAAAGTAGCCGTATCTAGGCCTAATTGATGATGATGGGTTATCAGTAATATCCTGTACGCACAATACTTCTCTTGCCTCACTATTCGTATGCAACCCTCAAATTCAGATCTTGACCTCAAAGTCAGTTTTACTGCTTTTTTTTGTTCTTCTATTAATCAGGGACTGATTTAGACCTGGGACATCAGGTCGGTGCAATCAGGTTAAAAATAAAACCAGCAGTACTCTGGACTTCGTGGAGTAAGATTTGAATACCCCTGGTAAACAACACGAGTATCCCATTTCGGATGTATCAAGTCTGCAGCACTTCTGGTTTTCATGATTGATTGATTGAAGGACTATGAGACAACATTACATACATTCACCCTATAATCAGAGACTGATTCAGACCTGAGACACTAAGTGAGTGGACTCTCTGGCCAATCAATTAGGCTACATTAATCAATCAATTATCTACCAAAGAGAAAAGAAAAACAGCTGTACTGCAGATCTCGATACCAGGATTTAGATAACCCCGATACAGAAGAATAATGCATCTTTTCATTATTGAATGATTCATTTTTCTCCCCTTTCTCCCTTCTTTCCTCAGCCTGGTGTATGGGAGTTCTAGGTCCTCCCATCCGGACTCAGAGCTGCTCCATCGCCAGGCTTATGGCACACCCCACCCTCTGCAGGGCTACGCAACCAATCACCATCCTGGTAGCTCTGGACAGGGCGGGGCATGGGGGGCTGGGCGGAGTCTAGGTAAGGGGCCGGGCTAATATGAACCTTGATTCAAATGTAAAATTGAGGTCTCTGCATGATGCCAAAAGGTTGTCATATAGAATGTTAGTATACCTGTTATTACAGTACAATATTGTCCAATCCTATACACACAGTCAGGGAGCATGTACATTTTTCTCTCTATCAAAGTGTTTTTGTTTAGATTAGACTTTTGTTTAGATGAGTCACTTTAAACAGAAAAATGTGTGTGGTTGAGTAAATGCTTTTGTGTCTATGTCCTTTAGGCTTATCTGGGCTGTTTGATCCTGGGCTACACCATGCCAGTCCCTCTGGTCCAGACCCATCTGTCATGAACTTGATTTCAGCACTAGAGTCCCAGGGTCGGCAGCCACCCCCCTCAGCCTCCTCTCTCCTCTCCCAGTTCCGAACACCCGCCTGGCAAACTGGTGAGTGCAGGAGCCAGTCAAGAGTAATGTTCAAGTACAACTGAGTCGTGTTCATCATTTTCTAAGTGTTATGAAGAACAGCAGCACATTTCTAATAATCTCTGTTACTTGTCATTTTCTCTATCTCCATTTCCCATAGCGATGCACACTCAGCCAGAGCTCTTCATCGGGTCTGGCTCCTTCCCCTCCTCCTCCCTCTCGGCCTACCAGCACCCAGCCTCCTTTTCCGGGCGGTCCTTCCCTGGCGCCTCGCTCTCCCTCCAGGACTCCCCCACCTTCAGCCCCACGTCCAACGGCCTCCTGTCCCCCCACGACCCCCTGCTGCACATCAAGACACCCTCCCAGTCCAGCCTGGGCTTCGACCGCTTACTCTCCTCACAGGGCGCCACCTACCGAGGGTCGCAGGACCCCACAGGCCCGCCGCAAACCACCTCGTCAGGCCGCCACCTACCCCCTCCCCAGTTTAACCTGCTGTCCTCCCAGCTCCAGGACCAGTCCTCCCAGTTGTACAACGCCTCTGTGTTCTCATCGACACCTGCCCCCCCGCCACCCCAGGAAAGGGCCATCCCCCGGCAGGACAGCGTGATCAAGCACTACCAGCGCTCCTCTCCTGCTCAGTCGCAGCTCTCCTCCTCAGCCTCCCATCCCCTGCAGCACTACCTCAGCTGTGGGGCATCGGGGTACCAGCAGATTTCCCACCACCGGCATGGAGGGGTGTCCTGCAGTCCGCTGGGGGAGCAGAGCCCTTCAGCAGACCCCAAACCCTCCCCCCGTTCAGACCAAGTGTACCGCCCCATCATCCAGACCCCGTACACCTCCTCAGCCGCCTCCTCGTCAGGGTCAGGTGGAGGTCTAGGGAAAGGGGCTAAGAACTCCAGCTCCAGTAGTGGCTACTCCTCCTCGGGCTCCTCGTCGTCTCGAACCCCCCACACCCCACCCTCAGCCTCCTCCACCTCCTCGTCCTCCTCAAACTCCAACCCTAACCCTTCCTCCAGCTCTTCGTCTGCCCCCTCCAGACAGCAGCCCCCGACTCAGTCGGCGCCCCCTCCCCCTCCAGTCTCCTCCGCCCCGGCCCAGCAGCCTCCTCCTAAACCCTGCTTGTCAGCATATGGCTCCCCTGTGGCCCCCGTCAAGCCCACCGCAGGCCTCCCTGGACAGACACCTCCCCAGCAGCAGTCCTACTCCCCCAGCCAGCCCCCTCCCTCTCACCTCCCCTCCCACCAACCCTATGGGGGCTTCAGCTCCCCCCAGGCCCAGGACCTGACTTCTGGCCCTGGGAGTTCTGGGAAAGGGTATGGAGGACTAGGGCCAGGAGGCCGCTCCTTCTCTGCCGAGGTGGTCTACGGGACGGACTCAGGATACGGCTCGCTGCCTACCTCCCTTGGGGGAGCAGGCAGTCCCTCGTTGGGGTACGGTGGCCCAAGGCACTCCCCTGCCCTCCTGGGGTCTGGAGGAGGTGGAGGGTCAGCCGGCAGCGGGGCAGGGTCCGGGGCTGGTGGAGGTGGATCAGGAGTTGGGGGTGCAGGATCAGGTGGTAGCAGTGGAGCTGGAGGAGGCAGCTCATACCACCTCCCTGACTCCAGCCCTTCTCCCTCCAGCATCATTCGACCTGGGCTGCACTCTCCTGCGCCCGCCCGTCCTGCCCAGTCCCCCGGGGGAAATAAATACCTCTCCTCCGTCCTCTCCCCTGCCTTCCTGTCCTCTCCACAGGGCTACCCCGACACCCGAGGCCCCCAGCCTCAGTCCTACCACCCCACACCCCCCAAGCTCAAGCCAGACACTGACATGCTGGGAGTAGAGCGCTCTCAAGATGAGGAGGATGACGATGACTTCCTGATCCAGCACTTGCTGCATGCCCAGAGCCCTGCGTCCCACCCGTCCCAGCACCACCCCCAGCAGCAGCCGCCCCAGTCCATCCCTCAGGCCAGGGATGGGGGCAAAGGTCTGGCCTATGACCTGAACAAGGACTCTGAGGAGCGCTACCACCTCCAGAGCGTCATCCGCACCAACAGCGCCACCAACAGCATGGTCCCCGGTACTGCAGGCAACGTCAGCGGAGGTGGCCTGGAGAGCCAGCTGGAGATGTCTCTGAAGAAACAGCAGCAGCAGCATGCCAAGAACGAACAAGGGCTGTCTGGAGCAGGGCCCAGCGGAGGAAGAGGGGGAGCAGACTCCCTCTCACATCCCAACCCTCACGTCCCCTATCCGCAGCAACACGACTCCCTCGGCTCAGTGGTGCAATACGGCAGGGGCGACCCTTACTCCCAACACCCTCACTCCCAGCACCCCCACCATCCCTCGCAGGCCCCCTCACATCCCCAACACACCCAGCACTCTCAACATGCCCACCCCCACCCCCACTCCCACGTCCACCCTCACATGGAGCTCAAAAAGCCTCCCGACCCGTCCGAGCTGCCATACCTGCGGAAGACACCCGAACTGCAGCAGCAGCCCCGACAGCCCCAATCCTCCCTTTCCCTCATGGACTCCCCCCCAAACCAGCCCCAGCAGCCTCCCTCTGCCCACATGCTCCAGTCTGTTCTGTCCCACACTACCCGCAACAAGATGGACACCCAGCAAGCTGCTTCTCAGCAGCAGCAGCACTCCATGAGTCAGCAGGCCATGATGGGGGCAGGTGGAGAGGCAGAGCCTGGGGGACAAGCGGGGGTGGATCCCCAGCCCCAGTCTCAATCCCAGCTGCAGCTCCAACTCCAGTCCCAGGCTATGGAGGCCCACTACGGCCAGAGCCAAGCCAGCCAGAACTCGGTTTCTCCTCTGGACATGCTGGAGCGCACCCTGTCTCGGGCCAACAGCAGAGACAGTGGAGGGGCCGCGGATAGAAGTGGGGTGGGGGGAGGAGATGGGGGCAGTAGTGACGGACACAGACAACAACAGCAGCAGCACAGGCTGCCGTCTCATCACCACTCCCAACAAACTGCCTCCAAGCTTCACAACTTCCTCTCCGAGCCAGACCTGGGCATAACCACACCCTCCCACCTGCACCACCTCAACCCACACCACCCCCATGTCCATCACCAACAGCAGACCCACCCGCACCACCCCCTCCCGCACACCCATGCCCACCACCACTCCCACCACCTGGCGACCAACGCAGGGCCGCAGCAGCAGCCTCCGCCCCATCAGAGGGACCAGGAGCCCCAGCTCTGCCAATCCCAGTTAGACCAGCTCAAAGAGCACCAGTTTGACACTGTGAGCCCCGTGGGGAAAGCGGGCCAGAACCAAGGCCAGCAGCAGCAGCACAGGTTTGTGCCTCTGACCTCCATCTGTTTCCCAGACTCCCTCTTACAGGATGAGGATCGCTCCTTCTTCCCCGGCATGGAGGATATGTTCTGCTCTGACGACTACTCCAAGTCGAGCTGCGCCGGGGGTCCTGGAGCAGGCCAAGGGGTCCAGGAAGGTATGTCTGAGGCACGTGTACAGGGTCCAGACAGCATGGAGGATGTCAAGGCCAGTGATGGAGGAGGTGTGTATGATGTGATGGGTCACCATGGCGACCATGGTTACGGGTACTGCCACGGCCTCACGGAAACAGAAAACAGCACCATGCATCTGGACCTGGACTCCCTGAAAACCCATGAGCTCCCCTCCACTGTGAACACAGAGCAGCTCGGCCTCATCCAGTCCCAGACCCCAAGCCTTGGCTTGGGGGGTCCAGAGGGAGTTCCTGGGGACGGCTCCGGCAACAAGATGATTGGGGGTACGGGCGTGGGTGGAGGTTCTGGTCTGGCCGGGCTGACGTCGCCCATCTTCTGCTCTTCCCGACCCAAGAAGCTGCTGAAGACCAGCTCCTTCCACCTGCTGAAGCAGCGTCGCGACCCGCAGCCGCAGGCCAAGAAGAACTACGCCCAGGAGTACGAGTTCGAGGGCGACGAGGACAAGGCTGATGTTCCCGCTGACATCCGCCTGAACAGCCGGCGGCTCCCTGACCTCCTCCCCGACCTGGTGTCCAGCTGCAGGAAGGCTGGAGGAGGAGGGGCCTCGGGGATGGGCTCCCTCAGCCCTCTGATGGGTGACCTGGACTTCTGCCACCCGTCCGGCTACCCCTCCCTTGGCCCCACTCCCCAGCTCCTACCCCATGACGGGCCCAAGAAGAGGGGCAGGAAACCAACAAAACCCAAACGTGAAGGGCCACCTCGGCCCAGAGGGCGCCCTCGCATCCGCCCGCTACCGGAGCCGCCCTACTGTAGGGGGCTGATGGGAAATGTAGGCGGGGAGACCCGCAGGGGTCGTGGGCGGGGTAGGGGGCGTGGCAGGAAGGAGGAAGGGATGATAGAGATGCACCGAGACATGAACAAAGTACCCGACCTCCAATATCAGCAACAACAACAGCAGTTCCACCAACAACAGCACTTTCAACAACAGCAGCACCAACACCATCACCTCCAACCGCAGCAAAATCTACAACCTCAACATCAACAGCAGCACCTACAACACCTTCATCAACAACAACAAGCACAGCATCCACAGCACCATAAAACTTTCAAGCCTATCAAGGTAAGGGAGACATGAGCAGAGTGATATCATGTTTAGATAGCAAGTTGTATGGACTCCGTAAAGCTTACAGTGCCTTCAGAAAGTATTCATACCCCTGATTTATTCCACATTTTGTTGTGTTATAGCCTGAATTCAAAATTGATTAAATATTTTTTTTCTCTCACCCATCTACAGACAACACCCTATTATGACAAACTGAAAAAATGTTTTTAGAAATCTTAGCAAATGTATTGAAAATGAAGTACAGACATGAATACAGACATAGGTGTACACACCCCTGAGTCAATACATGTTAGAAACATCTTTGGCAACGATTACAGCTGTGAGTCTTTCTGGGAAAGTCTCTAAGAGCTTTGCTCACCTGGATTGTACAATATTTGCACATTATTCTTTTTAAAATTCTTCAAGCTCTGTCAAGTTGGTTGTTGATCATTTCTAGACAGCCATTTTCAAGTCTTGCCATAGATTTTCAAGCCTATTTAAGTCAAAACTGTTACTAGGTCACTCAGGAACATTCAATGTCATCTTGGTAAGCAACTCCAGGGAATATTTGGCCTTGTGTTTTAGGTTTTTGTCCTGCTGAAAGGTGAATTTGTCTCCCAGTGTCTTGGAAAGCAGACTGAACCAGGTTTTCCTCTGTGCTTTTTTTATCCCCCAAAAAACTCCTAGTCCTTGCCGATGACAAACATACCCATAACATGATGCAACCACCACCATGCTTGAAAATATGAACAGTGGTACTCAGATGTGTTGTGTCCATGCAACTTATTATGTGACTTGTGAGACTTGTTAAGCACATTTTTACTCCTGAACTTATTTAGGCTTGCCATAACAAAGGGATTGAATATTTATTGACTCAAGACATTTCAGCTTTTAATTTTTTATTAATCTGTAAACTAATTAATTCCACTTGGACATTATGGGGTATTGTGTGTAGGCCAGTGACACAACATCTCAATTTGATCCATTTTAAATTCAGCCTGTAACACAACAAAATGTTGAAAAAGTCAAGGGGTGTGAATCCTTTCTGAAGGCACTGTAAATAATCAGTTGTGTTATTTCCTCTCTTACCCCACTAACTCTCTTTCTCTCTGCATTTTCTCTTCCTCTATCCCTTTCTTTTCCCCTCGCCATTCCCCAAATACCCTCATTCCTCCTTCTGTCCCTTTTCCTCTTTTCCCTACACCCATCACTTTTCTCCATCCCTTCTTTACATCTCTCAGATCAAGCTGCCTATTCCCTCTATGTCTCCCTCTGACTCCTTGCTAAGGACAGACTCCCTGTCCAGCACCGACCCGGTTCTCTCTGACGGGTCAGTGGGCTCGGCTCCCTCCCTGGGCCTGAGTCCTGGACCCACTGCTGGGATGGACATGAATATGACCAGGAGCCAGGAGAAGATGAAGCAGAAAGCTCAAGCCCAGGAGGTGAGTGCATCTGGCTTTGTCTTTTTTGGATTATACCTGCTGTTTAGATGCTTTTTTCCATTAACCTCTTCGTACATCAGGAACTATTTTAAAGGGAAAGGGCAGGGAGTTGCGTGAATACTAGTGATGCACCGATATGACATTTTTGGCCGATACCGAATCCAGCCTGTATCACCTCCGGCCGTGATTGGGAGTCCCATAGGGCGGCGCACAATTGGCCCAGCGTCGTCCGGGTTGGCCGTCATTTAAAATAAGAATTTGTTATTAACTGACTTGCCTAGTTAAATAAAGGTTACACACACACACACACACACACACACACACTGTGCTGTTTCGTTGTTCATTTAACCCTAATTTATAAGACAGTTCTTATTTGATTACTGGTGGTTGGACCCATCTATGTGAAGCTAGCCACAATAAGGATTAGCCACAATAGTGGACTTTGTGGTTAGCCTTCAAAATAAAAGTATGTAATTGACAGTGATGCAAATGCTTACAAATAGTAGAATTATACCATAATTGAATAGGTCATGCTAAACGAGGTTGGAATGTTGTTATATAAAATCAACAAACATTTGTTAATTTGACAAAAATCTGTTGAAATCACACTGGATGTATTATACTTTAGAATTGCATTGGGGGCATACTTATTTCACTGTACAGCCTTACCTATGGATTGTGGATCAATGACATGTGGTATCAGTCTACTCAGTGACACCCAGAGAACATTAGCATAGTAGCTCTTGTTGCGGGACTCTGAAACAACTGTGAATTGAGCCACATTTATTGTCAACCTATGTGTATTGAACACTATTCCAGAGAAAAAGCTATACTGCGTGGATGTTTTGGAGTCTGATAACTCTGAGGGGGATGTTGGGGGAAAAATATATTGGGTATTGAGTAGACTGTTACCCCATTTCATTGATCCCCAATCCTTAGGTAAAGCTGTACAGTGAAATATGAATGTCAATACACACAATAGGCTGACTGGAGGTGATTTCACACAGTCACAGTTCTGCGATAAGAGCTACAACGCTAATATTTGTGTAAACTCTTCACAGTTGTGTTCTGTGGGTGTCACCGAGTAGACTGATACCCCATTACATTGCTTCACATTCCAACCTTGTTTACCATTATCTAGTCTTAATATGGCATGATTGTACCAATTGTAACCTTCTGCATCACTTTCAAAGAGGTGCTTTTATTTTGAGGGCAAAACGCAAATTCCACTATTGTGTGCTAATCCTTATTGTGGCTAGCTAATACTTACTCGCAAGGATTCCTAAATCATTGCTAAGAATAGTGAAAATGACTGCAGTTTCTACTGGTCATTGTTTTCAGGCAGGTTGTATTGGTGCTAGCTAGGTACCAAGCTAAAGCTAGCTACCCCAGAAGTTGCGGTCGAACAAATAATGCTTTATTACCAACGCGGTATTGTAAACACATAATTCGTGGCCAGTGTTTGCTTGTTTGCAGACTTTTTTGTACAGCTTTGACAGTGCTACTGATAGTAGTGGTGATGCTTGGCTTGCATGTGCAAATTCAGAACACACAACATTCTCTAATAGAACTGTGTTATTTGACATGTCAAATGAAGCGTTTATTTAAGCGTCAAATTGTGTTATTGTCAAATTGTGCTATTTGACGTATGTCTTTTTTGACACACAAAGACCCAAACGCGTTCCATAGTATGTCATGAAGCTAATAGCAGTGACGCTATTACTATGTAACTCCGGTAGGGCAACATCTGAACAATAGCGCACTTGGTAACGTTAGTGTGTACTGGTGCTCGATCAGTCGCAAAAGCCAACATCACCCACGACAGAGAAGGGTTGATTGTCAAGGGCAATGAATTCCATTATCTTGGCGTTAATGGATTTCGCCTTTGAGTTGCCTCGCTGAAATTTTCTTACTCTTTCAAATGACTGCTCGACTTGTTGACTGCTTGATCCACACAGCAGACATTGTGGGCTAGGTTAGGAATGCTGTGTTGCAGGTGCAGCGCAAAATTTTCCGTGGCGTCATTACGTCATGTACGTACATTATATAGATATGCACGTCAGCTTTGACATTGGTTTTTCCCATCGGCGTTAAACTAGACATCGGGCCGATACTGATGTTGGCATTTTTAGCAAATTTCTGCCGATTCCGATATGTTCACCGATATATCGTGCATCCCTAGTGAATACCGTTTATTCACCTTTTTATTTTGTAAATAGTACCTATTACGTTATTATTGTTTGCGTTAATGTTTACTTCACTCACCATCTGTCATTTTGACCAGTGTTCAGCTTTATCCCAACTTATTTACCACTACATGTACATCCTTGGGCAAGGGTGATAGGGAGGCCTCTCTCTATTGGACACTAAGGGATAGTTTCAGAGAATCAGTAGTGATGCATTGCTATGATTAAAAATTAAAAATAGATAAAAAAAATAGATAAAATGTTTGAATATTTCATCAGCAATGATGTTTATTTTTATATTTTTCTACTGAACTCGTTGGTCAGTACTTCACTGTTGATTTGTTGTTATGCACTGTAGCTACAGTATCTGAGGTTTTGAAAGAGATTTCTTCTCATTAGTGGGTGTACCTGATATATGTTTTTAATTATTCATGTTCGGCAGAGCTTCTCACTACGAAGTGAGAACAACAAAGTTATTTGAAGTGTAAATCTGTCTGTCATGCACATAGTGTAGGAATTTTAATTTTTTACTTATGAAAAGGGTTGGGGGGTTGGATCACGTCAAATCAGTAATCATTTTACTATGCACATTTTTGAGGGTTGACGCTCTGTGGTGTGTGACCAAACCTGAGAGTTTTCTCCTCTTTCTTGTCACATTGTACACACCAGCTTGGGAGGGAGGAATCACTTTATTTAAACTTACATTTAAACTGACAAACCTTTTGCATAGAAAACTTAAATATTTCTGATATGAACAACTAGTCCCAAAAAAGAACTTGGACATCTACTAGATGTGATAACGAGTATGTTTTTAATCTACATCTGACTTTATATATTTAAATTCAGCATATATAGTATACAATATTTACAGTGCCTTCAGAAAGTATTCATGCCCCTTGACTTATTCCACATTTTGTTGTGTTACAGCCTGAATTCAGAATGGATTAAGTATTTGTTTAAATCTCACCCATCTATACACAATGCCCCATAATGACAAAGTGAAAACATGTTTTTAGAAATATTTGCAAATGTATTGAAAATGAAATACAGAAATATCAAATTTACATAAGTATTCACACCCCTGAGTCAATACATGTTAGTGTCACGCCTGCTCCCGCTCTTCCTACCCATCGTTACGCGCATCGGCGCAATATTGGACTCACCTGGACTCCTTCACTTTGTTGATTGCCCCTTCTATATCTGTCTGTTCCTCAGTTTGTTCCCCGTGTCAGCATTATTGTCGTTTTGTTTTTCCATGTCCAGACGCTGTCCGTGTTCTGTTTCATGTCTGTGTTTATTAAATGTTCACTCCCTGTACTTGCTTTTTGTCTCCCAGCGTCTGTCCTTACAGAATGCTGACACCACAAATTGAAGCATCAGGGAGTTTTGTTTTTTGTTTTGGTTGATGACGTCGTGCCCGGGGCCGCTGCCGAAGGAACCAGGGGTGCCTCAGCTGGCTCTTCGGGCTTCCACACCTTTCCTTGCCTTGGTTGGCTCGGCAGGCTCCCACCCCACGTCATGCCTCAGCCGGTACGCCAGGCTCCCACGCCTCAGCTGGCTCGTCAGGCTCCCACCCCTCAGCCGGCTCGTCCGACTCCCCTGTCTTGGCCTGCCCGTCAGGCTCTCCCATGTGTGTTGGGGGGGGGGGGGGGGTGTACTGTCACGCCTGCTCCCGCTCCCCCTCCCTGGCGTTCGAGTGCACCAGGCTGCCCATCATTACGCACACCTGTCACCATCATTACGCGAATCAGCACAATATTGGACTCGCCTGGACTCCTTCACTTTGTTGATTGCCCCTTCTATATCTGTCTGTTCCTCAGTTTGTTCCCCGTGTCAGCATTATTGTTGTCCATATGCTGTCCATTTTCTGTTTCATGTCTGTGTTTATGAAATGTTCACTCCCTGTACTTGATTTCCGTCTCCCAGCGTCTGTCCTTATAATTAGAATCACCTTTGGCAATGATTACAGCTGTGAGTCTTTCTGGGAAAGTCTCTAAGAGCTTTGAACACCTGGATTGTACAATATTTGCACATTATAATTTTTTTAATTCTTCAAGTTCTGTCAAGTTGTTTGTTGCTCATTGCTAGACAGCCATTCTCAATAATTGCCATATATTTTCAAGCCGATTTAAGTCAAAACTGTTACTAGGCCACTCAGTGTCGTTTTGGTAAGTAACTCCAGTGTAGATAGGCAAGTCAGTTAAGAACAAATTCTTATTTTCAATGACGGCCTAGGAACAGTGGGTTAACTGCCTTGTTCAGGGGCAGAACGACAGATTTTTTACCTTGTCAGCTAAGGGATTCAATCTTGCAACCTTTCGGTTACTAGTCCAACACTCTAACCACTAGGCTACCTGCCGCTCTGTGTGGGGTACAGAGATGAGGTAGTCATTCCAAATCATGTTAAACACTGTTATTTCAGTGAGTAAATGTAACTTCTTATGTGACTTTTTAAGCACATTTGTAGTCCTGAACTTGCAGTATTTAGGCTTGCCATAACAAAGAGATTAAATACTTATTGACTGAAGACATTTCAGCTTTTCATTTTTAATACATTTCTAAATATTTCTAAAAACACAATGCCACTTTGACATTATGGGTTATTGTGTGTAAGCCAGTGACACAAAATCTCAATTGAATCAATTTTAAATTCAGACTGTAACGCAACAAAATGTGGAAAAAGTCAAGGGGTGTGAATACTTTCTGAAGGCACTGTATATTTATATTCGGTATTTGTATAATAATGGTCGGAATATCATAGGAAGTCATTAAGATGGTACATATAATACCACATTTTCCTAACCTTTACATTGCCCTTTTCCAGGTGCTCAAAGCACTTAAAGTCACTTCATCCTCTATCAATATGTGATTGTAGTCTAAGCGTTACAGTGTAGCAGCAGCCAGCCATGTATGATATTAGGGGGGGTAGGGCTTTTGAATGTATTTCTTATGTTGGGCTAGAGATAGATAAGATGGATTATTTTTGTGTGAGTTTGATGTTCTGGATTCCATCTGTTGATGTCTGCTGGTTGGTCATAGTAAAAGTAAAATGGCGGCTGTTGCCTCAGCAACAGGGAGAGTGGACTCAGGAAGTGGCCAATGAAATGAACATTGTACATTTTTTGTGCGATTTGCAGGGGTAGGGGGGTGAGGAGCGGAATCTCTCCCTAATTCTCATCACTTGCCTCATTGTAAAGCGGTTGTAATTATAAAAATATACTGGTGTCAATTGACTGTAATGCCTTTTTAACATAATGCAGTAAGTTTAAATGATGAGATGATACAACATTTTCACAGTGGCGCAACAAAGACTGCTGTTTTGTCTTAATCATGTGTGCTCAGATGTCCATATTGATTTGAAGTGGGTTGAACAGTCAAAACAGTGGCGACCGGTTTCTTCACGTCACTCTATAGAACATGGAATATAACCTCAACTAGACAACAATGCAAAGTCGATCAGTCAATTCATCAATCATCAATTGAATCATTAATTTAACCTCTCTTGTAGCACACAGCAGTGCCGATATGCCAACAATGTAAATGTTACCCCATGAAACAAGCTGGCCGGACACTGCCTTTAATTGAATATGGGTTTAGTTTGTTGAACATATGATTAATGTCTTTTCTTTGTGGCCGCCACAGATGACGTGGGAGAGGGACATGGATGAGCAGCTGACCCCAGAGGCTTGGGCTGCCATGCAGAAGCTCTCCAACACGGTGAGAAACCTCAATCCGTCCCTAGCTACACCTCCTAATAACTCACAGTATCATCTATAATTCATTACTCATATTTCACAAGTCATATATCTCTGAGATCCCTTCAGCGCTGGGAAACTCGCCAGGAAAGAAGGCTGAGGGAAGGCTCTACCTCAGTCAGAACAGTGGTGGGCTAACGTTGACTGGAACACAAACATCCAAAGAAGAGTTTATGTGTGTCGTTAGTTATTGTGGTTAGTGGGGCATAAAGATAGAGGGGCATAGGGCTCCACAAGTGATATTTCAAGCTTCAGAGTAAAGTCGGGGAAAGACAAAAGAGAACCCCACATTGGTGTGTGTACGTTTTTTTTAAACATTTAAGTATGTGGGTCATTTTCACAACTCAATTTTCGATTGACTGAGTACATACAACAAAGAACTTCACCAAAACACTCTTTCAATTTGGACACATATTCAATCTGAGTATCTGGTTTTCAAAATACAATATTCACTTGCCTTCAGATACTATGTTCTTGTCATTTTTTAACAACACAACTATCACTTAATCAAAGTGCTCCAAACTGATAACTACTGAACCAAAAGTATGCTCATGCCTAGTTACTGTAGCTTATATAGTTTGATAATTTCTGAACACTACATGTGTGTTCAGAAATTCTACATTTTTCCCTCATAAATGTATCAAATTGACATAAATTTATGTTGGAAGGTAAAACCAAATCATATATATGGATGTGGCTGTAAATACTACATCATCAAACTCCATCAGCTAGTGTGCTTCAATAGGACAAAGTAGAAAGAGTCACTCTATGTACTACCATTTGGAATTATAGTGTAGTGTACAATGAATGCACTGCTGAAATACCTGGGTTGTATATAACAATATACAGTGAGCTCCAAAAGTATTGGGACAGTGATACATTTTTTTGTTATTTTGACTCTCTACTCCAGCACTTTTGATTTGAAATGATACAATGAATATGAGACTATGAAGTGTAGACAATCAGCTTTAATTTGAGGATGTTCATCCATATCGGGTGTTTAGAATTTACAGCGCCCCCATTTTAGGCAGTGGTGTAAAGTACTTAAGTAAAAATACTTGAAAGTACTACTTAAGTCGTTTTTTATGGTATCTGTACTTTACTATTCATATTTTTGACAACTTTTACTTCACTACATTCCTAAAGAAAATAATGTACTTTTTACTCCATACATTTTCCCAGACACTGAACAGTATTAGTTACATATTGAATGCTTAGCAGGACAGGAAAATGGTCAAGTCCTTATCAAGATAACATCCCTGGTCATCGCTACTGCCTCTGACCTGGCGGACTCACTAAACATACATGCTTCATTTGTAAATGATTTCTGAATGTTGGAGTGTGCCCCTGGCTATCCATACATTTAAAAAACAAGAAAATGGTGCCGTCTGGTTTGCTTAATATAAGGAATTTGAATAAGGAGGAATCTTTTGACTTTTAGGGGACTAAAAGTATTGGGACAAATTCACTTATGTATTAAAGTAGTCAAAAGATTAGTATTTGGTCCCATATTCCTAGCATGCAATTGTAACGGATGTGAAATGGCTAGCTAGTTAGCGGGTACGCGCTAATAGCGTTTCAATCAGTTACGTCACTTGCTCTGAAACCTAGAAGTAGTGGTTCCCCTTGCTCTGCAAGGGCCGCGGCCTTTGTGGAGCGATGGGTAACGATGCTTCGTGGGCGACCGTTGTTGATGTGTGCAGAAGGTCCCTGGTTCGCGCCCGTGTCGGGGCGAGGGGACGTACTAAAGTTATACTGTTACATTGGTGCCGTGACCCGGATCACTGGTTGCTGCGGAAAAGGAGGAGGTTGAAAGGGGGGTGAGTGTAACGGATGTGAAACGGCTAGCTAGTTAGCGGGTACGTGCTAATAGCGTTTCAATCAGTTACGTCACTTGCTCTGAAACCTAGAAGTAGTGTTTCCCCATGCTCTGCAAGGGCCGCGGCCTTTGTGGAGCGATGGGTAACGACGCTTCGTGGGTGACTGTTTTTGATGTGTGCAGAGGGTCCCTGGTTCGCGGTCGGGGCGAGGGGACGTACTAAAGTTATACTGTTACACAATGTTTACATCAAGCTTGTGACTCTACAAACTTGTTGGATGCATTTGCTGCTTGTTTTGGTTGTGTTTCAAATTGTTTTGTGCCCAATAGAAATGAATGGTAAATAAAGCATTGTGTCATTTTTATTGTAAATACAGTAAGAATATAATATGTTTCTAAACAATTCTACATTAATATGAATGCTACCATGATTACGGATAGTGCTGAATGAATTGTGAGTAATGATAAGTAAGAAAGTTACAGACGCACAAATATTATACCCTTAAGACATGCTAACCTCTCACCATTACAATAACAGGGGAGGTTAGCATTTTTAGGGGGTATGATATTTGTGTGTTTAACTTTCTCACTCATCATTATTCACAATTAATTCAGGACTATCCGTAACCATGGTAGCATTCATATTAATGTAGAATTGTTTAGAAACATATTATATTCTTATTTACAATAAAAGTGACTCCAAAATGACAGAATACATTATTTACCATTTATTTCTATTGGGCACAAAATACCCTCACATTTAAGCTGACAGTCTGCACTTTAACCTCATAGTCATTGTATCACTTATAATCCAAAGTGCTTTAGTACAGAGCCAAAACATATGTACTCTTTCAGGATAATGAAACTGTAAGGCTGACATACACTACATGACCAAAAGTATGGGGACACTCGTCTACTGCTCGTCAAACATCTCATTCAAAAATCATGGGCATTAATATGGAGTATCCCCTTTGCTGCCGTAACAGTCTCCACTCTTCTGGGAAGGTTTTCCACTAAATGTTGGAACATTGCTGCGGGGACTTTCTACCATTCAGCCACAAGAGCATTCGTGAGGTCGGGCACTGATGTTGTGCGATAAGTCTGACTCGCAGTCTGCGTTCCAATTCATCCCAAATGTGTTTGATGGAGTTGAGGTCAGAGCTCTGTGCAGGCCAGTGAAGTTCTTCCACACTTTTTACACGCTTCGGCAGTCCCGTTCTGTGATCTTGTGTGGCCTACCACTTTGCTGATGAGCCTTTGTTGCTCATAGACGTTTCCACTTCACAATAACAACACTTACAGTTGACCGTGGTAGCTCTAGCAGGGCAGAAATTTTACGAACTGCCTTGTTGGAAAGGTGGCATCCTATGACGGTGCCATGTTGAAAGTCACTGAGCTCTTCAGTAAGGCCATTCTACTGTCAGTGTTTGTCTATGGAGATTGCATGGCGGTGTGCTCGATTTTATACACCTGTCAGCAACATGTGTGGCTGAAATAGCTGAATCCACTAATTTGAAGGGGGGTATATATTTTTGTATATGTAGTGTATATCTCAACGTGCTCAAAACCTGTCAATTGATACAAATCATAAAGAAAATCTGTGCATGTCAAAGCTATAGCCAAATACTGTATGGAAAATTATATTTACCATCTACTATTCTTTCTATTCAGCACTTCAAAAAGAACAGTGTTAAAATGTGTATGTTGTATTTTTTGCTATTGGATTGAATAGTAGTTAACTTGACTAAATGCTGAGCCTATCATCATTATCTGATGTATTGGTGACTAAATAAAATATTCTCATGGTATTTCACAAAATAATTGGATTTTGTATGAATGACTCAGGGGTGAAATATGTGTGAAACCCCAATGAATGAACAATCAAATGTTCTGAGCATAAGATACAAGTGTTATCAGTTTAGTTTTGTACTTAGAGTTTTGAAAATATCCCACTGGGTACAAACTGGTTGAATCAACGTTGTTTCAGCGTAATTTGTCAACGTATTGTGACGTAGAATCTACATGGGAAATACATTGGATTTGAAGAAAGTTATCCACTATTGTTTTGAGGTTATCAACGACAGGATTATGTCATCAAGGTAACCACATTTCAACATAGACTAACCTTATGTTGAAATATGTTGAATTTGTACCAATAGGCTGGGCAGCACCTCCTACTGGAGAATTGATCTAGCTACAGCTACCTCCCATCCAAAGTTTTAACTTAGCCCAGCTATTATATTTGTCACTGACTATTAGCAATGTGCTATTGTGAGAATGATTGTTGAGAGAGCTCCACTTAAAAACTAAATAGAGTCACTGTTGCTATCATTCCAAAGGGTAGGTTTAACAGAGCAAATATGTGACCATACTTTATCAATCATCAGTGATGCTATTTTCAAAGTCATCAATAGCAGTTGTTTTAATTCAACCCAGAATTCAACAAAAAATAGACAATACAATAGGCCTAGGGTTTCAAACTCTGGTTGATTTAAAATGTAATGATATTTAGTGATATTGAATTTAGTGTTTGGTTGTCAACGCAACCAAATATCAACATTTGAAGGAGATGTATCTTCTGCTTGAAATGTTATATCTGTGCCACTGACTTAGTCTGGCTTTAATTCCAGATTGTCTACAAATTAAAAATGAATATGTTGGATTCACGTCTCCATCTCAACCAAAATCTAAGTTAAAGAATAGGACTAAATCAAATCAAACTGTATTGAAAGTTCATTTAAAGTTTGATTTGATTTAGTCCTATTCTATAACGTAGAATTTCGGTTGAGATGGAGACGTGAATCCAACATATCAGTGATTCATTTGTAGACAAACAGGAATTAAAGGCAGACTAAGTCAGTTGCACAGATGGAACTATCCAAGTAGAAGATCAAAATCTTTTTCAAATGTTGATATTTGGTTGCGTTGACAACTAAACACAAATCAATATCACTTTTGAAATACAATAATATGAGTAACACATTATTGGCCAAATTCTCCTTATGTAATCATATGAAGCGTGCATCTTCAAGATAGCATGCATAGGTCATCGCAAGTCTGTGGAGATTGCTGTAATAATTTGCACAGAATCTCAAACGGCGTTTGACACATCCAATCGCCACATTTTGAGGTTACCGTAACTATACATTTCTTCTTATGTAATCATATAAAACGTGCGTGTAAGATAGCATGCATAGGTCATCGCAGGTCTGTGGAGATTGCCGTAATAATCTCTGCAGAATCTCGAACGGCATTGATCACTTGCGCCATGTACTTTTAATGTCATCTCAACTGCAATCTAGGTAATTTGGTTCTGCTATTAGATGAAGCACAGTGATATCACATTAATCTATTGTATAAATGAACTAAATAGCTGACTTTGTATTCCAATTTCAACTTTGCTGTGAATTTATATGGTTGAAAGTGCAGTGATAGAGAAATAATGAGAAAAAGGTGTGAATGAGGAAGAGAAAAAAAAGAGTATATAGGAGGGAGATTTTTATATATCATTATAATAAAGCTTGGACTGAAACAAATGGTAATAAATCCCTAAATGCTATATAACTGTATTTTCCCCCAAAATCAGACATTGTTTTATCAGACATTGTTTTTATTTTGGAATTTGGTTGTGCTTTTAAATGGTTGAAAGCATAGTGATAACACATTGGAAATTCAACTAACTTTTGCCTGTTTTTTTAGTGGGTGAATATAGGTTGTAATCTCATTGATCAACGTCTCAACCAAATATTAGCCAATTATCCACGTTGAAATGACGCAGTGTGCCCAGAGGGATACCACTTACATCTGAAAGTGTCAGGACAGCCGAAACAAATGACCTCACCATTTGGCTGTGCTTTGAAGATGCATTAGAGGTGTGTGTGTAAGGCTGTGTGTATGTGAGGCTGTGTGTATGTGAGGCTGTGTGTGTGCGTGTGTGTGTATCTACATAGAGCTGTGTGTGTGAGGCTGTGTGTGCGCATATCGGCAGCCTATAGAGGGCGAAGCGGAGACATGCGTCTGAGGTGATTGACAGCCAGCCTCTCTGACTGACAATAAACCAGAGAGAAAGGGAGAGAGAAGAGAGAAGGCTGTTGCCAGGGTAGCTGTTGCCACGGTTACCCAATTATATTTTCTTACCACCCTCAGACCCCCCCCCCCCCCTGCTGTTGGTAAGGTGCACTACCTCTATTCAGAGGAAGAGAAAGGTTTGTAAAGGTACACCCCAACACGAAGCATGGAAAAATAGAATGGAAAAATACGGTTATATATCATTTAGGGATTTATTACCATTTGTTTCTGTCCAAGCGTTATTATAATAATATATAAAAATCTCCCTCCTATATACTATTTTTTTTTCTTCCCATTCACACCTTTTTCTCATTATTTCTCCTGCCATTCATTTTCTTATTTCTTTCCTCCCCTGTCTTGTCTGCACCTCACCTTTCCTCTTCCCTCTCTTTTCTCCTCTCCTCATCTCCTCTCTTCCCCCCTCCTCCCTCTTAGACAGAGGACAAGCCCCCGGAGCTGAAGTCTAATTTCATGGCCTCCTTCCTGGACTTCCTCAAAACGGGGAAGAAGCAGCCTGAATCTGGACCTGGTGGACCACAAGACCTAGGAGGGCCAGTGGAAGGAGCTGAAACCACAGACTCTTCCTCCCTGAAGGGTAGGATCCTGTCCCCGCCTCCCCCTCCACCGCCCCCTCCTCCACCCCCTCCGTTTGGGGACAGTAGCGAGGGCGAGGACGGGCTGAGTCCCTGTAAGCGTCTGGACGACGAGCTGAAGAGGAACCTGGAGACACTGCCGTCCTTCTCCTCCGACGAGGAGGAGGACTCTGTCAGTAAGAACCAGGACCTGCAGAAGAGCATCTCCTCGGCCATATCTGCCCTTTACGACACGCCCCATTCACTGGCTGCAGCCGTGGCTCTGCCCCCACCCAGCCCATCTCCGTCTCAGAGCCCATCGCTGCCACCAACGCCGCCGCCTGTGGCCCAAATGCAGGAGGACGTAGTCGATCTGGAGGAGCAGGACAATGAAGTAGAGACAAACATGCAACTTCACAACACACAGGCCAACACACAGCCAAATACACCGTCCCCAGAACAGGAAGGACTGAATGGGATGGACAGAGAGGATGAACGACAAGAGGAGATGGAGAAAGAGGAGGAAGAGAAGGAGATGGAGAAGAAGAGGGTAAAGGAAGACCTGAATGTAGAGCGCAGGGGTGTGGAGGAAGAGGTAGAGGAGAGAGAAGAGGAGGAGAGAGAGCCTGAGTTTGAGATGCTGGACGCTTCTAAAGTGGAAGGTGAGTAGCCTACAATCTCAGATATTCTGGAATGGTATGACAAACAGTTGTTCATTTCCAAAGATGTAATATACTCTGAACCCCCCCCCCCCCCCCCCCCCAGATTCTCCATCCGGGCCTCCCCTCGCCCCCGCACCCCCCTTTCCCCCATCCCTCTCCCCGTCCCCTCTCACTTCTTCCTCCCCCTCCCCCCCACCACTCTCCCCACCCTCCCCTCTGCCCTTCCAGCATGAGGATGATGAAGAGGAGCAGCAGCCGTCCCCCCAACAAACCCACCACCCCCACCACAACCCCTCCGCCTCTCCTCCCCCCAGCTCCTCGCCCCCGGCCCTGCCCTCTCCACCCTCCCCTTCCCCTGCAATGCCCCCCTCCACTACCCCCCCTCCCTCCTCCTCCCCTCCCCTTTCGGATGCTCCAGAGCTGGCCCAGCCTTCCTCCTCGCCCTCCTCTTCCCCACCCTCACCCCCCACCCCTGAGGATGCTCCAGCCTCCAAGATCACCTCTCTGCACCTGGCCAAAAAGCAGGACAATGCGGCCATCGCTGGAGAGAGCGAGGAGGAGGACAGCGAGAGTGGCGGCGAGGGCATCTTCCGGGAGAGGGACGAGTTTGTGGTGCGGACTGAGGACATTGGCACGCTCAAGGTGAGGGCTTCTGGCATTCACTATGGGAGGTGGTATGTCTTGTCTTCTCACTCATACACACACTGGCCTACACACAATACCTCATAATATCAAAGTGGGATCATGTTTTTACAAATTAATAAAAAATGAAAAGCTGAATTGTCTTGAGTCAATAAGTATTCAACCCCATAGTTATGGCAAGCCTAAATAAGTTCAGGACTACAAATGTGCTTAACAAGTCACACCATGAGTTGCATGGGCTCCCTCTGTGTGCAATAATAGTGTTTAACATGATTTTAAAGGACTACCTCATCTCTATACCACACACATATTATCTGTAAGGTCCCTCAGTCGAGCAGTAAATTTCAAACGCAGATTCAACCACAAAGACCAGGGAGGTTTTCCAATGCCTCACAAATAAGTGCACCTATTGGTAGATGGGTAAAAAAACATTGAATATCCCTTTGAGCATGGTGAAGTTATTAATCCTTAAGAGACACACCCGTGCGTCAGTCTAAGTAACATAATAAAAAAATCACCATCAAAATCCGTCAGTTTAAGCTAGAGGTATCAATCCACTGCATCCGCCTATGTCGGCCTTCCGCATCTGCGGTGGAAGGTGGCCAAGCTACAGCTGTGTTTGCCAGACCATGAGACATCCCGAAAATCGGTCTTCTCACGAAAACGTCTGTAGCATCTGAACAGCTCTACAACCCCCACAAGTGTCATGGGAGTTGTCTGAAATCGGTAACGCTGATGTGCCAATTGCTGACTATAGCGTCTGAACCGTTTGGGCTACAAACTAATATCCATTTTGCTCTATGACCCCTACTCGTCTGAATGTAACAGTATAACTTTAGTCCGTCCCTCGCACGAACCAGGGACCCTCTGCACACATCAACAACTGACACCCACGAAGCGTCGTTACCCATCGCTCCACAAAAGCCACGGCTCTTGCAGAGCAAGGGGAACCACTACTTCAAGGTCTCAAAGCGAGTGACGTAACCGATTGAAACGCTATTAGCGCGCACCACCGCTAACTAGCTAGCCATTTCACATCCGTTACACTCACCCCCCTTTCGACCTCCTCCTTTTCCGCAGCAACCAGTGTTCCGGGTCAACAGCATCAATGTAACAGTATAACTTTAGACCGTCGCCCTCGCCCCGACATGGGCGCGAACCAGGGACCCTCTGCACACATCAACAACGGTCGCCCACGAAGCATCGTTACCCATCGCACCACAAAGGCCGCGGCTCTTGCAGAGCAAGGGGAACCACTACTTCAAGGTCTCAAAGCGAGTGACGTAACCGATTGAAACGCTATTAGCGCGCACCACCGCTAACTAGCTAGCCATTTCACATCCGTTACATGAAGGTAACCCATACAAATGTATGGAGGTGGTTATGTGGCAACAAAAATAAGGGGTTAAATATGTGTAAAAAAATGTATAACGAAAATATTTCCTGAGCTTTCTTATATCTCCTAGATATAGGACAGACTTCAAAACCTTATTCTTTATGATTTATTTGTTGACATTTTTTTTGCCATTTATGGACGTGATTTTCAGTGCATTTCTGTAGGCTATAGTAGTAAAGACCAAACTAAATATTTGATCAAATAATGAAAAATACAACATTTGGGATACCTAAAGGGGTCTTAAAATTCCAAATCAAATAGCTAAATGATCCCCCCAGGGTGTTCTTCCTAACTCAGTTGCCGGAGAGGAAGGAAACCACTCAGGCATTTCACCATGAGGCCAATGGTGACTTTAAAATAGTTGCATAGTTTAATGGTTGTGATAGGAGAAAACTGAGGATGGATCAAAAACATTGTAGTTAAGGATCGGACCCTTTTTTCAATTTTCGCCAAAAATGACATACCCAAAAATAACTGCCTGTAGCTCAGGACCTGAAGCAAGGATATGCGTATTCTTGATACCATTTGAAAGAAAACACTTTGAAGTTTGTGGATATGTGAAATTAATGTAGGAGAATATAACACATCTGGTAAAAGATAATACAAAGAAAAAACATGCGTTTATTTTTTATTTTTTTGTTCCATCATCTTTGAAATTCAAGAGAAAGGTCACCATGTATTATTACAGGTTACGCGCCATTTCGATTTTGGCCACTAGATGGCAGCAGTGTACGTGCAACGTTTTAGACTGATCCCATGAACAATTGTATTTCTGTTCAAAATGGTGTATCAAGTCTGCCCAAATGTGCCTAAATGGTTTATTGATCCATTTTCAAGTTCATAACTGCGCAGTCTCCTCAAACAATAGAATGGTATTCTTTCACTGTAGTGTCTACTGTAAATTGCACAGTGCAGTTAGATTAAAAAGAATTTAAGTTTTCTGCCCATAGACATATCTGCCCTTCAGATATGTCTATGTCCTGGGAAATTTTCTTGTTACTTACATCCTCATGCTAATCACATTAACCTTTGTTAGCTCAACCGTCCCGCGGGGGGAGGCACCGATTCTGTAACAATACTAACCTAAATTAGTGAAAAGAAGGAAGCTTGTACAGAATTAAAATATTCCAAAACATGCATCCTGTTTGCAAGAAGGCACTAAAGTAAAACTGCAAAAAATTTGGCAAAGAAATTAACTTAATGTCCTGAATACAAAGCATTATGTTTGGGGCAAACACAACACATCACTGAGTACCACTCTTCATATTTTCAAGCGTGGTGGTCGTGACTGCATCATGTTATGGGTATGCTTGTCATTGGCAAGGACTGGGGAGTTTTTAGGGGGATAAAGGTAAACAGAATAGTGCTAAGCACAGGGAAAACCTGGTTCAGTCTTCTTTCCAACAGACACTGGGAGACAAATTCACCTTTCAGCAGGACAATAACCAAAAATACAAGGCCAAATATACACTGGAGTTGCTTACCAAGACGACATTGAATGTTCCTGAGTGGCCTAGTTACAGTTTTGACTTAAATCGGCTTGAAAATCTATGGCAAGACTTAAAAATGGCTGTCTAGCAATGAGCAACAACCAACTTGACAGAGCTTGAAGACTTTTAAAAAGACTAATGTGCAAATATTGTACAATCCAGGTGTGCCAAGCTCTTAGAGATTTACCCAGAAAAACTCACAGCTGTAATCGCTGTCAGAGTTGATTCTAGCAGGGGTGTAAATGTAAATGGAATATTTCTGTATTTCATTTTCAGTACCTTTGCAAACATTTCTAAAATCATATTTTCACTTTGTCATTATTGAATGTTGTGTGTAGATGGGTGAGAAGAATAATTCAGTCTGTAACACAACAAAATGTGGAGTAAGTCAAGGGGTATGAATACTTTCTGATGGCACTGTACATACTCTCTTTGTCTCTCAAGATGGCCCTGCAGACCGGCCGTGAGCCACCACCCATCTGGAGAGTGCAGAAAGCCCTGCTGCAGAAGTTCAGCCCTGAGATCAAAGACGGACAGAGGCAGTTCTGTGCCACCAGTAACGTGAGTTACTCACATCCCATTTAAGACAGGAGACTCTCTCCTTCTCTTTAATCTTAAAGTACAATCCAGTGATGGATGCAAGGATTTACAATCCAGCATGAGATCGTCATGATAGTTGTACAAATATTTTGAAGCTACACATTTTTTCTTTTTAATAACTAAAATGATTATCTCTCTAAAAATATTTCCCTCCCTTTCTCTCTCTCTCTCTCAGTATCTGGGCTACTTTGGCGATGCCAAGATGCGGTACCAACGTCTCTATGTGAAGTTCCTGGAGAATTTCAATAAAAAGGATTATGTCCGTGTGTGCTCACGTAAACCCTGGCACAGACCTAGACTCATGTTGAGGTAGGTTTGTGCTGTTTGTCCCTGCGTATTTGCCGTACATCTCTGGGTCTTGATTCATACGTGCCCAACCCCATGTGGAACCGTAGCCCCTACCTCCATGCATGTGTAACTGTAAGCAATATCCTGCAAAAATACTCATTTTTTTGTACCTTGACAGGCGTCAATCACTCCCATCGCTCCCCAAGCCACCTCCCCCTGCCATCAGTCAAACTCCACCCCGATTGGAGCGAGATGAGAGGGAGCGGAAGGAGAAGGAGCAGAAAGAGAAGGAGCAGAAAGAGAGGGAGCAAAAAGAGAGGGAGCAAAAAGAGAGGAAGCAAAAGGGAAAAGAGAAGGAGCAGAAAGAGAGAGCGCAAAAGGAAAAGGAGCAGAAAGAGAAAGAGAGGGAACAAAAGGAGAAAGCGAGAGATCAAAAGGAGAAAGATAGAGAGAAAGAGAGGAAACAAAAGGAAAAAGCGAAAGAGCAGAAAGAGAAGGAGCAAAAAGAGAAAGAGAAGGAGCAAAAAGAGAAGGAGCAAAAAGAGAAAGCGAGAGAGCAAAAGGACAAAGAGAGGGAGCAAAAGGAGAAAGCAAGAGTGCAGAAAGAGAGGGAGCAAAACGACAAAGCAAGAGAGCAGAAAGAGAAGGAGAGGGAGCAGAAGGAGCGAGAGAGGAGGGAAAAAGAAAAGGAGAGGGAGAGGGAAAAAGAGAAACAGCGAGAGAGGGAGCGAGAGAAGGAGAGAGAAGAAAAAGAGAAGAGGCATTCACCACCTCAGGAGAAGGTGGAGAGAAGGAGCAGTGAAGTGGACCGAAAGAGAGTGAGGGAGGAGAAGAGAGGAGGAGGAGGAGAGAAGAAGACAGAGCGCCCATCGAGGGTGAGGCTAGTGAAGGTGGAACCTCCACCCAAGAAGAGGAAGAAGTGGCTGAAGGAAGTCCCCTCTGACTCAGACTCCTCCCTCGATGGGCCCAGCGAGGACCAAGATGAGGGACAATGTATGTTTGTGTGTGTGTGTAACTGTGTGTTCATGCAATTTTGGTATGTATATTTATGTGTAATGGCTTGGCTATAACTCAGAGAGTTAAGTCTTGTAACACACTGGAGCCCCAGGTTCAAACACACTCAGTGACATATTCTCTCTCTCTCTCTCTCTCTCTCTCTCTCTCTCTCTCTGTCTCTCCCCTGTAGCCCCAGTGAGAGGGGGGATGAACAGTCGAGCCATGAGGGAGATGTTCAGGAGTTACATAGAGATGCTGGTCAGTACAGCACTTGACCCCGACATGATTCAAGCCCTGGAGGACACAGACGGTGAGAGGGATGGGGTCGTGGTGTGAGCAGATGAGTGGGTGACGATGTGATCAGGTTTGGGGTAAATTCAATGTCCATTCAGTCAATAAACTGAAATTACATTATTCGCAATGCTTCTTTATGATAATTTGGAATTAGAATTTCAGTTTACTTCCTGAATTGACTGAATTCAAAGGGAATTTACCCCAGCCTTGGGAGTGAGTAAAGAGTGTATTGATCAAAAGTAAGTGAGAGTAGGATTAAGGAAGAAAGATGTCATGAGATAAGTCATACAGACTCTATGTCCCTCCCACTCTGGCCCCCAGACGAGTTGTACCTCCCGCCCATGAGGAAGATTGACAGCCTACTCAACGAACAAAAGAGGAGACTGTTAAGGAGAGTCAACATGAGTGGCCAACACCAGGTACGTCTGTCTGTCTGTTTAGTTGTAAAAATGCTGATGCCTGATGTGATACCTACCTATGAAGTACCGGTTGTGTCTGGAGTTTTACCATATCTCCTTCCAATCTCCATCCAACTTTCTCACTATCATATCAAAGTGAAAGCTTTAAAACAGTTGAAATTACTACTTCTCCTTCTCCCCCCCGCTCCCTCCATCTTTATATTTTTCTTCTTTAGGAGACTCTGCATATGTTCCCCAAAATGACGGCAGACCCCCTGGACTCTGGAGCGGTCAAAGTGCACCTCGGCGGCGAGTGCTACAACCGTAAAACCCTCAACCGTGTCAAGAAGAGCACCACGCCCAAACAGCAGGTGAGTGAACCACATCCAGTCATGAACTCCTTGACTTTAGTATCCCACTGCTGACACCAATGTATCCAATCCGCTGCACTGTGGCTAACCCTGGCCTTGAAGATTGTGTCTAGGTGTTGTAGAAGCTGAGTAAAAGAGACCATTCTGTCTCACAAGAACTGGAGTAATAAAGTCCGGACCTGTTTGTCACTTTGCTTTGTACATACACTTGTATCTCGGTGGTTTTAACTCGGTCCGGATGGTGTTTACCCATGTGCTAACAAAGCAAACCATGACGCCGTCCTTATTTACACTTGCGTTGTCTTGTTTCTTCTAGTCTCGTGTAGCCATACCTCCAAAAACGTTGTTGTCACGTCCTTTGGAAACGGTTTGAATGGCTGGCTTCCAGCGGCTACATTTTTAGGTATTTTACATTTCAAGAACCCTCCCCCACATGCCCGTTGAAGGAGTGCTGCGTGTTAAGCGATGCCCAAGCAAAGCATTTGATTGATTTGATGTGTTTGATTGGCACTGCGTGTTAAGCTCCGCCCAAGCAATGCATTTGATCGGTTTGACGTGTTGCAAGGTGTCACTGATTTACACCGGCTCTCCACCCCTTTTTAGCCACTTTCGGCCATAGACTTCACTAGGCTTTCCAATCAGGGAAACCTGGTTCTCGATGAGGCTATGTTTCTTCTTTTAGCGTTGATCAAGTGTATTTGTATTTTTAGTGGTCCTCTGAAAGTATGTGAAGATGGCGCCGGAGAAGAAGGCTGACGTTTTATGTGTCCCCTAACCGATTGTGTTTTTTTTTTTGTTTCTTTGCGTTGTTTGTAACTTATGTTTTAACTTATTTTGTACATAATGTTGCTGCTAAAATATCTTCTGGACATCAGAACTGCGATTATTCACCACCAACTGGCAGAATCCTTTTTTTCCTTTAATGAGTCTGACGAGCCCAATGTGAATGACATACTGCTTTCCCGGGAACAGGCCCAGATCCCCGTCATTTGCATGAAGAGAAGGTGTAGAAAAAGGGGCCGGAGGGCTGGCTGCCTTCTGAGAATTTGTAGGCGATCGAATAAACCCCCACTGCCTTCCATTCTGCTAGCAAACGTGCAATCCTTGGAAAATAAAATCGATGACCTACACAGAAGATTAAACTACCAACGGGACATTCAAAACTGTAATATCTTATGCTTCACAGAGTCGTGGCTAAACAACGACATTATCAAGATACAGCTGGCTGGTTATACGCTGTATCGGCAGGATAGAACAGCGGCGTCTGGTAAGACAAGGAGCGGCGGACTATGTATAAGTCTTGAGGTTTTGCTCGTCTGAGGTAGAGTATCTCATGATAAGCTGTAGACCACACTATCTACCTAGAAAGTTTTCATCTATATTTTTCGTAGCTGTCTACATACCACCACAGACTGAAGCTGGCACTAAGACCGCACTCAATGAGCTGTATTCCGCCATAAGCAAACAGGAAAACGCTCACCCAGAGGTGGCGCTCCTAGTGGCCGGGGACTTTAATGCAGGGAAACTTAAATCCGTCTCAACAAATTTCTATCAGCATGTTAAATGTGCAACCAGAGGGGAAAAAACTCTGGCCCACCTTTAATCCACACAGAGAGATGCATACAAATATCTCCCTCGCCCTCCATTTGGCAAATCTGACCATAATTCTTATCATCCTGATTCCTGCTTACAAACAAAAATTAAAGCAGGAAGCACCAGTGTCTCGATCAATAAAAAAGTGGTCAGATGAAGCAGATGCTAAGCTACAGGACTGTTTTGCTAGCACAGACTGGAATATGTTCTGGGATTCCTCCGATGGCATTGAGGAGTAACACACATCAGTCATTGGCTTCATCAATAAGTGCATCGATGACGTCATCCCCACTGTGACCGTACGCACATACCCCAACCAGAAGACATGGATTACAGGCAACATCCACGCTGAGCTAAAGGCTAGAGCTGCCACTTTCAAGGAGCGGGACTCTAACCTGGAAGCTTATAAGAAATCCTGCTATGCCCTCCGACAAACCATCAAACAAGCAAAGCGTCAATACAGGACTAAGATCGAATCGTACTACACCGGCTCTGATGCTCGTCAGATGTGGCAGGGCTTGTAAACCATTACAGACTACAAAGGGAAGCACAACCGAGTGACAGTGACACGAGCCTACCAGATGAGCTATACTACTTCTAAGCTCGCTTCGAGGCAAATAACACTGAAACATGCATGAGAGCACCAGCTGTTCCAGAAGACTTTGTGATCACGCTCTCCGCAGCCGATGTGAGTAAGACCTTTAAACAGGTCAACATTCACAAGGCCGCAGGGCGAGACGGATTACCAGGATGTGTACTGCGAGCATGCGCTGACCAACTGGCAAGTATCTTCACTGATATTTTCAACCTCTCCCTGTCCGAGTCTGTAATACCAACATGGTTTAAGCAGAGCACCATAGCCCAAGCAGACCACCATAGCCCCTGTGCCCAAGAACACTAAGGTAACCTGCCTAAATGACTACCGAACCGTAGCACTCACGTCTGTAGCCATGAAGTGCTTTGAAAGGCTGGTCATGGCTCACATTAACACCATTATCCCAGAAACCCTAGACCCATTCCAATTTGCATACCTCCCGAACAGATCCACAGATGATGCAATCTCTATTGCACTCCACACTGCCCTTTCCCACCTGGACAAAAGGAACACCTATGTGAAAATGCTATTCATTGACTACAGCTCAGCATTCAACACCATAGTGCCCTCAAAGCTCATCAATAAGCAAAGGACCCTGGGACTTAACACCTCCCTCTGCAACTGGATCCTGGACTTCCTGACGGGCCGCCCCTAGGTGGTAAGGGAACGTAACAACACGTCTGCCACGCTGATCCTTAACACAGGGGCCCCTCAGGGGTGCGTGCTCAGTCCCCTCTGTACTCCCTGTCCACTCATGACTGCACAGCCAGGCACGACTCCAACACCATCATTAAGTTTGCCGATGACACAACAGTGGTAGGCCTGATCACCGACAACAACGATACAGCCTATAGGGAGGAGGTCAGAGACCTGGCCGTGTGGTGCCAGGACAACAACCTCTCCCTCAACGTGATCAAGACAAAGGAGATGATTGTGGACTACAGGAAAAAGAGGACCAAGCACACGCCCATTCTCATCGACGGAGCTGTAGTGAGGCAGGTTGAGAGCTTCAAGTTCCTTGGTGTCCACATCACCAACAAACTAACATGGTCCAAGCACACCAAGGCAGTTGTTAAGAGGGCATGACAAAACCTATTCCCCCTCAGGAGACTGAATAGATTTGGCATGGGTCCTCAGGTCCTCAAAAGGTTCTACAGCTGCACCATCGAGAGCATCCTGACTGGTTGCATCACTTCCTGGTATGGCAACTGATCGGCCTCTGACCGCAAGGCGCTACAGAGGGTAGTGCGTACAGCCCAGTACATCACTGGCGCCAAGCTTCCTGCCATCCAGTACCTCTATACCAGGCGGTGTCAGAGGAAGGCCCTAAAAGTTGTCAAAGACTCCAATCACTCTAGATATAGACTGTTCTATCGGCTACCGCACGGCAAGCAGTACCGGAGCGCCAATCTAGGTCCAAGAGGTTTCTAAACAGCTTCTACCCCCAAGCCATAAGACTCCTGAACATCTAATCAAATGGCTACCCAGACTACTTGCATTGCCCCCCCCCCCCCCCCCCCCCTTTTACTACACTGCTACTCTCTGTTGTTATCATTTATGCAGTCACTTTAATAACTCTACCTACATGTACATATTACCTCAAATGACCGGTGTCCCCGCGCATTTTCTCTGTACCGGTACCCCCCTGTATATAGTCTCGATATTGTTATTTTACTGCTGCTCTTTAATTACTTGTTACTTTTTATTTCTTGTTCTTATTTGTATTTTAGATGGTTTTTTTTAGCAGCATTGTTGGTTAGGGGCTCGTAAGTAAGCATTTCACTGTAAGATCTGTTGTATTCTGCCCATGTGACTAATACAATTTTGATTTGAAGTTGTGAATACATAGTAGACTAGGCCTTTTCCCTATTCATCCTCAGTCCAAGAGAACCGGAGAGATTCCCTAATAAATTATTTCCTCTCTCCTTTCCCTCCATCTCTTTTTCCTCTCTCTCTGTGACTCTCAGGACCTCAAGCTGTCCACAGAGACGTGTCGTGTCTATAGCCTTTATCATTCTCTCCATCACTACAAGTATCACACCTTTCTGAACTGCAAGAAGGAGGTAAGACTCAGCATCACAATCGCTTTTCACAACACTGACCTTCCAACACCCCTCTCTTTCCTCTATGGCATTGTTGTTCTTCTCTACTTTCTAATTAATTCAAATGGAGCACTGTGCATTTAGTCCTTTTGTTGTGAAAGGTTGGCTGTCATTTGTGGGTGGTTGTGTTGTGCTTATATAATAATCACTTTATTTATTATCCATCCCAGAGTGGATATTTGAATTGCATAACATCAATTCATGTTAGATCTATATGCAACATGTCTATACTCATGGGCATTAATACTGAGTTGGTCCCTCCTTTGCTTCTATAAAAGCCTCCACTTTTCTGGGAAGGCTTTTCACTAGATGTTGGAATATAACTGCGGGAATTTGCTTCCATTCAAGCGCATTAGTGAGGTCGGGCACTGATGTTGGGCGATTAGGCCTGACTTGCAGTCGGCGTTCCAATTCATCCCAAAGTTGTTCGATGGGGTTGAGGTCAGGGCTCTGTGCAAGCCAGTCAAGTTCTTCCCCACCCATCTTGACAAACCATTTCTGTATGGATCTCGCTTTGTGCACAGTGCTATTGTCATGCTGAAACAGGAAAGAACCTTCCCCAAACTGTTGCCACAAAGTTGGAAGCACAGAATCGTATAGAATGTCATTGTATGCTGTAGCATTAAGATTTCTCTTCACTGGAACTAAGGGGCCTAGCCTGTACCATGAAAAACAGCCCCTGACTATTATTCCTCCTCCACCAAACTTTACAGTTGACCCTATGCATTGGGGCAGATGTATGCATAGGGTCAACGTTCTCCTGGCATCCGCCAAACCCAGATTTGTCCGTCGGATTGCCAAATGGTGAAACGCATTTCTCAGTGACACAATGAATGGTCGTTTTGTTCGATAAATTCCTTTTTTATATCCCCAAAATGTCCATTTATTTGGCGCGTTTGATTCAGATATACACCGATTCCAACATGACTACAAAGTATCTGATAAGTTACCTGTAAACTTGGTCCAAACATTTCAAACAACATTTCTAATCCAACCTCAGGTACCCTAAAATGTAAATAATCGATAAAATTTAAGACGGAATAAACTGTTTCCAATACCAGAGAAAAACAACGAGGAGCGCGCTCCTGTTCACACGCACCAAAAGACTAGAGTCCACCCGAGTGACACTTAGAAAGAATAGGACTACTTCTTAGTTTTTCATAAGAAAAACATAGAACAATTTCTAAAGACTGTTGACATCTAGTGGAAGCCATAGGAACTACAATCTGGGCCCTAATAAATCAGGTTTCCCATAGAAAAGTATTGGAAAACACAATGACCTCAAAAAAAAAATTCCCTGGATGGATTGTGCTCGGGGTTTCGCCTGCAAAATCAGTTCTATTATACTCACAGACATTATTTTAACAGTTTTAGAAACTTTAGAGTGTTTTCTATCGAATACTACCATATGCATATCCTAGCTTCTGGGCCTAAGTAACAGGCAGTTTACTTTGGGCACGCTTTTCATCCGGATGTGAAAATACTGCCCCCTAGAGGTTAACTGACTTGCCTAGTTAAATAAAGGTTACACTGAGAGCATAACCTTTCTACAACCTAATTTTCTAATTCTAGTCTAACCAATACCCAAACGGAGATTCCATAATGAGCTATTATAATACTGTACATGGTGTCCATGTCAGGATAACCAAAACATTTCTTTATTAAAGACTATCAGAAAGAATGTTTGTACTTGTTTATTTTGATCCAAAGCCATGAATGAGTGAGTCACTCAGCTTTATGTAGGTACCGGCTATAAGACTGTGTCATCAAGTTGATAATATATAATGATATTTTGGAGGTTATTTCGTGTTTTTTTTAATGAAAGAGAGCAATTATAATCTGAATAAAGGCCCAAAATTTGTAAAGGCCAAAACATTTATTTATCATTTTAGAGGGAGAAAAACGCTGTGCCAATTGTGCGCCGTCCATAAATGCCAAAATATAGCCCTGCTAATTAGCCATAGTGGTGCTCTACAACGTGACCGTGTGTGTTTGAAAGAGTATTTTTTTATCCTTATTTTATTAACGAAAGCATAAAGATGCAGATGAAGAAATACAGTACTGTACAGTATATGCTTTTACATTTGATAATAAAGCATTTAAGCATTTGTGAAGATATAAGCCACCTGCATTTGTTTATTATGCTACTGTGCAGTCTGACAAGTAAACATAGCCTACAGTACATACTGTAGTAAACATGGGAAAGTGCCTAATTCCTTACATAAGGGAGAGCAGGCCATGTCCAGACTTTCTCGGTGACCTCAAGTACTCATTAACTCTGTCTTTAATGCTTTTTTGGGTTGCACCAGTCATGGACAGAAACTTCTGAGACACAGTATTAATGATGAACACCCGGAGGTTCACTGGTTAGCCACAATTGCCTCGGGATCTATCCCAGTTGGTATTCTGTGCCCACTCCTGGTATCTCTCTTCGGTTACATATCCTTGGAAAAGCAGAACAGCATTACGGTCCGGATGGCCCTTGCTGTGCCTGCTGAGCAGTTGGTTAAGTTCTGTTGTCAGAAGAGGAATGGAAATGTCAGGGTGAACAGACGACCTGACGAACCCGCCAGGCATGTTGACTCTGCTTGTCGGAGGTGGAGTTCCAGAGCTCACAGGTGTGCCTGTCATGGATTGTGACTCCATCTCGTTCCTCGCCCTACTCAACGCGTCATTCTCCGCCTGACTCTCCGCCAATGCCGCCTGATTCTCCGCCAATGCATCAGCTGTCGCCCGTATCTCTGCCCTCCAATAATGTTTCTCTTCTGCAGATCTGCCTTCAATGACTTGATCTCGGTCTTCAAAGTTTGAATCTGATCCATGTACACCTTCATCAGATGAGCAGAATGGTACAGCACTGAGCCCCCATCGATTACAGTGGCTTATGATAGAAACGGTAGATCAATTAATAATTCTAAGTGACTCCAACACACAAATGCTGCGTACATATTTTAGGAATCTGGCAAAACTAACCGCTTTCTTCGCAACAATGTGTTTTTTCGGTGCGACCCGTTGTCCCGCCCTTTGTCCACTGATCTCCACGGATGGTTGTCGGCATGTTTGTATGCGCTGCAAACCCTGGAACGGGTAGCACCATAGAAAGAAGCTGGCTTGATGAAAATGATGTCCATGTCATCTGTTCTCTTTGGTCGCAATGTCATTTTTTTTTAGATAAACAGCTCGTTTTTGAATGGTAACTGTTTCTAGTTATTTTATTAACAAAAGCATGAAGATGTTGATGAAGAAATACTGTACTGCTGTTTTGAGTTAGCAATGTAACACTTCAGAGTACTTAAGCATCGAATAAATTACAGGTAGGGGGATGTTCACACCTACAGTAGCCGGGCTATAAAGAGTCTTTTGTCTTGCTAATCGGCACCAAGTGTTTGAAAACCTGTTTTCAAAATGCCACCAGCTGTCCATCACTACTGTAAATAAAAACACAGCATCTTGTTTACATCTTGTTTACATTCTTTATTGTAACCACAATGTTACAAATAATTTGTATCTACCTTTCCAATTACTTTTAGAGTTTGGGATTAATTTGATTAATATTGTGGTGTTTCTATTCTAAGAAAAACGAAAAACCCTCTTGGTTTCCGTTAGGATGGAACAGAAAATATGGCGCTGTACAACGTGATGGTCGGGAGTACAGTATGGGGCTATTTAGCTAAATAATCCCTGTGTCGTGCGGGCACGCGGGAGACTGGGGTTTAATTCCCCGACAGGGAGGAATGAGTAGGCTGTCCTTTTAAATAAGAATTTGTTCTTAACTGACTTGCCATTATTAGTTACATTATATTAGTTTGAACGTGCAGACTGGCACTAAGAACAGAACAGAGGGAACGTTTCGCTAGTCAGCGTCATTATTCGCGCAATGCCTCTTAAAGTGTTGCCAGTGTGGCGGGGTGGGGGTCCATCCACCTTCCTCCTCCTCCCTTCCCCATGGTCTAGGGGAAGTGCCCATCCTGTGCCCCCTGCCCTCGTGCCTTGAACCTCACGTGCTTTTAGTGGATACAGCTGGAGAACTGCAAGGCAATTCCATTGTGCAACACTCGGGAGCCATGAACAATATGACCAATATATATTGTCCTGCTAATAACAGGGTTAATAATATATCTGTGAGAATATCCAACAGGCCTTTATATAATTTTAAATGAATAATAATATCTTTGTTTAAAAAAATAAGAATATTTTGTTTTCAAATAACGTAAAATGAGTGAAGAAAAAGGCCATTCTTGAACATGGGGTGAGACATTGTTACTAATTTGTAAATAAAGCCAGTTTGTTATTTAGAATTATTTATTTCTGTTTTTAGAGGGAGAGATACCAAAAACCTACAATCATCTCATGGGTCTCCCAGTCGAGGGCGACACATGCAATGAACCAGCATCTGTAGCAACACAGCTTGCACTGCTATGCAGTGTCTTAGACCGTTGTGCCACTTAGGCGCTGTATAATGTGACTGGTCGGGAGTGGCCTACAGTACTACAGTAAGAGCAAAATAATCCTAACAAAATAAAATAATAAAAACCTTAGTGTAACAACAGTTTAGTAAGTAATAGTGAAGTCGTGGACAATTATCAGTTTCTATTTAGGTTTATGTCGCCCATTCATTGTCTGTTAGTGACACAGTAGAACCCAAAAGCATAATTAGTTAACTTCCCCTTGCGCTGGTCTGGAGCAATGAAGTGGTGACGCAGGGTACCGTACTAAACCACAAATTACCTCTAAGTCCCGCAGCATTAACGCAAAACTTTTAGTGGAGCAACAACTGTACCACTTCGCAGCTGAGCAGTTGTTGCTCCTAGACGTTTCCACTTCACAATAACAGCACTTACAGTTGACCGGGGCAGCTCTAGCAGGGCAGACATTTAACAAACTGACTTGTTGGAAAGGTGGCATCCTATGATGGTGCCACGTTGAAAGTCACTGAGCTCTTCAGTAAAGTCATGTGTGTCTATGGAGATTGCCTGGCTGTGTGCACGATTTTATACACCTGTCAGCAACGGGTGTGGCTGAAATAGCCGAATCCACTAATTTGAAGATCCACATACTTTTTGTATATATTACTGTAAATAAGCAAGTGAATTTCAATAGCAAAATAATCTAATGTCTTTCTTGGAGGAAAATAAACTATTCTATTCTCTCCCCCCCCCCCCCCCAGACGGACAGTATAGAGCAGGCAGCGGAGGACCCTGGGCAGGAGGAGGTGGTGCAGCAGTGTATGGCCAACCAGGGCTGGCTGGAGACCCTCTTCAACTCCTTCATCGACCTGCTAACCCTCAGCACCAAAGCCTGATGAGGGAGGAAGGGGCACAGTCCGAAATAGTGCACTACAATTGGCCAGGGCCATAGGGCCTATATGGAGAATAGGATGCCATTTGGAAAGCAGTGGGTTGGAGAAGGGAGGGGAGGGGAGGGAGGAGGTATACAGTATTTGGGAGACAAAGCAAGAGAGTTGGAGTGGAGAACACTGGACCGTACCAAGATGGAGAGAGAGGGGGGTTTCAGACCCTACCATTCTAGTTCTTTCCCAGCGAGAAAGAAAGAACTGGCAATGTTCGGTCTGTGAGTACGGTTGAGTTTGAACTTAAAATGGATGCTACAATGAACTGTTTTTAGCGCTTTTGTTTCGTTTTTCTCTCACAAAATATCTCTTGACTAAAGAAAAGAGAAGGACGGAGGAGAGCAGAGGAGGCGGATTGAAAATAGTGAATGTGTGAAAGGGTATGACTTCTGCCACTTGACCTGAACAGGGAAAGCAGGGGACCACGGTGAATCTATATCCAAACATGCACGGGCACACACACCAACATACAAACAGTATATATATACGTATATGTATTAATAGTTATGATTTGTATTATTTATACAAGGAAATTACCCTCCCTAGCTGGGATTGTTTGCTGTTGTTATTTTAAATAATCATGTTTTATTAGGGTAACATGAAATGGTCTACCCGAAATCCTTTGCTCAGTCCCCCGTTTACTGCTGAAGGGAAAAAAAGAGTGGGGAGCAAAACTGAGGTGAAGGGAGGGAAGGGGAGAGAGGTTAGAGGAGTGTGTGATGTTCCCTTTTTTCTGTCTGCCTAAATAAATTGTGAGGGGGAAAGATGCATTTAAAAACTAAGCAAACTGTGTTCTTTATGTTTGTTCATCAAAAGACAATGAGAGCAGAGTTTACACCTGAAGTTAATAAATTAAAATAAATATCTGTTTGCTTTCTAAAAGAAAGCTCTGTGGTTTTAGGGAGGTGTAACTGTTAAAAGCGTATAAAATCTGTGTTAACTGTTTTTATTTGATCTGTTTGTTGTTTATGATAATTATTATTTTGGAGGTTTACCTATTTGTTCAAGCTCTCTTATCTGTAAATATTGTACAGTTACTTCCTCTTCTGTACATGCTATTCCTGTATTTGACAAAAGCAAATAAAACATTGAAGTTGATGAAAATGACAGGGAAAAAGAACTTTAGCTGTAATTTTGTTTTTCCTCCTAGAACTTTATAAGATAATGCATTAAGTGTGTGGTTGACCACATATCAGGGTTGGGGTCAAATCCATTTCAATTCCAGTCAATTAAAATTGTACACAAAAATTGCAATTCCAATGAGGAACAGTTTGGAATTGGAATTTGGTGTCCTTTTGATTTGGCTGGAAATAGGATTTTCCCAACCCTGAACCACATGTACTATTGTTAGTAAAGTACACTATGTATACAAAAGTATGTGAACACCCCTTCAAATGAGTGGATTCGGCTATTTCAGTCCTACTCGTTGCTGACAGGCTGTTGTGAAGTGGAAACGTCTAGGAGCAACAACGGCTCAGCCACGCCAGCGGTAGGCCACATAACCTCACAGAACGGAACCGCCGAGTGCTGAAGTGCATAGCTCATTAAAAATGATCTGTCCTCGTTTGCAACACTCACTACCGAGCTCCAAACTGCCTCTGGAAGCAAAGTCAGCACAATAACTATTAGTCGGGAGCTTCATGAAATGGCTTTCCATGGCCAAGCAGCCGCACAAAATCCTAAAATCACCATGCCCAATGCGCATGGTGGAGGAGGAATAATGGTCTGGGGCTGTTTTTCATAGTTCAGGCTAGGCCCCTTGGTTCCAGTGAAGGGAAATCTTAACGCTACAGCATACAACGGCATTCTAGACGATTCTGTGCTTCCAACTTTGTGGCAACAGTTTGGGGAAGCCCCTTTCCTTTTTCAGCATGACAATGCAGCCGTGCACAAAGTGAGGTCCATACAGAAATGGTTTGTTGAGATCGGTATGGAAGAACTTGACTGGCCTGCACAAAGCCCTGAGCCCCCAGCAAACCAAAGTTGGTTCTTTGAAAGTTCCCAGAACATTCGTTAGGTTGAGGCAAATCTCATCAGAAACAGTCCAGTTGTGTGGATGATTATACAATGTTTGTAGAAAACATTCCCCTGATGTTCAAGAACGTTTCCTTTCACATTTAGTTGTGGCAGTATGTTCTAAAAACATAACTGGTACATTGTGTTATTACATTAACTGGAATTGTTGTGCACAACATTTTAGTGAATGAGAACATTCCAAGGATATTTCATTTAAAGCATTTTCTGGAAGACAAAAATCATATGTTATCAAAAACATTCTTTGAATGCTTTTGTGATGTTATCATCCTAATGTTAAATAAAATCTTAACTAGAACTTCATTGGAATCTTAGCTAATGTTCTGGGTATGTTCCCGGTTTGCTAGGTCATCTGTTACGTCAGTTAAAAGTCTGTGTCTGTGAAGTTTCTGATCCAGTCAAGTTAATCATTTCTTGTGTGTGAAAATGCTGACAAAACATGTTGTTTTCTCTGATAGCCCCAGAAGAGTTTCAGAGGATTTTACCCCTATTGATTATTTTCCTATCCAAGGCAGACACTGACAGTACAGTACAGCAGGAATTGTTTATTTATATTTCCACCTGAGAAACCATATGCATTTTACACTACAGCAAATATTGGAGGGGAAAGGAAGTATATACGCAGAGGAATAAATGACAACATTTTGGAAGAGGAAAAAGCATGTTACTCAAAAGTAATGATACCCCGTTCCCTTCACATGACAGGGACAGACACCTGCACAATAACTGCTCCCACGTCATTGATTACAATCATCATGGACCTGTTATTCCCTCTCCAGTCCAATTGTGATATATGTTCCACATTGGGATAATGTCCTCAGAGTGGATTGGCTCCTTGGTTGGGTGGAGTGTACAAGTACAGGAACACACCACACACTCAACCAGATCTATCCCCTGTTACAAGCAAATGGCATTGCACCCTTGAATATAAGTGGGGGTATCTCCAGGAGAGGAACCAGAGTGGAAAATAAAGGATATGGAAGCATAACAACACTACGATTGGCAAGGATTCTGAGGACTATTCTCTGCTCCTTGTCCTCTCTTGCGTTTTTTTCTCTCTCGATGAATGTACCTGGCTACAGTGATTCTAAGAGTGGTGTTTTGGTGGGTGATGTATGCAGTACATTCAAACTAGTGCTACACATAGTGACAGATGAGGTGGGGTAAAGACACACGCTGAAAAGTAAAGTGCTTTCAGGTAAATGGATGAAAGTAAAAAATACTTTGAAGTACTACTTAAGTATTTTGGGGGGTATCTTTATTATTTATATTTTGTACAACTTTTACTTTTACTCCGCTACATTCCTAAATAAAAAAAATAAAACATTTATTTTTTCTCTGACACCCAAAAGTACTTGTTACATTTCGAATGCTTAGCAGGACAGGAAATGTGTCTAATTCACAAACTTATCAAGAAAACACGTGGTCATCCCTACAGCTTCTGATCTGGCGGACTCACTAAACACACATGCTTTGTTTGTGAATGATGTTGGAGTGTGCCCCTGGCTATCCATAAATAAATAAAAATCAAATAAATTGTTCTGAATGGTTTGCTTAAAATAAGGAATTTGAAAGGATTCATAGCATTTACTTTTAATTTTGATACTTAAGTATATTTTTTGCATTGTCTTTTACTTTTGATACTTAAGTATATTTAAAACCAAATAGTTATTACTAGGTTACTTTCACGTTTATTTGAGGCATTTTCTCTTAAGGTATCGTCACTTTTACTCAAGTATGACAATTGGATACTTTTTCCACCACTGTGCTATTTAAATACAAACCAACCTCTATTTCTCTTACTCTCTCTCTCTCTCTCTCTCTCTTCACCATCCTATGCTGTAACTTCATCCTATGCAGTAACTCTTGTAATCTTCTTACTCCACCCTCCTATCTCTCACTTTTCTTTTCTCTCCTCCCTACTTTTCCCTCTCTTCCTCTCTCTCCCTCTGATTCCACCTCTTGCACAGTACTCCCCCTCATCTGACCACACAGGGACTCCAGTCTCCCCCCTATTGTCACTCCCACTGGTTGGATGATCATGTCCCTGAGAGAAACAGAGAGAGAAAGAGAGAAAATGGCAACATCCATCTATTTCACACACTTGGATAGTCACTACCTGAAACATATATGTACTCTCATACACACACACACAACATGCACATACACGCTCACAAATACACACACACCGCGAGAGCCTGTTGAACAGGCTGATGAGTCTTTATGCCTCCTGCTCTTTCTCCTGCTCTGTCATTCCCTCCATGTGGTCTGTCTGCTCCTCCTCCACCCTCCCCGTCACTGGGTTGATGCGCCCCGTAGCTTCTCCTTAGCTTCCCCCTAGCTTCCCTGTGGAACACAGTTACAAACACCTCCCTTTTAAATACTGTCCACTCCTAACCATCAAAAATTGTTTCTGTTGCATGCTCCGATTTATGCTATCAGTCAGAGTCATGTAACACAAGCCAAACGATTCATTGTGTCCCTATACAGTATTACAAAGTGTTGTGTTTGTGACATTATCAATGGTTGTTTTACACACCTGTATTCCTCTGTGTCAGAGTCTGAGAGTAGAGTACAGGGCATGGGTCACCTGACATCCACTCAGCAAGCCCTGCGCTGCCAGCAAACCTGCTGCATTACCATAGCCTGCGTACTTCACAAAACAACTCACTGAGAGATAGACAGAGAGAGAGAGAAAAGAGAAAATGGCAACATTCCTCTATTTCACACACTTGGATAGTCACTAACTGAAACAGATATGAAGGGGGGGTGAAAGAGAGAGAGAGAGAGAGATGAGTTACTACATGTGCTATGAGGGCTTAATAAGTGGGTTCTTCTAACTAAGAGTTACTTTGAAATGAGCTAGTAAGAGTGACAGGAGTGTGATATGATGTGGGCACCGTTCTCTTTGCAGAGCACAAAGAGGAGCTCGGCAGCACAGTGCTTGATGTCCGTGTCCACGTCCCCTCACTGTGGCCCCCTGCTCCGGCCTCAGTGCCACGTCCCTCAGAGGGGGGAGGATCTGTAGCGGTGGACAGGCAGAGGCAACTGTTACTGCTGGGTGGGAGCAAAGACCTGCTCAACCAGTTAGCTGCTATCCAGAACTCATGTAGGGAGGGGACAGACAGAGGCCCCAATATCACAAGTCGAAGCAGGCTTCTCCAACAATGTGAACTGAACATCAGACTAACATTATCATTCTGTATTAGAACCACAATAATCAGTTGGAGTTTCAGCCCAACGGGAGAGAACAGTACCTGTTGTCTGAGGTAGTGGCATGTCTCGCGGTGCGCACGGCAGCTCTCAGTCAACAGATTCAGGACTGGAGTCAGTTTCTCCTTCAACTTCTGACCCTTGATAATAAATTCATAGGAGATTTTGTCAGTTTATGACCCTTTATACACACCCAGTATGCTTCCATAGCTATTCTCTATTGAGATGCAACCCTCCACTGCACACCATGGGGGGTTAAAGGTCAAGGGTTAAAGGTCAAGGATCAGAGGTAAGGAGACATGGGGCAAACCTGAAATGGCACCCATTTCGAAATGATTCAGAACATATCTTTTCCACTTTGCCACAAAAAAGGAAACATTTAGACAACACCTAGAATGGCCACCATTACTTTTAAAAGAAAGAAGCAAATACAAATACATGGATAGACAACAGAAGAGGAGACAGCAGAAGCCCTCGTACATACCCCTGTAACTAACTCCTCAGTGAGTTCTTATCCATCACTGGTCAGCAGCAGGCAGTGTCGTAGCACTGCAGCCAGGCGGCGATAGAGAGCTGGATCCTGCTGAGAGGGACATAAAGAGAAGAGATGTTAAAAAGGCCTCCTGACCACAGATCTAGGATCAGTTTAAACTAACCCCCATTCTTAGCTTTAAAAATACTGGCGACAGCACCTAGCTACCTACTCACAAACTAAAAGCCAGCGATGCCCCATAGAAGGCGGACAAGGTACAGATTCAATAATTCAATGGAACTCTCCTCCACCCACCTCATCTGGCTTCTGTCTGTGGAAGCTGTATGTGATGTTGAACAGGGTCTTGAGGATCTCCACAGCCCTCAGTGACACCTCCTTAGAGACAGTTGGCGCACTGTGGTCGCTCAGCACCTCGTACTCTTCCCCCCACTGCACAGACAGACACAGCATTGACACCCCTCGCTCCTGGCAAAGGGAGACAGGGAGATATGGAGAGAGAGAGAAAAGAAAGAGAAATGTAGAGATGGCCGGAGAGAGGGGCATACAGTAGGCCTACCCATCCCAAATCATACGCCTAACCATTATCAGGGAAACCACAACTCCATCCTCCTCTAGGCTGTTACCTGCTGCAGTTGCACCCTGAGCTCTGGCCTCAGAGCCGTCAGCAGGAAGAGCAGCCATAGTTCATAAAACTGACCACTTGGAAGAGCTTTGGCACTGATCCCCTGCTTCAGTCTGTCTGATAGACCAGAGAGCAGTCAGAGAGAGAGAGAGAGAGAGAGATGAGGGAAGTGATGCCATACTATAAATAGTTTTTGCTGTACTCCAACAGTTGCTCTCTCTCACCTCAGAGCGCTGACCCTCTCTTGCGCCCTCTGACTGTTGTAGATTATATTACAAAGGGCTTTCAGGGGCTCCCTCCTCCCCAACTGGTCATCTTCCTCTTTCTCTTCTTTGTCCTCCTCTTCATCCCTCTCTACCCAGACATCCCTCTTTCCGTGCACCAGCGCTCCATGACCCAGAGAGCAGTGGTGCTTGGCATTGCAGGTTTCCGTGGAGACAGAGAGCAGGTTGCCATGGCAGGGTTCCGTGCTGAGGGTGCCGCAGTGGTCCCTGGTCACCGATGGCAATGTCGTTGCTCCACCTTGGCTGTTGTTGGCCGTAACCAGGGCTGGACAGGTCTGAGTGGAAGCCTGGGACAAGGGGTGCTGGGTCGGGCTATCACCGACAACGTTAGCATCCACGTTGCTAACCACTAATGAGCTAGCATTACCGCCCCTACTGCACCCACTGACCTCCGTGTCGCTCTGTTTACAGGCATCCGAACTGACATCAGAGGACACAATTAGCTTTGGAGTACACACACACACACTTACGTAGGCCACACATACGCACACACACATGGGCACGCACTTACACACACATGCACACACCCACTAATGAAACACTGCGCTGAATGGAGATTGGTGTAATGTAGTGTAAGGACCTGTCAGCTCAACTCTCACCCTCCCCCTCTCTCCTTCCCTCTCTGTCTCTCTTCCTTTTTCTCTCTATTCCTTTCTCTCTGTATCTCTCTCTCTTTCTCCTTCTCTTTCTGACGGTGTAATGAGTTTATCTTTTTACCTCATCCAGCTCTTTTTGCTGCAGTCATTTGCACAGCCATTATAGGTGGAAGAAAGAAGACAGAAATAGTGAATAATGACGTCATTAACATTATGAAGAGATACGACAGAGAGAGAAGAGAGGAAGTGAAGGGGGTGACAGAAGAGAGGGAGAAGAGGGGATGAGAGGGAGAAGGTCACTGTAGGGGAGGGAGGTGGAAAAGAACCATCCCACTGGACATTGTTCCTACGTCATTTCAACAACAAAAAGTATATGCGATAACGTTGAATCAACTTGGAAAACTGATTGGATTTGCAAGAAGTCATCAATATAAGGGAATTTTGTATTTTCTTTTACCCAACTTTTAACCTAAATTCAATGACATGGTAACCTTTTTTTTTGTCACATTCAATTCACGTTATTTGAGGGGGGAGGAAATAGAAATTAAGGGATGACAGAAGAATGAAAAAGAGAGGCAAAGGAGAAACTATGCAAAGGAATGACAGAAATAAAGAATAGTTCTAGTCTTTTCTTCGTCCTCAACTTGCTTCTTTCCCTCTCCTCAATATTGAAGAAGCAGCATTCAGCATACTGTGGAGAAGATGGGGGGATATGTGGGAAGGAGGGATAAAGATAATTGGAAAGAGAAAGAGGAGGAGAGGGTATAAAAATACAGTCAAGGATACATGGTGCAGTCATGGAGTATTGTAGTTATGGAAACAGACAACCCCATGGTGTGGTAGTCATGGTTACGGACAGTTGTTTACAGTAGTGTGGTAGTCATAGTAACACAGGCAGTGAAGTACTTGAGTGTTGTAGTGGTCCAGGTGTTTCTGGACACTGTCCTGGTCTCCTTGTTTGATGCACTGAATGATCCTCTCCAAATCCATATGCATGATTACACACACACACACACACACACACACACACACACACACACACACACACACACACACACACACACACACACACACACACACACACACACACACACACACACACACACACACACACACACACACACACACACACACACACACACAATTACAATGCTGAACCAGAGCAGTGTGATCAAGCATTACTTTATTTTTATCCTAGCGTACAAGACTCAATCTTAAGTCATGCAATAGCAGCACACATTCTACCTACATCTACAACCAACAAACCAGGTGTCCCTTCAATGGCAGGATACAGGTAGCAACCTTGGTCTTGTCTCTTTGTCTCTCTGCGTTTCTCTGTGCAGTTTCTCTCTCCTAAACCCTGTATGTAGTCTAATCTAATCTCCCTCACCTCTTTCTCTCTCTCCCTCTTTTCACAGTACAATAGGCCATGGATTATATTGTGAACTTTGACTAGTAAATGGACAGAGACAGACAGCAAAATAAGGAATGTTTCACAGATTAGAAATTGGAACAATACAGAGAAGATAGCCTGGTAGTGAAGGGAACATGAGGAAATGAAGGAATGCTTCACAAATGAGAATGTTTTAATATTTTATCCTCCTCATCGACAGACAGACAAACAGACAGACATGCAATGAGACAGGCAGTCAGACTTTTGGGAGAGAGTAAGTGGTCACCATCAAAGAGAAAAAGAGAAAAGACGATTAAAAATTAGGAGGGCGAGTTGACAAGGTACTGATGCTGCTCATACTTGTTAAAGAAAGGGGAGGATGAAAAGAGAGTTGTGAAAAGGGGGAGTCGGAGAGATGAAAGCCTGTGAGCCTACCCAGCTAGCAGAGTGGATCTGGGCCAATTCCGTCTGAGAGTCGTGGGCACACGGCTGAGAGTCAGTCTCGGCCGACATCCTTCGGCAGTATTACTTATGGCCAGGATGCGGGGATTGAGCTCTGGCCGATTCCGGTGTGAGTTATCTGGCCCAAATGTATTACTTGGGGGAGGCAGGTAGCCTGGTGGTTAGAGTGTTGGGCTAGTAACTGAAAGGTTGCTGGATCAAATCCCAGCGCTGATAAGGTACAAATCAGTCACTCTTCCCCTGAACAAGGCAGTTAACCCACTGTTCCCCGGTAGGCCGTCATTGTAAATAAGAATTTGTTCTTAACTGACTTGTCTAGTTCAATAAATAAAACAACTTGATTGAGGCTACTCTCTAGCAAATGATTACACTGGCTGCTTTATGTAATTCATATTTTCTCATTGTTTCTGTGATCAAAAAATACAATTAACATTTAAACGAAATTCTTTAAGAATCCTGTGTAGTGTTTTAGTATTTTGATACTTTGTGCAAGGCAATAGATAAGCATTAAAAACTTGGATGTGGATGGAGGCTCTCGAGTGGTGCAGCGGTCTAAGACACTGCATCACTGCGTTGCTACAGATGCTGGTTCGAGACCCATACGCCCGGGAGACCATGAGGCGACGCACAATTGGCCCAGCGTTGTCCGAGTTAGGGGAGGTTTTGGCCGGTCGGGAAAAAACACGAGATGAACTGCTACAAAAAAGACCCGCTAAAGCCAAAGAACACTCCGTAATGTTCACAACTACATATACTTTGAAATCGCGAAAAGTGGGAGGTGTGGTCAAGAAACACTGGCATATTTTATCATCGGACCCAGCTTTGCCGGCTGAATTTAAATATCCACCACGTATTGTGTATAGGAGAGGTCGCAATTTACGCCATAAATTGGTTCATGCCAACTGCCAGCCACAAAAGAAAATTAGCCAAACTCTTTTACGCCCTCTACCAAATGGTAGCTATAAATGCAGAGGATGCGCACAGTGCAACAATATGATGAAGTGTGAATATTTCTGCCACCCACACACAGGAAAAAGGTTCCAAATGAATTACATTATTACGTGTTCCACCACCCATGTTATTTACATTATTAAATGTCTCTGTTATGTCGGTAAAACCACCCGCTCTCTCAAACAGAGAATTAGTGAACATAAAAGTTCAATCAGGAGAAACGACAGGGATTATCCAGTCGCTGTACATTTCAATGACCTGAAGCATGACATTTCCACCTTTAGATTTTGTGGCATAGAGAAAGTTAAGATATCAGACAGGGGAGGAGATATTAATAATACTCTGAGTAAAAGAGAATGGATTTGGATTTTCACCCTCCAGACATTATTTCCTAAAGGACTTAATCATGAAATGCCTATGTATGTTATGTTGTGAATTTGAACATGAAATATGTGTCTCTTGTAGATTATTCTGACGTTTTTCGTACGATGTACCCAATGACTAATGAAAACTTGCCATGTCCTCATTGAGATTTTACAGACGTGTTCAATACGCCTTATTTATACACTTTTGTAATATTTATGAATTGCATATTGTTATATTTGGTAGCACTTATTTGTTTTTCCTTTGCCTCCAACCCCCTTCGATGTATAGAACGGATGTGGGTGGGGCCAGGTCTACATAAGGGTGCAAATTTTTTTTAAATCACAAAAACTCTGACGAAGGCCGTGTGGCCGATACGTAAGCTTATTAAATATCGCTGATACTATCAAGAGCAGTGTGCGGTTTCCTTTTTCCTTCGGCCGGTCGGGATGTCCTTGTCCCATCGCGCTGTAGCGACTCCTGTGACAGGCCAGGAACATGCACGCTGACCCAGTCACCAGGTGTATGGCGTTTCCTCCAACACTAAATGTTTCTTTGTGGATGGGTATAATTTGTATGTATATAATGTATAATAATAATATTTAAAATGACTAAATCGGGAGGGATTCTGGTAAGATGCCGGCAAAATTGGCTGAATTCCGGTAGACGGAAACGGCCCGATGTAATTGGGCCGATTCTGGGCAGTCATTCATTTTGATTCCGGGCTGAGTCCGACACCCGATTCCGGGACGATTCAATCAGTTCCAAGCCCCCCTCATTGCTAGCTGGGTAATGCCTGGTTGGGGATTTAACACATCTTCTTGACACTTACATCACAAGAAAGATAAGAAAGTATGCAGGTAAGTCATTGTAGTTATAAACACAATTTACAATTGTGTAACTGATCAGTTGTGAACATGAAATAATAATCTGTAGTTGTAAACACATTCTCAAACGTGTAATAGATGAGTTGTGAACATACACTTTTTTTGTAGTTGTAATCGCATTCGCAAACTTGTAATATCTGCAAAACGTGTAATATCTGCAAGAAACAATTGCATCTGTACATGTCAATTTCGCACGCTCAGACTTCTGGCAGTGCTTTTTACCATGAAACATATTTGCAGATGTGCAAACAGCGATTTGCAAGGAGAGAGAGAGAGAGAGAGAAATGCCTCTTTTCCTTTGGAACGTTTGTGAGTGTAATGTTAACTGTTTATTTTTGATTGATTGTTTTGTTTATTATCTATTTCACTTGCTTGGGCAATGTTAAAATATGATTCCCATGCCAATAAAGCTCATTGAATTTAAATGAATTGAGAAAGAGAGCAGGAGCTCTTGGAAGTGGAACCTGTTTCTTCTAACCAATCAGATTAGGTTTTTATAGACCAATATAGGCTACTCTACACTGGTTGGTTACAGCTCACATGGGCGTGCTGGCGCAACCACCTGTCAGCGGCGTGTGTTACCAGGTTACCACTTGCGCTGTTACTTGTCATGAAAGAAAGACATTTAAACTTGCTCAGCTGTTACTTGTCATGGTGGGTAAGTTTACATTTCTTTCTCTTATGGCTAGTAGGCAAGCTTTTTTTTTCCTTAGTAAAACTTTTTGGGAAGCTATTGTCCAAGTCTCTCTCTCCTTGCTTGCAAATCTCTGTTTGCACATATTCAAAAGTTTTAGAATACCTACTCATTCAAGGGTTTGCTTTATTTTGACTATTTTCTACATTGTAGAATAATAGTGAAGACATCAAAACTATGAAATAACACATATGGAATCATGTAGTAACCAAAAAAAGTGTAAAAAAAATCTAAATATATTCTATATCTAGATTTTTCAAATAGCCACCCTTTGCCTTGATGACAGCATTGCACACTCTCAACCAGCTTCACGAGGTAGTCACCTGGAATGCATTTCAATTAACAGGTGTGCCTTATTAAAAGTTAATTTGTGGAATTTCTTTCCTTCTTAATGCATTTGAGCAAATCAATTGTGTTGTGACAAGGTAGGGGTGGTATTTGCCCTATTTGGTAAAAGACCAAGTCCATATTATGGCAAGAACAGCTCAAATAAGCAAACAGAAATGAAGGTCAGTCAATATGGAAAATGTCAAGAACTTTCAAAGTTTCTTCAAGTGCAGTCGCAAAAACCATCAAGCGCTATGATGAAACTCGGTCTCATGAGGACCGCCACAGGAATGGAAGACCCAGAGTTACCTCTGCTGCAGAGGATAAGTTCATTAGAGTTAGCAGCCTCAGAAATTGCAGCCTAAATAAATGCTTCACAGGGATCAAGTAACAGACACATCTCAACATCAACTGTTCAGAGGAGAAAAAAGAAAATCTATGAAGCTAAAATGCCTGTTCCATCTGACCGCGCAATCCACTGCCTCATCAGCCCAGCCAGGCAATTTATGAACTTGATCTCCACTATAAAAATCATCTAGACATTATCTCACATTTCTTTTAGACTAAAGTTTTTTTTAAACGGCAGGGATTTGTATAAATCTTGCTGTCTGTCTCTCTGACATTTGCAACATTGTTTCAATACTGAAATTCGGTCGTCAGCTGTCCCATAGTAATGAACGTGTCGGGAGTCGGGACGAGACAAACAGGCAGCATTTCTCAGGAGGCAAAAGAAACGCACACCTGTTTAGGCGAGAGAGAGATTAAAGTAGATGTCACACGTCAATTTTGATTGATGACCCTATGTGAACCTATGTGAACGCTATGTGAACCCTATGTCCTGATGACGTGTGCATGCCCAAGGGCTGCCGGTCAGGCCAGCCTGGTGGTTAGGTGGGTGCTGGTTGGGTGAGTAAGGGTCCAGTTGTCAGGTCAACCGGTAATGATTTATGACCCAAGCCTGATTGGGGGCTGGGTGGTTGAGTAAGGGTCCAGTTGTCAGGTCAACCGGTAATGATTTATGACCCAAGCCTGATTTATGACCCTATGTAATGATTGATGACCCAATGGCGTGTAGAAGGGTGCATGCCAATATTTGGGTTTCAGGTCAGGACATCGTGGTGGTTAGGGGGGCTTTGGGGTAAGTAAGTGACCAGGTGTCAGGTCAACCGGTTACTGTTTCTCACGGTTTGGGGTGGTTAATGCCCCTTATAAAGCGCCTGAACAATACCTGTTTAAGACTGTACATGATAACCCCCCCTGAATATTAAACAAAAATGACACCTATGCCAATTTTAGGGATGTTATGCTCGGCTTGTCATGAACCCAGTGACCAAAGCCTTGAAAAAGTTCTGTGTGAAGCTCCAGAATGTTTTAAAGGATTTTTGGGTACGAGTGAGGGCCACATGTCTTACATATTCCACCCGGAGGATTCTACGGTAAAGATATTCACAGACAGTGGACCCAAACCCCTTTATCCGGCAAAACCTGGGAGTTTTCCCCCGGCTCTGGGGATGAGAGAATGGCTAAACATCAGGCTGGCTCTTTGTAAAATTGAACAGGTCCTGAGTGGTACAAATGTGCCAGGATATGCGTTGGAAGAACAGGTCTGCGGCCGCAGTGATCTCAAGGCTCTAAGAATTGCTTCAATGGACTATAGCCCTGACAACAAAGTGACAATTTTAGCCTGTGACCTTTATGATAAGTCTAATGCTACAAAGTCTGTCAATTCTCCTGTAGCTTCCAGAGCACGCAAACATGTAAACTTTTTTATTCCTGTGTTTAGTTTTAAATGGGTGGATTATCCAATTTTCATAACACTTATGAATAAGCTGGACATTCTCTTCCAAAATGGTGAACAGTTACAGCGCTGGGCGAGGCTTTCCTTGAGACAGAGTCAAGACCAAAAGGCCCGACGTCGGATCTACCCCTGGAGTGAAAACTTACCAAGTGTTGATGAACCTTGCAAGAGATCCCGGCATTTTGATGGCCAACTGGACACTGATAATGGGGGATGGTTGCATCAGATCCCTGGATCTGTAAGAAAGGCTGCGTAAAAGACCTTAATAATGTAAGGCTATAAAATGTATGTACTAAATATTTTGAATGAAATAAATGGTTTTAAAAGCAGAATCTCACCACGTCATGAACTCGTTAGTTTGTTCACTCTTAGCCCAGTCTGTCCCTGAGAAAAAAACTTGCTGAAAAAGCCATGTGCGCGCGTATGTGTGTGAGGGAGTTTTCTGTAGTGGCTGTGTGTGTGTGTGTGTTTCAAAAACAGAAAAAGGGGGCGGGGTGTTTGTTAAAAAAATACCCTTGCATCTGCGCTCAAGGCTCTCTCTCTCTCTCTCTCTCTCTCTCTCTATGCCTGGTGGGTCGTTTGAAACCAAGGTTTACACTATCCTGCAAAACAGATGCCTACCCCCTCAACAATAATATTGTGTCTTAAGCCTCCTAAACACAAAGTCCTTTCAAAAACTATTTTTTAGGTGGGTTAAAAAATCATTCATCCCAGCGATGTTGAGACCACCCCACCCCTGCATCGAGGTGCTAGCACCCCGGAGATTTTAGAATATCCAAAAGGATCCTAATGTTTAGACACCCCCAATACCATGTGTTTGAAATGTGTCAAATATATCTTGGGAGGGGTATAGCCCGAAAAAACGACAAACCCCAGATGCTCTGTAAAAAGCATTCAATGCTTTCTCTAGGTCGGGGGGTACAAAAGCTAGGCAAAACAGGTCCCCTGTTAGACCCGTTTTAGCGCCGCTACAAATTTACCCTACAGCATCCCCCAGGAATAGTTAACGGACTGAAGCGTTAAAAAGATAATCTGGGAAAACAGTCTAATGGATCTATCGGAAGGTGAGTTCTTGAAATAAATATATATTTATATTAGATTTGGTTGTTGTGGGGAATTGTTTGAAAAGCGTGGTATGTTATAGAAATATTAAACAATCATTAGGACCAGTATGCTTACCGTATAACAAGTCAATATTAGCTAAAGTGATTATAGCTTTAATATTGTCGAATGTTTTATAGATTCTGAAGCATTCACGCAGATACTCCGAGGTATAACTGAGCTCGAACCATCCATAGGGTCTCCGGAACAAATTGCAGACATCCAAACGCCGACCCTGAATTGTAAACGTAAGTAAGCTCCAAGAATTCCGTAAAAATATTTATACCTTAAAAACCAAAAGTGTCGGCATCTTATATTAAAAGTTATTTTATGTGTTTACAGCGGACATACAGCCTAGAAGGTTAAACGAGGCCCTATGGAGCCTGAACGGTTTCTGCGAAGCATATGACTACGAGACAATTCTGCCCTACTCCCAGGATGTATTTACACACAAGCCGCGAACAGAGACTTTAAAAGGCAGGTCAACTCCCCTGGGCCAGGACCCCGGTGCGCCCCATATTTCTAAACATCAACGGACAATCAGTGCCCAGATCCACAGTTCCGCTTCACCCGAACAATTCTACGTGGCCAGTATTCACGAGACAGCGTTCCAAGGACAAGGTATGAATCAATTATATATTATTATTTATATCGATATATTATTATTTTAATATTTATATATTTTTTATTTATTTTTATGCCTGAATATGTTAAAACAAGGCCTTATATTGTTTTTTTTTTTTTTTCAGGCTCACCATCTACCGAACCTGCAGATGCTGTAATACAGGTTGACCAAAGACATGTTCCCGAGTTCTCAGAGCTTCTTCAGAACAGCCCTCGTCAAAAAAGCCGAGGTATTTAATTAATGTATTGTTAATATATAGGCTTATATCTGAAATGTATTTGACATTTTTAGCTAACATATTTTAGGGTTAATAACCTATTTTTGTATGTATTATTTTTATTTCAGACTCCTCCCCGGCTTATAAAGACAACGAAGAAGCTACCCATAGAGAACCCGAGGAGGCGCCAAAGACACCAGTCAAGAAAACAGGGAAACCTGATGATTTCAAAGATTTAAATGAAATTTCTGAGGTAGACGATTTGATGTTCTGTGAAGCTGCCAACCTTCTTGAATCGGCCAATTCTGTGGGGGCAACAGCCGATTCTGAAATAGACCAAGCCCTTTTTTTCAAAGCTTTTACCCTGGGTTTAAAATCACGAAAGGCTCTACTACAGAGGCGCATGTGTATTCTACTAGAGCAGCAATACAATCAGGATGTGTCATTCTGGCGTAGCGAGCTACCCCGTATGTTAAAAAACATTAGGGTTAAAACAAGCAAATACCGCCGTTAAAAAACACACATGTAAACACCCACACATCCTTAATTAGACAAATGGCGCCCCCTATAGACCTAAGCGAGACAATTGAAAGCCTCTTAGCCCTGATCCCTACAGAGCTCCAAGATATAATTAACCATATGAATGATTCGGGGGTAATTGACATAATGACTATAGATGAAAATCTATTATCACAGATTCCCGCCGAACTCATAGACCTTATTAACCGTATGAATGAGTCTGGGCCTTCCGATGAAAACATGTTATCACAGATTCCCGAAACAATCATATCTCTAATTACCCAGCTGAACGCGAACCCTAGGTTTAATTCGGCCCCACAGACACCTCTAAGACAGCCTTTAACACCCTTGTCCGAAGAGTCTGAAACCCAATACGATGTTTTTGAACAGTTGGACAAATGTCTAGCAAATCTGGAGGGGGAAGGTCTTGAGCGCAGTGTACAGAACGAGAGCCCTAGGTTTAATTCGACACCCCAGACACCTATAAACCATCATTTAACACCCTTGTCCGAAGAGTCTGAAACCCAATACGATGTTTTTGAACAGTTGGACAATTGTCTAGCAAATCTGGAGGGGGAAGGTCTTGATCCAAGTGTACATGTTTTGCGCCGAAATAAATTCCACAATATTGAGGTTCGACAGTTTTTCAATTTCGCATGGGGGGGTCAGATTCGGGAATATGCTGTGTTTTACGTAATGCTTATGGACACTTTGAATGAACTGTTAGATAGGGTTAGAGATTATAGCGAACCTAGGGATCTCTTACAGTTGGAAATTTGTGGAGACAGTCTGCAGAGCCGTGTATCGCTTATTTTACAGAATGGTGAAGCAGATCTTGAACAATTTGTTAAACTGCTAGAACGCCTTGTTCAGTCAAATTTAAACGTGCTAGCAGATAGGACCCTCGAACTTGTAGTACAATTAGTACGTCAACCACAAGGGGGCGGTGGTCAGAGAAGGAAGCTCGATAGCCTAATGCAGTCAGAAATCATAAGCAATAAAAGGGCCTACCTCATAATCGTTCCCAATCCTGGTAATAAGCTATGCTTTGCCCTAGGGCTGGCCCACTTACTCAGCCCAGGATGTACAGATCTAGCCGCGTTACAAAAAGCTCGAGAGCTACAAACTGCTGTGGGTCTCGGTATACAGGATGCTGTGGCTTTCTCAGACATAGTCAAATTTGAAAACTTTCTGAACATCAAGATTGTGGTTTTGTACCACAGTAGGGCTAATGACGCTCTCTTAAAGTTTCAAAATATACACGAACCACACCCTAAGACTATGTATTTTTATGTGCAAAATGAGCATTACTATGCCGTAACTAACATCACAGCCTATTTAGGCGCCCCATATGTCTGTCCAGCCTGTCATACCGGCTACACACGCATGGGGGGGCACTCGTGCCGTTATAACTGTTCAGTATGTCTGGATAAACATTGCCCTATGCAAATGCTAAACTTGACACCCTGTGAGGATTGTCACCGCACATGTCGTTCGGCCTACTGTTACGAAAAACACAAAACTGAAACATGGCACCCCAAGGCCTGTAAATATGTAAGCAGTTGTGACATTAACAAGAAATGTCCAAAATGTCATTGCAATTACAACCTTAAAATAGACAGCCCTAAACCCCATGTTTGTGGAATTCTACATTGCCCAATCTGTAAAGGGCCTTTGAAAAGCAGAGACGCAGAAGTGCTTCAAGAAGTACCACATGAGTGTTACATTCAGCCCTTGGCTGAAGATGAACATACAGAGAAATATGTTTTTTATGATTTTGAGACAAATCAGCAATCAGGGGTTCACTTGCCTATTTTTGTATCCACCATGACTTTCAAGGGTGAAAAGTGGTCGGCCGAGGGGCCCAATTGTGCCCGGCTCTTTCTAAAACATTTTAGAAAGGCCCAGTACAGAAACTTCACGTTTATAGCTCACAATGCTAGAGCCTATGACTCCTATCTGCTTCTGAACCCTTTGATACAGCAAGGCGTTGCGCCAAGTGTTATTGCTCAAGGGAGTAAAATCTTATGTTTTGTTGACCCAGCCTTCAAACAGAGATACATTGACAGCTTAAGCTTCTTACCCATGAGATTGGCTCAAATGCCAGAGGCCTTGGGTTTTGAAAACTCTGTCAAAGGTTATTTCCCCCACTTCTTCACATCTGAGGAGAATCTACATTATATAGGATCTTATCCATCCCCCGAAATGTACGGGTGTGATCAAATGTCTCCCAAAGAGCGTGAGAAATTCATGACGTGGTACGAGACAGTAAGACATGGCACTTTTGATTTCCATAAAGAGATGGAATCATACTGTGACAATGACGTTGTTATACTTCGTGAAGGATGCCTCAGATTCAGAGAAGAGGTAATCAAAGATGCGGGCATTGACCCCTGGAGCTGTACAACTATTGCATCAGCGTGCATGAAAACCTATCGTACACACTATCTAACTCCTGCATCTATAGCTATCCCATCGCCAGACAACTACCGACGCCAATTCAAGGCCTACTCTAGTGGTTCCATTCAATGGTTGGAGTACTTGGCCCAGGATAAAGATATTTTTATCCAACATGCTTTGAATAGGGGTGAGAAGGCGTTTGGGCCTTACCATGTAGATGGATACACACAGCTTGACGGGGTTGAGACAGTGTATGAGTACAACGGTTGTTTCTTCCACGGTTGTAAATTATGCTTTGTCCCCCAGGCCATGTGTGTCCTAACCCAAAAGACTTTTGGGGAAATGTACCAAGAGTTTCAAGACAAACTGAATTCTTTAAAGGCTACTTACGGGTTAAAAGTTGTGGTTTTGTGGGAGCACGAATGGACAGCCCTCAAAAAGGCGGATCCTAGTGTTCAGGCCTTCCTTACCCATTATGACCCTCCAGAGCCCCTGGAACCGAGACAGGCCTTGTTTGGAGGCCGGACCAATGCTTTGACATTGCGTTATGTAGCTCAACCCGACGAGACCATAGGCTATGTAGATTTTACATCCCTATATCCTCATGTAATGAGTTCCTCATTCTATCCTATAGGGCATCCTGAAATTATTCACAGCGACTTTGACATACCTCAAAATTATTTTGGTTTAATCAAAGCGACTGTCTACCCTCCTAGGGGGCTGTTTATACCTGTGTTGCCGTACAAGGGTCCTAAAGGAAAACTTTTCTTCCCCCTTTGTCGCACATGCTGTGAAAACAACAACCAGGAAAACCCATGTGATCACTCAGATCAACAAAGAGCCCTGACCGGTGTATGGGTCACCGTAGAATTCTCTAAGGCTTTAGAGAAGGGGTATCGTGTGGCCAAAATCTTTGAAGTGTGGAACTTTTCCAGGAAATCAGACACACTTTTTAAAGAGTACATCAAGACCTTCTTGAGATGCAAGCAGATGGCTTCAGGCTATCCTGCATCGGTCACAGATCAAGAAAGTAAAGACAAATACATTCAAGACTACCATGACAGAGAAGGCATACTTCTTGACCCTGACAGAATAGAGGTCAACAAAACCAAAAGAAATGTTTCGAAATTGTACTTGAACTCCCTTTGGGGGAAATTAGCGCAGAGATGCAATATGCTAACAACTTCGATCATTAAAGACCCCGAAGAATTTTTGGAATTTGTTTTTTCGGACCAATACGAAATTTCACATTTTTCCTTCTTGAGTCAAGACATTGCCTTGGTGCAATGGCGGCGCAACCAAAAGTGGGTTCTACCCCCTGGTAATGTAAATGTGTTTCTTGCAGCATTTACCACAGCCTATGGCCGACTTGAACTGTACACCCTCATGGAACAGCTTCAGAGGCGGGTTCTTTACCACGACACAGACTCTGTGGTCTATGTAAGCAAACCGGGGGATTGGAACCCCCCACTTAGCAACTATCTTGGGGGTTTAACTAGTGAACTCGAAGAGGGTGACCATATTACAGAATGGTCCTCATGTGGTCCAAAAAGCTATGCTTTTAGGACTAAAGCCAATCACGTGGTGTTGAAAGCCAAAGGCGTGACTCAAAACTACGAAAATGCCCCGCGTGTAAACTTGGAATCAATCACGCGCTTGGTCGAGGGGTTCGTAAAGGACAGGAATAGTGACTTGGAGATTTTGAGCTCCTACAACAAAATAGTGAGGGATAAAAAGGGGTTCCATCTAAGAAACGCACCACTCACTAAAAGATTCAGGGTAGTCTATGACAAGAGACAGCTATTGCCTGACGGTACCACATTGCCCTTTGGCTACTGACTTATGCTACAAGCCCCCAGTGTGTCTTAAAGCTTAAGATATTATGACTGCTGTCGAGGGTTTTGACCCCCGTCTACAATTGCCTTTTTCAGCATTAATTGCAGGCCCTTCAAACAGTGGTAAAACTTTTTTTGTAAAAAGTATTTTAGAGAATTCTGAACATGTGTTATCTCAAAAGCCTGACAATATTGTATGGTGTTATTCATGTTACCAACCTCTGTATGATGAATTATTGAAGACAATAAAAATCAAGTTTGTTGAAGGAATACCCGAATCTCTGTCTGATGACGAACTTCTCCCCCCACATAAATATAATCTGCTGGTTTTGGACGATATGCTATTTGCTGGTAGCGAACACCCCGAAATTGCACGAGCTTTTACCCAATATACTCATCATAGAAACCTGTCCGTGCTTTACTTGGTCCAGAATGTGTTTCACCAAGGTAAAAATAGTCGGACCATTAGCTTGAATGCCAACTACATGGTATTGTTTAAAAATCCTAGAGACAAACTGCAAATTAGCACTCTAGCTCAGCAGATGTACCCTGGACGGAAATCATACTTTATGGAGAGCTATGAGGACGCTACCAAAGAGCCATTTTCTTATTTAATCGTGGATTTAAAAGCAAATACTCCAGAACACCTTAGGCTACGTACAGGGCTGTTTCCGGGGGAGAGGCCTGCTGCATACCTTCCTAAAAAGTAAACGCTATGTCTCTGCGTTTAAAAAGAAACCTGCCCCTCTTGAGAAGGCTAGTTGGGTCTACAGCTAAAGAACGGAAGGCCATCTTGGGTCGCTGTTCTTCAGATCTCATATTAGCCCTATGTGAGATTGCTTTGAATCTTCTCAAAGGACGCATTCCACTCACCCTGAACCAATTGAAAAAATTAAAGAGACAAAAGACAGCGATCAAACTCTTTGCCAATAAAAGGGCCAGTCTTCAAAAGAAAAGACATAGTATACAACAGTCTGGGGGTTTTCTTCTACCTTTACTCAGTATAGCCGTGCCCTTCATCACCAGCCTTATTGCGGCCAGACGTGGGGGTTGAACACGTGGTGTGATGGCCACTAAAATGTACTTGGTGCCTCAACAAGAGTTGGATAGACTTAAAAAACAAATGCAGGGTCCTGAAGATATCAGACAAACAGCGGAAAATGATTTGGATACGGCCATGAAGGATGTTTTGAACCGAAAAGGATTGAACCCCTATGATAAGATTCAAAAATACACAAACCTAATGCAAAGGTATTTGACTCGGGTAAAGCAAGGGGAGAGAGAGACTAACCATTTAACCCTTTCCCTACCGGACCCTTTAACAGATGTCGAACCTAACGATAGCCATGCCCCTGTAAGGCCTGTACCGGCGATCTTACCTAGTGGAGATAATATGTCTGGTGAAGCTCAAATGCCATTTGAAGATAAAGTTATGCATGACCTACTGACACATGTGCCTTTACGTAACAGGAAGAATGTTAAATACATTATGAACAAGATAAAAGACTCAAAGGGGATAGCTGCTTGGAACGACTCTGGAGAGTTTATCCTTCAGGGCTCTGTGGTCAGGGGGTCACATATGCTGGACTTGCTTAAAAGTACCACGGCTGCCCACAAGGTTGCTGATGACCGAAGGCCTCCCGGCTGGCGTCAGTTTCTTAAGGCCCTGGCAATCCTCAACATCCCCCTCTCCGGTGTACCCAACCATAAGCTTCGTCAACAGATTCAAGCTTTAAAACAAAAGCCTTCAACGAGATACAGCACCCCTAAAGATGCCCCAACGACACCGTCCCCCTATGAAAGCGATGATGCTAACTCATTTACTCCCATGAACGTCTCAGGACCTTTTCCTAATCCCGATCTCTCGGGGTGGTTAGACTTTTGAAAATGACTTTTGAATGACTATGATTAAATTCAATAAATTTTTTATTTGAAAAATAAGCAAGTTAACATTTGTGGCATTCTTGAAACATATGACGTGAGCATACGCCTTGATTACGCGTTCTTAAAGGACACACATTTGAACACTTTTGATATTTTCTAACAAAACAAGATACAAGGTTATCATTACTTCTTAAATCATCCTTATAAAGAGACATAACATCTTCAAAAGAAACTCCCCGGGCTCTTTGGCACAGGTAAAATACACAGTGGTGACCGCATGTAGTGGAAAGGTTATCTTGCACTTGTTTGATGCTGTAGTAGATCTTTGTACCGTTTAGGGTCAAAAAATCTTTAATAGATTTAGGGAAATGTGAAAAACCGGGGGGAAAGCCATAGGAATCAAAAAAAGTTGAGATTTTTCGTCCACCTTCCTGTTCTAATGTCATAGCTAGCCAATGTTCACCAGGCATGTGTTTAGGATGGGTATTGACAATAAACATTGCAGGCCTCTCAGGCCATATCTCAATAGGTAATTCATCACAAGCCAACACTCCACAAAATTGTTTTCCAATCAAGCGGCTCATGAGCCCGTCCAACTCTTGGGTATTCATGTCTTTGCTCAAAGGTTCTTAATAATAATCCACTAAGACCTGTCTTCGGGCATTCACTTCCAAGATTGAATCAGAGCATGCGTAAACAATCATGCTAACTGTACAGGCTAAAGGTGTACGGAAACGCATTTCCAGCCTGAGGTTACCTTGGGACACCACAGACAGATTTCCTGAGGTGTCATCATCAGGGGATAAATTGAAAGCATACAACGTGTAACCCTCTGCAAAATCATTTCTGTCAATAGGTAAAGAGAGATCTTTTAGATGTCGCCCTGTAGCCAGGAATAGATTGTAAAATTCTCGCACAGATATGTTGTTATTAAATTGGGGTTGGAAAGCCTTCGCCGGAACCTGACGTCCGTCCTGACAGAGAGCTACATACTCTGCATTGAAGTGTTGAAAATTAAAGGGGTTTTTATCTAAACTCCCCGTATTAGAGGCGTGATCAACCAGACCTATAACCACATATCTAGGTAAAGGGCCTAGAAATAGGTTTTCTTGACTGCAGATTCTACTGCCCACAGGTATGCTAAAGGTTTTCATGGTAATTCTTTGGAGAGGGTAAAGGGCATTTCCTTTCATCAAAGCATGTGAGTGACCCAGGCGTACGGCCGGAGATACAGACACTTTTTTAATAAAAAGGGTGGCCCCCAACACTTTCAAACTAAAATCCCCGTCTTGTGGAGACATCAGGCAAAAATCATCCTTGGCCCTGGTTAATTTTAATCTTAAATCAACCGAATTTAAGAGTAACCGTTCTTGAAAGAAAATGTCAGAGTGTATAGGGCCTAGCAAATGAAACTCTCGAGATTCGGCGCAGTAGCGAGCTCGTGCCGCTAGTCCTTTGTTTGCACCGGTGGAAGGGTCTGTCGATTCCATAGAGGCTCCTGCAGTATCCTTGCTAAACAGCCCGGCGCTAAATTGTGTTTTGAGAGTGTCTTCGGAGTAGTTTAGTAAACACTCCATGATGGCTCTATAAGGGTATGTGGCGCTGCTTTGACTGATTAGGCGTTCACCCAAAGTCACATCAACTTGGGAGAAAATGGTGGCCAAGGGGTAATTAATGAGACTCACTTTGGCATCGCCTGCAATATTAGACCCATCTCTTTTGGTCACTTTTAGACGTAAATGCACCAAGGTGTTGTTGAGGTCCAGATAGTTGTCACCGTGGCCTGGTATGAAAAATTCGATAGGCCCGTTATCGGTAATAGCAGAGAGAGGGGCTATCTCCACATAACTGGATCTATCTATTGAATGCTGCGTTAACGGGGCCGTGAAAAGATCGAGTTCTGTCTTTATAGCTTCAGAGGACATTCGATGTAAAAGAGCCATGTCACTTATTCTTTTAGAAAATACTTCCTAGTATTCTTTTAGCCTGTTTTGGTTCAGACCTCCTCACTTTACCACGTCTTTGACTTACTGAGGTTCTTTTAACAGTTAACCGCCGCTTTTTAGGTGCCGGCCTGCGTCTTAAACCTGGGGGTCTCTTTTTTGGTCTTCGAGACAATATCATAAGCCCCGAGCCTTCTTGATGCTCCACATCTGGTGACGCCCTTCGGGTCATAGCATTGGCTACAACCTCACTTACTATATTTTTAGCCGCGGATTTTAAATGTGGTTTGGCTATGCTGAAGCCCCTCTTCATAAACGGTAAAACCATCCTAAAGAGGTTACGGAATATACCGCCTATCCCCGCACCATACATTGTCGGTGCTCCATGATATCCTGGTAGTCCATTACCAACTTGATCCACATAGTATGAAACATAACGGTTAGGGTCGAGCTGATGGTGCTCCATAACTCTTTTATTTGTATTATGTTTATAAATATAATACAGATATTATATATGTAGAGAGGTTTTGGTGGGTCTAAAGTGGAGTTTTACAATCGTTTTACCATAAGTAAATTCAATGTTTTCGTTCTGATCCGTTTTAAGCTCAACCAGAATGTTTTCAATATAGTTCTTGCTGACATGTACGTAGTGCGGCTTGTCATAATTGACAGTGACGATGTCCCCATCCTTTCCGTCTATATGAACTGTTCGCAGGAGGGGCACACAGGTGTCTCCGACCCTTTGATAGGTTATGATGTCGGTATACACAAATATGTTGTAAAATCCTGCATGTATATCCGCAGGGAATGGGAATAATTTATCGTTCACATACGTCCATTTATTGGGACCCATCCCCAACATGTAGGCTAAATTACCGCTGGTCTTTATACCTCCGTTAGCAGGCCCTGAGATTTGTATCCTTTTATGGATTGGATTGTAGAATAGGAATATTTCCATCTTGTTCAGGGTTAGGTGTTCATTCAACTCTGAGACGATCCTGTCGACGGTTCTATAGAAACCTTTTTTAAGCTTAATAAGTTTTGCAGGTTCCGATAACCTTTTGCAATAAAAATCACGGTCCTTAGCTTTGATATTATACCAACTATGGGGGTATGTAATCTCGCTGAGACCTACTTCCCAAGCCTCTGATAACTCTATAGGCTTTGGAAAATTGGTTGTATAATTCGAACTCTGATTATTACGATATATCTGTGCCGACGCATTACTGGGGAGAGTCAGGTAGAAGCCGCTGTGTTCCATGATGCCCAACTGTGTACACGCGACTGATGCGCTAGTTATCATGACTAGGGGTTTAAATTAATCCCCGTTGCCTCCACCACATCATGCTCCAATACCCAACTGTTGAACTTTTGAGGCCAGTTTTTCCAGCGGACCAGCAACCATTTTTTACCCTTTTCTCTCTTCTGATCTAGAATCTCCTCCACGTGAAAGACTTTGTCTTTACCCAACTGGACCTTCTGTAATTCCTTCTCATAAAAAGATCCCTCTATAAGATCCCCGTCATAATCTTTTAATTTGTAGACCGGGGGAATGCGTGGCAGACATTCTGTAACGGTAAACAACTCCGAGCTAAAGCCTTGTTCGTATTTTTTGTCGAAAACACCCCTCAACTTTGATATACGCACCAAGTCACCCACTAGGAATTTAAAAGTCATTTTTTTCTTACGGCGAAGTGGGAACAAACCATACATATTTTTAAAGACTTGAAAAGAGTTTTCCGAAGAGACCTCAGAGGGCTTCATACGTATACTCTTATGGAAGCTGTGGTTGTACCCGTTTACTAAATCCTGAACTATGTCTGTATATCTGTGGGTGTTGTGAGCTGTAAAATATCGCCACATCCGCTCTTTCAAAGTCCTATTAAAGCGTTCCACAACCGAAGCTTTCAAATCAGAGCCTGTAGCAAAATGTACTATATTATACTTATTCATTAGCTTCTGAAATGTTTTATTAAAAAATTCTTTTCCGCCATCCGTCTGCACTTTCTTGGGTGCGCCTCCTGCCTTCAAGATCGATTCAAAGGCCCTGGTCACCTCTGCCCCGCTCTTATTTTTTAACACCCTTACATAGGCTAATTTAGAGAAAATATCTATAACCGTTAGCATGTAGCGCTTTCCATCATTTTTATCGGCCAGGGACTGCATGTCACATAGATCCGCCTGAAATTGGGATAAGGGGTGCGTAGAAAAAACTCTATTTCTTGGAAATTGTTTTCTTACAGGTTTATGTAGAGTGTAGGCATCTTGCTCGGATAACCATTCATTCACTTTAGCATCGCTTAACAGACTACCTGTTTCTTCGACTATAGCTCTCTGTAAACGCTCTTTACCCCCATAAGACCCGGGGTTAGCGGGATTATAATATATGTTTTTCAACAGCTGCTCAGCCATCCTTCTTGCCTCTCTGAGGTACAATAACGTTAATGAGCCACTTTCATATAACGACAACATTTCAGTTTGTGAATTTTTATTTTAAGAATGCAACAAGTATTACGTATACAGACAATTCAGGATTTGTTGCAAGATACAAGTCCCAGTTTTCTCAACAATCACAGCATGCAACACCCTGTATATATGGTTTAGATTTACAGTTTTGTGTCGCTGAATTTTTAAAACACACACGTCTGATATATAAGTATATAAACAACAAATATGATACACATTCACATTAAAGGGTGGTTCAAACAAATAATGTAAAATCTTAGCCAAAGTTATTTCTAGTTCTTCAGAATCCTCAACAAGCCTTGATACCATATGTGTCCATTGTAAACTCTCGCCCGTATGTCGGACCTGTTTCATGATTTGCTCCATTTTCAGCAAACGCTCTACATTAGCCCAGGTATTGTGTGTCGTGTAGAACGATCCCTTGTTCACTTTATTTTCAATAATCTGATGCATAACATATGTAAGGTCTCTCAAAAGAAAAAAGGTATTTATTCGCTCAAACATCGTAGACACATAGTTACCCATAGCTCTAAATAACAAAATGTCACTCGGTCTCTTGGGATTTATTGAGCCAGAAAAGCATCACATCAGCCACCACAGCTTCCCGGTATTTGTTGTCGTCCACCAGGGTGTGTCGGATTTCTTTGAGTTTCTCGTGGATGAAGATGGCCTCCTTCAGTTCATGTAGGAAGGCTTCGGTTACCCCGTAAACTCTAGGGATAGACGGCACAATACCCATAGACTCCAGGGCGATGACCAGCGCTGGTATAAAACGGCAGGACCACAGTCTTTTCACCAGCTCCTCAAAATGATTGAAAAAGTAGTATCTAGGCGGGTCGTAGAGGCAAGGATGACGACGCTGGCTGGGATGATTGATCTCACAGCCGATGCATTTTTCTCGTATATATTCGCCAATCACCACGTCTAAAAGTGTAGCTACAGAGGCCTTGATGGTATCCACAAAAATAGTACTGGCCACCCCATCAAACACATCCTCAGGCTGTGTAAATGTCGGGGGTGTCACGGGTCTTGCCAGGGGTGCGTAGAGTGTAGGGCTTCGTGGCATAGAGTCTTTAGTGTCGGGCCCCCATGACGTAGTGGCTTCCTCGTAGATGGTCTGGAGATCCATGGTGTATGCTGAAATGAAGAACTGGCTGCTTTTTTCTTTTTATTGTAGAACAAGGCCATTGGGTATCTGGGGGGGGCGTGGTTAAAGCATCCGCTTACTTAGTTATCTTCTTGAGGCTCTTTTGCATCGTAATCTTTACGATTCGTATATATTATGCACTTCTTTAAATGAACAAGGCTCTGCCGCTGTTGGCTCTGTACAAAGAGAGCATCCAACGGTTGCAACATTTTCAATTCCGTTACATCCCAACTTTTAAAAGGAATAAGCAGACGCAGTCGGGTATCCCCAGTCAGGCCACCACCCCTAATGTTGTGGTTTCGGATTGCCTCGTTGCCGATATAGAACTCCACGCAGCCGCACGGTCGTCCATTCTGTCTTTGTATTTTCACCCTGTGAAATATTTGTCCTGAGGAGTCAGGGGTACCTTCCCAACGGGTCTCGTGGCCCGTGAACACACTATACCCCTTGGTGATAAGGCTCAGTTCAGGACACACAACCTTGCGAAAAACCGACCAGTCTTCAACACCATATTCCAAGCCTACAGTCTGGTCTGTATATTCTTCTCCTTCAGCTACCGTATAGAGGGTCACTCTACAGGCCAGGTAATCAAACCGATACCCCCACTGCTGACCATTAGACATCAACACTTGATCTGTCAGAGCATTTGCTGGAGGTATTTGGGTTCTATACACATTTAAAAAACGTTTTTTTGGCGCATCATATATTGCGGGTTGATACTTTGCCCTTGCTCTATGGGCAACCCGAGGGCCTGCTTCAGTTGTTACAGTCATCACTTCTTTGTCACCGATCCCAAAATCCATGTTTATTCTTAAGATCTTGTGCACTCTTAAACAGGAATTGTTCTGGGGCTTTATAAGGGGCATTAACCACCCCAAACCGTGAGAAACAGTAACAGGTTGACCTGACACCTGGTCACTTACTTACCCCCAACCCTACCCCCCTAACCACCACGTTGTCCTGACCTGAAACCCAAATATTGGCATGCACCCTTCTACACGCCATTGGGTCATAAATCATTACATAGGGTCATAAATCAGGCTTGGGTCATAAATCATTACCGGTTGACCTGACAACTGGACCCTTACTCACCCAACCAGCCCCCACCTAACCACCAGGCTGGCCTGACCGGCAGCCCTTGGGCATGCACACGTCATCAGGACATAGGGTTCACATAGCGTTCACATAGGTTCACATAGGGTCATCAATCAAAATTTTGACGTGTGACATCTACTTTAATCTCTCTGGCGAGGTACTGGCTAGCGGAGTAGAACACTTGAAAAAGAAAAGGAGAGCCGCACACTCCAGGAGATCAGATGCAATAATTGAATAACCTAATATCCAACGTTTCGACAGACATGCTGTCTTCATCAGGACAGCGTTTCTTAGCCAGTTGAAATCATGAATCAGCTGGCATAATTGTTATGGATACAGTACATTAGAAAAGTATTCAGACCCCTTGACTTTTTCCACATTTTGTTACGTTACAGCCTTATTCTAAAATTGATTAAATAAATGTTTTTCCTCATCAATCTACACACAATACCCCATAAGCAAAAACATAATTTTTTTGAATTTTTTGCAAATGTTTTAAAAATAAAAAACATAAATAACTTATTTACATAAGTATTCAGACCGTTTACTATGAGACTCGAAATTAAAGTGCATTCTGTTTCCATTGATCATCCTTGAGATGTTTATACAACTTGATTGGAGTCCACGTGTGGTAAATTCACGTCTGGAGGAAACCTGGCATCATCCCTAAGGTGAAGCATGGTGGTGGCAGCATCGTGCTGTGGGGATGTTTTTCCGCGGGAGGGACTGGGAGACTAGTCAGGATCGAGGGAAAGATGAACGGAGCAAAGTCCAGAGAGATCCTCAGGAACTCAGACTGGGGTGAAGGTTCATCGTCCAACAGCACAACGACCCTAAGCACACAGCCAAGACAACGCAGAAGTGGCTTCGGGACAAGTCTCTGAATGTCCTTGAGTGGCCAAGCCAGAGCCCGGACTTGAACACGATCAAACATCTCTGGAGAGACCTGCAAATAGCTGTGCAGCGATGCTCCCCATCCAACCTGACAGAGCTTGAGAGGATCTGCAGAGAAGATTGCGAAACACTCCCCAAATATAGGTGTGCCAAGCTTGTAGCGTAAAACCCAAGAAGACTCAAAGCTGTAATCGCTGCCAAAAGTGCTTCAACAAACTACTGAATAAAGGGTCTAAATACTAATGCCATTTTTTAAAATAGATTTTGCTTTGTCATCATGGGGTAATGTGTGTAGATTGATGAGGGAAAAAAATAATTTGATACATTTTAGAATAAGGCTGTAATGTAGCAAAATGTGGAAAAAGTCAAGGGGTCTAAATACTTTCCAAACTCACTGGAGGTGTGCAATAAATACAAAATGGGTGAGACAAATGCATCAATCATGACATGATATATAGGGAAAACAGCAGAACACATTTTATGGAAAAGGTTTTATGTCTAGTTCCTCGTTTAGACCTCTTAGAGACAGATGTTGTGGAAATGTATCCAAAAGGACTCTCGTCTCAGGAGGAAATTGTCAATATCTCCCCCCCATGTTGCATTTTCACATGTTCAATGCCCAAGCTGCGCTTTGCCTGGCAAAAATGCACAGCAAGGAACACTCCTGTGTTCCGTGATTCTTGTTCTAAGCGCTCTCTGCGTCTTTCCCGCATAAGCAAATCTGAATGCACACTTTGTGTTGTTGCCTTTGATTTGAAACCTCCTTTCCTGCTTACTTAAAGGTAGATGTAGAAAAGGCACAATTGTGAGGATAGTACATGAATTACTACGACAATTGGCCTACTTTTCTGAAATGTATACCTACCACCTTTCAGAGGGGCTGAAAATCAATGATATGGAGAGAGTCTTATTCAACAATTTTAGATAAAGTTATGTGGAAAAAGGACGGGGGGGGGGATACTTATCCCATGGGTAAAGAAACTCAAAAGGGGTGATGTATTAATTAACAAAAATTTTGATCTGAATGTGCAAATTGTCCAAACAGATTCGCAAAGTAGACGGATGATGTTTAGTATGTTATTGGACCATAAACAGACATGGCTCCAGTGGAGATTTTAGCATGTAAATCTTGGTAGGGCAAAACAATTTAAATGTGGGATACATGCCAACAAAGCCACTACACAACACAACACTAAACAATACATTAATTGCACTATAAAGGTGACAAACGGTGCCCACAAACTGTTAGGGCCTACATAAAGCTGTCCCAACAGCAGAGTCCCAACAGCAGTCCCAACACCCTACCACTGTTATACCTCAGCGGAGCCTTGTCTGGCAGAGAAACAGTCCATTCAGCCTCATTTAACTGCCTTTAAAAAAAACATAGCTAATATGGCTGACTTGCTTAAACAAATGTGGTTTCTACTGACAATTGAGATGTACAAGCTATGCCATAAGGGGATGACAAGCGGATAAGAGGCAATCAGAGCGAGTGACGTCGCCGATTGAAATGTTATTAGTGCGCACCCCGCTAACCAGCTAGCCATTTCACACCGGTTACAGAGGCGCATGGGCTACTAACAGCTTACTACACAACATACTTTCTTAGCTACAGTATACATATCTCTCTGGCATATTACATCATTTACGCAACAGCATACAATACATTTTTGGACTCACCTTGTTGCGCTGTGCTCACTTGAACAGGAAGGTGGCGCGGCAGTCCTTCGTGGGCAAATTTTGTCATCCAACTTTGTCATCAAAGTCTAGCATTCTCTGGATTGATGGTGCTTTCAAGACAATTGGGAACTCCAACAAAAAAAGTTTAATCATGATGACGTCATTGATCTTCAGGTCTTAGCTCTAGAAAGAAGCCTGAGTTCTGTATTTACAATTCCGAATTGGATGACCGTTCAAAAAATATTTTCCCAGTCAGTCGCAGCTCGTTTTTCCCGAGTTCCCATTTGTCTTGAACTCACAAAAGTCAGATTTTGCAATTCCGAGTTAACAGTTGTTTTGAGCACAGCACAAATCATGCTTTATTGACAACATAGCCGATGTTGAATGTTTATAATTTTAAACTAGGAAAAGAGACCCTTAATCTTAGACTTGGGACCACACATCCACTCCACTGAATAGCATGCTTATGGTTGCTTTGCAATGCTTGCAGTTAGCCACTGATTCCTTACAAACCATTCATTCATTGTTGAATTTGCGAGCACCGATACGTTTTATCTACAATTTCTCATCATATGACAAGGATTAAAAAGGATTTGCCAGTAGATTGTTGACTTGATTCATGATGACTGCTAGCTAAGATTTTGAAAGTATGATGTTGACATGTCCAATCAAAGCTACTGTAGATATGTGATTTGACGTCATTTTATCTGTGGCCAATGACCTTGAGCCTTCTTGGATGGGCACTTCTAATGTAACTCTATGGCAGCACCCAAGGGGCTTGAATTTTGTAGCTCTACCCTTAGACTTGGTGGTGACATAGTGTCCCCATGAGTGACAGAACACTGAGCCAATCACGGCACAACACTCCGGCACAACATTTGTTGATATACTCAGAGGACCGTCATTAGCATGTTTTAACCACTCCTACAAAAATGGTAGATATCAGATACTCAACAAGAATGTCTGATTTCATCATTACTGAAACAGGATCCAATTGGAGGCCCCTTACACTTCAGTGTTATGATGCAAAAATGTTTATGAATTAAAAAGGTATTGTCGGATATTATTCATCCTAAATCAGAGGTTTTTTACATGGACAATTTTCCATTGGTGGCGGCCGCCGGACCCAACGTCACCACCAACCGAAAAGCCAGCAATCCCTGATGCTTCATTTGGCGGCTTCAGCATTCTGTAGGAACCGACGATGATGATGATGATGATGATGATGAGAAGCATGTACGGAGAGTGAACATTTAATTTTTCCACAGCTGTGGAACATGACAGGAACAGTGTCAGAACCTGGTAACACAACGACATAAGACAATTAATGCTAAAGCGGGGAACAGAGCTGGGGAACAGACAAATATAGGGGAGGTAATTACACAGGTGATTGAGTCCAGGTGAGTCCAATGAATTGCTGATGTCCGTGACGAGGGAAGCAGGTGTGCGTAATGCTGGGCAGCCTGGCGCCCCCGAGTCCCAGTGAGGGAGAGCGGGAGCAGGAGTGACAAAAGTAGAAATCAAGTTGGAGATGGATGGGAGGGATTAAAAACAAACAAAAGATAAGGTGCATTGTGTCCGTATAACGTATAGTTTTTATAAGCTGGAAGTAGAAGCCTAAGTGTTTTTGTCCATAAGTTTATCCATTAGTTTACTCCAATTAGGGTTAGTAAAAAATAATAAAGGAAAATATATTTAAAAAGATATGTATGTGTACATGTATATATATGAATTGTGCAAACAGATTACTAAGCAAACAGATTGTTTTGTATACGAATAGAGACGTTGGAAGGATTTTGGTGTGTCTGTGTAACCATAGAAGTTGTCCCCGGTGTTGTGTATCTGATGACGTCAGAGTAGTATGAGTTGTTAAATTCCAGATATAGTCCGACAGGCCAAACATGTACTATTTCTGTCACTCGCGTCTCAGGAGCGAGTGATTCGGTCAGTATTAATTTCTAGAGCGAGGGCATAGATCCTCTGCTAATTAGGAGGATAGATCTATTCGTTGACCGCTCTTTGACAGCGTGGGTAGGCCACAGGCGTATCCCTTTTTAAAATTATAGCGCGTCCCGGTTATATAGGGCTAGCAAAGAAGAATGCCAAATGGGTTGAATGTGAGAGGTCAAGAGTAAACCCCCTTCCCGAAGTGTAAATTATCCTCTTGTGTACTTGAAACAGTATATGAACAGCTAGCTGTGCATGAGATGCTAAAGATAACAAAGGGAGAGCAGCCATTTTGTTTTCCCTGTGTCACGTTGAAATTCCTCCGTCTTGGGCGAAGGAAGTCCCGCCCCTCTGTACTTCTGTTTGATTTCAGCGATCAGTGACCCCTGGGGGTGAAGAATCGCCAGTAATTTATTTTATTTTATTATATCTATGTGACACCCAATGTTGTCTCAGATTTATAACAAGTGGTTACTCTTCTGATATCCAGCCAATCTCAAATGATTGGACATTGTTGTCTCATTCAATTTAACTAAGAAATACAATTGCCAGACTTACCTTTTTCAAATGGACATTTTGAGTAATATCCAAATTGATTTGTTTCTACAAATTAGACAATTTAAACTTTTCCACATTAACCTTGATACAGCTACGCTTTCAGGTTAATTAAAGATTAATTCCCAAAATAGCCTATACATGTTTGATTTCTCATTAGCATTGATTAATCAATAAAATGTGCTTTTGCAAAGCTCATTGAGTACAACTCCCCAGTACTACCCAGTACTGACGGAAGTCCCGCCTTCGCGGGAATCCCATGTGGTTTCAGCCCTAGGGACAAGTGACCCTGGTGGTGGATGTACCCTCACATTTGAACTACTTGTTACACTTATGATAATCCAGCCAATCTCAATTGATTGGATATCATCGTCTCATTCAATTGAATAAGTTAAGTTGTCGAACATACCTTTTCAGGTTCTTCCAATTAAATGAGACATTTTAAACTTTTCCATATTAACCTCGATGAACCAACTTCTCATGTTAATTAAAGTTTAATTCACAGATAGCCTATCCAGGTATGATTAAACATGGTCATTGATTAATCAATTCTATTTGCTTTTGCAAATGCATTCACGTCCAACTCCCACATTACTGATGCAGTATTGACTGTTCATTAAAGTCTATAAATAGATTAAAATCGTTTTGCCACTTTTAACGACTAAATACGCAAACTTTGAAAAAATAGGAACATTTTTCCTCTCAAATGTTCTAATAATGTGCAAGCTATCAGAGGGGGTGGTCCCCACTCCCCCGCTAATTAGTGAACCCTAACCCATAAAAGGATTGATCGCTGACCTCAACAGCAATACCAACCCTATCTATGCCATTAGCAGAAAAACAGTAGAAATCACGAACAAACGCTCACTAAAATCAACCATTGGATGCAGGCCTTGTAAAGGTTCTCTCCAGTTTAGCCCTGATGTATTGCCATCCAAGATTGGTTCTCTCCAGTTTCGCCCTGATGTCTTTCCATCCAAGATTGGCATCGATCCAATACCGCAGTGAACAAATGAAGCACGAGCAGGAAACGGTAGACATAAAAGGACAGGTGGAGAGAACCGGGAAACGAATGACAAAAGCAGAAAAGGGAATAATATTGCTAGCTATGGAACTGCATTTGAAAGCTGAACAATTAAAAGTTATTGCAAAAGCTTATGATGACGAACAAGCACAAACTTGTCAACAAAATCATCTTCTACAGGAACATAATACATTTCTAAAGAAACAACTCGATTTAGCCAAAACTAAATACGACGATGTCCACGCGAAACTCATCAGATTTATCTAGTTATCTACAAACAGCAGCGCGCAACTTGATAACATGCATGCAGTTTTGTTGAATGTTACTCAAAGTAACAATGTTCTAGTCCAAATGCTGCAGACTAAAGACGATCAATTAATGAACACCATGACTAAGTTGGATGACAAATCAGCAGAACTCATTGAAGTCGCTGACCAAATGAATGATGAGAGAACTCAGGTGAAGAAGATGGAAATATTTATTTCTAAGCAAGAGGAAATCTCATCACTGAATCTCTCGCTTCGTACTCTAGACCTCTAGCTGCAACGGAGCAAGTGTGACACTCACGTGTCCAAAATCAGTACTCTAAGCGCTCAAGTGGACTCTACTATGGAGCAGAATACCACCCTTAGGTACCATCTGGTGGAATTCCAGAACGGTCACTACCCAACCAAGCAACCGGAGCTCGGTACTCAAAGGAGTGAAGATTATAGAAGGTTTCAGACTGCCTCCCTCATGTGGCCCTCAGTCTTCTCCTCTTGGCCATTCGGCACAGAGTAATATGGCGCCTCTTCGACAAAAAAGCCAAAGCTTGGCTTCTTCTCTTGGCTATTTCCCCACAGGATGAAGTCGACCCCCTCCCCCCGCTTGGCACGGAACGCCTTGACAAACTCGTGAAAAACTTCCCCACCTTTGACCCCGTTCCAGGTCAGCCAAACAATACTGACACGTTCCTAGAGGATAGAGGATGCCTTGGATAGCTACCCAAACACTACGGGTTCTGACAGGTTTAACCTGTTGAAGCTAACGTCGAATAGACACACGTATACAGCAGCAACACATGCAAAACGACTACGCTGAACTTGCCACAGCTTTGAAAGTAGAATTCAAAGCTGTTTGGGAAAGTTTTTTAAACTTTCCCAAACAAATGCCATTTTGACCCCTTTCCCAACATTTTACAGAAAAAAATATCTGCTATATGAAATCTTCCCCTACATGTCTGCTTTTCAAGTACGAAGTCGGATTTCAAATCGGGGCTACCAATCTGTAAATAGAGCTATTTTCGTAACCCATCGCATGTCTTTCTGGCTTCGGTAAAACATGTAAGAAGTTAGCAGATTCATTCAATTCAAAACAACTATTATTT